>NC_083279.1:90057787-90799472 GCF_963506605.1 Zootoca vivipara
TTTTAAAATAAGTACTTTGCAAAAAAAATTCTATACAGCCAACATTAAGGAAAAAACATGGCAATGATCTGCATCAAAACAAAAAAAATACATTAGCAAAATAAAAAGAAAATAAATCACTAATCATAAGATCATATTTTATTTTTATTGTTGCGAAACAAATTAAGTTATTTGATAGTACAAAATATAATGGCAAACTGAAGAATGTTTGCCTATGAATTGTTCCCTCTCCCCTAAAGATGTAACACATGATATAATTTGAAGCATTTCTCCAGTGTTCAGGGTTTGAAATTAGCAGAGTGCCAGGCGCATTTTGCACCTAAAGATTCTCCATTTGCGAGCACCTCAAAAAGCCTGGGTGCAATTTTTTACACCTGGCTGATACTCAAGGTTTACTGAAATGTATGTGCTTTGAAGCCCCGAAATATATGTTAAGGATAGACAATATGTTAAGGAGTTTAACAATAAAGAATAGTGTTTCAAAAACTGAAGTACGGTACCAATAACAATTTCCGCTAAAAATGTGATATTAACAATGTGTCACTTACGTGACATGCTTATCAAAATAATAGAAAAAAAGTGTTGCCAATCCACACAGTGGCGACTAGACAGTCTGTTTTGGCACCCACAACCCAGGTCCCCGAAGCCATTCGGCTCCTAGCTTTTCTATCCCAGTTTCTAACACTGCTGTTGTGCCAAATTTTTAACTATCTTGAGATCAGAACTGTATTTCCTTGTATTACCCCATACATAGGCGTACCCACCACGGGGCAGGGGGGCAGCTGCCCCCCCAAGCTGGCCCAGACCTCTCCGCTGCGCACGGGAGAGCCCAGTGAGTGACGACGAGCGGCTTTCTCTCTGAGGCGGAGCAGTAGCGCAACTTGCAGCCAGCCACCCAGTACACTGAGAAGCAGCAGCTTCTCATCTTTAATGTTCTAAATATATTAATTTTACCTAAGTCTACTTTACAAACTTAATCTATAAATGTTCTCCTTAGAACATGTTCTCCTTAGAACAGTGTTTACTCATGTATTCTTCAAAACATTGCCATTCTAGCCTTAGTTTCTGATTTGTCTGGCATCTTATGGCTGCTGTTAATTTTGCCATTTTGAGTCCTACCTCTGTCTTCAAAACCCCTGCCCTTCTATTAAAGTTATGCTTGGGGGAGATGGCAAAACACACACACACACACACACACACACACACACACGGTATTATGCTTCAGTCGGAGAAAGGAGGGGAAATAACCTGTCTTCTATCAAAACAAGACAGGAGGACATATTGGCCTTTCAGAAATCATATTCTCAGAAGCCCTGGTGGTTTATTGGTTTCAGACTTACATTTCTATTAAAATGAAGAGGTTTGACTGATTTGTACACCTTGCTTAATGCACACCACAGTTGCTGCTTGCCAAAGAATTTCAAGACTGGTTGCAAAACTCATTTCGTACACAAAAAAGCTCATATCAAGCAGGCAGAAAGCTTGAAAGGCTGCTCTTGCATCTTTTTAGGAAAGTGTAAGTCACAATACACAGCAGAGAGTTAACTTATTTTATCCAAAACCATATTTTGGGGGGCTGCCAAAAAATCAGCCCCAAAAATCCACTGCCTTACCATCAGCCAGGTTTTTTCCCTTCCCAACTCCTTGCTTTGTTTACTGTCAGACGAAGAGGTCCAAAAAACTCAAAAACCTTGCACACTATTCTGTGAGCTTTTTTCCCCAGGGCAATACCTTTATTATGCCAAATATGAATTTCAAAATGTATTTTAACCAGACTGCTGCCTTGTGAAGTTAAAATAAGGCCATTCTGAAGCAGGGGAAAGCTCCAGGGAACAGAAAGTATTTTATGGAATTAGCTGGTAAAGTTTAACCATTCCAAGCTGCCACAAACATTAAATTGCAATAACATTCAGCCCATGTACAATTTGTGTTCTAAGTTGTCAAATCCACAAAAGCCACAGCAATTTTCTCATGTTTAGCTTATAGCACATATACTGTGGCATATTTAATAGGCAACATACTATAATCAGTAATAACAGTATGCCAAACAATCAATCTCTGTTAAGAAAGTGTTTATTCATGCACCTGGAGAGCCAACTTTAAAACAAAATTAAAAATGACAAAAAGATCCATACATATGCCTGCCAATTTTGCACAGGCAATTAGTAACATTCCAGAGTAACCATGTTTAATATATTTATGCTTGTGATCAATACAGACTTAACCAGAACTCTGCACAGTTTAGATTCTAAACAGAAAAGGGCAAACTCATTATAAGCATAATGCCAGTCTAGTATTAAAATGAACACATTTAAATTTCTTTACTGCGAGGGTCCCACCTCAAACTCTGGAACGATCTTTCTAAATATCCAGCAAATGTTAAGGGCATTATCCTCCCTTCCCACCCATCCCCCCATTCCCAAAAGGAAGTTAAAAGGTGTTAGAAGTAGCCTATGGTACATTTTTATTGCCAAATTACAGAACCTCAACTCAGGGCTTTATAATGGCACCAATGACAGAGCCTGCTCTACAGCAAGGAGACAGGCGCCACTATAATGTTAACAGCAACTAAGTAAACACTAATTCTGCCTAGAGGACAGGGCACTTGAAGAAGGGAAAAGGAAAACACACACAGAGGTCCCTTCAAAACCACTCTAGATCTTTATTTTGATTAGTTATAATTAGGTTTCTTTTCTCCAGTTCACAGTGGTGTAATTAACCAAGGTAAAGAGTAAAGGGCTAGAGCCGCTAGGCTCATTAGGCAAAAGAATGCACAATTAACTTCTGGAGAGATCTAATTGCCTTTTCTCAAACTGTGTGAAAATTAGCACTTTACTGTTATTCAACATGCAACTCCATTTCCATTGCTAGGCTAAAAATGACAGGGTCTAGGTAGCAGAGTTAAAATGAACACATACATTTAGCTGCCCTATCTTGTATCTAGGTGCTGCTTGACTTGTTAATATGATTCAAATGCAGCTTTTTATCAAATGAGGGGGGGGGGGACACACAGAGAAGCACCAAACATTTTTCCAAACTTTTAATTGCGCTAGAACGTAATGCTAGAATGCCAAGACAGAGAGAAGATGTGCCTTTACCCTTCTTCTCAGATAGAAAAAGGAAGAGAAAAGCACTCCCTCCTTTGTGGCCCAACTCAGTCATCTCCAAAGCAGGCTCTCTGGGAAATGGAGAGGTGAAATTGGCAAACAGGAATTTCACCACTTCCTCTTAATCTACCATATATAGAACAAACACATATGGAGAGAAAATTAAGTACAGTGGCACCTCGGTTCTTGAACTTAATCCATTCTGGAAGCCCATTTGGCTTCCAAAACATTTGAAAACCGAGACATGGCTTCCCATTGGTGAGCAAACATGCTTAGAAGAAGAAGAGTTTGGATTTGATATCCCGCTTTATCACTACCCGAAGGAGTCTCAAAGCGGCTAACAATCTCCTTTCCCTTCCTCCCCCACAACAAACACTCTGTGAGGTGAGTGGGGCTGAGAGACTTCAGAGAAGTGTGACTAGCCAAGGTCACCCAGCAGCTGCATGTGGAGGAGCGGGGAAGCGAACCCGGTTCCCCAGATTACAAGTACCACTCTTAACCACTACACCACACTGGCTCTCAGTGTGATTACACTGCAGGTTGCATATGAAGAGACAGGCAACAGCTTTCTTTTTTCTTAACAGAAAAGAATAAAACATTTTGCCTGATTTCAAGGTAATCAATTTGATAGCACAAACCCACTGCCAGATTACTGTGCTTTATGCACAGCTTTGATTATGTTGACAATCATTCAGTGTCAACTAACTGAAGGGAAAATAGAAGGCTTTTAGCCATTTGCTAGCTTGCCTTCATGTTCCCTACATTTTCCTAAAGATACAATTGAATATTGCATACAATAGTCTGGCCCAGAACCTAAACACATCAACACTTACAATGGAGGTCTAATTTATAAGCATTTCATTCCTGAACTCAGTCTGATATGGATGCTCTGTAAGCAAATGCCTGCAGGGAACTTAAAATAGAGTGCCCACTGGGAAGAGATTAAGTGATTATTTGTTACCAGCTGCTAGATATGTTTAAAAGGCCAGAAACGTATTTAAGAATTTTAAAGTAAAACAATTACTGTCCTGCACAAATTAGACCCACTGAAACGGGTTACTAACATAAATCCATTCATTCCAGCGGATCTGCTTTAATTTAGCTGGATACAACCTATAGCTTCTGGAAAGCCACCATTCCTCAAAAGTACAGAAATTGCACCAAATTTGAAATGAGCAGAGAATATCCATTCCTAACAAAATTGGGGGGGGGGGTGAAGGTTGTTTGTTTTATCTCAGTAGCCAGAAGAGTGGTTGTATAAAATATTCAGTGAGTGGGGAGCAGCAAAAATCTTCAGTGCTCTGCATAATTCCTTGCTCCTCCCATAATTTGCATAGCCATTTATTTGCCAAATAAATCTGCGTAATTTATACAGGCCTCTAAAGACACTGGAGGAAAAGTATTGTGCAATTAGAAAGCAACTATCCCACAGTCATGAAGATATATGATCGGGTATTCCGAAGTTTACTTCTGGGTTCAAGGGCATATACATTTCAGTTCTTTTTTCAACATTCCCAAGTGAGCTGCCTTTCAAATTTCAGCAAATAACTAATTGGGAACTAGCAATCAACTTCAGCATCACCTTGTCTTCCCCTCTTCTATCCACCCTCACTTCTTCACTCATTCTGATCAGTTTTTTTTCTAATAGCAGCCCCTACTCTGACTAGTTGACAGCTGTAAAGGTCTCTGTGTTAATGAATAACAGCAAGTTAGCTCACCCAAGTACAAGCCTGAATGTTCCCCTGCTAGACAACCAGACTTCTGTGCCTGAGCAGGAGAGATAAGAACTTGCACTGCACAAGAGCTCAAAACTCCATACTGAAAAGCTGTAAGGGTGGGAGCTTTATTGAGCCTTTTTTAGAAAAAAAGAAAAGAAAATCCACAGATTTGGTTAAAGAAGACCAAAAGTGGGGGGATTCTATGCTATAGGAGTGATGGAATCACCTTGAACCTAATCTGCTTCTGAACCAGATGTCTGGAAATGGACTTCAACACAATTCTGGATTAATTAACAAGCACCTTATTTCCTTGCAAGCAAAAGTGAGAAAAATCTTTCAATGCCCTAAAATCATGGTTAAACAGAGACCAGTGCCCTGGAGTTTAGTAATATGAAACTCTGAAAATATCTTAACACCACACAAAAGCAGCAGCAAAGTGAACATTTGCATCAAACTCCACAAGTTGCTTGCCCAGAAATTATCCACTACTGTATTTCCGTATTACCCTGACCACCGTTCGCGGTGGGGGAAATACTACATTTCTTCGCAAGTAACAAACACTGACCCAAACACAAGAAGGGTACCAGGGCAAACAAAGCAGGGAGGTTACCCCATAAGACCTAATAAGAGACAAAATGGGTTATGGAGTTGCCACCCTGGAAGAAATTTCTTGCAGTCTCCCAAGTGGCTATCATGTTACATTAAGTTCTAGTTACAGGTAGCTGTGTTGGTCTGCCATAGTCGAAACAAAATAAAAAAAGTTCCTTCCAGTAGCACCTTACATGCACACAAAAGCTCACACCAATGACAAACTTAGTTGGTCTCTAAGGTGCTACTGGAAGGAATGTTACATTAAGCCACCTTAAGGAGGGATCATTTGGAGGGGTAGGGAAAGGGTGTTAACGGGTACAGTTCTTTTAATGCTTCTTGGGAGACAGTGTGAAAATCTACTGCCAAGCTCTGGCTTATTCTTAACAATGTGTATATTTTTCCAAGCAACATTTCTTTTTCCTTAGTTTTAGACGTGCAATAAAAAGAAGTTCAAATTGTCCTTGGCAGAGATGCAGAAAGCTGTCCTGATTTTCCTTGAGGAATGAAACAGTAAAGCCAATTGGAGTGATAGCGTCAAAGAAGCTAACTTTCAGGAACCCTATCAAGCCCACCATCTGAAAAGCGGTTAACGAAAAAAGGAAAATTTAATTGCTTTCAACCATTAGAAACAGGAGCAAGCAGAAGCAGTATTCTCTTCAAAAATTGGCTTTAACAGTCCGTGTCATTTTCCCTTCAGCAACACTGAACAGCAGGAATGGGTAGTCACCTTCCAAAGACTTTTAGGTTCCAGGAGGAGGAGTTTGGCGAAATACATTACCCTAAGATGCAAAAACAACAAGAGCGTAAGCCTGCAGCCAATTACGCCATATGCCTGAAGATTGTTTCTGAGACCATCTCTTTGGGCAGGCAGCTGCCATTCTGCCGCAGAGAGGAAATGTGGCTCTTGCACCATTCTTGACTCCCAGGTGGGGTGAGGGAAAAGAACACAACATCCTTCCCCAAGCAACTGCAACTTAAGTGACAAGACTTGTGTGCTCTCTCACCTGTTCCTTATTCCCAGCTACCAGTGTCAGGGAGAGAAGCTCCATGATTATCTACTCAAGGCAGATGCTAGCACATCAGCCATGGATCACTGGAAAAATGGCATTGAGCTCCAGTACTCCCTACCCCCTACATGCACAGTTTTGCACAGTTCTGGTTAATGTTATCTTCCATATCTATAGTATGGATCAGGCTTGGTTTCTAACTGCCTCAACCATTCCTCATAAGGCTTGGTTTCCAGACCCTTCATCATCCTGGTCACCCTCCTCTGCTCAATTTCCAGCTGCTCAATATCTTTCTTCAACTAGCCTGCACTGACCGGCAGCAGCTCTCCAGGGTTTCGGAAGCCTACGCTATGGAGACCCCTAGCCTGCCTAGAAGGATGTGGGGATGGTCTCCATTTAGAAATGGGGCTACAGGAAGAAGGATGTGAAATGAAGATGCAGCCCAGCTGCAGGTGGAACAGCAGGTGCCTCTGAGTTCTGATAAAGGAGCATCACCTCTCAGGAGGGGCCAGGTCCAGGTGGGGGGGGTTGCCACGGTGACAAGGACCCGCCCTCCTTTGTGACATCTCTTGCTTCTCCTTGAAAAGCCACTGACTTGGAGCAGGCCATTGTGGGTTAGTAGTGAGGAGAGTGGAGAGGAGTTAGTGGCGGTTGGTGGAGATTAGGCGGAGGATTAGTGAATTGTTATTTTTTCATTTTCTGATTTTGATTTCATTTATTACTTTTATTTGATTTATTTTGATTTTCTTTTATTCTTTTAATTTTTTAACTTTTATTTTATTTTGTTCTTTATTGTAATATTTTTGTTCTTTGTTTTTTGTGCACATCTGTGCATATTTTGTATATATTTTTATTTTGTACATAGAATAGTAGTTAGGGTTAAGTGTAGGCTTAGGGTGGGGGTTAGGTGTAGCTGCTGGAGGATGAACAACTATACCTCCTGGGGGTCATCCAGAGCTGCCAGGCAGCTGAGCTCAGGGGGGCTCCAAACCCTGAAGTGCTCCAAGCAGGCTATGGCCCAAGCCATTCTGGTGAGTGATAAGAGGTGTGAGGGACCCCCACAGGGAGGTGGGGGGAAGGAGGGGCTTTGGGGAAGTGATTGTTCATCTGCCGGAGAGGAGGACCCTGCCAGCTTAGGGCATGGGGTTGCCATTCCCCAGGAAAGCCAAGCCTGGTGTTTGGGGTCAGAGCTGTCCTCCGGAGGCCCTGGAAAGAGCTGGTTTTATTCCTCTGTTCTCTTCCAGGACATCTTGGGGCCCTTGGAGCACTTCAGGGATCGCCCCCGGCCCCTGACCCTTGCCTTGGAGGTGTCTTTGGCATGGACGGGGTTGTGGGGGGTGGGCTGGGGGGGGCAGAACTCCAGGGGGAGTTCCGGGTGGGAAAGAGCAGGCAGGAGGGAGAAGGGGGCAAGGGAGACTCGGAGGAGGTAGCGTCTAACCCTCTCCCTTTCATCTCTGCAGCACCAAATTTCAGGTCAGATATCATCAATGCGGTCCTGCACTGGACCTTTGAGGCCGTGCTGAAAGGGGCCAAGCTCTCCAGGGTTGAGAGCTTGACTTCCCTTCACAGGCTCTTTCTTCTTCACATACTTGCAAGATTTAACCCAGCACTCAACTTCTCTTCTCTCTTTTCCCGCAGAAACTGAAGCGGCACTTCCGGCTCCTGCTGGGGAGTCTCCTTATGGAATTCCCCCAATCCCAGCACCCTCCTCCAGTAAGCATCCTGGTGGCATCAGGAGAGGTTTTAGGGTTGCCCCCTATCCCTTACTCAACGGACTGCCCCATTTCTGGGGCACAGAGCCTGTTTGGCCCCCAATTTGGTCCAAGACCAAACTGTTAACCCTCATGGTTCAGGAGTGCCAGGGACTCTGTGGTGGGGGCAGTGGGGGGCGCTTTGGCCCAGACTGGCCCCTGACTCAGAGACGCTCTTTCCTCCCGCAGGACCTCCAAGGATACACCCTTGGGGAAAGTGGGGAGGCTCAAAAACCAGCAGCCAGCAGCATTTCTTTGCTGCTGGCCATTGCCTGGAAATTCACCCACCTCAGAGTAAGTACCTCACCTTCTTCCATTTATTTCTCTGGTTGCTTCCATCCCAAGAGCACATCCCCGAATGACTTTCAAGCAGATGATGCGGTGTGTGTCCCTGGGGGCCAGGATGAGGCCAGAGGCTTTGCAGAAATGTTATCAGCAAAAGAGGGCAGTAAGCAGGCACTAGGTCTGAGCAGGGACAAGGGCTTAACAGTGCTGGATGAAGGAAGAAAGCACAGCTCATTTCCCCAAGCCAACACAAGGAGCTGCTCCCGGCCCCCTGCAATGGTCACTTTGGGGCAGAATCTGACCTTGTGTTCTCCTCCAAAATGGTCTAGGTGAAAAGAGAGGGGAAATGACACAGACGTTGCTCTCTGCAGTTGCTTTGGAGGAGAAGGGAGGACTCCGATTCCCTTTGCACAGAGAGGACCATCTGGGGAGAGAGAGGGCTGGTTTCCTGCAATTAACTCTCCCTGCAAATTTTGCAGGGTTCCCATACTTGCATGCTCATATTTTAAGAGATAAATGGTACAGACCAACAGAGCGAAAACAAACTCTGTGGGGAGGGGAAAGTAGACAGTCTGCCCATTTTCCTTCTCCAGTTCTTGGCAATCTCTTTATGCCAGCTTCTTGCCAGGCCTATTTCCTTTCAAGGACCTTAGCGGCAGTTCATGAATACTGCACCTGTTCCCAATAATCCTTTTCGCCCTCTCTAGTGACTCCTTCAGTTGTAAAGAGCAGCTATGGATGAGAACAGCATGAGCACAGCAGGAGGGGAAAAGGAGGATTTCATTCCTAAGGACATCTTTAGGAGTCTCAGGAGAAGCAGGAGACTGGAGAAGGGCAGGCAGGCGTCTGAGATATGTGTAGAGGTCAAATGGAGTAATATGAATGGTACTTTCATGATATCTGGACCAGTGCAATGTATGGGAAAGCTGCAGGGTGTGTCAAATCATGGAGCAAGAAAGTCAGATTGTATGTTCTGCAGATTTTTACAAAGCCAGGGTTCTTGAAGAAGGTCCTCTGTGAAACCCGCCACTCCAGATAAGTAAAGAACAGTGGTACCTCAGGTTACAAACATTTCGGGTTACAAACTCTGCTAACCCGGAAGTAATACCTCGGGTTGAGAACTTTGCCCCAGGATGAGAATGGAAATTGCGTGGCAGCGGCAGTGGGAGGCCCCATGAGCGAAAGCGCACCTCAGGTTAAGAATGGTTTCAGGTTAAGAACGGTTTCGGGTTAAGAACGGACCTCCGGAACAAATTAAGTTCGTAACTAGAGGTACCACTATAAAGAGTAACACTGCTCATTCAAAGCACACACCCCTCCCTCTACGAATCCTGGGCACTGCAGTTTACTCCTCACAGAGTTGCAATTCCCCCAGAATTCTTTGATTCAGCCATTATACAAACATCTTTTCTAAAAAAAAGTGATGAAGTTAAATTAGAGAGTAGGTTAACACATACATATAAGAACATAATTGATTACACCAAAGGTTTAACTAGCCCCACATCCTGTTTCCCAGAATGGAAGCCCACAACCAGGAGATGAGGCCAAGACCCCTCTCAGGCAGCTGTTTCCCCAGCGACCACAATCCAAAGACTCTAGTCCTGAAGGTGGCATATAGCTATCATGATGAGTAGCCATGGATAAACCCCTTTTTAAAAAACAAAAAAGCCTTTAAGTCAGTAACCATCGCATCATGAGATAGCAGAGTCCATCATTTAACCACGAAGAAGTCACACAACTCCATACAGATTCTGCACAAGAACAAGCAGAACACGAAAGCACTCATTTATTCCGGAGGGAATTCCTAGCAATTTTATGAAATTGTGGCTATTTGGCAAGGAGGTAAGAAAGCAAGGATTCTATTTGTATGAGGCAGGGTCACAAACCTGAGAAAGACAGGCATGGAGAGATTAAGTAGTGACAGCTTCAAGCGTTGGGAGGAGCAACAGTATAAACACAGCAGAGGGCTGGCAACCATGACGTTTACAGTTATTGCTGAGGATACATTAAGAGCAGAGGGATGAGGACTAGGAGTAATGGGGAATACCTGGACCTATACAACAGAGAATTCTTATCCTCTAGAAAAACTTCCTGAAAACAACAGAACCTTAACAGCAACTAGCTGCACATTTTTACTCATGTATATATAAACCAGCAACCCTAAACAAAACCACCATGTATTTTTTCAAGTATTCTACCTATCCACACTGCAAGTTCTTAATAATAATGATAATTTTATTATTTGTACACTGCCCATCTGACAGCTGCATACGACACAATATATTCTCAACTTGGCTCCATGCAATTGGCTCCCACCTTCTGTAACAGAGTGGAAGCAGGTAAAGGATATATGAATACATACCTGCTCTTCCTTTCAATAAGAATAGCCACATAAGAAGCTGGCAAAGCAGCGCCAAAACCAGGAGTCCAAAAATAAAATTTTCCAAGTATCCTCCTGAGGAAAAAAAATGTGCAATATTTGTTATTCTGCATCCTAAAGCATAAAGAAACATTATTGGGTTAATACACAGCATCTGGTAAAAGAGTACATCTGTTCATATACAGTGGCTTAGATCCAGAGTAATTCCATTCATAGGAAACCCCCACAGTGGGAGGTAATTTTCACCAATTCCTCTTCCTTCAGCCCTCTGTACCTCCCAGAAGTGTGCTCCACAGTGTTGGGGTACTCTCCAGGAGAGTGTGGAAGGGGGCACAGGGGATTTAATGGAGAACCAGCAAAAATTGCTTCCTCCTTCCTCCTTTCAGCAGGAGCTGTTTGCAAAACAAAAACTCTGGATCCAGCCCTGTATGACAGATACAAAGGCTGCATCAGGCAAAAAGCAGCCCATTGCCATCTCATATTTCTTAACAAGTACATCAAAGAACCTCATAAAATTTCATTCTTGTAACACCCAAGGAAGAACATCAATTTTACATCCACTACATTTCAAAGGATTACTTTGTTACAAGGCACTACATGTATTTTCCCAGTGACAAAATATATTTGTTATCACAGGACAAGCTGTAGACTGGTCCAGCCTATGCCGAAAATGTTTATTAGTGCCCAATAAAAAGGACATAATTAAAATATGCTTGTTTAAACATTAAAAGATTGAAATGCCTAGAGTCCTGTATTTCTTTGAAACTCCTTCCTTGTAATTTCCCAGAAGCATCAATACTACCTTCTGGAATTATTCTGTGTAATCAACAGGGAACCATAGCACAAAAAGAGACACTTTGCTGACTTCCTTATGCCTATGTTTTCCCCTCCTCTAGAGTGCAAAGCATGTCAATTTGGTCAGGCTTCTGGTGACAAGGGTTAAGACTTTAACATATGTTTTGTGTGGTCTGTTTTACGTTTAGATATTTTGTATGTGCACATTTTATACTGCAATTGCTTTGGGTCCTTGGAATAGGGTTGGTTACAAGTTCAAATCAATAGGTAAATTACATTTCCAATGCTCTCATGGAATTTTATACCACTGACCTGATATTCAATTATTTTTATTTTTGAAAGTGGGAGTGGCTGCCTGGGACAAGAAAGATAGAATCATAGAACTGGAGAGTTGTGGAAGGAACCCTGAGAGTCATGTAGTCTAACCCCTCCAATGCATGAATGTCAACTAAATCATATATGACAGATGCCATCCAACCTCTGCTTAAAAACCTCCAAGGAAGGAATGTCAACCAGACAACCAACCAAGCTGTGAAACTTCACAAAAGTTGTTTCCCCCCACCTTTAGTTCATAAATAACAAACGTAGGCACATGCAAACAAGAAACCTAATAAAAACATTTGTGGGCTGGGGAATTATTCTGAACTTCATAACAAAATTTCTCTGGGCAAAGCAACTTTCATGCTGTTCTTGGGAAGAACCAAAAGATGAGTTTCTAGTATGATGCCCAGTTTCACTCCTTGAACTATAGAAGTGACAGCTGTCACTCCAAGAAACAAAGATAAATTTGCACTTTGACAGCTTGGAAAATATCAGAAGAAAACCTTTTCCCTGTCTAACACTCTAAAACAGGGGTCAGCAAACTTTTACAGCAGGGGGCCAGTCCAATGTCCCTCAGACCTCGTGTGGGGGCAGAATGAACAAATTCCTATGCCCCACAAATAACCCAGAAATGCATTTTAAATAAAAGCACACATTCTACTCATAAAAACACACTGATTCCCGGACCATCTGCGGGCCGGATTTAGAAGGCAATTCGGCCGGATCCAGCCCCCGAGCCTTAGTTTGCCTACCCATGCTCTAAAAGTAACCCTTTCCAGGTTTATGTGTAAGAACTGGCAGCCCATTCTCCATCTTTCATGTGGCACTGCCCTCCTGAATGGAAAGAGGCAATTCTAGAACAGTGACTCATGCCAAGATGGAGCAGGCAGCCTTCTCTGGGGGCATGCTGTTCTCATGCATGTTTGCACTGTGGTCAATTAAGTAGCCCAAATGCAACCAGGACAGATACACATCAGAATTACCAACCTATGGTCCCCGTCCCGTCCCCCCCCCCGGTCCCCCGCCACCACCATGGTTGGAATGTTGGAAGTTATTTGGGCTTACATTTCTTTATTTTATTCTTACAGCACATTAGCAGCTCTCTCACAGCATATTAAAGAATCTGGGATGTCTTTGTTATTAGATAATGTCAGAAAGTACGACAAGGTTGTATATTGTCTCCCTGCTTATTTAATTTATATGCAGAATTCATCATGCAAAAGGCTGGACTAGATGAATCCCAAGCCGGAATTAAGATTGCTGGAAGAAATATCAACAACCTCAGATATGCAGATGACACAACCTTGATGGCAGAAAGCGAGGAGGAATTAAAGAACCTTTTAATGAGGGTGAAAGAGGAGAGCGCAAAATATGGTCTGAAGCTCAACATCAAAAAAACCAAGATCATGGCCACTGGTCCCATCACCTCCTGGCAAATAGAAGGGGAAGAAATGGAGGCAGTGAGAGATTTTACTTTCTTGGGCTCCTTGATCACTGCAGATGGTGACAGCAGTCACGAAATTAAAAGACGCCTGCTTCTTGGGAGAAAAGCAATGACAAACCTAGACAGCATCTTAAAAAGCAGAGACATCACCTTGCCGACAAAGGTCCGTATAGTTAAAGCTATGGTTTTCCCAGTAGTGATGTATGGAAGTGAGAGTTGGACCATAAAGAAGGCTGATCGCCGAAGAATTGATGCTTTTGAATTATGGTGCTGGAGGAGACTCTTGAGAGTCCCATGGACTGCAAGAAGATCAAACCTATCCATTCTTAAGGAAATCAGCCCTGAGTGCTCCCTGGAAGGACAGATCGTGAAGCTGAGGCTCCAATACTTTGGCCACCTCATGAGAAGAGAAGAATCCTTGGAAAAGACCCTGATGTTGGGAAAGATTGAGGGCACTAGGAGAAGGGGACGACAGAGGACAAGATGGTTGGACAGTGTTCTCGAAGCTACGAACATGAGTTTGACCAAACTGCGGGAGGCAGCGCGAGACAGGAGTGCCTGGCGTGCTATGGTCCATGGGGTCACGAAGAGTCGGACACGACTAAACGACTAAACAGCAACAACAATGTCAGAAAGAGGAAAGAAGCATGATTGCTGTACTTTGCACTGATTACTGCCCTTACCCCTTCCCTCAAATGACAACTTTGTTCCAAATGTTAACAGTTGAAGTGGCAAATAGATTTGTGTGGAAAGGAAGAAATAACACAATAAAAAACTTCTCAAGCTCACATTGCCCTAGAGAACAAAACACGATTGTGTACTTGGTAAATATTTCATTGTAAGCTGCTGATCTGTGCAAATGAAAGAGTTAAGAGACATTTCCTGAACAGAAAAACGGGCTTGTTTTCATAATCCCACAGGATGACCCTTGATGGCAAGTAAGCACTTTTTAGCTAGCAAAGAGGAAACAGCACTTGTCTGCCATCTCCAGAATAGAGAAAATATGTGAATGTAAGCTCAGCAAATAAGCCCTAGGGATGGGGTGGGATAGCAATCTAAACATAATAATAAATAATGATGGGAGGGTTACATTTTAGCAGATACATTAATCTTGATCCCAAAATAGCTGTAGCCTCTTTAAAAAAACACATAGAGAATTAGGACAGAACATGTCAGCCAGGGGTCTAAGGACCACTGGGATGGTGCACCTCAAGATGAGTATCACAGCAAGGAGGTGACCAACCTAGTCCTATCCATCAGCCACAGAAGGAGCAGTTGCAAGGATTTTGCTTCCTTTCTAGACAAACACAAGAATTTTCTAACCACTATCAGCATGCTTTTTCCTCCTTCCTCCTAATCACTTTTTCTTATGTGTCGTGTGCATTAGATTTTAAGCTTAAAGGCAGGGACAGTCTTATTATTGGCATGTGTATGCCACTCTGCAAATCTTTTTTCCAGCTGAAGAATGAGGTACAAATTCTTCAAATAAATAATTTCATTCCACAAGTCAACATTAATTATAGAAAATGCTATTTTACCATCCGCAAAGATGTAAAATGGAGTTAAACCAACCTTAAAATGCAGAAAAATGCAATATACAAACTTCCATTTGCTGTCAGAAAGGATGTTGATTGCAGGATCTCAGGGAGCAGTTTGTGCAAATAATAATCTAGTTTTCGTTTCCGGAGAATTGCAGCAATCTGAAAGAGATAAGCCAATTCAAGTTTATGTATTACATTTTTTATTTCACTGTTCTGCCAATGAGTTCACATTAGCATACATGGAAATCATACTCTAAGAATGAGATTTGAATTAAACCCCTAACCAATTCATGAACTTTGGCTAACAAAATGAGTATTTTTTGTAGAACTTCTTGCAGCTGTTAAACTACTTCTTCCAGACCAGAATGTATCAGGCATTCCAAAACTATGATCATATGGGGAACATTTTAGCCAGACACAAGTATAAAAGTTTAGCTACTGCATAGAACATACTAATTAATTACTGGACAAAGTACTTTGTGCTCCAGTTTGAAGAATCATCTTTAAACTCCCACTGGGAAGTTTATACTAGTTTCAATTGCCTTTGCAAGGCACTTACAATATAATGGGTTAGAGTCATAGAATCATAGAATTGTAAAGGTAAAGGGACCCCTGAACCATTAGGTCCAATCGCGGACGACTCTGGGGCAGGGGTATGCAACCTAAGGCCCGGGGCCAGATCCGGCCCTATCACCTTCTCAATCCGGCCCGCAGACGGTCCAGGAATCGGCATGTTTTTACATGAGTAGAATGTGTGCTTTTATTTAAAATGCATCTCTGGATTATTTGTGGGGCACAGGAATTCGTTCATTTTCCCCCAAAAAATATAGTCCGGCCCACCACATGGTCTGAGCGGCCCATGGCTGAAAAAGGTTGCTGACCCCTGGATTAAAGGGAACAAACTTTCAGTCTTTTGATATTGTAATCCTATGCACACTTACTTGGAAGCAATCCTTAACTATGTCAATAGGACTTACTTCTGAGAAAGAAAGCATGGGTATTTACTGTGAAAGTACTTTCCTTACCGTAAAGGCGGTATCTATCCACTAATGCAGGCATGTCAAACCTGCGGCCCTCCAGATGTTTTGGCCTACAACTCCCATGATCCCTAGCTAGCAGGACCAGTGGTTGGGGAAGATGGGAATTGTAGTCCAAAACATCTGGAGGGCCGCAGGTTTGACATGCCTGCACTAATGGGTTAATCCCTCCCTCCAGTTTTTAATGGCTATCCCAGTCCTGCTGGCCCCTTCCGAATTTTCATCCACTGCCAAGCCACTAGTAGACAGATATCAAGGAGGTGGTTGTTGTTGTTGTTTAGTCGTTTAGTCGTGTCCGACTCTTCGTGACCCCATGGACCATAGCACGCCAGGCACTCCTGTCTTGCACTGCCTCCCGCAGTTTGGTCAAACTCATGTTCGTAGCTTCGAGAACACTGTCCAACCATCTCGTCCTCTGTCGTCCCCTTCTCCTAGTGCCCTCAATCTTTCCCAACATCAGGGTCTTTTCCAGGGAGTCTTCTCTTCTCATGAGGTGGCCAAAGTATTGGAGCCTCAGCTTCACGATCCGTCCTTCCAGGGAGCACTCAGGGCTGATTTCCTTAAGAATGGATAGGTTTGATCTTCTTGCAGTCCATGGGACTCTCAAGAGTCTCCTCCAGCACCATAATTCAAAAGCATCAATTCTTCGGCGATCAGCCTTCTTTATGGTCCAGCTCTCACTTCCATACATCACTACTGGGAAAACCATAGCTTTAACTATACGGACCTTTGTCGGCAAGGTGATGTCTCTGCTTTTTAAGATGCTGTCTAGGTTTGTCATTGCTTTTCTCCCAAGAAGCAGGCGTCTTTTAATTTCGTGACTGCTGTCACCATCTGCAGTGATCAAGGAGCCCAAGAAAGTAAAATCTCTCACTGCCTCCATTTCTTCCCCTTCCATTTGCCAGGAGGTGATGGGACCAGTGGCCATGATCTTGGTTTTTTTGATGTTGAGCTTCAGACCATATTTTGCGCTCTCCTCTTTCACCCTCATTAAAAGGTTCTTTAATTCCTCCTCGCTTTCTGCCATCAAGGTTGTGTCATCTGCATATCTGAGGTTGATATTTCTTCCGGCAATCTTAATTCCGGCTTGGGATTCATCTAGTCCAGCCTTTCGCATGATGAATTCTGCATATAAGTTAAATAAGCAGGGAGACAATATACAACCTTGTCGTACTCCTTTCCCAATTTTGAACCAATCAGTTGTTCCATATCCAGTTCTAACTGTAGCTTCTTGTCCCACATAGAGATTTCTCAGGAGACAGATGAGGTGATCAGGCACTCCCATTTCTTTAAGAACTTGCCATAGTTTGCTGTGGTCGACACAGTCAAAGGCTTTTGCATAGTCAATGAAGCAGAAGTAGACGTTTTTCTGGAACTCTCTAGCTTTCTCCATAATCCAGCGCATGTTTGCTATTTGGTCTCTGGTTCCTCTGCCCTTTCGAAATCCAGCTTGCACTTCTGGGAGTTCTCGGTCCACATACTGCCTAAGCCTGCTTTGTAGAATTTTAAGCATAACCTTGCTAGCGTGTGAAATGAGCGCAATTGTGCGGTAGTTGGAGCATTCTTTGGCACTGCCCTTCTTTGGAATTGGGATGTAGACTGATCTTCTCCAATCCTCTGGCCATTGCTGAGTTTTCCAAACTTGCTGGCATATTGGGTGTAGCACCTTAACAGCATCATCTTTTAAAATTTTAAATAGTTCAGCTGGAATATCATCACTTCCACTAGCCTTGTTATTAGCAGTACTTTCTAAGGCCCATTTGACTTCACTCTCCAAGATGTCTGGCTCAAGGTCAGCAACCACACTACCTGGGGTGTACGAGACCTCCATATCTTTCTGGTATAATTCCTCTGTGTATTCTTGCCACCTCTTCTTGATGTCTTCTGCTTCTGTTAGGTCCTTACCAAAACTTACCAGACTTCAACAAAAAGCCAGCAATTCAGAGCCTGCCAGAATCACACATACATAACTCAAAAAGGTCCCAAACGAGCCTAGATTCAACATGAATATACGGTACATATTAAAGTATAACACTGGCAAGCAGGGGGAGCTCTGGATGCCTCATTCACTCTATCCCAGAAAGAATACACTTTCACCCAATTTGCCCAAATTATCTTTGACATTCACCCACTAATCGGATGTACCTTAGCTTCGTTCCTATAGAGCAGGAATATACTGTCAGTGCTAAAATCTAAGAAAGGTGAGCGTTTGGTGGAATGCTCTCCTACTGAAGGTCGCCTCTACAGAAGCAAATAATCCCAGTTTGTAGTGTCTAGTGAAAGGAGACAGACTTCCATGTAGAGGCCCTACAGAACTCAGCAGGTGGGGAGTTATTGGAGAGTGCTGCACACACAACTGAAGATCTAATGGGGTATGTTGTGATGTGGGGAGGCTTAGAGAAATAGTGTGTGTTATAGGCTTGATGGATGCATAGTCTGAGTCAGGAAGTGGTAGTGCAAAAGGACTTTGTAACCTAGAGATCTAGGGTGATAGAACACAGAGAGGAAGCATGTCTGACAGGGCTCTTACAGCACAGTCTCCACATATTGAGTCTGTGCCTTCTTGAAAGAATGGGAAGGCTGGGGAAGAAAGGAAGTAGAATCAGATTCTGTGATCCATGGAAGATGGAGACCACCTTCAATCTGAATGTCACGTCAAGGAGCAGGATGACTCTCTCCATATACAGTAATGATATCCACAAATAGGGCACCCAGTTCAGAGATTCATTGAGCAATTGTGATGCCCATTTAGATGGCCATGTGGACATATATTATGCTTCCTTGAAGAGCAGTTATGTAAGGACCTTGAGGACACAGGCTCTAGAAGGGGAATCAGTAGGTGATTGGCAGGCTGAGGCTACTGTCACAGATTAGGGTCGACCCCAAAGGATTTGTACCTTCCCCTGGTGAGCATCAACAATGAGGCCAAAGTCTGCCCAGAGAGGCTGCCTACAGAGTGTAACAGCACCATGCTGAGGCCTTGTTGTAGGAAGTCTAGAAATAGTTGCTGAAGGAATCATAGAACCAGAGCTGGAAAGGAGGTTCTATGGGAGGCAAATATGCTAATCACTTAATTTCTTTAATCAGAAACATCATACACTATCATTCAAAATTTGACTAATTGTGCCTGCACTCTTAAATTTCAGAAAAATTAAACACTGGCCAGCTGGAGCTGAAAAGGGGGCTTAAAAAACAAAACCTGAAGCTAGGCCTGCTCCTTGATACAATTTTCCTTTTGGAAATTAATTTTGTAAAGAAGGTCTAACATGAAACTGAAATGTTACTCTGGCATATAAGCATGTCTGGGCCACTGAAGGAATCTTTTATACTGCTAGCACATTTTTAGCAGGCACACACACAAATCTCTTTTTTAATACTATTGTTACAAAAAAAATCTCCATCATCTCACCCATGCATTCTTCAGTGATATCTGAAATTATGGTACCATATGTTTATCAAATGATGGGGGGAAACAGCAGCACTTGGGAAGAAACCCCAATATTATCAAAGAAACCTAGCTTCAACCTATTAATATACATTATTAATTCTTCTTAATGCATCTTGCTTTTAAGAAAATATCTTGGTTCATTCATGAAAGATGCCACCTACATGCACAGCCACAGAAGACACACTCCTTTGTGGTGTGATCCCTAAATAGCGTACAGCACTACCTTAACAGTGAAGCAGTACAGTACAGTACAGTACAGTACAGTCTCTTCCACCCAACCGGCATCCTCCCTCCTGCCTAATAGCTGAGAGAGACTCACAAGCAATCTCACCCCACATTGCTCTGTCTTTCTCCTTCTCCAGCCATCTCATGACAAACCTCTTCTGTCTGATCCTCCTTCTGCTACCCTAACCAAAGGTCCCTATTTCAATTTACTATTTTCAACAAATTCTCCTTTTTCTCTAAATCCCATCTCCACTACTCAACCTCTCTTTTCACACCCACAAATCTCTCCACTCCATGCTACCCCTTCTCCCCACCCCTGCAATGCCCCAGTAATTCACAGAGTGAAAAAGTATCAGAGGCACAGTGAGCTTCCCAATGTGGCTGGATTCAACAGAAAGACCATGTGCCTCCAACTCTAGGAAGATAAGGGATAATGCTCCCATTCTCACTTCCACGTTTATGCACCTGTCAGGAGTTAAAGGTTCCCACCAAAAGTAGAAAAGGAACAGAAACAATAGGTACAGTATTGTGAACTCCTCCAGAAGAACAGTCAGACAAAGGAATCAGTTTGTGGGCCTGGTGTTGAATTGGCTTGCTCTAGCTCATGGACATCCAACTCCCAATAGACTGTGATCTACTCCCAGTATTAAAAAACTGGCAGTGATCTACCTATTGTTGTTGGATGAACCAAAGTTGTTGAGCTTTTTTTAGGAAGCCACAGTTGTGTGTGTCGTCCCCCCATTTTGGGGGGGGGGAGAGATCACTGAGGTGCCAAAGATCTACCAGGAATACCCCACAATCTACTAGTAGATCAATATCTACGGTAGTTCATAATAGTCTTTTAAAAACACACAACTAAGAACACTTTTGAGACATGCTGATTTTCCTTCAGATTTCACAATCCAACAGAGTTTAATGCGTTTATGGACACAATTCAATGAATGTTTACTCAGAAGTAAATCCTACCAAGTTCAAAGGGAGTAACTGCTAACTGCACCAAACTCTTTGCTATTTCATAACAGAACAGCCTTTCGCAAACTAATTAAATGTTTACAAGACACTCAAAGTGTTAGCAAATCCAGCTTGCACATACAGAAATCTAAACATGGACTACCGGTAATTACAGCAGCCATATACATTCGGAAATGAATTAATTATTATCCTTCAAAAGCAAAAACAACACAATCTAATCTAATAGCCAGTTTCATCTAGTACTGACCAGCAGTGGCTCAGTCCTCAACAGAAGTCTTTCTCAGCCCTGACACCTTACATCCTTTTACCCAAAGATGTCAAGGACTGAACCTGAGGTCCTCTGTCTGCAAAGCCAGATCCTGTCCCCCCTCATCTTTCAACCTTCATGTGTGCCTACCACTATTGGAGCATCCACCATGACCAAGGGTCAAAAAGCAATGCAGGCAATGACATGCCGAAAAATTTGTTAGAACCAAACTCTGCTTGTATGAGCAAATGCACTGTAGCCACAGCTCAGTGGTACAGCAAAGCATATGATGTTTTGCATGAAAAATATCCAAGATGCAGTCCCTTGCACCTTCAGTTAAAAAGATTAGGTAGCAAGCTGGGGAAGACCTCTGCCTGAGATCCTGAAGAACCACTACCAGTCAGACTAAATATTGGGCTGGGCTGGTAAGTTTGATCTGAAAGAAAGCATCCTTCTACATTCCCCAGCTTCCTAAACTCAAAATCTTAACCAGGATCACACATCAACTCTAGCAGTAATGATAAGTTTCATCTGCTGAAAAGCTCCCCCCATCTGAACCCCTAGGGAACAGCAGCCAGTCAGCATGGACAATACTGAACTAGATGGACCAATGGTCTGACTTGATATGGGTCAGCTTCCAACACATTTGGGCCACAGCTCAGTAGCCAAACAACTGTACTGCATGCAGAAGATCCCAGGTTCAATTCCCCAGCATTTCCATGTAGACCTGGGAATGTCCCTCCACCAGAACTGTATAGAGTAAGAAAGGATCCTGAGGGTCATCTAGCCCAACAAACTGCAATGCAGGAATCTCAACTAAAGCATCCATGACAGGTGGCCATCCAACCTCTGCTTAGAAACCTCCAAGGAAGGAGAATCCACCACCTCTGGTCCATCCCACTGTCAAACAGCTCTTACAGTCAGAAAGCTGGATGAACTGGTCTGATTCATCAAATATTTGACTCCCAGTGGTATCCTTTTCCCTCCCCCTCTGCCCCTTTCCAGCCATCAACTGACACCCTACCCAGCAATTGCCACACATCCCTCTTCAATAACCCATTTTATTATTATAACAACAACAATAATAATAATTTATTATATATACCCCGCCCATCTAGCTGGGTTTCCCTAGCAACTCTCGGCGGCTTCCAACAGAAAAATAAAATACAATGGTCTGTTAAACATTAAAAGGTTCCCTAAACAGGGCTGCCTTCAGATGTCTTCTAAAAGTCTGGCAGATGTTTTTCTCTTTGACATCTGATGGGAGGGTGTTCCACAGGGCGGGTGCCACTACCGAGAAGGCCCTCTGCTTGGTTCCCTGTAACTTGGCTTCTTGTAGCGAGGGAACCGCCAGAAGACCCTCGGCGCTGGACCTCAGTGTCCGGGCAGAATGATGGTGACTTCTTCGCCGTCACTATCGCCACTTGGTAGGCTCGACATTGAGTTCTAACCCATGTCCGGTCAGCTTCAGAATGAGTTATCCTTCCCACCCCACAATTGTCACCAGTCTGGCAAGGGATCATTTTAATACCCTCCCTATATATCTTTCCTGCTTCTCACCCCAACATCGCCACCAGTCTTTCATCCCCATCCCTCTCCAAGGGACCATTTGAATACCCTCCCTATAGATCCATACATACCTACAAATCCTTCCTGCCGCTTCTTCCCCCTTCCCACCACTGCCGCCTACCTGTCCTCCATTTCCATTCCTCTCCAAGGGGTCATTTCAACACCCTCTCCCTATATACCTATACCTATCATCTGGGGGTGGGGAGAGAGGAGCAAGCAAGCCCTGCCCCGCATAATCGATGCCAAGACGTGGGGGGGCACACACACACACACACACACACCATTTGAATGGCAGTGCCCATCCACTGGGGGGGCCCTCAAATATTTTATTTGGCTCCCTTCATTTCCCCACCGGGGGTGGCAGGAGAAGAGGGGGGTGGGCCCTTCCTCCCCTTCCTCACCAGGTACAGGGTCCCGTAGATGCGGAGGGATTCAAGCAGCGCCCCCTGGGTGATGTCCGCGAAGGCCCGTCCGCAGTGGGGGTGCCAGGTGTGCCCGATCTCGTAGCAGCTGTGAGGGATGGACTTGCTCAGCGCCGCCATCTTGGCCCGCAGCCGCTCTCTCTCTCGCGGAGGGGGGCGCGGGGGGAGGGGGAGGCCCCAAGCGCGTCACGGCCAATGCAGGAGAAAGGTCGCGCGGGGCGGCCCAAACCGCCGAGGTTATTCGCGGTCAACCGCCTCTCGCGCGCTCTGTGTGTATGGCCGGGCCGAGGGGCGGTTTGCCGGCTCGGCTCGCGTGAGCCGCGGCAGCCAATGCGGAGGCGGCTTTTCACCACCGGGGCTGCGGATTGGGCGGAGTTGGCGCGAGCTTGAGAGGCACGAGCTCCTTCTCGCTCTCGCTCTCCCCCCCCCCGCCCCGCTTCTCTCTGTCATTTGGGCCTCGCGGGCTGTCACTCAAGGGCTGCAATGATGCACGTTGATGTTTTTGCAAAGAGGAGCAGCCGAAGGAGCAAAGGTGGTCTGTGTGTCTTTAAATGCAGGCCCACGGAAATGATTTGTTTAAAAGGAGCATGTGGGTATATATACCTAGTACTTAATGCAAGCCCGTGAAAAAAGAAATAAGAAATATATGCCCTCTTGGACTGGACTTAACCGTCCAGGGGTCCTTTAGTTTATCCTTACCTAACAGTACAGTACTTAATGCAAGCCCATGCAAAGAGGGGAAAAACGTGCCTTGAGGCTTGCATTGGTGGAAACAGGCAAGCAGAAGGCTGCGAGGACATCTGCTTGCGGATTGCATAAGCAAGCACTTGGCTACAGCTCCCCTTTGGCTTGAACGCGATGTCTGTGTCCTTCACCCCCGCTTTGGGTAGAAGGGTTAAAATAGTCATCCACTGTGCTTAACCTTTCGTTAAAGGAAGTACAGGAACCGTGTAAGCCTCCCCTGTATGGCAGGTACACCTTGCTTGGCAGATTTGTGCCTGTCTTGAACTTCAGGCTATTGGTCCATTCGTAGGTTTGTGCCCTGGAGCATTGCACTGAAATGCTGCTTGGAATTCATCACTGTTAACCTCTGCCTTCCCACGCTCTTATCCATATGCATGCATGTGTGTGCGCGCACCAGTTGTAGCTGGCAACATTTTGACTTGGGAGGGCTGAAATTTTTAACCTTGCTGTTCTCATCGGAACAGCAGTTATTTAGGAAAGTGTGCTGTTAGGCATGTGCAGAGTACCACTGTCTCCTTTCTACAGGAAATCAATTAATCTCTGCTTATCTGTGGACAGGGAAAGAGTTTTTCTGTAAGACAGCGCAAGTATGATTTTCAGACAAAATTGACCTCATTTAGAAATTAAGCCGTACGGTACCACATGACGTATGTTTTGGAATTCATGTATTGTTGACACCTGCACATCTGTTGCCAATAAACTAAGCACACTAAAAAAAAATTTTTTTTTAAATGTGGGGAAAACCTGCATGTGGTTTTCCTTCCCAAAAAATCAATTTAAACACTCATTATCACTTCTATTCTCTAAAGTAAAGGAACAAAGTATTTGGACCAATAGACAAAAAAGATTGTTTCATTTAGACTGGCACACAGCAGAGCACAACAGAACATATTTGTTTTGGCTGGACAGTCTTGAAAACGGGAAGTAACAGTTTCTGCCCATGTGCAGAGTACATCGCACCAGACTATTCATAAGCATCCTCTGTTGTGTCTGAGATTTGGGAGAATATCTTCCAGGTTTGGGGAAGGATGTGGCCATCATTTCCCTCCGTTCAAGACATTTCCCCTGCTTGGGGAAATGCTTGGGCTTGGGCTTGTTCGATGCAGATCCACACGTCTTTTCTGGGTGTCCTCAGTAAATATCTACAACACAGAATGGTTGAATCTCTCATTATCAATGGAACAGCGTTCTATAATGCAAGAGCAACGAATCTAAAGCCCCTTTCCCTGTTAGCTGCACTCCCAACACAAAAACACCACCAAGATATGTGGCACTCACACACTACCACCTGCCAACAAACCATCATCAGATTTATTTGTAAACCGCCATGCCATAAACATTATGCTCCGAACATGTTGACACTAGCAGCGGGAAGAGGACAATGCCTTGCAATAATCCTCCCTCCGGGATTATTCTTAATAAAGAGCAGGTTGCAAATATAAATAAGTGAGAGTCTTGCGGCCCCTTAAATAACAAATTGATTTTGGCATAAGCTTTTGCAGCTCACTTCATCAGTTGCATGAAGTGCAATCCTGAGTTTGCAGGAATGTGTATACACATGGTTTGGGTGGGGTGAGGGAATTGTTAAAAAGGTTAGAGGGAAATTCAATGCAGAAAGTGTAGGAGCTAAGACGGCATGTGGTCTGTTGTTTGTTTGGTTGGTTGGTTGCAAGGTGTTTTGTCCTTTGCTGAAAAGGAGAGCGTTTGGGAAGTCCTTGAGAAATGCAGGTACATCATTTAAGAAAATAAGAGGGGCCTGCTGAACCAGGTCAAAGTCCCATTTGGTTCATCATGCTGTTCTCAAAACGGCCAACCGGAAACCCTCTAGCAGCACATGAGCACAACACTCTGCGCACCTGCAATTCCCAGCGAATGGGAATTTAATTGGCACAGGGTGTGGTTGCCAGGTGGAAACCATTTACTCACAATGGGAGATTAAGAACATGAGAACCTGCTGGGTCACACCAGTGGCTCATCTAGTCAAGCATCTTGTCCACGCAGAGGCCAACCCAACACCAGTGAGAAGCCCCAAAGCAGGACCCGAGTGCAACAGCCTCTCTTCATTGGTTGAACTGTCGGTGTTGCTGACATTATTACATTGGCACTGAGGAAACTGGGGCAAAGTGTAACCTCCTGCTTGCAACTGGCAAATGCCTACAGCTTACACCAGAGGATTTCCTTGGTGATTGCAATGACATTGACGTTACACAGAGCAAGGGTGATTTATACGCCTAGCCTTGAGGCATGTACAGAGTTCCAGCTGAACTCTGGGCTGGGCTTCTGCTTCCAGGGGCAAAGATGGATCATGAAGCACCCCCAGCCTGGGCACTACTTACCGGGGGTGAGAGGAGGGACACAATCACAAATCCAGTCCATTACTGTGTGCCTTGCAAGGGGTTGGACTAGTTGACCCTTGGGATCCCTTCGAACTCTATGATTCTATGTTGGTCCCACCACCTTCACAGGCACATTTGGTGATGGCACAAGACAGGGCCTTCTTAGTGGCTGCTCCCAAATTGTGGAAAACTCTTCCACGTGGGACTAGGCTGGCCCCCCACTCTGCTTTCCTTTCACGGCAAGTAAAGACCTTTTCATTCCATCCAGCCTTTGGCTATTAAATGGCTGTTGCGGCATATTACAGGAATATGTGGAAATGGCGCAATTGACCAACAGACTGAGAGGCAATACAAGACAATCATTTACCTATTCAAAAATGGGATATGTATAAGAGTTAGTTGCTTACAGAAATATAGTGGTATAATATCTATGGCAGCATCTGAATGACCCTTATTTAAAGTAATTGTTCAGAAATAAGGTAACGAGTGCAAACTGATGTAAGGAGTTATTAGAAAATACAGAAAGAGTAAGGGAATAATGTAAGGTACATTCAACACTAGAAAAAAAAAGTTTACATCGGGAAATGATAGGAAGTCTATTTTATGTTAGTAAAAAGATAGGAAAAAAGGATTGTATAAATTTAAACTAAGTTTAATTTTTGTGAATCCAAAGAAGAGTATTAGTACATGGTTGTGTTCATTTTTGTCAAATGTATATATGTGTGTCATATAAAAGTGTGTATATGATGTACATTATGTACATTATTTATGAATTTCAATAATGTTATGTTTAAAAAAATTAACTGGCTGTTGCGGTAGGGTCTTCTGAGGCTGACTGTTGCATCTGTGTGCTTTTAAATGGTTTTAAGTGTTTCCCGTGATGTCTTTTTAATAGGGCTACTTAATTTGTTTCAGATACTTATATTTATAGTGTGCCTTTAGTTGTATCTGTTTTAATTTATTCCATGAGCCACTTTGGATTCTGCAGTGGGAGAAAGGTGGCATATATAAAATAAAATAAAAAATTGCCTCCCACTGCAGTCAGCCAGCCCCAGTCCAGTTTGCATTCATTGGAGGAGGGGGGAAGAATCCCCATTCAGATGGCATTCAAACGGAAGCAGTCTACGCATTCAGTTTTAAAGTGAAATAAATGCTTGTGTGGACCAGCTGCACGTGTGGATCGGGTCACTGAGCAGAGAAGTCCTACCCAGCCCATATCCTTGACATATGTGCAGCAGCACCGGCCTTCAGGGAGCTCTTCAGTGCAAAAGTCCAGCTTCTCCTCCAAATTTGCTCAGAATTTATAGCATTAAGCACCAAAGACCTTTCACATTATTGGAAGGCAGTCTTTATGGCATGTGACTCTATAAGTTGTTTGTTCTTTTCTCTCCCCCTTTAAAAGCAGAATATGATCTCAAAATACCCTTGTGTCTACTGATATTTCAAGGTAAGGGAATTAACTGGAGCCGTTCCCATTTTCCAGATGTCATTTTTCCAAAATAAATAAGGGGTGAGTTGTTATTCACAGCAATATCCTGCAGTTTTGTAAAAAAACAAACCTGGACTTTCTCCAATGATAAATGTGTATCCTTTCTTACAAAGATATTGTAAGTCCCTTCTCTCTCTCTCTCTCTCTCTCTCTCTCTCTCTCTCTCTCTCTCTGTTAATCATAACTATTTCCACTTTTAAAGAAAGAAAAAAAAGAAACCTCATAAAACAAGCCAAAGGGCTAAATCATTTACTTGGTTCTTTATCTGCTCCACCACATCCCGTTCCCATGTAGTAGAAGACACGTTGTGAGCATATAAGTACAGGAAATCTTATTTGGAGGCAAGGGAGTTTTTCTGTGCACAGACGGGCAACTGATCTGTAGAACTCATTGCTGTGAGATTTTGCAAAAACCCAGTTTTGGGGGTCAGGGAAGAGGAGGGCATGTAGGCCACATTAAACAAAATAGCAAACATACCTATCACTCCTTTTCTGCCCCATGCCCCAACAAATCTCTTGGTGTGTGGAGGACTCCAGTCTATGGTATTAATTAAGGTAAAGGTAAAGGGACCCCTGACCATTAGGTCCAGTCGTGACCGACTCTGGGGTTGCAGCGCTCATCTCGCGTTATTGGCCGAGGGAACCAGCGTACAGCTTCCGGGTCATGTGGCCAGCATGACAAAGCCGCTTCTGGCGAACCAAAGCAGCACACGGAAACGCCATTTACCTTCCCACTGTAGCGGTACCTATTTATCTACTTGCACTTTGACGTGCTTTCGAACTGCTAGGTTGGCAGGAGCAGGGACCGAGCAATGGGAGCTCACCCCGTTGCAGGGATTCGAACTGCTTACCTTCTGATCAGCAAGCCCTAGGCTCTGTGGTTTAACCCACAGTGCCACCTGTGTCCCGTGGTATTAATTACACCATACCTAAGCTCTATGATTGGATAATGCTGGCCCCAGTTAGCTGCATATTCTCCCAGGTGAGTCCAGTTGTAATAAAACAAAAAAACCTCTAGATATTGGTAGAAAGGCTCTGCAAGACCCCATCTCCTTGGCATTCAAGTTTTCTACATGCAGTTTTTGTTTTGAATGTATAGACATTCAACCAAGTGAGCTCCTCCTTGCATTCTGAAGTGGTGCAGCCCAGACCCAGATTTCCCACCTCGATGAGAGCTAGGGCTCAACTTTGGCGGACACATTTTAAATCTTGAACAAAACTCTTGTGTACAGATCTCAGTCTCTTGGTGTTTGTATGTACAAGTTTCCCAGGCTTCCACACACAAGACACATGCCCCAGAGATCTGTTTATGGGGCCAAAGTAACCAAGGAGCAGCAGATCTGGCAGTAACTCCACCACACAAGACCCAAGTTACCACTTCCCATATTATTTTGGCTGCAGAAGCATCTCCCTGAAGAGTTAAAACATTCCAGTGAGAAATATTAAAAGCAAACATTAAAACTCACGTAGGCTCCTAACGTTTGCCATTCTTCTGGGCAGCCTTACAAGATGTTTTGATGCTCAGCTGATACAAATAAAGCCGTCTTATTCCTTTTTAATAAAAAAAATAATAGTTTAGTGGGAATTCTAACATGCATCAAAATAAATAGCAGCGGAACGTTGAAATGCATTGCTTTTCTGTTAGAACGTTTTGCAGAGCTCAAGACCTTGCTTTGAACAGCTCCATGAAAATGTCTTCGGCTGGTATGTGAAAGTCATGGCATTAAACCATATGGGTTCCTTCCAGACATTTGTCTGCACAAAGTTTGTGGGGAAGGTTATATGACATCTGGTGTTGGCTGAACATTTGTTCTGATTTGTTTGTGGAAAGGTTATACATTGGCTCTGTCTGCACTGTACATGTAAAGCAGCGTCGTACCACTTTAAACAGCCTTGGCTTCCTCCAGAGGATCCTGGGAGTGTTAGAAGACCCTCCCTATCCCTTAACTGTAGCTCTGTGAGGGGAATAGGGGGGGCGGTATCCTAACAAATCTCAGCACCTTAAAAACAAATGATTGTTCCCACTGCAGTCCATTACTGTACTGGGCTCTATAAAGGGCTGTCCTTTTCTTGTTGCTGCAGAATCAGCTGGTGATTTTTAAGGACCACCTATGTGGATTTAACGGTTGGGACATTGCAGGGAGACTTTTAGAACACCCTTGCCCACGTTTCTCCTCTGTCTCTGTGCAAGGCAGTCAACACAAGCCGTTGCAACTACACACAAATGGCAGTCCGCCATTTCCCATTGGTTTTCCCCATTCTCAAAAACAAATGCAAATGAAAGCAATCTCTTATTTACCAAAGGAAGACGGGGACTCGCACTGTATTCACTGTCTTTCTCAACCAATACTGTACAGTCGTAACTTGGTTCTCGAACAGAACGCATTCCAGGAGTAATTCGACTCCCAGAACCGTTCGGAAACCAAGACGCAGCTTCTGATTGGCTTCAGGAGCGTCCTGCTGCCAATTGGAAGCTGCGCCAGATGCTCAGCTTCCGAAAATAGTTCAAAACCAGAACATTCACTTCCGGGTTTTGATCGTGCGGAAGCCGATTTATTCGGGAGCCAAGGCGCTGGAGATCCAAGGCACGACTGTAGACAAACACTGCAATCCTAACCCTTGGTCACCTGAGAAAGAGCCCCACTGAATTGAATAGGAATTACTTCAGAGTAGACACAGTCAATACTGCACCAATAATAATTATTATTATCATTTATTTATTTATTTATTTATTTATTTATTTATTTATACCCCGCCCATCTGGCTGGGTTTCCCCAGCCACTCTGGGCAGCTTACAACAGGAAAATGAAATAAAATAATCTATTAAACATTAAAAGCCTCCTTAAACAGGGAAGCCTTCAGATGTCTTCTAAAAATCTGGTAGCTGTTTTTCTCTTTGACATCTGATGGGAGGGCGTTCCACAGGGCGGGCGCCACCACCGAGAAGGCCCTCTGCCTGGTTCCCTGCAACTTGGCTTCTCGCAACGAGGGAACCGCCAGAAGGCCCTCGGTACTGGACCTCAGTGTCCGGGCAGAACGATGGGGGTGGAGACGCTCCTTCAGGTATACTGGACCGAGGCCGTTTAGGGCTTTAAAGGTCAGCACCCACACTTTGAACTGTGCTCGGAAACGTACTGGGAGCCAATGTAGATCTTTCAAGACGGGTGTTATGTGGTCTCGGCGGCCGCTCCCAGTCACCAGTCTAGCTGCCGCATTCTGGATTAGTTGTAGTTTCCGGGTCACCTTCAAAGGTAGTAAGTTGTAAAGATGCCCCAGAAAGTACCAACCACGGCCTTCAGCCATCCTACCCACGGAAGCCCCTTGCTGCTTTTTTCTCTGGAACAAAGACTTGCTCAAGGAGGAGAAAGTGCTTTGATGGAGTTGCTTCTCTCTCCCAGTGGGGCTCACTCAAGCAGCAGTAATGGCAGCAGCGAGGGAGGACAATGTGAAGAAATAACCACCTCCCTCCATTTTTAGCAAGACAGTAATTTTGCCATGCCTCCCTTCACAACCTCCCACCTGGGGCACATACCTCCTTTTGCCCCCTCCCCACTTCCTTACAGCACTGCTTGTACATCTTTTGGGGAGGAACCATTATTCCACTGTTTGACAGTGGAACGGTTGTCGACTCTCCTTCCTTGGAGGTTTTTAAGCAGAGGTTGGATGGCCATCTGCCTTGGATGCTTTAGCTGAGATTCCTGCATTGCAGGGGGTTGGACTAGATGACCCTTGGGGTCCCTTGCAACTCCACGATTCTATGATCTACCAGTAGAGCAGATGCCCTCCCCAGTCCGGCACAGTGGCCTGCTAGGAAGAGAACGCTGTGTTTCATTAATTAGTGTGCTGTGCTTAAATAATTTTAGCGGCTGCTTTTTTTTTCTTTTATGTTTTTAAACTGATGGTTGTGTTGCCAATTGTTGCCTCATTTTGAAATTTGTGTAAACTTCGTTGTGGAGGCAGTGTGATCTGAACAGTGGTTGCAAATCCCTGAATAATAAAGCAATGCCCTCTCTGCCTCAAGACCCTGGGGAGTCGCTGCCGTTCAGCGCAGGAAGTACTGGACTAGATAGAGTAAACCGGGGTCGGCAAGGTTTACCTCGCCTGGGCCGGTTCACTCCAGCAGAGATCCCTCCGTGGGCCGGATTGCGTGTGTGTGTGAGAGAGAGAGCGCCTGCTATTTCCGGCATCTGCGTTTCTGCAGGTGCGATTTCTGGCGCCGCAGAAGCAAGTCCCTGTGCTGTGCTGCACCAGTTTAGCGCAGCGGGCGGGGCTCAGTTCGACGGCTCAGTTCGGGGGCTGCTCATGGGCCGGTTAAACAACCCCTGTGGGCCGTTTGTGGCCCATGGGCCTTAGGTTGCTGACCCCTGGAGTAGACCAATATGCATCCACTCTTTGGATCCCTCATCTCAAAGGCTATGGCCCTATATGCCAGGCAAAAACCCAAGTTCAGTTGAAAACCAGGAGTGTCACTCAAACTACATTGGGACTCAAAGCAAGTGGTCATTGGTAACAGCACCTTGGAACACACTATGAGCAAACCTCAGAGGGAAGGAACTGTAAACTTTCGCTGTTGTGCTCCAGGTGATTTTCACTGCTCCAGTGATGCAGAGCGACCATAAAAACCCAGCTAAACGAGCCGGTTGCACAGGCTGTAAAGGCGGCTTTGTTTCATTAAAATGATCGGAGCGTATCTGTGAATTAAAAGCAAGCTCTTTAAACACACTCTCTGCATCTTGCAGCGAAAGCATTGCGGACTGGTATGCTACGCTCAGTTGGAGCATGGTTTATATTAACTCTTATATGGAAAGACGAGGAGCTCTGATTCCTGTAACACAAGCAGGTGTGTTTTTTTTCCATTCTCCTGGGAAGCACTTCGCTCCCTGTGGGCATGGAACTCGATTGGTTAAATCGACACATGGGATTACCAGCTTTTAAAAACTGGCCTGGTACCTGTGCCTTTAACTGTACCTAGCAGAAGTGGGGGCGGAATTAGGAGAAGGGAAACATTTTCCAATGGTTTTGCACTTTCTACTGCTCAAGGCGCAGGTTGCTGTTGAAGAAACAAGAGCAAAACCATTAAAAAGTTGGCAACTCTTCATATGTAAAATTGTGGATTCCATACCCTCCAACATTTCTCCAATGAAAATAGGGATGTCCTATTATTCCATTGTTATTGTTGTTCTTATTGTTATATACCCCACCCATCTGGCTGGGTTGCCCCAGCCACTCTGAGCGACTTACGACATATATAAAAACATAATAAAACATTAAACACAAAAAACCTTCCCTATACAGGGCTGCCTTCAGATGTTTTCTAAAAGTTGTACAGTTACTTATCTCCTTGGCTCGGGGGTCACATGACTCCATACCCTCCAACATTTCCCCGATGAAAATAGGGACATCCTAAGTAAAAGGTGGACATTCTGGGATCAAATTGGAAACCAGGATGGCTTCTGTAAATCCAGGACTGTCCCTGGAAAATAGGGACACTTGGAGGGTCTGGTACTAAGTATTGTTGACCTGACTACATACTCTTGGGCAAGATCCAGCCCAAATGATTCTTGTAAATCCTTTTGATTTCTAAATACATGCTGAAACCAGCAGGGCTTAGAAGTACTTAACTTAGGTTGGATTGTGACCCTTGGGTGCAAGTAATGACTAGGATTGTGATCTTACAGTTATTTAACCCAAGACGAAGCAGGCGTGTTGTCAAAATCCCTCAGTAAACAGGGGGGGTTTCTTTTCTTCTTGTAACATAGCATAGAAATCTTAACTTTCCTGAGTGGAATAACATCCTGAACGCAATCAGTCTACTATTTCAAAACTTCGAGACTCATTTGGTATTTTGGAATGAAATTTCCACCCAAACAAGGCATCGTTTCACTCAGACTGCCAGATTCCAAATTATAAAACCAAGCTGTTCGGGGAGAGATCAGTGACCATAATTGAACCAGAGAGCAATTTGCAAGGGAATAATGTTTTGGTTTTTTAAAGGGGGGGGGAGAGATCAGTCATGGGAATTTTTAAAAATCCAAATAACAGAAGTGAAGCAAGTAGACGTTAATAGCAATATTATGTCTCCTGTTAGTATGGGTTGTTGTTTTTTTAAGACATCCTCCAGCTGTGTCAGAAGAGAGCATTTTATTAATCAGCAAAGTAGTCTGGAGCAGAAGTGGATTCTGGGAGCTCCTCATTTGATGCCACTTAACATTACCCTCTTGGCGTAGAGCTGCTGTCATTTTGCTGGCCCTGCTCCTATGCCTTTAACAGCAGAAACTAAGTACCGGTAGACAAAGCCCTTCCCTTTACTTATCTCTCAGCTAGGAAAAGGTTTGACTGCTTAATTTCCACGTGCCAAGACAGCTACAACAGCAAGACTGAGGTAGCCCCCTTGTTAGGGGAAAATGAGTGTTTGCAGTGGTATTTTTCTCAAATTTCATTTCACTGTCGTCCTTCCTTACCCTAATGATAACAAACATTTCTATCTATACAGGGGGTGGTTATACTGCAACAACTGGGGCTTTTTGGTTTAGATAAAAGGCAAAACAGGTGTGTGAAATTATGCCTGGCGTAGAGAAAGTGTTGTGGGTTCAAGCCCCACATTGGGCGAAAGATTCCTGCATTGCAGGAGGTTATACTAGACAGAGCCGTTTTTCCCATTGGGCTTACTGGCGCATTGCGCCAGGGCGCTGACCTCTCAGGGGCACCCCAGTGAGTGAGGGAGCTGCGCGGCTTTGCCAGCGCCGTCGCCTCCCCTTTCCCTGCACGCCTACCAGCTGCGCCCCATCAACCATATGGCTGATGGGCGTGCAGCTTGCCTCCCAAACCTCTGCAGGGGGCTTGGGAAAAGGTCGACAATTCTGGGGAACAGGGTGGGCGCCAGAGGGATCTTTGCACCACGGTGCCGGATATGCTTAAGACGGCCCGGGTACTAGATGATCCTTTGATGCTATGAACCGATAAGTTTTTCTTCCCCTCTCGTATCTCTAGAACTCGGGGCTGTCCAATGAAAGTGAACATTGGAAAATTCAGGACGGACAATGGGAAGTAGTTCTTTGCACAGCTCAGAGCTAAACTCTGGAATTTGCTGCCACATGAGGCAGTGATGGCCACCAACTTGGGTGATTTTAAAAGAGAATCGGGCAAATTTATGGGGATCAGGCCATCAATGGCTACTAGCAATGATGGCTAGGTTCTGTCTCCACTTTCAAAGGCAGTATGCCTCCCAGATGCTGGGAATCACAAGTGGTGAGAACTCTGTTGCGCTCAGGTTCTGTTTTTAGGCTTCCCATTGGGAAATCTGTGACATCGGAATGCTGGACTAGATGAACCATTGCCTGACCCAGCAAGCTCCTTATGTTCTTACACATGCTTCTAAGGAGGGTGGTGCTATAAGGAAAAACTGCTCCCTTTCCTTATGGGGTATTCTGGAGCCCGTATAGAGTCCTTCAATGGGTTCCCTATCAGTAGGAAAAAACAGAGGCCAACCAGAGTATACTGAGAAGCAAAGCAGCTAGTAAGCCTGATCTTTATTAAAGGAACTGTTGCAAAAGGGTCCCCACTTACCAGACACAGGAGGAAGAAGAACCCTGAACAATGGTACACAATCCCTTATATAGACTTTTGAAATTGCCCAAGACCACCCCTTAAAACATCATACGGTACGTACATCACAGAAGGAGGCGGTCTACAGCAGAAATCCTGCCTGGATACCTGCTAATGGTCACTGATTGCATTACAGTCATACCTCGGTTTAAGTACGCTTCGGTTTGAGTACTTTCAGTTTAAGTACTCCGTGGACCCGTCTGGAACAGATTAATCCACTTTCCATTACTTTCAATGGGAAAGTACACTTCAGGTTAAGTACGCTTCAGGTTAAGTACGGACTTCTAGAACCAATTACACTCATACTTCGGGTTAAGTACGCTTCAGGTTGAGTACTCCGCGGACCCGTCTGGAACGGATTAATCCACTTTCCATTACTTTCAATGGGAAAGTTCGCTTCAGGTTAAGTACGCTTCAGGTTAAGTACAGACTTCCGGAACCAATTGTGTACTTAAACCGAGGTACCACTGTACCTGGGAAGCCTGAGCATTCTTTTGCGATGGTTAACACTTTAGTTTCTGGATCCAGGCCACAGGCTCACCCTATTAATACACAAATATGTCCTTAAGACAGGCTTTGCAAGCAAAATGACAATGGGAAGGCTTTCCCCATTTGCCTCCCTTACTGCAGAGGAATATTTGAGGTCATTGGGAGAGTCAAAATGGCTTCAGAATTGCTCTCCCATACTATTTCAGACACATGGTTCATATATTTAGATACCGGTATGTGTGCATTTGTGAATATTCTATATTTGAGACCTTAAAATTCTTATAACAGTGCAGTTCGGAGACAATCAAAAAATTGTTAGAGTTGGAAAGGACCACAAAGATCATATAGTCCAACCCCATGCAATGCAGGACTCGTTTTGTCCAGTGTGGGGCTTAAACCCACAGCCCTGAGATTAAGAGCCTCACGCTCTACTGACTGAGTGATCACCCTTCTAGCGACCCAGGGTTCCCCTTGGCGTGGAGAGAATTTATGCAAGCACATAGGGTTCCCTTATACAGTACTCTTATGAAGACTCAGAAGCACAAGGTCCACCTTCCTCACTTTGGCGAGATGTGCTGTATTTCTCTTGTAAATTACTGAAATTAATGACTGCTAAATTTGCCTCTGTAAATATATATGAGCATATGCCCTCCCCCTGCCCTTTTTTCAGTATCTGATTGCCCTTTTATATCCCTAGGCTATGCATCCACTCATATCAACTGGTCTCAGTTAAACGTAAGTAGAATTGCAAACTCTACAGCTTAATAAACAGCCCAACCTTCATCTTTGCTACTTAATCTGCAGAAACTGGTGATGTGCAAAATCTCTCCCTGAGAGTCCGTGGAGGTTGCCCATTATGGCAAATGGAGTGCTGCTCCACCAAGCTACACCAGCCCACACTTGCCTGTCTACATCCTTATTTAAGATTAGTCTAGTGCATGGGTAGGCAAACTAAGGCCCAGGGGCCAGATCCGACCCAATTGCCTTCTAAATCTGGCCTGCAGACAGTCCGGTAATCAGCGTGTTTTTACGTGAGCAGAATGTGTCCTTTTATTTAAAATGTATCTCTGGGTTATTTGTGGGGCCTGCCTGGTGTTTTTACATGAGTATAATGTGTCCTTTTATTTAAAATGCATCTCTGGGTTATTTGTGGGGCATAGGAATTCATTCTTTTTTCTTTTCTTTTTTAAAATATAGTCCAGCTCCCCAAAAGGTCTGAGGGACAGTGGACTGGCCCCCTGCTGAAAAAGTTTACTGACCCCTAGTGAGTGATCTAGTGAAGCCTAAAAGTTTGCTGACCCCTAGTGAGTGATCCTCCTTGGACTTGGTCCTGCCTTTGAAGAACTGAGAAGAGAGGAGGACGGGGACGAAACCAGAATTAGTTAATTCTGCTTTTCATTGGCTCTGGCACCACTGTCACAGACTGGTTGGACACAGGGGAATGGTGGGATGAACCAGTTGGAGAACCACCAAGAGAAGAAGGCTCAGAGCCCAGGGAGCGGTGGTGGGACAATAATAAGTGATCAGAGGGAGAAGACTGGGAAGAGGAGGTGTCAGAAGTTGAAGAGGCAACAAGGTTTCATGAGCAGGGAGAGTCTGTAACAGAGGGAAGTCCAGAATCAGAGGCAGAGGCCAAGAAGCAGAGAATGCAGTCATGGGTATCTTCCTCTCCTGCTGCAACAAGCTCACCCCACCCCCCACCCCCGGTCTCCCCTAACCAAAAGAGACATTAAAAGGGTGGAGGAGAGATTGGTGACATGCACACACAGTCTCCAATTTTTTTGGGGGGGGGGACCCTGGAGAGGAGGGGATTTAGGCAGCTGTGGGAGGTGGGGACCAACAGCTTCATAGGGAGCAAGACCTAACAGAGAAGAGTTACTGAGCTCCTTAGGCCTAACACTTGTGTGCAGATCGTGTTTTTTGCTAATAAAGAGTTAACTCCATCTTGTACAGTGTGATTTACTGTGGGCTCGCTCCAGACATCCACTTACTGTTGGTTCCCTTGCCTTCCACACTCCCAGTCCCAGTGGGTACCAGCTTCCACTGCCTGAGACTCTGGGGAACTGGCACTACAGACGATGCAGAGCTAGATGGACAAATATGATGAAATGGTATAAGACCATTTCCTGCGCTCCTAAATCTGCAGGCAAGCTTCTCAAGACATTATCTTCCCACTAATGTTTACATACAAGTGTCTGTTACAAGAATCGGGAACTGGAGATGGTTAAACAAAGGAGTCAAGCCTACAGGTAAGTAGGTTTACAATTACAGGCCTTTGATGTTATGGTGAAGAAGGTCTCTTCTGACCTTGGAGTCTCTGAAACTCTGCAACATAATCCAACGTTGAGCTGCTTCAGCTGTGGGGAGGAAGGACTGCAGCTCTCGGAGCAGGCATGCCTAGTCTCCCACCGGTTACTTTTAGACTCGAAGGGCAATGACTTCTCCATCAAGCCCCAGTTGATCCTGCCAGAAAGCATCTCCTGTGTGGGTCATTATCTGCATAGCAAAAGCATTAAATCATTTCCTCCCCCAAAGCCTGCTGGCTCTCTGGGCCTCAAGGTGGGAACAACTCTATTCCAACCCACAAGAAGAAGAAGAAGAAGAAGAAGAAGAAGAAGAAGAAGAAGAAGAAGAAGAAGAAGAAGAAGAAGAAGAAATAAAAAGTATCCTGAAGGTCATTCCTTCAGCTGGGGAAAAAAAAATCCCTGCAGAGATGCAGTTGGAAAGAAAATGAGAGGGGATAGACTCTTGCCTGCTGCCCCCATACTGGAACACAAAACTCCACTACACCCCACCCCCCAAAAAAGCTTGTGAGGGTGAAAAGCACCAAATCACAAAGGGGGATTTCCCATGAAATATATTGTATTTTTCCATGCACAGTCATACCTCGGTTTAAGTACGCCTCGGTTTGAGTATTTTCAGTTTAAGTACTCCGCGGTCCTGTCTGGAACAGATTAATCCACTTTCCATTACTTTCAATGGGAAAGTTCGCTTCAGGTTAAGTATGTTTCAGGTTAAGTACAGACTTCCGGAACCAATTGTGTTTGTAAACCGAGGTACCACTGTATAAGGCAACCCCTATTTTTTTTTAACCCTAAATTAAGAAAATGAAACCCCAAAATAGAAGTGAAAATCTGGGTGATTGGTGGTGGCAAGTTGCTGATCTTTTGGGGGGCAATCGCTCTCAAAGCTTCCAGCATGGGGCTTGCAGTGCACAGTGGTGCAGAAGCAAAGGCAGCACCTGGGGGGCACCACACGCTCCCCCTCGGTGGCAGCTGCTGCTACGGGGAAGCAGGCTCCCAAGCAGGATGCCAAGGAAGAGCCAGGGGGAGGCAGTGCCCACTCTGCGCCATCCAGCAAACTGAGCTGAGGAAGCTGGTGAGCTGGCTGGGGGCAGGGTGGGAGTTGGAGAGGGGAAGAGGCAAAAAAGGAAAGAAGGGCAAAGAGAGGTAGCTGAGGCAGCTCTCAGCAGTGGCAGCTGCTCTCGATCCGGTGGTCGAGCCAGCAGGGGCTTCAGGGGGCGAGCCAGTCGCCAGCATGCAGCCCACGGGGGGGGGGAGAGAAAGGGGGTGGCAGCAGAAGGGACCACCTCAGCCTGCCCAAGCCAAAATCCCGGATATATGCTTAAATATTTTGCAAATTCCCCCAGATGCCCATGTTCCATGTACAAGATGACCCCCAATTTTTTACTATATTTTCCAATAGCAAAAAACCTTGTCTTATACATGGAAAAATACGGTATAAACCAGATATCGGCTCCATTTAGCGGGAAGTTCTGTTTTTGGGCTCCCATCTATTTTTTCCTTCCTTCTTTTTTTCCCTCCAGCTCTGCTTCTGAGACTTAAAAAAAACATCTAGCAAGTGATGCTTCTCCTACAACTTATTTCCATCCTAGGAAAAAAAATTAACTTGCTTAATTTATGCCCAGCGCGCTGCTGCTAAGAGACAGAGGAGAAAGGCCAGTTAAAGAGGCAGGACTCCCAAATGGAGTCTGCCAGAAGGAGCTTGGGCTGTTTTGGGTTCAGAGGAAAGGCAGGGAGGTGAAAGGGTGGAAGTTTTTTAAATTATGTGTGGTATGAAGACAGTGGATAGATAAAGATTTTTCTCCCTCATCAGGGCCGGCCCTACGTGCAGGCTGGGTGGCGCAGGGCACCATGGCGCCGGCCCGCCAGGGGGGCGCTGCGAGCTGTGCCCGCCCACTGGCCGGCGGGCCGGTCCGCCGCGCAGCTGCGCCCACGACAACCGTGCTGTGCCTGCCCGCCCGCCTGCCACACAGCAGCGCCTGTGGCAGCTGCGCTGCGCGCGGCACCCACCCACCCACCGCGCTGGGAAACAGGGCGGGAGGGCGTCGGAGGGATCTGGTGCACCACGGCGCCAGGGGCGCTTAAGACGGCCCTGTCCCTCATAGCAGTAGAGCTCATGAACATCTAATGAAGCTGAGTGCTGGAAAATTCAGGATAGATAAAAGACAGTACTTACCGTATTCATGCAGTGCATGGCAATGAAACATGTCTCTCCCATATCATTCTCTATGGCCACAGCAGGCGCTGCGACCTTCCAGCAGTTTGACTTCACTCCCAAAGGCACACTCCTCCTTTGTCTCCCGAGACAGACAGATGTCAACCAACATAATTAAACTCTGTATAGCCTTCGCTCCCACAGGAGGCAGTGGTGACCAACTGGCCATCGACCAAGATGGCTTTAAAAGAAGATAAGACAATAAGACAAATTCATGGAGGGTAAGGTTATCGGAGGCTACTAACTAAATGGCCATAACCCTGCCATGCTCTGCTGGAGGCAGAAAGGCGTCTGAATACCAGTTGTCCATCGCTCTGCCCGGACACTGAGGTCCAGTGCCGAGGGCCTTCTGGCGGTTCCCTCGCTGCGAGAAGCCAAGTTACAGGGAACCAGGCAGAGAGGGCCTTCTCGGTAGTGGCACCCACCCTGTGGAACGCCCTCCCACCGGATGTCAAAAAGAAAAATAACTACCAGACTTTTAGAGGCCATATGAAGGCAGCCCTGTTTAGGGAAGCTTTTAATCTTTAAGAAATTAGTGTATTTTAATATTTCTGTTGGAAGCCGGCCCAGAGTGGGTGGGGAAACCCAGTCAGATGGGCGGGGTATAAATAATAAATTGTTGTTGTTGTTGTTGTTGTTGTTGTTGCTGCTACTGCTGCTAGACAGAGGGAAGAGGGCTCTTGTGCTTGAGTCCTGCTTGTCCACAGGCATCTAGTTGGCCACTGAAAGAACAGGATGCTGGACAAAATAGTGGACAATCTTCTCCAGAAGGAACATGTCCCCCACCAGAGGTACTACCCCTCCCCATACCCTACCATACAAAGGTAGAATTCATGCATATAGCCCCACCCAGGCTGACGAATGTGGCCCTCAGGCCGACGAGGGTTTCCCACTCCAGGTCCAGATTAATCAAATAGTTTTATTTTAACAAACAGTGAACCTGTAGCCTGGCCTCCAGGCAGGTGGAGGAGGGAGAAAGCTTGTGAGCATTTTTATTATGAGTTATTTCTCGTGCTCCCATGCCTCCTGGATCCATCACGTACCGTACACTATCATATAAAAATAATTAAGGTGTAGATATCCGCCTGCAGATTAAATAGACAAATGTCGATGTTGGCACGCAGGGACTGTAAAGGGTTTAAGATGACATTTACAAGCAGTAATCAATCAGTGGCTCCGTCAAGCTGCATTATTAAAGTATAGGCCCTTTAGGATGTTATCTGTGATCTTCCTGATAGGAGTCCGTGCCAGCTAAATATGCCACAGGCGGCTCATATGCTCCCTTTCTTGCCTCCTGGGCTCTGGATACCCCGCCCTCCTTGGCTTCTCCTGCTTTGATCTATTTAAAGAACCAATTATGCATGTGCTTATCTGTGCTATGGAAGTGCTGCTAATATATGCATGAAGTAATTGCTTATCTTTTCCAACTGAGGTCACCAGTTTAGCTTGCTGCCGCTTTCCCCTAGGCTCCTGTTTTGAAAACACAAACTTGCCCACAGGGTATTTTTAAATTTTTTTAATTTTAGCTAGCCAAAGAAATGCACGGGCTTCAATCCATGGAACGCTCGATTGCTATCACCCTTGCTTAGAACATAAGAAACAGCCTGCTGGCGGATCAGGCCAATGGCCCATCTAGTCCAGCATCCTGTTCTCACACTGGCCAGCCAGAGGCCTGTGGGAAACCCACAAGCAAGACCCAAGCACAAGGGCACTCTCTCCCCTCCTGCGGTTCCCAGCGGCTGGTACTCTGAAGCATATTGACGCAGACTGTGGAGACAAAGCATAGCCATCATATCTAGTAGCCACTGACAGCCTTGTTCACTACAAATTTGTCCAGTCCCCTCTAAGAACCATTAAACCAGGCATCCCCAAACTGCGGCCCTCCAGATGTTTTGGCCTACAACTCCCATGATCCCTAGCTAACAGGACCAGTGGTCAGGGAAGATGGGAATTGTAGTCCAAAACATCTGGAGGGCCGAAGTTTGGGGATGCCTGCATTAAACCCTAAATGGCCTCGGCCCAGTATACCTGCAGGAGCGTCTCCACCACCATCGTTCTGCCCGGACACTGAGGTCCAGCGCCGAGGGTCTTCTGGCAGTTCCCTCACTGCAAGAAGCAAAGCTACAGGGAACCAGGCAGAGGGCCTTCTCGGTAGTGGCACCCGCCCTGTGGAACGCCCTCCCACCGGATGTCAAAGAGAAAAACAACTACCAGACTTTTAGAAGACATCTGAAGGCAGCCCTGTTTAGGGAAGATTTTAATGTTTACTAGCTTATTGTATTTTAATATTCTGTTGGAAGCCGCCCAGAGTGGCTGGGGAAACCCAGCCAGATGGGCGGGGTACAAATAATGATAATAATAATAATAATAATAATAATAATAATAATAATAATCCAGGTTGGTGACCATCACTGCCTCCTGTGGCAGTGAGTTCCATAGTTGAAGGATGCACTACATGTATAGGATTGAGATGCACGTCTCACTGAGCTCTATGGGACTTAACTCTGGGTAAACACATGCCTGGGATCACATCGAAGACCACATTTTTAGTCAACTGAAATCCGAGAGGCTGAAGTGGGACTGGCCCTGACATTAGGCAACTTGCCTCACATGCTGCACATTTTTTTCTTGATTTTATCGCTTTATCTTCTTTGTAAGCCACACTGACTGTTGCTGCTGCTGTTTTTACAATCAAGCACTGTATACAGTACCGGATTTATGTATAAGCTAAACAAGCTACAGCTTAGGGCCCCACTCTCTTGGGGGCCCCAAAAAAAATTTAAAGGGGGAAAAACTGGATGTGCATTCCCAAAGCACAGTGGTACCTCGGTTTACAAACACAATTGGTTCCGGAAGTCTGTACTTAACCTGAAGCGTACTTAACCTGAAGCGAACTTTCCCATTGAAAATAATGGAAAGTGGATTAATCCGTTCCAGATGGTCCGTGGAGTACTTAAACTGAAGCGTACTTAACCTGAAGCGAACCTTCCCATTGAATGTAATGGAAAGTGGATTCATCCGTTCCAGATGGTCCGTGGACTACTTAAACTGAAGCGTACTTAACCTGAAGTGAACTTTCCCATTGAAAGTAATGGAAAGTGGATTAATCCGTTCCAGACAGGTCTGCGGAGTACTTAAACTGAAAATACTCAAACCGAGGCGTACTTAAACCGAGGTATGACTGTATAAGATAAAAAAAACAAATAAAATAAAACCTATATACTGTACAGCAACAGTGTTTTGTGTTGTGTAGGCTCCTATGATGTAAGTAATGGGCCCCACCTGCTAGCCTGCTCCCTAAAATATCACTGGTCTGCTCTTTTCTATATATAAGGTGCCTGCATTCTGCATGTGCAAATGGCTTTCGATACCTATTAAGTCCATAAATTACCATATAGCATATATTCAACACAAAAAAACAGCAACAATTTGTTGTTGACAGCTGGACATATAAAGGGCCCCATTCCCTTCAGGGCTTCATCAAACCCTGGGTGTATATATTTTATGAAATAAATACATAAGCTAGCACCTCTCTGCTGATGAATGAACATACTTTGTACAGAAGAATACAGAAGTGGAGAGCAGGGACAGGTCACAGTGTGCTGGGTAGACTTTGCCCCATGCTTGTGCAAATAGCAGCAGCAGATCTTACTTTCACAAAAAACAGTCAGTTTGTGAGAAACATATTGTGCAGCTTGGCCCTCAGTGATGCAAGACCAATTTTCAACCTGCAGTTTTCAACACTATTTTTTTAAAAAAAACAAAACAGCAACAACCAAAAGATCATGACTGAGGTTTAGGCAGCATTTCTACATGTTCCCTGGTAGCAAATCCATCGAGCAGACATGCATCAGGCAGGCCAGAAATCCTTTGCACACTTACTGAGAGAGTCACTCCGACCAGTGCCTGCAGAACTTCTTTTGGGAATGTTGTAGATACTAGGAGAGGATATATTGATTTACTAGTGTCCTTCCTAACTCACACTTGTGAGTCAGCAGCAGAGGGCATTCCCCAATAATGGTACCTCGGTTTATGAACACAATTGGTTCCGGAAGTCTGTTCATAAACTGAAGCATTCATAAACTGAAGCGAACTTTCCCATTGAAAGTAATGGAAAGTGGATTAATCTGTTCCAGGCGGTCCACGGAATACTTAAATTGAAGCGTTCATAAACTGAAGCGAACTTTCCCATTGAAAGTAATGGAAAGTGGATTAATCCGTTCCAGACGGGTCCGCGGAGTACTCAACCTGAAGCGTACTTAATCCGAAGCATGGGTGTAATTGGTTCCGGAAGTCTGTTCATAAACTGAAGCGTTCATAAACTGAAGCAAACTTTCCCAGTGGAAAGTGAATTAATCCGTTCCAGATGGGTCCGCGGCGTTTGTAAACCGAAAATTTGTAAACCGAGGTGTTCATAAACCGAGGTTCCACTGTATATAGCAGGGAGCTAGTTGGTAGATTCGTTTGAATCTATTTACTCAAGCATTCCAATCTGGCTTTGTTCAGATTGGAGTATATTCCTGGTAAGACTCCTTTTGTCCCTCCTATAAAGAATAAAGACACAAGAAGCTTCTTTTAAAATTAATAAGAAGTTTACTCACATTCAGTTCACAGATGGATCCCTGAAGGCAGGTTTAGCTTAGAGTTACAGATACAGTGTAGCTCATATCATTGGAAGAATGGGCCCATGTGCTGCTGGCAGAGAGCCAGCTGTGCAGTCCAAGAGAAGAAAAGGCATCAATAAGAGAAAGGTGGCTGCATGACTGGACCTTTTGTGGGGTCTGCAAGGGTCACGCCCACCTACCTGGTCACATGCAGGGGGAGGATGCTCCAGACCAGGTGTAACAGGAAGTTCAACTGGCTGGATCAACATCCCCCCTATCTGTGTCCACTCTAGGCAAACAGGAAGTGTTGTACAGTGGTACCTCGGTTTATGAACACAATTGGTTCCGGAAGTCTGTTCATAAACAGAAGCGTTCATAAACTGAAGCGAACTTTCCCATTGAAAGTAATGGAAAGTGGATTAATCCGTTCCAGACGGGTCCGCGGAGTACTCAACCTGAAGCGTACTTAACCCGAAACATGGGTGTTTTTGGTTCCAGAAGTCTGTTCATAAACTGAAGCGTTCATAAACAGAAGCGAACTTTCCCATTGAAAGTAATGGGAAGTGAATTAATCCGTTCCAGATGGGTCCGCGGTGTTCGTAAACCGAAAATTCGTAAACCGAGGTGTTCATAAACCGAGGTTCCACTGTACACTACTTACTTGACTGCTTATGTTACATCCCAAACTTCTGATGGTATCAGAGTTCAAATGCCTCCTCACTTACCGGTAACTCATGCATGCTGAATGAGAAGTCTATGAACCCTGCATGCATCTTCCTACCAATGCCTTTAAGTTAGAGATCGCAAGCTGGCTGGGGAAGTATCACACAGCTAGATGAATTACCAACTGTTGGAGGTGTGCCATGACTGGAAGGAAGAGTAGCAAAGTTTCTGCAACTCAATTAGCCAACCCTTGGTAACAATAATTGCATTTTAAGTCCTATTGGTTCTAAAAGCAATTCATAAATGCACACATATCTAAATATATGAACCATGTGTCTGAAATAGTATGGGAGAGCAATTCTGAAGCCATTTTGACTCTCCCAATGACCTCAAATATTCCTCTGCAGTAAGGGAGGCAAATGGGGAAAGCCTTCCCATTGTCTTTTTGCTTGCAAATCCTGACTTAAGGGCGTATTTATGTATGAATAGGGTGAGCCTGTGACCGGAATGCAGGAACTAGAGTGTTAACCATTGCAAAAGAATGGTCAGGCTGCCCAGGTAATGCAATCAGTGACCGTTATCAGGTATCCTGGCAGGCAGGATTTCTGCTGTAGACCGCCTTCTCTGCTGTAGACCACCTCCTTTTGTGATGTATGTATGATGATTTAGGGGATGGTTTGGGGCAATTTCAAAAGTCTATACTATATAAGGGCTTGCACACAATTGTTCAGGGTTCTCCTTCCTCCTGTGTGTGGTGAGTGGGGACCCTGTTGCAACAGTTTCTTTAAAAAAGATCAGGCTTACTAGCCACTTTGCTTCTCAATATTCTCTCTTTGACCTCTGTTGACTTTCTCCTACCAATAGGGAACCCACTTAAGGACTCTATACAGACTCTGGAATGCCCCATAAGGGAAAAGGAGCAGCTTTTTCTTCTTCTTATAACACACGAACAATAAAGTTTGCTGCTAGGAGATGCAGCGATGGGTCCTTACAGGAAAAAAAAATTATATAATATATTTTTATTAATTTTCCAATTAAAAACAATTATATCACATCCATTATTTCAAATTATACAAATACATATCAATCAGACCGAATGTTATGCCAAATCATCTAAAATTTTCGGGGTTCCCATGCTTCAAGAAATTGGGGATTCCTCGCAACTGCTCACTGCCGTCTTTTTCTAAAGTCCAAATCATCACTCAAAGTCTGTAATAGTCCGGATCTTTCCCCTGCAGTCACAAAGATGTTTTCCTCTTTCATCCGATTTTCCCCCCAGCTGCTGAGATAAGTATCAAACGAGATTTCATATATGTTCTTTCTCCTGTGTGAGTTGATCAGTCTGGCCTCCCCATAAATCTTCTTGGTCTGGAGCGTCCCTGTTGCGTCGGTCTTTCAACACTAAGCAGTGCCATCTTAGAAAACTCAAGTCACTTTCATTTTCTTCTCATTAACGATCTTTATGAAATTTACAGCTTTTCCAGGCAGGAGACCCAGCCGTCACCTTATGCATAGACTCTTGATAAATTAGTGGCTCTCCTTGCCCTATAGCTGAACTTAGCTTCAGGTCGCTGCTCAAATTCAAAGTGCGTCATGCCTCATAAATCCTCCGAACGCTTTCCAGGCACTCCTTCTATCCAATTAGAGGGGGGCTTCTCTCGTCCACAATTTTACATCTTCAAAAAGTATACTCAATATCAACAATTTATAAAGTTCAACTCCCACAGATATCTTTTATTTCTCGTTCGTTCCAAACAAGCAAGAACATCACGTCCGGGAAGGTATGGAGTAACTCGTAGAGTATATGAAAAAAAAAAACTCACTTCCCTTGTCGTTCCGTCCCCATCAATCCTTCTTCCAGATAAAATACAGCCTTTGACTCCTCACCCTCAGCAGCGTAAATTCCTCGGCAGTAAACAGAGCTTCTGCCCCTCCTTCTGAAGCGTGTCCATGAATTTAAACCTAATTATCTTCTTTAATCATGGAGATCCCACCATGCAGTTTGGCGTCCGGGAGTTCCGACATTCCTCATGAGTGCTCAGCCCAAGCCCCCCCCCACTCCTTAAACAACCGGAGTGGGTTTGGGGGCATCGCAGGCCAGCGGCCCCTCTCCGTAACCCCCGGAGAGGGTAGGGGGTTGCCATTTACTCCCCTAGCAACCGCCAAATTCCTCATGAAGGTCGGAGGGATGGAAAAAAGGTCAGCCATTCCTGCAGGCGGAACCGGAACCGGGTCCTTACAGGAAAATTTACAACCAACCCCAAAATTTGGGATCCTCTCCAAGTTTTGCAGTGTTTTTCTTTGCAGTGTTTTGCACCAAAACCTGGCGTTTTGAAGCACCCGACAAACTGAGCAATTGATACATCAAACATGGTGTTTGTACTTAACATTAACTACGAATCCCAACATTTGGGATCCCCTCCACATCAGTGCCCAACTGTTGCAGTTGTTTTGCAGCGTTTTGCAGGGGGAAAAACCCCATGTTTTGCACTTCTGCCGTATTCTTTCAGGAAGGTATTTCTTAATGACGCATCCAAACCATACATTTAAAGTCAACCTCCTTGGGCACGATATGGAGGTAAAAATGAAGAATCTGACATGTGCCTTTGTGTAAAGTACGGTAAAGGAGGAAGTCACGTCTGCAACATTCTGTGCCATCAAAACCCTTCGGTGCTGACTCTTTTCAGTACTGCAAGGAATTACCTAGGTCAAATTTGGACGGCTGGTCATATAAATATATTTGTGGAGTGACTACAGTGCTGGGAAACAGCACTTTTCTTTGTTGCGCTGTGGGCATTGGCGTAAACTTCATTTTGCGTGATATATAAATATTTTATCTTTAAACATGTTCGCCCCATTCTCTGCATGTCATCTGTTGTGAGCTGAACGGAGCTCTTTTTTCCACATCAATATGTTGTTCGGTGGCTCCATCAATGGCTCGGTTCAACACATGATAAAGTCTGTAAATGTTTAATCTCATGCTGAGACGGGATCTTTGTTCTAAAGCCAGGCTCATAGGTGCCACCTCCCTGGGGCCCTGGGTGCCTGAGCACCCACAAAATTCCCCATGAAGGGGCTGAGCACCCACAAATTTAGGTGCCAGGGCCATGCACGCTGCATGGCACCCACAGCCCTGGGCCCCCATGGTTAATGGGCCAGGTTGGCACTCCTGGTCTTTTTGAATAAGAATTCAGTTGCCCTGTATCTGCCCCACTTGCAGAGAATTGTGTGAATCAGCCTTGAGTCAGAGCCGGCTTACGTGACCAAAGTTATAAGCTGGGAAAATACAGTATTAACAAGGAGCTAATAGAGACGTGGGTGGAGCTATGGTCTAAACCACAGAGCCTAGGGCTTGCCGATCGGAAGGTCGGCAGTTCGAATCCCCATGACGGGGTGGGCTCCCGTTGTTCGGTCCCAGCTCCTGCCCACCTAGCAGTTCAAAAGCACGTCAAGTGCAAGTAGATAAATAGGTACCGCTCCGGCGGGAAGGTAAACGGCGTTTCTGTGCGCTGCTCTGGTTCGCCAGAAGCAGCTTTGTCATGCTGGCCACATGACCCGGAAGCTGTCTGTGGACAAACGCCGGCTCCCTCGGCCTATAGAGCGAGATGAGCGTGCAACCCCAGAGCCATCCGCGACTGGACTAGGGGTACCTTTACCTTTTAATATTGTCCTTAGTCCAGTAGAGTCCGGGGTGGTGAAGAGCAGCTGAAAATAATGATTATATACTAAATATATATCTTTACTTTATTTTTATTGTATGCATCATAAGTATACAATATAACATAATGACATGAGATACATTCCCCCCCCCTCATTTTGCAATGAGAAACCCAATCAAGTCCTTAGAAGGTTCCTCTGCATTGTCGCCAGAAACTATGGATAACAAGCTCTTTAACCATGGGCAGATAATGAGGCTTATCTCAGCAACAGCATCATCCCAGAGGCAACCCCAAAATAATAAAATCATGAGACCATGAGGGCCATCTAGTCCAACCCAATGCAGGAAACTTTCACCCAACACGGGGCTCAAACCCGTGACCCTGAGGTTAAGAGTCTTATATTCTGCTGACCGAGCTATCCCAATGGGATGGAAGAATGTTTTAAACGGTAACTGTTTATAGATTTTGGTGGAAACAATCTAATTGTTTTTAGCCTGTTTTAATGCTTTTTTGTTGTTTTCGTTCTTAAATTGTTTGTGCGTTGGCTCTATGTGGCTCCTCAGGGACAAAGAGCAGGATATAAATTCAAAAAATAAATGTATTTGCTGCTTTGTTTTCCAACATGAAATGCTGGCTGCAGTGTAAGTATATGATCAAGCCCTGCAGGGACCTGAGCACCACCACCACCAACAAAAAAGAACTTGTAGAAACTTTGCTTTAAATTTGTGCTGTTTGTTGAGGAACATTTTCCATACCCAGTCCAGATGGTGGTTGGTATCTGATGCCTCCCGAATTATTTTGATAAGTATCAATTGATTTATCTGCATCTACAAGCATTCTGAATATTGTGCTCAAATGCACTTTTATATTTTCTCAGAGAGATCTGTATTTTGCTATTAGCCTTAAAAGCTATATTATTATTATTATTATTATTATTATTATTATTATTATTATTATTATTATTATTTTATTATTTGCCTAGAAGATGACCCCCAGGAACACTTCCAGCGCCATAGTTCTGTGATTCTACAAAAGGCAGTGATTGGCCCGAGGTCACTCGGTGAGCTTTGTGGCCAAGTGAGAATTTGAACCCTGGGGTCCTAGTCCAGCACTCTAACCACTACACTACACTGCCTCTCCAATTGCCCCAAACCCTGAAGAGCTATTTCCAGGCAGGCGAGACTAGCCTTTCCCAAGCTAGTGCCCTGCAGATGTTATGGACTAAAACTCCCACCACTGCTTCCATTGCTGGTGGAAATTGTAGTCCAGAACATCTGGATGACGCTTTATTGGGGAAGACCAATCTAAGCCATGAATGGATCATTCGTCTGATTTTCCAGATGTCTCCCGGCACACTGGCTTATCTTCTACTGGATTCCCATCTGTCCCCCCACCACCACACACAATTTAGTTGTTTGAATTGACCCTTATTCTTCCTATGCAAAATGGTTTATTAGTTGTTTGACGAGTGGAATACTGCAGCTGTCTGCTCTTATTTAGGGGGAAACAATGACTCTTTTGTGTTGGGCTGAATCTTATCAGGCACAAGTTGCAACATAATTAATGGGTGCAACTTACTGCAGAGGGTTGTAGATGGGTCTTATCTGAGAGAGGGTCCCTGGCATGATGTGCGAAGATTAGAAAAGGGTGTGAGGGACATTTGGGAGATGCAGAAGAGGGCGTGGAGATGAAAGAACAAAAGCAATCCTGTCACACTCAACAGTATTGGCACAGACCCAATCCTAGGCATGCTTACTCAGAAGAATTCCCAGTTGAAGCTGCAAACTTCATACACAGTTGCCCAGGAGAGAGCTTCGTTCAGCTCAGTGGTTTTCAGTTGATGCGTATAGGATCACACTGTAGGTGTGTAGAGCATTGCAGCCTCAGTAGGAATGCTTTGATGGTGTTTCCTGCTTGGCAGGGGGTTGGACTGGATGACCCTTGTGGTCTCTTCAGATTCTACGATTCTAGGAAACGGGAAGGAGCATTTTCAAAGCTGATGCACTGAGTCCTGCTTCCTACCGGTATCTCTCCCACTGAGGCAGTGTGTTGGAATGGTAACAGCTCATAAAATCATAGAGTGCAGGAATTGCTTCACCCACCATGGGGCTCGAACCAACAACCCTAAGATTAAGATACTCACGCTCTACAGACTGAGCTATCTTGTTGAGGGAGAAGAAGCCTGATAAAGCTGTTGTTTGACTCCAGCTCTCATCAACCGCAGCCAACTGGAGTCCGACAACGCCCAGGAGGAGTTCACTATTCTTGTTCTAACTGATGGACATGCATAATAACAATAACAATAATTTTATTATTTGCACCCTGCCCATCTGGGTGGCTTCCAATAAATATAAAACCAAAATAAAACATCAAGCATTAAAAACTTCCCTGTACAGAGGTGCCTTTAGATGTCTTCTAAAAGTTGTAGTTATTTCCTTGACATCTGATGGGAATCCAGTAGAAGATCCACAGGGAGGGTGCCACTACCAAGAAGGCCCTTCTGCCTGGTTCCCTGTAACTTCACTTCTCGCAGTGAGGGAACTGGCAGAACCTCAGTGTCCGGGCTGAATGATGGGGGTGGAGACGCTCCTTCAGGCATACAGGGCCGAGGCTGTTTAGAGCTTTAAAGGTCAGCACCAACACTTTGAATTGTGCTTGGAAACATACTGGGAACCAGTGTAGATAACAGCATACAATTGTGTAAACTTACCGTGGAATAAGCCCCATTGAATACAATGAAGCTTCTGACTAAGCAGTAGCTTCTGACCATAGCAATAGCTCCCCTTGTGGCATAGCTGGTGGGACTTAATGGACAAGGAACCAAACTTTTAATGTCATTCGCCCAGTTCCATGGATTCCCACATGGCAGGGTGGATGTTGCCAGCCTTCACGTCTTGTTTGCAGACATCTTGGTAACACAGAGTTGGTCTGCCAACTGGCCTGGTGACTGAAGCCAGCTCCCCATAGAGCACATCCTTGGGGGGATCCTGCCATCTTCCATTCCGTGGACATCACCTGCCCCAGCTGCAACCAAACATGTCTCTACAGCCACTGCGACCTTCCAGCAGCTTGACCTCACCCCCAAAGGGGCACTCCTCCATTATCTCCCAAGACAGACAGATGCCAAGAGGTTCTGTCGAGTATCGTCCCAATAGCAGACCTTTAAATGTTTGCTGAAAACAATTCTATGCTGCAAGGATTTTGAAAAATGAAAGAAATGCATCTGCAGTAATAGCAAGTGATATGTGAGTAAAGTGTTTTCATGTGCTTTTTCATGTAGTTTACGTGTAATTGTTGCAAACCACTTCAATTTTCCTAAACGACATTTTGGCCCATGAGTATGCTTTATAAAAAAATTAAAAAATAGAATCATATGATTTGGAAGGGACACTGGTGATCATCTAGACCAACCTGCTGCAATGCCGGAATCCTGCCCACAGCCATCCCTGGGTGGCCTTGAACCGCTAACCTTCTGGTTAACAGCCAGACACACTGACCCACTGCACAAGGACTAGTGTCATGAGGCATAAAAATTTACCCTCAACAGCTGGCCAGTACAGTGAGTGGGATGTAAATTGTGTTCAGAGTGTCTGGTTGGTGGTTCCAGGCCACCCTGGGATGGCAGGAATCCTGCATTGCAGGGGGTGGTGGACCAGATGACCCTTGAGGGCTCCTTCCAACTGTACATATCTATGATTCTAAAGCCGCAAAATGCATAAGATACCTGCTCATGTTCATGTTTGTTCAGCAGCAAACTCGAAGATCCTTCCGAGCAAGTTTGCAAAGAATTGCAGTCTTGCAGGGGTGCCAACTTGAATAAGCCCTGCCCCACATAATTGATCACGTGTTGCCACCCCCTCCAATTTAAATGGCAATGCCCATCAGCTTTGGAGAGGGCGGAGGCTGTCCCCCTCAAAAAAATTATTGGGGCAGGGGGACGAAGAGACCTCGGCCCCTTGGAGTTGGCTCGGTCATTTCGATTCCGCCGAATGTGCTAAGCAGCTAAGCAAGCTCCGCCGCGGCTCTCCTTCGTCCTGGAGCGCCAAAGCCTTTTGCAAACGGCCGCTGTCGCCCCGCCGCTCCCGGGAAAGTGACCCCGCGCGGATTTCTAACTTTCCCTCGGTGGGCGCGGCTCCCTATCGGGGCGGGGCGGCCCCTCCCCCGCCCGCCGGCCCCTCCCCCGGGCAGGTTGCTCCCCCCCCACCCCTCGCCGGCCTCCGCCATTGGCCGCGGCGCCTGGTGTTCGCTGGAGGGGCCGCCTCGGTTGGTGTCACCCTGAGCTCCGCCGCCGGCTCAGCCAGACGCGCGCTCCGAGGGCGCACGGGCCGGGCACACGGACTGTACGGGCGTTTTGGATCGGCGGGGCCGCTTTGGGGTGGCGCCTCGCTGCTTCCTCGTGTCTCTCGGGCTGGGCTGGGCTGGAGCCCGGCGGCGAAGGGGAAGCCGGGCAGCTGGCTGGGCGATGGCCCCGGAGCCGGTGGAAAACGCTGCCCGGCTGCTGCCGCCGCTGCTGCTTCTGCTACTCCTACGGGCGCAAGGCGCGCGCGGCTTCGACGAGGAGGAGCGCCGCTGCGATGCCATCCGCATCTCCATGTGCCAGAACCTGGGCTACAACGTCACCAAGATGCCCAACTTGGCCGGCAACGACTGGCAGCCCGACGCCGAGCTGCAGCTCACTACCTTCACGCCGCTCATCCAGTACGGCTGCTCTAGCCAGCTCAAGGTGGGTCCAACGTCTCCTCCAACCCCGGCCTCTCCGCGCCCCGTCTGCGCTCTTTCCCTCGCTCGCCAAAAGCCCAGGGATTTATCCGGCCCTCGAGGCTGCCGCTTACCTTGGGCTGCGCGCCCGGCTGAGCCCCGCGGACGCTTCTCCTTGGGGAGTCGGCAGCCCTGAGCTGCGCGCAGTTCCCTCGCGAGGGTTGCGATCCTGAGCCCACTTTACGTAGGAGGAGTAATCCCGTTCGGATCGGACCAGGCTTTAACGTCGGGGAAAGCGTGCGCAAAAGAGAACGCCGCTCAGCCACTTCTGGGTTTTTCAAAAGGCTGGTGTTTTTTTTAGCTCAAGCGATGAGCCAGAAGTGGACGCTGCGGCTGGAGTGAATGCATGAGAGGGTCTCGGGGCGTGTGCAGAGTGCATTTCCCTTACCGCTGTGAGAAGGTTGCGATTCAAACTTGTTTGGGAGCAGCGTCCTCTGAGGGTGGGGGGCTACATGCTCTGGAGTGGAATGCTTTCTGTGCATGCTTAAGGTTACTTTTCTCTTATTGCCGCACACAAAAAGGAACTTTAGCCAAGTATATTGAAGGTGGGTGGTGGGGCTCTGCCTCAGACCCAATTATTCTGCTATACCTGGCATGTTATTCACTGCTAGGATGAGGAAATGGTGAGTGTCCCCCACCCTTTCGAAACACACTCCTGGCAGCAATGGAGAGCCTAATCCACTCCTGGGTGTTTCCAGACAGAAGGCTTTGGGGGGATAAGGTGTGCTGATTCAGCCGGGAGTCTGAAGCTGGCCAACTCTCAAACAGGGCAGTGCGTTGTGCATGCCGTGCCCACCCTTCGTAGTTCAAACCTCAGACTGGGGGCTTATTGGATCCGAGTCCAAAAGGCTGGAGATCAGAGTTGCATTTCTGCTTGAGTGTAAAGCCCTTTTGCTGTTCGATGCTACTTTTTGCTCTCTGTGCCACCTGCCTCTTTGTTTTGATTTCCACCTCCTGGTATGGCTCTTCCCCATTTTGCTGTGGTGACCTGATAATGAACCTCTGATGCCAGTAGCCCTAAGCGCTCTGGGATCCCCGGTTCTCAGAAACTCGATAATCCAGCCTGCTGCTGCCCCTTTCAGGTGTTCCCTCCCTCTGCCCCGGCAGTTTGGTGCAGCAGAGCTGCTGAGCCCTCCAGTGGCAGGCACCAATTTTAATCTAGCTCTGCCTCCACATCACATGCGTGTAGCTTTTGCTGGGCAGATGCTGCTAATTCTCAGCTGGGCACAGCCACCCCTGCAAGAAGAACAGTGCCCCAGGAAACCCGTTTGCCCTGTGTACCTGACCCCTTGAAACTCAGATACATAAACCCGCAACTGCACAAGGACGGACACACTAGACTTCTGCACAGCTCCAGGGAATAGTGTCCCCTTCTCCTTGAGATGCTTTGTGGAACTTTGCACCAGATATAGACCATCTCACTCCTTTGTAGAGCTGACCTGAGCCACACAGACACGCCCTCTGATTGCAGGAGAGTCTTCAGAAAGTGATGCTTCTGCAGGGAGCTTCCCAGAATCTTGCATTCGCTGGGGAGCCACAGGTCTGCGGTAGACATTCAGTTCTTTTAAATGAATTGCCACGGCTCCCAACCAGTCCAACGCCAGCTTTGCTATGCCTTGGCACAACCTGGCACAAAGAGCCCAGAGGGCAGATAGTAGCTGACATTTAGGAGAGAGGAAAAACACACACAAAAACAACCTTTGCCAAGTATCTCAAAGCAGCAGGTGCAATTGGATATTTCACCCCTTGGTGGGTGGGTTGGGGAGGGAGGGAGGGAGGGAGAGAGAGAAGAGTTCAAATTAGGAACGCAACACATTGAGACATCTTCACAGCTTTCTGAAGCTGGGTTGTAAATTCTTGCCATCCAAGGTGAAGAGGGTGGCAGGTGCATTTAAGCCAACCAGGACTCAACTCTGCTGCCATCCCTTGCAGTCTTGTTTTGGTAATTCTCTGTTCAGTTGCAGCGAGGGAGGTTGTTTGCTGCTTTATTTTCCAATCTACCCGTGGGCAGTTAATATCTAACTTGCAACTCTGGAGTGCAAAGCCACAGTTCGAGAAATCTCTGTGCATTTCAACAGGGTACTACATTTATTTCCTGCTTTTCCTCCAAGGAGTCTGAGGTTGCACATGTGGTAGTTCTCTCCCAGCTCCCGCCAAATTTCACAACAACCCTGCGAGGTTGGTTAGGCTGACCCAAGGGCATCTAGTGAGCTTCATAACAGCAGTAGGGATTTTAGACCTGCTCCTTCCTGGAACTAGTCTGAGACGAAATGTCAAAGCTGCTTACGCCATTTCCCTTCTATTGTACCCAGAGCAGCTTGCAACGTAAGAATAAAAACAATCAAACAAGTGAGTTATAAAATACGCAATCTCGGTGCAGACATGTGAGAAGGAACTTTTGGTGCAAACATTTCCACTGGGTGTGAATCTGCAGATAGGAAACCCACTTACAATAACATCTAAATCCAGGAGGGGCTGCCAGGGTGAAACAGAATATTCAAAAGATCTCTCCAGTTCTCTTTTGCTTCCCGTGTTTTGCTCCCCCCTCCCTCTCTTGAGGTTAATTTACCCATGAAGTCGGAAAGCAGTTGGCTTAAGAAACGATGGAGCCGAAATGGTCCCCCCCCCTTCTGATTGGCAGGTTATCCCTGCCTGAATGTATGTTCCCTCTGGCAGCTCAGGAATTTGGACTGCTGCTCACACGGGAGAGAGTTCACTCTGAATTGGAGTTAATAAACAAAACGAGGAGCAGCTATGCCTGGAGTATTTCAGCTATTTTCACACCACTGGAGAGAGAATCTTCGAGTTGACTTCTAAATGGAATGTGCTAAAGAAATGGGCAACTGTGCAGCTTCCAAGCGTAGGCAATGGCAAATGAAAAACTCATATTTTTTTCATGCAGTTAAGACAGCCTTGCAAATAAGCTCAGACAAGTTACTAGCCCACAAATATTTTTATTAGCCCACATTAGTAACTGCGGCCTAATATTATTGTGATGTTTTAAAGCATTCCTTCCTGGTCATAGTTACAGGTAGGTAGCCGTGTTGGTCTGGGTCGAAGTAAAATAAAAAAATTCATTCAGTAGCACCTTAAAGACCAACTAAGTTTTTATTTTGGTATGAGCTTTCGTGTGCATGCACACTTCTGAAGGAATTTTTTTATTTTACTTCCTGGTCATAGAATCATAGAACCTTGGAGTTGGAAAGGATCCCAAGGGTCATCTAGTCCAACCCCCCACAATGCAGGAATTTCAGCTAAAGCATCCATGACAGATGGCCATCTCAGATGGTCACTGAGAGAGATTCTGTGCTGCTGGCAGCTAAAGTGGTTGTTTACAAGCTTAATTTTCCTTCTTTCTTTAAAACCGTTTCTTAATGGGAAGCGTGGTATTCTCTTGCATGTTTGGGAAATAAAGATCTTCCAGGGTTTAAAGAGACAGGTTTAATTTAAAGAGCCTAGGTCTCTGTATGTGAGCTTGGACATGTCACCGAGCCCTTGTCTGAAAAATAGGAGTAATGAGACTGCAAAGCACTTTGCTAGACTTATACCAAAACTTTCAGAACCCTATAAAAGGGAGAAAGTCTGTCTAAACTTGGGAGTTATCCTTCCCGTGGTCACTTCATAAATGCAGAGTTTAAAAATCTCGCTATCTGGGGGCAGAACTCAAAACTTGGGTTTTGACACTTGCAGCAAATAATCTCCACAAACAATAATAGTGTGGCTTAGATTCATGAATTGTACAGTTGGAAAGGGGCACCAAGGGTCATCTAGTACAACCCCCTGCAAGTCAAGAATATTCTGTTTAATTCTGTTGCATGGGTTAGGCATGATAGCCAAGTCTTTATAGAATTGAAGGAGGAGATGCTCTGGATGGAATTGTAGTCTGGGGGGGGGGGAGAGAGATATCATTGCCCTTTCCCATGAAATTCATGCAGAGCTTTTTGTTTCTTGGTTTAGCAGCATGGTGCACTCAAGCCCAGTCAGGACTGTAGTGTGGTGGGGGTCTGCAGTCTTAACCAGACTCCCCTCCCTGATCCTGCAATCTGCCATGGAAGGAGGAAAGGTACTGTCACAAATAGTAGGAAGGCAGGGTGAGTCCTGACTGGGACGGTGGGAAAGGCAAAGGGATTGAAACTCTCCCTTCCTGCAGGCCCAGCCTGGGACATTCCCCCCTGGAGCCACCTATTTCTTAAACAAGCAGCTACGCAGCATCAAACTACATGATAAAAGTTGGGGTTTGCCATATTTCAATAAGTGAAAATCCGGACACAAAATAAAATTGCCTATTTTTAAGGGAAGTCGGAAAAAATGACATGGATTGCCATACGTTCGGATTTTCCTGGACATTATTGCCGAATTCCGCCTGGACACTGCTTATGACCACAGTATTCTGGGTATGTCTGGGAAATTCCAGACGTATGGCAACCCTATAAAAGTCCCATCTGTTTTGGCCCATGGCCTTCAAGAGTGAATGATGTGCTTTCTCTGTCTGCGTTTTGTGAAATACAGCTCTATGCTGATCCCTGGTATTGCTGTTGTTGTTTAGTCGTTTAGTCGTGTCCGACTCTTCGTGACCCCATGGACCAGAGCATGCCAGATCCTTGGTATGACCTTGGCCAAATCTTAAAAGTGTGAGCAAAATGCACACTGAAGCTTTTGCAGCTGAACACTTTCAGTTTTATGTTCTGTATTAAAAAGCGATTCCCAAGTTTATTTTCTGTCAGTGGCTTGGAGAGAGAGCATGCGGGTGCCCACCTACATCCTCCTAAAGTTGTCTTGTCCTTTCTTTTCTCCCCCCCTCTTTCTTCCAGTTCTTCCTTTGCTCCGTCTACGTCCCCTTGTGCACGGAAAAGATCGACACCCCGATCGGCCCCTGTAGCGGCATGTGCCTCTCGGTCAAGAGGCGCTGTGAGCCGGTCCTGAAGGAATTCGGCTTCTCCTGGCCGGAAACCCTGAACTGCAGCAAGTTCCCACCGCAAAACGGCGACAACCACATGTGCATGGAGGGCCCGGGGGACGAAGAGGTGCCTCTTCACAGCAAGTCACCCCTGAACCCTGGAGAGGAATGCCATTCCGTAGGATCGAACCCGGACCAATACATCTGGGTCAAGAGGAGCCTGAGCTGTGCCCTTAAGTGTGGTTACGACGCCGGCCTCTACAGCCGTTCGGCCAAGGAGTTTACAGACATCTGGATGGCTGTGTGGGCTAGCCTGTGCTTCATTTCGACGGCCTTCACGGTCCTGACCTTTCTGGTTGATTCCTATCGCTTTTCCTACCCCGAACGCCCCATCATTTTCCTGAGCATGTGCTACAATATTTATAGCATCGCCTATATCGTCCGGCTGATCGTGGGCCGGGAGAGGATTTCCTGCGACTTTGAGGAGGCGGCAGAACCTGTCCTCGTCCAAGAAGGCCTCAAGAACACAGGATGTGCAATCATTTTCCTGCTGATGTACTTTTTCGGGATGGCCAGCTCCATCTGGTGGGTGATCCTGACGCTGACGTGGTTCCTGGCCGCAGGGCTCAAGTGGGGCCACGAGGCCATTGAAATGCACAGCTCGTATTTCCACATCGCGGCCTGGGCCATCCCCGCTGTGAAGACTATCGTCATCCTGATCATGAGGCTGGTTGACGTGGATGAGCTGACCGGGCTGTGCTATGTGGGGAACCAGAACCTGGACGCGCTGACGGGCTTTGTGGTGGCCCCTCTTTTCACCTATTTGGTGATTGGGACCCTGTTCATTGCGGCCGGCCTGGTGGCTCTGTTTAAAATCAGGTCAAACCTTCAGAAGGACGGGACGAAAACCGACAAGCTGGAGAGGCTGATGGTGAAAATTGGGGTCTTTTCGGTGCTCTACACCGTCCCAGCCACCTGTGTCATTGCCTGCTACTTCTACGAAATCTCCAACTGGACTATCTTCCGCTACTCGGCGGACGACTCCAACATGGCGGTGGAGATGCTGAAGATCTTTATGTCCCTGCTAGTGGGCATCACCTCTGGCATGTGGATTTGGTCTGCCAAAACGCTGCACACCTGGCAGAAGTGCTCGAACCGGCTGGTGAACTCGGGCAGGGTGAAACGGGGGGAGAAGAGGGCTGACGGCTGGGTGAAGCCTGGGAAAGGGAACGAGACTGTGGTATAAAGTGGACCAATGCACAGCGGGCGGACCTGCCGGGTGCTCTCTCTCTCCCCCTGCGGGAAGAGTCGGGTTCACGCGAGCCACTGCGGCAGGACCGTCGCAGTGGTTTGCGCACCACGGAAAGGAGCTGTGCTTTTGGGGAGGTGGTGGGGAGAGGGTGCACAGAGAAGGCCCTAATAAACTGCAAGGACTTGTTTGTTTGTGTGTGTGTGTGTGCTGTGAACAGCAGGGCTTTGCTCGCGCAAAAAACAGCAACAAAGGGAGCTTGCAGTGGCTTTCAGAAGCTGTGAAGACAAAAATGGGAACCGGTTGACACTTCTGCCTGAATGCGGCATCCTTGTGCCTTGAGGAGTCTTGGGACTTAGCACCTCCTAGTGACGCATCATGTGCCTTCTCTTTATTCCTCCTCACCCTGCCCTGAGTTGTATTTTTAGCTGTGTTTTCTTGTGCAGGAAAGAATTTAGAAAGTGGATCTCTGCTGCTGTTGTTCTAGGGAACTCGTGTTCAGGGCTGCTGGCTTCCAGGGACTTGAGATCCTGCTACGCAAAGGTCTGCCACCATGGAGGGTTGGAAGGTGAACGTTCGTCTTCTAGCGCCTGCTCTGATGTCTGCATGCCAATAGGGTTGTCAGATATTTGGAAGCCAAGCACAGTCCTTATAGTCTAAGCTGGCCAAGGACAATCTGGCAGCCTTCAGCTATTGCTGGGCTACATCAGCCCCTGCCCGCACCCCGTGCTGATGGGAGTTGTAGTCCCAACAACCTCTGGAGTCCACGAAGTTGTCCGAGGTCAATCCAAACCATGAGTAGGAAGAAGGTAGCTTACTGGTAGATTTCTGAGATGTTTGCTGTTGGTCTTCTGACTCGTAGATGTTCAACCATAGCAGCAACACAGTGACCCTCCCTGAATTATACTGCTGAAATGAAGGAACCCTGCATGTGTGTCTGTGTGGAAGGCCTGCAAGCTCTATCCCAGGCATCCCCAAACTTCGGCCCTCCAGATGTTTTGGACTACAATTCCCATCTTCCCCGACCACTGGTCCTGTTAGCTAGGGATCATGGGAGTTGTAGGCCAAAACATCTGGAGGGCCGCAGTTTGGGGGGTGCCTGCTCTATCCAGTTCTGGGACTTGGAAGCACATTTCTGGGCTCAGAATTCTTTCATTCTTTCCCAGTGTTAGGTGTTCTGCACAAGCTCCAGGTGCTGAACATCAGGCTCTTAAATTAAAAAGCAAAACCAAAGGCGATCCTTGAAATTCGCTGCCACATGGTCTCAGCAGTGGCACCCTCCTGGCTGCGAAGGCACTGCTGCTTACAAAAACTAGACAGGATAAGGGTGGTGAGTGCTGGGGTGGCAGCGTTGGGGTCCTGCTGATGTATGGGGGGATGCCGTCCTCCAGCCATACAGCTGCCTGTCCTTGCCGCGGCGACATCACAGCCAGGAGGGGGACTCTGCCATTTGCTCCCCCCCTTCCTATGCCACTCCTGCCTGGTCCACAGCTATAAAGCCACTGGCTTGCTAAAATTCAGGCATGTCCACAACCCCCTTCTTCCTGTGCTGTAAGAAACCCCTGGTTTTACTTTGAGAAGCATTCACTGAAGGGCTGAACTGGTAGACCTCTGTAGCTCAGGCAAGGGCCACACTCGCACCTTTAAAGTATTGTGACATCGCTCTAAACAGTCCCCCAAAGAATTCTGGGAGGTGTAGTTTGAGAGTTCGATCCCTCTTCCTAGGGGACTCTGGGAATCGTGGTTCTGTGAGGGGGATCTGGGTGCTTAGGAAACCCCTTTCCCCCTCACAGAGCTACTAGATGGGTCGACACCACTCTGAATTGTAACTTTTGAGGGGAAATAATCGGCGTCTCCTAACTCCCAGCATCCTTAACAAACTACACCTCCCAGAATTCTTTGGGGGACTTTAAAAAGTGCTAGCATGGCTCTTAAACACGGCAAGCGAGTTGATGCTTGGATCCTGTTTGCTTCCATGGGAGCCAAACTCAGCTCAGCTTCGGCCGAAACCCTCTGTTGTTTTTTTTTTTAAGGAATGGTCTCTGTAGCTCTGCAGCTGTGTGTCTTGCAAGGGGGTTATAGCTGAGCAGGTTGGATCTGCATATGTACTATACCACTAATCTTCCCAAAAACTGATCTACCACATTCAGAGTAATTGTACGGGGCAGCCTTGGTTGGACTGTACCATTTCCAGCTGCAGTTGCGAGACTAGCTGTCTAAATACGAGAGATCATTTACGGCACCCCCCAAATCTTCTTGCATGTAGAAAGCTAGCACCTCAGGGAGAGTGCTAGGCCCGCATCTGTCACCTTCATGGGCTAGTTTTCTTGTTTTCTTTCTTTCTTTCTTTCTTTCTTTCTTTCTTTCTTTCTTTCTTTCTTTCTTTCTTTCTTTCTTTCTTTCTTTCTTTCTTTCTGGCCATCCGACATGCAACTCCCACCTGTTGTCTGAAGAGGTTACAACCTTGATAGAGAGTGAAAGCGTGTGGTTGCTCTGAACGCTCAGGTCAGCTTTTGATAAGCCCGGTCCAGATCCATTCATGCAAGCTGTTGGGTTTAATGGGATTTGGATGGCGCCGTCCTTTGGGAAATTCACCGTGTCCTCTTGCACGGTTCTTGTTTCAGCGAGGCTTTGTGCAAGAGAGTTCCCTGCTTGGCTGTGCTTATCGGGAGAGACAAAAAAAGTTGGAAACTGAGAGCCTAACCTTAGCTTGCAGCTAGATTCCCATCTTTCTTCTCCCTCTCCTATTCCCCGAATCTCTTTCAGTCTTCCCCCCAACATTGATACATGACTCTGCTGTTCCCAGTGTCGCACGCTCTCCAGTCTCAATAAGAAAAAGTCCTCCTTTAGTTTTATAGTCGTCTTTCCGTCTAGAGAGCATGTGGGTTAATAAGGAAAAGTGAGTGGAGGGTCATTTCTGACAATTGGCTTATTCAGAGCCTGTTTTGTTTTGGTTTCTTTTTCTCTCCTCCCCTTGCCTCGCCAACCCCCCCTCATTCTCTCTCTCTCTCCCCCCCCCCCGGTCCACCGCCGCCCCAGGCCCTCCAAGTAAACCTATCAGTCCTTCCCCGGAGACCCATTGCATTAAGCAATTAAGGCTTAATATATTTCGCTCTGTGTGATTGCATCTGTGTCGACGCCGGTCTGGGCAAACTGAAATGTTAAGTTCCTTGGCAGCTTTGCCTCCGCACAGCTCAGTTGCATAATTTGTGTGTCAATTACAATTAAGAAGACATTCTCCAGCCATGAGACCAGGGGTTACATCTGACTCACTCCGTACCAAAATGAAAGCGCTGTTTGTGTGTGTGTGTGTGTCTTTATCAGTCTGAGAAGAATGTGAGCGTGTGCTTTCCTTTTTCTGGTTTTAGCTAAAAGGGTCAGCTTCCCCCTCACCCCACCTGCCCTGTTACATGACCCCAAGAGCATAAACCTGGCTATTGCTTGGTCAGTAATTCCATCTTAAACATAGGCAGATAGGTTCAGTGGAGCAACAGCCTATTCTAGCTGGTGGGAGTTTGATGACTGTAAACTTGGCTTTAGCCTGCAGGCAGTCGGCAGAAGTCGCTCAGATGTTTGTAGGAGAACAGAATGTTAATGGCTGCCCGATTGCCTGGCGGGCAATTGTGTTCACAGCACGGCTGTGCCTTCCTTGTGTGGGCCTTGAATTCAAGAGTTTTCTTCTTGTGTCCCTCCCCCATGAATGCACAGTCCTTTGCTCCGATGTGCAGACGCTGCGCATGGGTGGCACATACCATGGAGAGCAGCCGGGAGGGAGAACCTGCGGCCCCTCCAGATGTTGCTGAATCCCAACTCCCATCGTTCCTGACCTTGGCCGTGTTGACAGGAGAAGATGGGAGTTGGAGTCCCAACAACAAGCAGAGGCCCATAGTTTCTCTTTAGAAGAAGGGGGTGCCACTATAGGCATATGTGCAAGGGCTAAAATAATAATCCCCCCCCCCCGGGCTGGTGCTTTTGGGTTGGCACCACAAGCACAGAGCTGGGGGCGTGGAGAGCTGTGCATGTCTTCTGCTGCTCTTACTAGGCTCCTTTAAAAAAGAAAAGAAAAGCTTTCCGGTCTAGTTTGGCTGGTTTTAGAAGGAGTTGCAGCAGTATTTTCCCCTCTCCCTTTCCAAAGATCATTCAAGTGCCTCTCTCAAGCTGCCTGGGATCAATGCATATGACAGATTGTTTCTGCTGGGTGTCTTTTTTTTAAAAAAGCATCTGCTCAAACCTCTTGGCGCTTGAGAGTTCTGCTGTAGCTTCCTTTCTCCCTTTTCACCCACTTCAGTGGCTACTTCCGAGCTACTCCTCCAGAGGTTATTTCAAGCTCACCCAGAGTTCCTATGTTGCCAATGATAGCACAGTGCAGGGAACTGACCTGGTGCTCAGATACTAGTTTCCCCCCAGGAAGAACGGGGATTTTCTACCGCCACTGCTGCACTCAACGTGGCAGTTTATTCCTTTTTCACAACTTCCCCCTAACTCCTAAGTTTTGCATTCTATTTGAGCTTTTGCAAAACTTTAAAAGTCACTATCGTGCAACATCGTGTCCCTGTTATTTGCTTCCAGAAAAATAAACCTGTTTGCAAATAATATGGATGTTTAGTGCATAACCTGCGTTCTCACCCACTATATTCCAAGAAGTGGCTTGCTTTTGTGTCATGTGAAAGCTCAAAAAAATAATGTGGAAATTAAAAGTTAGGGAAATGTGGAGTTGGACTAGGCCGCCATGTGAATGCAGTAGAGTTCCTCTGAAGCTCAGGGAATCTTGCCATAATATCAAGGTGCAAACCCATTTGCTCCTAACATGCTATCTCCAAACTGGGGAGGGGTGGCACGTCTTCTAGATGCTTTGGGAACCTGTGCTAGGTGGAGCTGATGGGGGTTCAAGGGACCTGGAGGGGAGCAAAAATCTCCCTCTTGGAAACACTGGGGCAACAGCCAATTTGCTGTGCCACCTGGCTGCCCTCTCCATCCCTTTTGCCTCGAAGCAGCCAAGATTGTGACCAATCATCTGTGGGAGAAATCAGTTAAGAACACAAGAGCCTTTCAAGGCCCCATCCATTCTAGCATCCTGTTCTCCCAGTAGCCAACCAGATGCACATGGTAAACTCGCAAGCAGAACCTGAGCACAACAGCGGTCTCCCCACTTGTGAGTCAGCTGGACTAGCTTAGTCAGTAGAGCAGGAAAAGACTCTTAATATCAGGGTCATGGGTTCGAGCCCCACGTTGGGCAAAAGATTCCTGCATTACAGGGGGTTGAACTAGATGACCCTAAGGGTCCCTCCCAATTCTACAATTTATGATTCTCAACAATGTGTATAATTAATAAAGAATATAGCCATCCTGGCTAGTGACCATAAACGATAATTTCCACTTGCTATCACTTGGTCTGCCTTTTTAGATATTTAGATTTCCTTCCAGCCAGGTGAGGGGAAATCGTACCTGAGAACTGGAGCATAAATAAATGGTCCCAGCTATAGAGTCCCTGCCTGACATTGTTTCTTATTCCCCAGGTGCTCTTACTAGGTGATCACCCTCTCTGCTATTGGCTGTGGGGGGGGGGTCATGTGGCCTGGGCCACCTTCAGCGCCACCAAAAACCATTACCTGGTGTGGGGGGGGGCAACCCTTCACGCAAACACTATCATTCCTGTGTCCCACATCCCAACTGTTGCTTGTGGGCCCGGGAAGCAGATCTTGCTGCCACGCATTCGGTGTGCAGATGTCCTCTTTCAAGGCCTCCATTCATGGAAAGGCAGTTTGGTGTGATCACAGAAAGGCTCTGCCCCAGAACCCCTTGCAAATCTTGCATCCTGAATAAATAAATGAATTCTAAGGACCCCCGTGGGTGCATCTCTCTTGCTTGCGAATGTAGAAATGGCCATTTGTCTTTTGGGTCCTAATCTGTGCATGACCTCAGAATAAAGGAACCCTGAATTGTCGAGAGAGGATTGTAGCATTTCAGGCTGCAGGTGTGAGCCACCAGCACTAAATGTCCTCTCCCACCTCTTGCTCCCTGCAAATTTTTGTGTTTTTTTTTTAAAAAGGCATATTGGAAGAGTTGAGCACAGCTCATTCCTTCCTGTCCTGGTTTTCTATTGTTAGCTAGCTTCTGCATAGACATAGAGGGAGGGTTCTAGGGTTCAAATTGGCTCTCCCCAGGCCAACACCCTTCGCCAGACCTGTTTTTGCATCCTCCTCCCATGTTTTCTCGTGGCTCGAATGTGCTTTGGATCATTCTTCTCGGTTTCCTAGCTAGGGAGCGGCATGTGAGCGCAAGGAAGCTCGCCCGCTGCACAGAATCCACATCTATTGGTCTCTCCCCCTCCCGCTCCTGGCAAGTGGCCCCCAGGAGGTTGTCCAGAAGGGAATGTGGCCCTTGAGTAAAAAAAGATTCTATCTCCCGTGTCATAAAAGGACATATATATATATTTTAAAAAGAAATGCCTGTGGTCTGAGATGGTACAACTGTTTTTTGCTCATCTCAAAATTCCTCACACCTCTTTTCTCTGCAGGTCTGGATTGGAGCTGAATGATTCGACTTCTGGGTTGTGGCTTTCATTTTTATGTATTCATTATTATTTTTTCCATTCATTGCTATTTGTTCTTCTAACAACGAAAATACGACGTTTCCAAGATTTAAGCACCTTTACTTCCGATCTTACTTTCCCCTTTAATAAAGTTCTCTTCTGTTCTGGAGCAATTTCTTCCCCCCTCCTTTTTGCCCTTTCCTTGCTCCCGTTAAAAGTAATTGTCCTAAAACAAACCAGGTTTCTTAAGCTGTTTGGCACACAGGTACATGTTTTATGTTACTCACCTTCAGGGCGATAACTGCTTATCCCTGAACATTTTTAAGGTAAATGGACACTGATATATATTTTTTCTTTGTTGGTGATTGTACAGAGGAGTTGACTACCGTCTATTGTAAATTTCTAATTTATCATTGTACAAAAGACCCCAAACTTTGCTATTTAATTTTTGTATCAAAATAAAAGAAAATGTTTTTATTAATATGACGAAGTGGCGGCAGGTTATTTTCCCTTCACAATGAACAGCGAGTGAGGGTGAGGTGAGGATTTGAGTGTTCAAACCCTTTAAAAGAGCTGCAGGCGGGTCGTGTCTTGAGGTCTTCTGCTCCAGCCCCCACTCAATGCTAGAAAACCATCCTCAGCAGATGGTTCTGCAACTTATTTGATGACCTCCAGGGAAGGTGTGGTGAGACAGAGATAAAAAATAAGTCATGTCAGACTAATCTGATCTCATTTTTTGACAGAATTACAAGCCTGGTAGATGAAGGGAATGCTGTGGATGTAGCCTATCTTGATTTCAGCAAGGCCTTTGACAAGGTGCCCCATGATATTCTTGTAAAGAAGCTGGTAAAATGTGGGCTAGACAATGCTACCATTCAGTGGATTTGTAACTGGCTGGCTGACCAAACCCAAAGGGTGCTCATCAATGGCTCCTCCTCATCCTGGAGAGTAGTGACTAGTGGGGTGCCACAGGGTTCTGTCTTGGGCCCAGTCTTATTCAACATCTTTATCAATGACTTGGATGATGGGCTTGAGGGCATCCTGAGCAAGTTTGCAGGTGACACCAAATTGGGAGGGGTGGCTAATACCCCAGAGGGTAGGATCACACTTCAAAATGACCTTAACAGATTAGACAACTGGGCCAAAGCAAACAAGATGAATTTTAACAAGGAAAAATGTAAAGTACTACACCTGGGCAAAAAGAATGAAAGGCACAAATACAGGATGGGAGACACCTGGCTTGAGAGCAGTACATGTGAAAAGGATCTAGGACTCTTGGTAGACCACAAACTTGACACAAGTCAACAGTGTGATGCAGCAGCTAAAAAAGCCAGTGCAATTCTGGGCTGCATCCAAAATGGTCAAAGGCCTGGAAACAATGCCTTATGAGGAACGGCTTAGGGAGCTGGGTATGTTTAGCCTGGAGAAGAGAAGGTTAAGGGGTGATATGATAGCCATGTTCAAATATATAAAAGGATGTCATATAGAGGAGGGAGAAAGGTTGTTTTCTGCTGCTCCAGAGAAGCGGACACGGAGCAATGGATTCAAACTACAAGAAAGAAGATTCCACCTAAACATTAGGAAGAACTTCCTGACAGTAAGAGCTGTTCGGCAGTGGAATTTGCTACCAAGGAGTGTGGTGGAGTCTCCTTCTTTGGAGGTCTTTAAGCAGAGGCTTGACAGGCATATGTCAAGAATGCTTTGATGGTGTTTCCTGCTTGGCAGGGGGTTGGACTGGATGGCCCTTGTGGTCTCTTCCAACTCTATAATTCTATACATGGTCCAGCTGCTATAGTGGGTCCAATGCTCAAGAAGGCGGTTTCTGCATCTGCTGTGGAGGGAAGTGAGGCGCAGATGAGGTTCGTTGACCTGGGAAGGCAACCCATTTAGGAGAAGGAAAACTCTGATCCTAAAATTTCGCCTCGCAGGATATCTTCGGGGGAAGAAAAGGCTCAGGAGTAAACCCTACGCAAATTCAGAGTGGAGTCCCTAAGACAGTTGGGTGGCACCTTCTAAGCCTCCTTCCGGCAACTCCTGCAGCTAAGCTGGTGCCAAACGTCTTGCTCTGCTTTCCTTTGGACCAGGCACCCCCAAACTGCGGCCCTCCAGATGTTTTGGCCTACAACTCCCATGATCCCTAGCTAACAGGACCAGTGGTCAGGGATGATGGGAATTGTAGTCCAAAACATCTGCAGGGCCAAAGTTTGGGGATGCCTGCTTTGGACCACCTCAGCGAGGCTGAGAGGGGTGGTGGTCTTGTCACATGGGCAGCCCAGGACCTCCACATGCACTGCCCAAGTTTGGTCAGTTCGGTGCTGCTGGCGTTTGACTTCACCCCTGGCAGCACACTCTATTGTCTCTCAAGACAGACGGGTGCCAACAACAGGCTACAAGTTCTGCAATTGTTCCCCAGGACAATGTGCCACCTAGTCGTCCGGTCTTATCAAAACACTTGTTTGACAGAGATCTACATTAGGCTGCCTTCCTTTTAACTCAGAGCCACAGTTCATAATATAAGCAGGTAGTGTTCGAACCCAAGAGGAAGAAGTGACAGCATTTAGCTAGCGCCTGTTAAGAAATAGCTCTGCCACTTCTCTATTTGCATTAGCCTTTAGCTAATTTCCTGACGGTTACTCCCATTTCCTGACGTTCATTCTAAGGAAGAGACACATCCTTCCTGAAATTCATTTGAAAGCCTGCCTTCGTGTTAGTACTGCTGAGTAGAGCAAAAAGCAGAGCTAGACACTGTCAGAGCAGCCTCACGTTGAAGGATGTGCAAGCTTTTGAGCACCATAGAGCTCTTTCTCCAGGCAGAATAAGAATAAACTACCAGCCCACAGCTTTGTCGCTTTTCTGCACCACTTTGCAAAGTTCTATATCACGTCCTCGTGAAAATACATCAGCATTCTGGCGCACACATGTCCTAATGTATAATCCCCCCCCCAAGCAATTTCCCCGAAATAGAATGCTTTTATACATAAACTAGTATCATGAAGCCCGTTAAAATAATGGGTGCTAGAGCAGACCTGTTGCTCTAACAACCTCGGGGACATGCGCAGAGCTGATGAAGCGGCGGGTCTGCGCTCGAAGTCCCAATGGATAGAACTGACCCAATGGGGTGTGAGTTAGGAGAAGGCCTCGCTTTCTTTCCTCCTCCACCGAGGCCAGCAAGCGGCCCTATGAATTCCCTTCCCGGACCTCCTACCTCAGCCCGGCTCAAGCGCCGCAGCGGCCTGCCCACCTCATTCTCTCTCCTGCCGGCGTCGCTCCTCGCGCGGATGAGCCGCCGTGCCCTGAGGAGGGCGGGCCTGCCTCTCCCGTCAGGGCCTACAAAGAAGCAGCAGGTCCTTGTGCCCGCCTCGCCGCCTCAGCCTGGCTCGTCTCCCTGCCGGGCTGAGCGGGCACCAAGCTCCCCTCTCCGAAGTGTCTCTGCGCTCCAAGTCCCAACGGCTGTCCGTGGGGCACATGCGCAGTAGCGCAACCCCACGGACACACAGACTGGACGCAGAGACACTTGCACTTTATTATAGAGGATGTGTACAAGGATGTTTATATGAATGGAAAGTTAATAAAACCTATGCATTGGTGAAAATACAGATTTTTTATATATAAAATGCACACTTATCTTAATACACATTATTGTGCATTCTTTTTAGTTTGATAACTGCACCACAGAATTCAAATAATTCGGAGAAGTGCAAATTTGAAAAGGCCAGTCAGATGGGTGGCATAATTGCTTATATGCCACCCATCTGACTGGCCTTTTCAAATTTGCACTTCTCCGAATTATTTGAATTCTGTGATGCAGTTATCCAACCAAAAAGAAATGTGAGACAGGGAACTTTTATTAAGTGCTCCAAGTGGCGGCACTTGCATTGGTAGATATTGTATGCATTTTGGCTGGTTCCTGTGTAATTTCAGATATGCAGGTTTGATGGAGCCCACCCCGTACCCAGTGGACCCTGGGGCAGTTGAGTATTATTAACTGGTGTAAAAAAACCATGCTATCAACATTAGGACAGATCACATGTTAAATTGAGTGTCCTCAAGCAGATGAGATGCCCAGGTTGTGTCACCATATGTGTGAACAGGCCTTAATCCTAAGAAGGCTTCTAGGCAGACTGTGACGTCAGAATATACAACAGAGTCTTTTCTCTGGAAATCAATTTGTTGTTGTTGTTGTTTAGTCGTTTAGTCGTGTCCACCTCTTCGTGACCCCATGGACCAGAGCACGCCAGGCACTCCTGTCTTCCATTGCCTCCCACAGTTTGGTCAGACTCATGTTGGTAGCTTCGAGAACACTATCCAACCATCTCATCCTCTGTCGTCCCTTTCTCCTTCTGCCCTCAATCTTTCCCAACATCAGGGTCTTTTCCAAGGATTCTTCTCTTCTCATGAGGTGGCCAAAGTATTGGAGCCTCAGCTTCAGGATCTGTCCTTCCAGTGAGCACTCAGGGCTGATTTCCTTAAGAATGGATAGGTTTGATCTTCTTGCAGTCCATGGGACTCTCAAGAGTCTCCTCCAGCACCATAATTCAAAAGCATCAATTCTTCGGTGATCAGCCTTCTTTATGGTCCAGCTCTCACTTCCATACATCACTACTGGGAAAACCATAGCTTTAACTATAGCTTTAACTTTGTCGGCAAGGTGATGTCTCTGCTTTTTAAGATGCTGTCTAGGTTTGTCATTGCTTTTCTCCCAAGAAGCAGGCGTCTTTTAATTTCGTGACTGCTGTCACCATCTGCAGCGATCAAGGAGCCCAAGAAAGTAAATTCTCTCACTGCCTCCATTTCTTCCCCTTCTATTTCCCAAATGAAAAGGTTGTATATTGTCTCCCTGCTTATTTAACTTACCGTATATGCAGAATTCATCATGCAAAAGGCTGGACTAGATGAATCCCAAGCCGGAATTAAGATAGCTGGAAGAAATATGAACAACCTCAGATATGCAGATGACACAACCTTGATTGCAGATAGTGAGGAGGAATTAAAGAACCTTTTGATGAGGGTGAATCAATATGTTAACGGATTGCAAATTTCCGCTTCCAAGCACTAGATTTTTTTGATGTAAAACAAGAAATTGGTGACATCTAGTGGTGGTCTCAATTATTGCTCAGTAACATTTCCCTCACCTCATGGGTGGAAAAATAAAAAAAATCCTTCCAGTAGCACCTTAGAGATAAATAAGTTTGTCATTGGTGTGAGCTTTTGTGTGCATGCACACTTCTTCAGTTTTCATGGGAAAACTTCGGGATAAGAAAAGGCTAAGGAATAAATAAACCCTACAAAAATCTGGAGTAGAGTCTTTTTATGGTTGGATGTTGCCTCTATCCAGCAGCTTCTGCAGCCAAGCTGGGGCCAAATGTATTGCTCTGTAATGCGGGTGGTGCTGTGGTCTAAACCACTGAGCCCCTTGGGCTTGCCAATCAGAAGGTCAGCAATTCGAATCCCCAAGACGGGTGAGCTCCCGTTGCTCTGTCCCAGCTCCTGCCCACCTAGTAGTTCGAAAGCACGCCAGCGCAAATAGATAAACAGGTACCGCTGCAGCGGGATGGTAAACGGTGTTTCCGTGCACTCTGGTTTCTGTCGCGTGTTGTTCCATTGCACCAGAAGCGGTTTAGTCATGCTGGTCACATGACCAGGAAAGCCGTCTGCGGACAAATGCCGGCTCCCTTGGCCTGAAAGCGAGATGAGTGCCGCAACCCCATAGTCACCTTTGACTGGACTTAACCGTCGAGGGGCCCTTTACCTTTTTTAAACCTCTGCTTTCCTTTGGAGCACATCAGCGAGGCCGAGAGGGAGGTCTTGTTGTCTGGGCAGCCCAGGACCTACTTGTACCCAGGAGAGGTCACTTTGGTGCTGCTAACACAGCAGTTTGACTTCACCCTCGGAGGTGCGCTCCATTGTCTCTCGAGACAGACAGATGACAACGGCTTTCCCCATCTCATGCTTTCTCCTAATATTATTCACTGATGGTAGTTTTTTTTGTATTGAATCTTTATTCAATTTTTAAAAACATACATAACGAAGAAAAATATAAACAAAAAATGAAAACTACAAATCATAAAGAACAAATCAGAAAAGGTACAAAGTAAAAATTAAAGAACTAAAGAATACATTTACAAAAAAGCAAATCAAGGTAAAAAAAAGAAAAATATGAAGAAAAAAGAATCACTTCCTGTTATTTACAGTACGCGTTCCTTTGAATATTCTCTCTCTCCTGCTGTTCCTCTTACTCCACTGCATTTCCATTTTTCTCTTTAACTTTTTCTTTTCTTTTCTCCTTTTAAATCTCTATTCTAAGCATTTCACTAAATTAACTTCTATATCTTCTTTTTCCAAGTAGTCTTGTACGTATTTCCATTCGCCTATTATCTTTTGCTTCGGAACGTGCCTAATTATTGCCGTTAATTTTGCCATCTTTAGATATTCAATTAATTTTTCTTGCCATTCCTGTACTGTTGGTAAGCTAGCACCTTTCCATTTTGATGCAATTAATATCCTTGCCGCTGCACATGCGTAGAGCAGGATATTAACTCTATCTTTTGGGATATTTGGTGGGGTCATACTTAGAAGGAAGGTTTTGGGATTTTTTTTGAAGGTACATTTTAACAACTTTTTTAGTTTTTCATATATCAAATTCCAAAATTCCGCCACTTTTATTATTCACTGATGGTAGATTGAGGCCTGATCTACACATGCCTCGGAAGAAAGGAGCAAGCATGCATGTCAAAAGTTCCTTTTGGGAAGCATTTTTTAAATAAAAAAAATAGAGGATACACGACACAGCAATTTGGGGGGGGAGCGGTGAGAGAATTGTAGCTTTGTGGTGGGGCAGCTGCCTTGCATGCAGAAGGTCACAGCTTCAACCCCAAAGCATCTCCAGGAAGGACTGGGAATATCCCCTGCCTGAAAAACCCTGGAGAGATGCTGCAAGCCAGTGTCTAGACAACAGCGAGCCATAGGAGCCAATCGCTCTGTGTTCAAGGCTGCAGAAGCATAGTAGGTCGGTGTCTGGGTGGTGTCTGACAGGCATCCTGCTCTGGGTCACCAAAATACAGTCTACCTGTGGAACGCCCTCCCGTCAGATGTCAAGGAAATAAACAACTATCTGAGTTTTAGAAGACACCTGAAGGCAGCTCTGTTTAGGGAGGTTTTTTAATGTTTGATGTTTCATCGTGTTTTTAAATATTCTTTTGGGCGCCATCCAGAGTGGCTGGAGAAACCCAGCCAGATGGGCAGAGGTATAAATAATAATAAAAATATTATTATATTATTACTACTACTATCCTGCCCTGAGTGACTCGGAATTAAGGTAGGAAGTGGGCGATTCTGCCAGGATGAGGACAAAAAAGGAGGCAGAATCTCACACCTATATTTTTGCCCAGGAGGTGCTTCAAGATGCTAGCAACGGTTCAGGGCTCGGGTGATGCATTTGAGAGGTCGGCTCTCTCTCTTCCCCCCCTCCCCCCCTCAGCGATTTGTCTGCAACACCCTCCCAGAAGAGAAATGAAGAGGCTCTTGTCTAATCCTCCTAGGGTATAAACAAATCCTTTCCTCTTTTCTGCCTTTCAGCAAGAAAAGAAGTTATTTTCTTTCCCCCTAGCCTCCTTTGAACCGTGATCAGTCTCTCCCCGCTGGAAGCCCTGCTGAAAAAAACACTCCTTTCTCAAGTCTTTTATTTGCACCAGCAAAAGCCAGCAGCATTGTCCCATTAGGTCCAATCGTGACTGACTCTGGGGTTGCGGCGCTCATCTCGCTTTACTGGCCGAGGGAGCTGGCGTACACCTTCCAGGTCATGTGGCCAGCATGACAAAGCCACTTCTGGTGTACACGGAAATGCCGTTTACCTTCCGCTGTAGCGGTCCCTATTTATCTACTTGCACTTTGACATGCTTTCGAACTGCTAGGTTGGCAGGAGCTGGGACTGAGCAACGGGAGCTCACCCCGTCATAGGGATTCGAACCGCCGACCTTCTGATCAGCAAGCCCTAGGCTCTGTGGTTTAACCCACAGTGCCACCCGCATCCCTGTAGCCCAAGACCACCCCCCAAAGCATCATACATACATCACAGAAGGAGGCAGTCTACAGCAAAAAATCCTGCCTGCCTGGATACCTGATAATGGTCACTGATTGCATTACCTGGGCAGTCTGACCATTCTTTTGCAATGGTTAACACTCTAGTTCCTGCATTCCGGTCACAGGCTCACCCTATTCATACATAAATACGCCCTTAAGACAGGATTTGCAAGCAAAAAAGACAATGGGGAGGCTTTCTCCATTTGCCTCCCTTACTGCAGAGGAATATTTGAGATCATTGGGAGAGTCAAAAATGGCATCAGGATTGCTCTCCCATACTATTTCAGACGCATGGTTCATATATTTAGATATGTGTGCATTTTTGAATATTTATTCTATATTTGAGACCTTAACATTCTTATAACACCATTATAATTATTATTATTACAGGGAACCAGACAGAGGGTCGTATCGGTAGTGGCACCCGCCCTGTGGAACGCCCTTTGCAACAGATGTCAAGGAAATAAGCAGCTATCCTATTTTTAAAAGACATCCGAAAGCAGCCCTGTTTAGGGAAGTTTTTAATATTTAATGCTGTATTGTTTTAATATTCGATTGGGAGGTGCCCAGAGTGGCTGGGGAGACTCAGCCAGATGGGCGGGATACAAATAATAAATTAAAACATTATTATTATTATTATTATTATTATTATTATTATTATTATTATTGATCACCTGATCCTCGGCAAAGGTGCCTAATCCTCTTTTAAAGCTCAATTGGTGGCCATCTCTGGTGCTTGTGGGAGCGAGCTCCACAGCTTAACTATATGCTGCTAATTTCTTTTCCAGGGCTCTGAAAGGAAAGAGAAAAATTAACATCGGCTTGTGTCGTTCAGCAAAGCAATTGAGAACAGGGAAAAAATAGCCACCAATAAGACGGTTCTAGTCCTTCACAGTGGACTCTTCGGGCTTCTACCCTCTCAGAAAAAAGGATCCGAGGCTTTGCAAAAGATTCCAATTAACCCCCAGTTAAGGAAAAGAAGGCCTAAGGCCTCTGGAGGACCAGCAGATTGAAGAACACAGGGAGGAGGCAATCAGGATGGAAATCTCCACGTCAAAGCAAAGTCCAAATTGCTACACAAGAAAGCAATGTTTGAGACTTTCCCACTGTTCAGGCTCTTTGTTGCTGTTTAATTTGATGGGCAAGACTTGAAATCAAAATAATCCTTCAGTTTTCTTTACCGCCAATAGAAAAGCTCAGGCTCCAGGCCCCTTTCTATATGCAATATTCAAAACTGAAAAAGGTTTGCCTGCAGGCAAGTTCTTGGCTGCTTAAAAATGTAGATGTATAATAATCGTTACGAGAGATAAGGGGAAGTTCTTACTTGGAGCACACTCCATTTTAAAGTATTTAACTTGGAACTGTTTAAAAATGTTTTGCATTTAGCCACCTTGGGGTCTGAATCATGGTATAATAGGATAGAAGTATACTGAATAAATAAATTGGGGGTTTGCCCCAAGAATATGTGATGAGCCTGCATAGTATTGTACCATGAGATTTCTTTATTGAACACATCAGATAGTCACCTCCTTTCCCCCATATTGGGCCACTGTTCCTCTTTAAGTTCATCCTCCTCTGAATTTTGTTGGAACCATCCTCGAATGAAGGGATAGCAAAGGGGAAACTTCAGCATGAAACCGATGAATTGGAATGAATCAAGAAGTTCAATTCCATTCATTTGGGTCTGAATGGAGACAACAGTTTCCTGCTCCAGTACAGACGTTGCTCCATCAGTAAGTTGATTATCGTCACCTATTGCTCTTGTTTTGAAAGATTGCCCTCCTTAATTCTAACTGAATTGCCACTGTCTGTACTCTTTGCAGTAACATTTCCCTGTGTCCCGCTGGATAGCTCAGTCGGTGGAGCATGAGACTCTTAAGCTCAGGGTTGTGGGTTCAAGACCCATGTTGGGCAAAATATTCGTGCATTGCAGGGGGTTGGACTAGATGACCCTCGTGGTCCCTTCCAGCTCTACAGTCCTATCATTTCTGTACTATGATTAAAGCTTGCAATTCCCTCGCCATATTTATAATGTGGCACCGGCTTTGTTTCTCACTACTTTAAAATATCTTGCTCTCCATCTGGTCTTGATGGTGGAGTCACTTCTAAGAGCAGGTGAAAAGCTACTAGTTCCACCTTGAAACTCTTAAAAGTGGACAGTTGCATCAGCTGACCATCAACACTTTACAACCATTTACACTCGAGGAGACCAGATGCCTGGCTGTAAGTAGCTGCAGTAGAATAGGTAGCCTCTTAGACTAAACTGTTCCGTAGTTGCAACTGAAAATATCCACACACACAAAAATCCCATTGCAATCAGGTTTACAGTATTATCAAGATTGACAGACTTTCAGCTGCTTGCAATGAGCAAATCAAACAAAAGCAATTGAAATAGCTAAATACAACAGATGCTTGAAGTGGTTTCCCCAAATTTAGCTAAAAATGCAATGTATACATATTGGAAAATCATTAAAAATACTGGAGAATCAATACAAAAATATATTTTAAAATGTCAATTTATACTGGCTTCTCCAATCTCACTATTATTCAAGGTTGTGGGGCGCTGCAAAACGAGGTGCTTTTCCTGCAAAACTGTTTCCAAAGATTAACACTGCTTGAGAGTAAGGTTACCAGACGTCCCCGTTTCCCGGGGACAGTCCACGGATTTACAAATCAGTCCCTTGAAAAAATCAATCTATTTAGTAGGAAGTTGAAAAGTGTCCCTGGATTCATTGGGGGGGGAATCTGGTAACCTTACCGGTAGTTTAGATTACAGGTAGGTAGCCGTGTTGGTCTGAGTCAAAACAAAATAAAAAAAATCCTTCAGTAGCACCTTAAAGACCAACTAAGTTTTTATTTTGGTATGAGCTTTCGTGTGCATGCACACGAGTAAATCAGATAATGTTCGGGTTTTGGATGTTAACTACGAAGATGGGTGTAGTAATGAATTTGGGGGGGGGAGGCAGAACCACATATTTGTATTGATTGGTCTTGATTTTGATTAATTTAGGGAGGGCAGCTGCCCCCCTGCCCCCCTCTGGCTACACTCATGACTACAAACCCCATGTTTGATGAATCATAGAATCGTAGAGTTGGAAGAGACCACAAGGGCCATCCAGTCCAACCCCCTGCCGAGCAGGAAACACCATCAAAGCATTCCTGAAAGATGCCTGTCAAGCCTCTGCTTAAAGACCTCCAAAGAAGGAGACTCCACCACACTCCTTGGTAGCAAATTCCACTGTCGAACAGCTCTTACTGTCAGGAAGTTCTTCCTAATGTTTAGGTGGAATCTTCTTTCTTGTAGTTTGAATCCATTGCTCCGTGTCCGCTTCTCAGGAGCAGCAGAAAACAACCTTTCTCCCTCCTCCATATGACATCCTTTCATATATTTGAACATGGCTATCATATCACCCCTTAACCTTCTCTTCTCCAGGCTAAACATGCACAGCTCCCTAAGCCATTCCTCATAAGGCATCGTTTCCAGGCCTTTGACCATTTTCGTTGCTCTCCTCTGGACACGTTCCAGCTTGTCAGTATCCTTCTTGAACTGTGGTGCCCAGAACTGGACACAGTACTCCAGGTGATGTCTGGCCAGAGCAGAATACAGTGGTACTATTACTTCCCTTGATCTAGATGCTATACTCCTATTGATGCAGCCCAGAATTGCATTGGCTTTTTTAGCTGCTGCATCGCACTGCTGACTCATGTCAAGTTTGTGGTCTACCAAGACTCCTAGATCCTTTTCACATGTACTGCTCTCAAGCCAGTACCAATTAGTCAGTTTGCGGGTTGCTGCAAAACATGGCATTTTTGCTGCGCTGCAAAAAAAAACACTGCAAAACTTTGGCACAGGTTTGGAGAGGATCCCAAATGCTGGGATTCATAGTTGGTTATCCTCAGTGGGGTCCTTACTCAGGCGTCTGCTCCTTCCAATCTATTGAAGACAAATTCATCTCGCAATAATAGCCCATGTCCACCAGATGCCGCTATGGTTCAACATTAGCAAGGACAAATTGGCAGATTTGCCTGTACAGTGGTACCTCTGGTTAAGAACTTACTTCGTTCTGGAGGTCCATTCTTAACCTGAAACTGTTCTTAACCTGAGGTACCACTTTAGCTAATGGGGCTTCCCTCTGCTGCCGCTGTGCCGCCAGAGCACGATTTCTGTTCTCATCCTGAAGCAAAGTTCTTAACCCAAGGTACTATTTCTGGGTTAGCGGAGTCTGTAACCTGAAGCGTTTGTAACCCGAGGTACCCCTGTACAGTACAAAGATGAGGATACAGCTTTCATAGGATCATTTTCTGCTTTTCTAACTGGGGACAAATATGACTCAAATATTCATTATTTTTTGCCAGACATTTGTGCAAGACACCTGTGAACATGCATTTCTATCAACATCTTGGAGGCTCCGTTAACATATGTGAAAATTTGGCTTAATTTAATGCCCCGAAAGCTCAGAATTGGATAGCAGAGATATCACCTTGCCGACAAAAGTCCGTATAGTTAAAGCTATGGTTTACCCAGTAGTGATGTATGGAAGTGAGAGCTGGACCATAAAGAAGGCTGATCACCGAGGAATTGATGCTTTTGAATTCTGGTGCTGGAGGAGACTCCTGAGAGTCCCATGGACTGCAAGAAGATCAAACCTATCCATTCTGAAGGAAATCAGCCCTGAGTGCTCACTGGAAGGACAGATCATGAAGCTGAGGCTCCAATACTTTGGCCACCTCATGAGAAGAGAAGACTCCCTGGAAAAGTCCCTGATGCTGGGAAAGATGGAGGGCACTAGGAGAAGGGGACGACAGAGGACGAGATGGTTGGACAGTCAGAACCGTCTTTTCCATAGTGGTGCATTGCGCATGGGCACCGGCCTCTCAGGGGCACCCCAGCAAGTGGGGGAGCTGCGCAGCTTTGCCAGCAGCTTCCCCTTTCCCTGCACTCCCACCAGCTGTGCCCCATCAACCATAAGGCTGGTGGGCACGCAGCTTCCCTCCCAAGCCTCACAGGCCTCTGCAGGGATCGCTCTCCTCCCGAGGAGGCTTGGGAGGGAAGCTGCGCTCTCCTCCCATGGAGGCCTGGGAGGGGCACAACTTCACTCCCAAGCCTCTGCAGGAATCGCTCTCCCGCAGCTGCATGGGGGACAGTTGCCTCCCCCCGGATGGCTGGCAGTGTGCAGCTACAGCCACTCCAAAACTATCTGTGGTAATTTGGGGGCGCTGGGTGGATATTTGTACCCTGGCCTCGCATCTGCTAAAGACGATCCCTGTGGATCAACATGAGTCTGACCAAACTGTGGGAGGCAGTGGAAGACAGGAGTGCCTGGCGTGCTCTGGTCCATGGGGTCACGAAGAGTTGGACATGACTAAACGACTAAACAACAACAATGTCTTTGCAGATGAAGTATTGCCCTGGATTAGAAAGTGCTTACTGTTTTGTAACTTAGTTACAAAAACATGATGTTACTTAACAGCAAGAGGTTGTTATTAATAGCAATTACTGTATATTCCTGCGTATAAGACTACTTTTTAATCCAGGAAAATCTCAAAAGTCGGGGGTCGTCTTATACGCTGGGTCGTATTTCTTATACGGCTAGTTTATCTCAAACTCTATATTTTAACTGGAAAAGTTGGGGGTCGTCTTATATGCCCAGTTGTTTTATACTCCGGAATATACAGTAATCTGGTGCAGCTAATATATTGATTTGAAACTGTGAAATCTGACATTAAAGCTGCAATCCTACTGCACGTTCTCCCAAGGGCAAGACCCATGGAAAACAGCAGGTTACTTACTTATGAGTAAACATGTACAGGATTACTCTGTAAATGAGTTACAGGTAGGTAGCCGTGTTGGTCTGGCGTAGTCAAAACATCAACAAGTTTCCACACCCATCAGTCAAACACCCATTCCCACCACCCTTCTGAGAATACCTCTCCCCACCCTCTCAGTATATATAAGGGTCTGGAGACTTCTGTTTCAGTGTATCTGAAGAAGTGTGCATGCACATGAAAGCTCACACCAATGACATACTTAGTTGGTCTCTAAGGAGCTCTAATAATAATAATAATAATAATAATAATAATAATAATAATAATAATATTTATACCCCGCCCATCTGGCCGGGTTTTCCCAGCCACTCTGGGTTCAACAAAACATTAAAATACAGAAATCCATCAAACATTAAAAGCTTCCCTAAACAGGGCTGCCTTGAGATGCCTTCTAAGGTCTGATAATTGTTGTTCTCTTTGACCTCTGGTGGGAGGGCATTCCACAGGGTGGGTGCCACTACCGAGAAATGAAGTGCCCTTTTAATATTTACTATATTTACTTAACATTTAATGTTTTCCTGAGGTTACTGTTTAGTCTGGGATTGCTAATTTAACTGATCTTGGTGCAGCTAATGGACACGAGTTTTTATTTTTAAAAAGATTCTGGTAATATTATTATTTTTACTTGCAGGAGGGATTCAGGTGAATACTAGCTAATTAACAGGAATGAAGGACTCTGTTGCCCACCACAACAAATCCACTTTAAAAAAGAAACCAACTTTTGGAAGTTAGGAATACGACAGAGAAAATCACTGAAAACTGCCATGCGCAAATTACTAACGGGAAGATATTTAAACACGTTTAAACACATCAGGATAAATGCTCGTTGTTTCATTTCTGCTGCAACCCGTGGCTGGTTGGCTACTCCTTTGACTGAAAGGATACAAGAGAAATGTTCCCTACACCATATAATGAGCTAGCGACAGGAGGATTTTTAAAAGTTAACTTTGCAGATCCTCTGTTGTGCTTATCTTAAAGGTACGAAGGCAAGGAGGGCGGGGGGCAGGCGCGTAGCAAGGGGGGCAGGCCGCCCCTAGCTCCACTCTGGCGGGGGCAGCGTGGGGGCAGTGCCCCCGGCCCTGGCACGTTCCTTGCCTCCTCCGCCCGAGCAGGAAGAAGCAGAGTGTGCTATGGAGCAGGTTGCTGGGCGGCAAAGCGCCGCCCGACAACCCGCTCCGTAGCGTGCTCTGAAGCAGAGCACTAGCCCAGCGCCGCCGGCCCAGCACACCAGCCCAGCGCCGCCAGCCGAGTGCTGCCAGCCCAGCGCCGCCGGCCCAGCACGCTGGCCGAGCAGAGCAGCAGCACCAATCCGGACGGACTGCGCATGTGCGGACTGCACAGTCTGTCCTGGCTCATCCTGGCGCACGCATTGTGTGTCAGGACGCATGCATCAGGACGCATGCGCTGCAGAGCGACGCCCTGCCCCCAGGGGGTGCCGCCCCGGGCAGCCAAGTGGCACCGTTCACCACAGGGGTGGGGGGGCTCTTGCTAATTGGCTGGCTGAAAAGGAAAATACGCAGGTAATATTCCACCCAAAGCATGACGCAGCCTCTGGGGTTTATTAGCATGTATCAGCATCTGCAGCTCACGACCCACAACCTCCTCTCGTAGACTTGAGCAGAGGAGAGACATAATTGGGAAGTATAAGCCTCAAAAATAACAAAAGGAGGAGCAAAGGTGGCATATATAAGACGCTGGCTTATACTAAGATCATTGGTTCATCAAGCTACACACTGTCAGGGCACATTCCCAGCCCTTCTTGGAGATGCTTTCTGCATGCAAGGCAAATGTTCCAGCCCTTCCGCTAATATCAGGCGGCTGAGCAGCTCTCCCAAAAGACTTCAATGCACAAAATAAGAACTGGGTGGTGCAGTCCTGCCGCTTTTGATGCTCTTTGCCAGTTGCCCACTCAGAGGCCAATATTTCCTAACTGTCTTGCTTTTGTGTGTGTGTGTGTGTGTGGGGGGGAGATATACTGGATAACTTTGTGTAGAAAAATGCCACCCTGGGAATAAAAAAAGATTTTTCATTAGCATTTATGTTGTCCTAAATTGCTGCATTGCCTGGAGAGATTATTCTCAGCAACAGACAATGTCATAAAGGGAAGAATGGACAAATGGCTTCACACATGACACACTCATCAAGTTATAAATAATGTGGATGTGTGAATCGCCTCCAGCTAGGCCAGGAATGGGAAATGCATGGCTCTGCGGATGTTGTAAGACTCCCATCAGCTCCTGGCAACATGACCAACTGTCAGGGATGACGATGATGACTATTTTATTATTTATACCCCGTCCATCTGACTGCGTTGCCCCAGCCACTCTGGGCGGCTACCAACACATTTAAAAACATAATAAAACATTAAACATTAAAAAAACTCCCAATACAGGGCAGCCTTCAGATATCTTCTAAAAGTTGTATAGTTACTTATCTCCTTGACATCTGAAGGGAGGGCGTTCCACAGGGAGGAAGGCCTTCTGCTTGGTTCCCTGTAACTTCACTTCTGTCAGTGAGGGAACTGCTAGAAGGCCCTTGCAGGAGACCTCTGTGCCCAGTCTCCTTTAGGTACTGTAGATAAGGCCAAGGCCATTCGGGGTTCAAAGGCCAGCTTGGAATTGTGCTTGGAAACATACCGGGAGCCAGTGAGAATTCTTTAGGATCAGAGTTATATTGGACCGGTAGCTTCTCCCAGTCATCAGTCTGGCAGCTGCATTCTGGATTAGTTGTAGTTTCTGCGTCACCTTCAAAGGTAGCCCCACATAGAGCGCAATGCAGTAGTCCAAGCGGGAGATAACCAGAGCATGTACCACTCTGATGATAGTTGCAGTCCAGCAACATCAGGTTGGAGAGCCTTAGGTTCCCAACCCCTGCTTTGAAGCATCCCAAAATGTTTAAAGTGTGTCGGTGGCCAAACCTTATAAATACGGGCCATAATCACCACAGAACCTTAACGGCTTGTTCCCGTATGATGTGAAAATTCCTCTGCCGTTTTTGAACAGCGCAAATGTGCCCCCAACTTAAGCCTCTTCAATGTGTAACCTTAATTTGTGACCGTATATCTGGTGCCAGGATTGTAAAATACATGAATCACACCATCAATGCTGCAAACAGATGGCAGATGAATCCCTTGAGGATATTCCCATGAGGATATCCAGAAGGCAACATTCATGAACCCAAGGCACACACAACACTTTTGTCGTCTTAGTGGGTAAGCAAAGAAATAAAAGGCTCTTGTATAGTGTTGAGCAACAAATGCCCCCTTGAAATGACCCTTGCATTGACTGAAGATAGTATAATGCAGGCATGTCCAACAGGTAGATTGTGATCTACCGGTAGATCACTGGACGTCTGTGGTAGATCACCGGTAGATCAGTGGCTCCCCCCAAAGAAGCTAAAAATTTTTTGGTTCCCCTAAAAAAAACTCAACATCTTTGCCCTGGACCCCTAAAATGACCTGAACCACCAAAAACAGGGCTTTCCTTCCTAAAAAAGAAGAAGCTCAGTGTCAATGTTGCTTTCCTCCTCCCTAAAGAAGCTCAACAACTTTTACGTGAACCCCCCAAAACAGGGCTTTCCTTCCTTAAAAAGCTCAACAACTTTGACCTGAACCCCCCAAAAGAGGGTAGAAAAATGCCAGTTTTTAACTCTGTGAGTAGATCGCAGTCTCTTGGAAGTTGGCCACCCCTGGTATAATGCATGAGTAGGCAAACTAAGGCCCGGGGACTGGATTCGGCCCAATCGCCTTCTCAATCCGGCCCGTGGACGGTCCGGGAATCAGTGTGTTTTTACATGAGTAGAATGTGTGCTTTTTATTTAAAATGCATCTCTGAGTTATTTGTGGGGCATAGGAATTCGTTCATCCCCCCCAAAAAAAATATAGTCCGGCCCCCGTAATGTCTGAGGGACAGTGGACTGGCCCCCTGCTGAAAATGTTTGCTGACCCCTGGTATAATGCGTTAGGAACCAGCCTCATAACAAAGGAGCACAGGAAGCTGTCTTAAACTTGGCCCATCTAGCTTGTTGGCATCCATCTGTCTTGGAGGACAATGGAGGAGTTCACCTTTCTACAAGAGCAGCACTGAGACTAAGCGGGAGGAAGCTGCCAGCGAGGGCTGGTGGTAAACATGAAGGCAGGCGGGTGGGTGGGGTCTAGGTGAGATTGGTGGGGCAGTGCCCCAGTCATAGAATCAAATCATGGAATTGTAGAGTTGGAAGGGACCCCCGAGAGCCATCTAGTGCAACCCCCTGCAGTGCAGGAATCTCAGCGAAAGCATCCCTGACAGATGACCACCCAACCTCTGCTTAAAAACCTCCAAGGAAGGAAAGTTCACAACCTCCTGAGGTTCCACCATCAATCAGCTCTTAAGCTCAGAAAGTCCATCCTAGAATCTCCTTTCTTGTAACCTGAAGCCATTGGCTTTAGTCCTATCCTCATGAGTAGGAGAAAACAAGCTTGCCCCATCTTCCATGCGACAGCCCTTTAGATATTTGAAGGTGGCTATCATATCTCCTCTGTCTAATCTACTCCAGGCTAAACATACCCAGCTTCATCATAAGGCTTTCATCAACCTAGTCACCCTCCTCTGCACACCTTCCAGCTTGTCAACATCCTCCTTAAATTGTGGTACCCAGAACCAAACACTATTCCAGGTGTGGTCAGAGCCAAGGCAGAAAAGAGTGGGACTGTGACTTCCCTATGAGTATACTTTGCAGCCTAGAATAGCATCAGCTTTTTTTTGCTGCTGCATTACATAGGTATGCCCTATGCTAAGCCTGTCCTGGTGATAGCCCTGCCACTGTCTCTCAATATGGGAGAAAGAATACTAGTCGTGAATCGTTACAGGTAGGTAGCTGTGTTGGTCTGACGCAGTCAAAACAAAATAAAAAAATCCTTCCAGTAGCACCTTAGAGACCAACTAGGTTTGTCATAGGTATGAGCTTTCGTGTGCATGCACACTTCTTCAGATACACTGAAACAGAAGTCACCAGACACTATGTATAACTAGTACTATGGTACATATAGTACATATTACTTGTGGAGGGCAGAAGGAGAAGGGGACGACAGGGGACGAGGTGGTTGGACAGTGTTCTTAAAGCCACCAACATGAGTTTGACCAAACTGCGGGAGGCAGTGCAAGACAGGAGTGCCTGGCGTGCTATGGTCCATGGGGTCACAAAGAGTCGGACACGACTAAACAACAACAACAACAACAACAACAACAACAACAACAACAACAACAGTACTATGGAAGGCACCACATTGAGCTGCCTCACTTACATAGGGTCTGGTGACTTCTCTTTCAGTGTATCTGAATCTAGTCATAAATAGTAAGAGTTACTACGTTAATGTTCGGCAAACACACACAAAAGAGAGCAGTAAGTACATATTATTATGGTGACGTTGATGTCCAGGCAAACATTTTGCTGCTTCAAGCTGTGCTGTGCAGCCAAACACATCCCAGCATCCTCTGTGAAGTTGCAAGGGCTTCTGTGGAATCCCCTGTCACAGCTTTAGAAGTGACATTGTAAACACTGTTGCCCAAATAATAATAACAATAATTTTATGGTTTTCCCAGAGGAGGAAAAGGGAGTGCATGAGCCTAAGGCTTGTGCATGAAGCACGATGGTTCATCTTCATCTCTTCTCACCCTGTGAGTCAGCTGATGTCATCATGTCAGGTGACTGATTGGTGAGTGGTCCCACCCAGCTGTCAAAGTTGACCTGTGGTGTGGGATGGAGTCTGCTTTGTAGAGAATTAAATCTATGAATGGAAAAGGGGGGAATCACCAGAGAGGAATTCAAACATATAGCCAGCACGTGTAGAGACAAAGTCAGAAAAGCTAAAGCACAGAATGAACTCAGGCTCGCCAGAGAGGTTAAAAGCAACAAAAAGGGCTTTTATGGGTATGTCCGTAGCAAAAGGAAGAACAAGGAAACAGTGGGGTCACTTAGAGGAGAAGATGGTGAAATGCAAACAGGGGACAGAGAAAGGGCAGAACTCCTCAATGCCTTCTTTGCCTCAGTCTTCTCCAAAAAAGAAAACAACGCCCGACCTGAAGAACATGGAGCAGATGATTCAGCAGAGGAAACACAGCCCAGAATAAGTAAGGAGGTAGTACAAGAATACTTGGCTAGTTTAGATGTATTCAAGTCTCCAGGGCCAGATGAACTACATCCAAGAGTATTAAAAGAACTGGCAGAGGTGATTTCAGAACCACTGGCAATAATCTTGAAAATTCCTGGAGAACAGGCGAAGTTCCAGCAGACTGGAGGAGGGCAAATGTTGTCCCTATTTTCAAAAAGTGGGAAAGAGAGGACCCAAACAATTACCGCCCAGTCAGCCTGACATCAATACCAGGAAAGATTCTAGAGCAGATCATTAAGCAAACAGTCTGTGAGCACCTAGAAAGAAACTCTGTGATCACTAAAAGTCAGCATGGGTTTCTGAAAAATAAGTCATGTCAGACTAATCTGATCTCATTTTTTGACAGAATTACAAGCCTGGTAGATGAAGGGAACGCTGTGGATGTAGCCTATCTTGATTTCAGCAAGGCCTTTGACAAGGTGCCCCATGATATTCTTGTAAAGAAGCTGGTAAAATGTGGGCTAGACAATGCTACCATTCAGTGGATTTGTAACTGGCTTACTGACCGAACCCAAAGGGTGCTCATCAATGGCTCCTCCTCATCCTGGAGAGTAGTGACTAGTGGGGTGCCACAGGGTTCTGTCTTGGGCCCAGTCTTATTCAACATCTTTATCAATGACTTAGATGATGGGCTTGAGGGCATCCTGAGGAAGTTTGCAGATGACACCAAATTGGGAGGCGTGGCTAATACCCCAGAGGACAGGATCACACTTCAAAATGACCTTAACAGATTAGACAACTGGGCCAAAGCAAACAAGATGAATTTTAACAAGGAGAAATGTAAGGTACTACACTTGGGCAAAAAAACCGAAAGACACAAATACAGGATGGGTGACACCTGGCTTGAGAGCAGTACATGTGAAAAGGATCTAGGAGTCTTGGTAGACCACAAACTTAACATGAGTCAGCAGTGTGATGCAGCAGCTAAAAAAGCCAATGCAATTCTGGGCTGCATCAATAGGAGTATAGCATCTAGATCAAGGGAAGTAATAGTACCACTGTATTCTGCTCTGGTCAGACCTCACCTGGAGTACTGTGTCCAGTTCTGGGCACCACAGTTCAAGAAGGATACTGACAAGCTGGAACGTGTCCAGAAGAGGGCAACCAAAATGGTCAAAGGCCTGGAAACTATGCTTTATGAGGAACGGCTTAGGGAGCTGGGTATGTTTAGCCTGGAGAAGAGAAGGTTAAGGGGTGATATGATAGCCATGTTCAAATATATGAAAGGATGTCATATGGAGGAGGGAGAAAGATTGTTTTCTGCTGCTCCAGAGAAGCGGACACGGAGCAATGGATTCAAACTACAAGAAAGAAGATTCCACCTAAACATTAGGAAGAACTTCCTGACAGTAAGACCTGTTCGGCAGTGGAATTTGCTACCAAGGAGTGTGGTGGAGTCTCCTTCTTTGGAGGTCTTTAAGCAGAGGCTTGACAGGCATATGTCAAGAATGCTTTGATGGTGTTTCCTGCTTGGCAGGGGGTTGGACTGGATGGCCCTTGTGGTCTCTTCCAACTCTATGATTCTATGATTCTATGAATTGCTGTGGACCTGCCTGTGTGGGGGAACAACAAAAAATTCGCTGGGTGCCTGGATTCAAAACAAGGGGCTGGCACACAGAGAGCCCCAGCAGCAGAGTATAAAAAAGTTGAGCAACACAGTAAAGCATTTGGCATATAGGTTGTTAGACTTTCCTTATCCTGTTCAGCTGCACACAGCAGGTGACCTCTTTCTACTCCTCTTGCAGTGAGCAGAGCACACACTGTTAAGTAATTTTTAGAATGCTTTACTTACAGATTCAAGGTCTCAGTCATGCACTGTTCCACGCAGCGGCACGGATAATAAATGCACAATTCTCTTGGGTAGAAAGTACAGGATATACCATAGTTCTGAGTGTGTGGTGTAAGCTTGGGGGCAAGCTCACACATGCCCATCTTATTACATGGTGCAGAGAGAGAGAAAGGAAGAGGAAATAAGCCTCTCTGTAAGAGGAGGAGAGGGACACGACCTAACTGAGTCTATCTACCAATACAACTCTATGGGCTTTAACCCTATCATGCACTAACTAGCAGTCATGCATAGTTAGATTCTCTGTCACTGAGCTGCACAATAGTCCAGTCTGGAAGTGACAGAAAAAGCATGTTAACACAACCGAAGCATCATTTTTCTGCTTCAGAGATTGTATGGAAGGAAACCAACATGGTTGATCTGCTTCTGGCTCTGCAGCGCCTGTTTAAGCCTTATGCGGTGGAAGACACCTGCTTCCTTCTTGCATCATTCATTAGGCCAGGGGATAGAAACACGCTACACAGTTCATCAGACTGGAACCCAAGACCTCCGTGTAGAAAGCAGAGACGTGTTCAAAACGGGAGCTTGCAAACCATGCTTCCCCGCTGACAGTTCAAGAGGGGGGAAAGGAAGCGAGAGCATGGGCACGTCTACCAACAGGAATTGTGACCGCAGAGAGAGTGCTAGACAAGCGCTTTGATGGGTTGAGGACATCTGCGGTGGAGAGGTGAGCAAACAAGAGATTAAAATACAATCAGATAAAGCCACATTTAAATGCAATGAATCAAATTACCAACCCATCAATCAGTTCAACTGCAACAGGATTATTTATACTGGCCTGCTTCCAATGCTGTACTCAGTAACTGCCCCACCAGCACAAGGATTTCCACTTGTACAATGGGACTTCCCCGCCTTCCTCTCCCTAGGTATGCCCCGTGCCCTCCCCAGATCTGCTCTGGAGGGTTGAGAGAAAACCCAGAGCAACTTTACAGGGTGCACTGGGGAAGGAAGTTGAGGGAAAGTCCTGTTGCACAAGCAGAAACCATTGTGCTAATGGAATTATTATTATTATTATTATTATTATTATTATTATTATTAAAAATGAAAAGTAGTTATATTTACACTTAATCTCAGCCAAAAGGCTGGGAAGCTATTGAAAACTAGTGATTTTGCATTCTGGGGGAAGTCAGCTCAGTTGGTTAGAGCATGATGCTGATAATGGCAAGCTTGCAGGTTCAATCCCCATATGGGACAGCTGCATATTGCTGCATTGCAGGGGGCTGGACTAGATAATCCTCAGGATCTCTCCCAATTCTATGATATAAAGCCATAGAAATAGACTAGAAAGTGAACAGTATTCTCCTGCCCTATCAAGAGCTCCCTCAGTAAAGAAAGTGGGGCATTTGGTTGACCAGTAATGTGTTGTTGTTGTTGTTGCTGTTGTTGTTGTTGTTTAGTCATTTAGTCGTGACCGACTCTTCATGATCTCATGGACCAGAGCACACCAAGCACCCCTGTCTTCCACTGCCTCCCACAGTTTGGTCAGACTCATGTTGGCGGCTTCGAGAACACTGTCCAACCACCTCGTCCTCTGTCGTCCCCTTCTCCTTGTGCCCTCCACAAGTAATATGTACAGTATCTTATTTTTAAAAATGGCTTATGCCTTTCTCCTGCCATATTGCAGCACTTGTGCAAATTGAAGGAATGCGATCTCACCTAGACAGCACACGCGGTGCTCCTTGGGCTTCGGTCAGGTCTGAGATGCCAAACACAGCAGCGAAAACTTTGCTGCGACCCACCTGCTGGTTGAAGACCAATGCATTATGCACTACGCGATTGTTTTAATAATGAACTACCCACACATCATTCTGTTGCTCTGCGGTGCTTCCCCAAAGGTATTGCATTATTGCCATCTGGAGGCAACAGAAGTGTGAGAACAAACAAACAAACAAACAAACCCTGGAACATTTGTGATATGAAAAGCTCCAGGATTTCACCAGGAAGCTAAGGGGCATGAACCTACTGGGAGGGAAGCTGTACGCCAGCTCCAAAATGATTGCAGGCACAAAGAGCATTGAAAATGGGATTGTCTACAACCACCCTGATACCATTACGAGCAGAAATCATGCACAATGAAAACAGCACCTGGATGTGCTCCTAGACTAATTGTTCCTTTTCTTTAGAAGTTAAACTGTGAGATGAATGGACACTTTTTACCTTTTAATTAAAATGTGCAGAGACAGATCAAGCTGCTGTGAAGCAAGGCTAGCCGCAGGCTGTTGCCTGGCTATCCTTTGAAAATTACCCTGCAGAGAAGACAACATGTGACCTCTCCGGAGCTTTCTCTTCCTAGAATATTGAACACAAGAACAGAACAAGCTTAACATTTAGAAGAAAGCCAGGGGATGTGTTTGTTGGTTAAGTGGCCGGATGCAAAAGGTGACTGCGGTGGCATAGCGTGCTGGTGGGGGGGCACAGGGGCGGTTTCTCCAGGCGTACAATTGTTAGAGGTGCAAAATGTCAACACCCAGTGCTACCTCACTACAGCTGCGTGCGTCCGTCGCTGGGCTGCATTGAAAACGGCTTCTCCATGCAAACCAGGAAGTGACCTCTCCAAGCAATGGAATGGCTCTCCTTTTCTCTGTGGCGTGCAATCTCCTGGCTGATGCAGATGCTGTTAAGAAGTTGAATGAGCATGCATACTCTGTCCCTTTCACTCCCACCCACTCACCATGGCCCCGGACACTGGCAACCCACGCTACACCACTGGGCGACTGGGTGCCTGCTGCTTTCATACTTATGAGAATGAGGATTTCAGGAGGCCTTGCAAGCCACACCTGCTGAAATCCCCTCTTCTGGACATGTATTAAATGCACAGGAGCCCTGATCTCTTTTGCATCTGGGTGGTGATGCAAAACAAGGTCTTCTCAATGACACTGTCCCAGTTATGGAATGCCCTCCTGAAGTAATTCCAATTGCACCCACGCGCCACCCCAAGCTATTATCTTTCAGGTTTCAAACATACTTGTTTGGGTGGGCCTTTGGGGAGTAAAATATAATTAGTCAAATGATTGCCACCTTCTGTATTGCTCTTAATGGTTATCTTGGTTTTGAAGAGTGTTTTAAGGCTGGGATACAAGAATCACCATTGTAATTTGTGGAATGCAGGAACCATGTGTGCCACAAATGGTTTGTTGGGTAGGATGTACTGTTCACTCAATACTCCAAGATAATGTAAATTGGATGGGACCTTAGCCGTGCAAGGCTTAAACTTCTGTGTCATTCGTGCCAAATAGGATGGATAATGGACTCGCTGATGCTCACTCTAGGGAGCAATGCTGAGAAGAAACATTATTTTGTACTGCTACATTCTTAATGGAAAAGACACAGCGACCTTATTAAAAGTTCCTTTTGATTTCCTTTCCTTTATCTTCTCATACACATCGTACCAATGGAACCTATGCATTCTATGTTGGAATTCATGTTTACAGGCCAATCTATACATGGTGCTTAATCTTGTGCATTTTGTCTTTTACATTTCCCATTTTTTTAAATAAAAAAATGTAGCCATAACGACTGCAATCTGCCTTAGAAACCCACACAGAAGAGTGTTTGTTTGCTTGTTTCTATGTAGTCTCTCTTGGCAGGTATTAGCTGAAATCTTGCCAGAGTGGAGGCTTCACGATGTCAGCATGTACCGTATTGCATCCCACCCTGTGCTTGTCACATTGTTTCCACTCTGCTGCAGTTCATCTTCTGCCAAAAACTGCATTATTCATCTCACTATTTGTTGTGGCAAAATTATGTAACTCCAATAACTGAGGCAATTAATTGTGGGAATTAGGTAATTATGTTGCCACCCCAATCATTTCAGTGCAGAGAAAACACAAGCCAAATGAGAGGGGAACATAATCAGTTCCACATCGTTTGCGGACTGAGAGCAGCAACAAGAGTGAATACCAATAACAATAGGAGCCTGCTGAATCAGGTCAGTGTCCCACCATGTCCAGCATCCTGTTTTCCTGTATTGCAGGGACTACTGTTTGTATAGAAGGTGATAAACAGTCAACTCCAAAGTTTTATAACGTGAGGAGAGTCCTCCGCTTTCCATTTTAGCCACATACACAATAAGTGCCATTCAATTGCAGAAGAGTCTTTGCGCTTCGAGCCTTGTGCCAAATTTATTTTATCGCTTGGTTTTTGCACAAGCACTATTTACCATTTGTGCCGGGTGCATGATATGTTCGCAAAGCCCATGGCGTTTTCACCAATGCTCTAATCCTCAAGGGACCAGGCTCAAAGCGGGTCAGCTGGGCTCCAAGCTTGAATTACATCAGCTGATTGTGTAAGCCAATCAGGGCAAACCAGGTCCTACCGTGTTCCCCCTATTTTAAGACACCGTCTTATAATAGTTTTCCTAAAAAAAAAAACACAGGGTGGCTTATTTTTGGGGGTATTATGTCAGTATGGTACGGTACAGCAATCTACATTTATTCAATTATAATTAAGTCGTCTTCTTCTGGAACATACAGCAATCTACATTTATTCAGCAGATTTTAAAAAATCCTCCCACCTCCAGCCAACAAACACCAGTGGCTGGGCAAGGAGGAGGAGGGAGGCGATCCTTGGGGCAAAGTTAGTAAACGGGAGGAGGAAGGGTAGGAGAGAAGCTTCAAAAGCACCAAGTTCCCAACAGGGGTTCCCTCTTAACCGTACCTGTATTTATCTCCTTGCGCGCGACAGTGCTTCTCGCTCCCTCAGTCGTCTTCGGCGGCAGGGCCCCTGAGCTCTGGCAGGATCCAGGTAAGAGGAGTCTCTCCCCCCCCAACCTCTCGCTCTCAGGCTCCCTGGACACCAGAAGCAGGCTGCAGAACTCCGGCAAGAAGCTCCTTCCCCCCCCCCCGTGCCTCTCACTGGTTTGCTGTTCCTGCGCATCAGGAACAGGAAGAGGCATCTTTTTCTTTCACGTCTCTCCCTTTTGGTCTCCCCATGTGTCAGGAACAGGCAGGGCAGAATTCCGGCAAGAGGCGCCTCCCCCCCCCATGCCTCTCGCTGGTTCACTGGCGATGGGGACAATGGCGGCACCATGGCTTACTTTCCGGGTACGTCTTATTTCTCGCAATTGTAAAAAAAACAAACCTGCTATGGCTTACTTTATGACTACGTATTAAAATAGGGGAAACATGGTAGGTGAAGCAAGGCCAGTGTGGGGTGTGGCCTGGGGAAAGAGGGGTGTGGCATGGGAGGGGGCATGGCCAGGGGAGAGTCCCAGTGACCAGAAAAACAAAGTCTGGAGGTCACTCCAGCCTGAGGTTCTCTGCTGCTGTTGTGAGGGATTGTCATCAGCGAGTTGTAGACCTGGCCAAGATGCTGGTAGCGCATGAGGAAGCCAGGAGTTGGTGCCTATCCACATAAGTGCAGAGGTCAAGCGACTTTAATTATAATAAAAACTGGCATGCATTCAAGCTTATGCATGTATGCTTATGCCGTCACATATCTAGGATTTTAGGCAACTTGTATTAAGTGTTAATTTGACAGTAGGGACTCTGCTGAACTGCTCATTGTGTAACATTTGATCTATTTATTGCCACAAGCATATTTGTTGGTTGTGTGGGCGGACATTCTGGTGAAAGGTACATTTTCCTTTCAGATGCCCTTGTACAGTATCTCCTTCTATCCCTCCCAAACGCATATTCTGCTTTCTTTTTCTTTCTTTCTTTGACTCACCTTACCACAACATAGAGGAAGATAAACCGTCACAAAAATATAATGGAAGCAGAAATGAGCCGAGATTATTCGCTGCTTTTAGCAAATGTTTTTAGCAGTGATGGAAAATGCTTCTTTCTTTCTTTTACTGTGTGTGTGTGTGTGTGTGTGTTTATATATATATATACACACACACACACACGGACATGTCCATTTACTTCTGTTTAAATGGCCCACACTTATTGTCACTCCCATGACCATTAGAGACCTTATCACTTAGGCAAAACTGATCGGTTATAGAGTATTGTGACATAACCCCTTCACTGTGTGATTGATTCCACACTGAGTAGACTCACCCAAGTGATGAATCCAACAGAGAGAGAGAGAGAGAGAGAGAGAGAGAGAGAGAGAGAGAGAGAGAGAGAGAGAGAGAGAGAGAGAGAGAGAGACGGCCATTGTGAGAAACCATTGTGCCATATGGAATTATTTTTAAAAGGTGTTTTCTACAAAGTAGACATTTCTTTCCATCTTTCCTCCAAGTAGGTCAAGGTGGTGTAGTGAACACCTCTCCATTTTCTCTTCACATCTCTATGAGGCAAGTTAGGCTGAGGCTGCGTACACAATAGACCTGCAAAGCACATTCAAAACACACCCCTTCCCTCAAAGATTTCTGAGAAGTGTAGTTTGTTACGGGCTGCTGGGACTTGTAGCTCTGTGAGGGTAAACTACAGTGCCCAGCATTCTTTTTATGGGGGGGGGCGGGAATGTGCTTCGAATGTGTTTTTCAGGTACATGAGTACACAGCCTCAGACTGGCTCAAGGGCACCTGATGTGTTTCATATCCAAGTGGAGATTTGACCCCCTGGACTCTTAATTGAACCCTGAAACCCAGGAGTGAGGAAGTGGATCCCTCTGTGGGCCACTTTGACACGCCACTTGTCAATCACCCAATGTCATGCTTAAACTTCAAGGAAGAAATGAGAGTGCCCCCCTCCCAGTGCACTTCTCATTCCTAATCTGCAGCCCTGGCTTGAATTCAAAAGGGAGAATCTCTGTGTCAATCAGATGACGGACAGGTGAGTGTGGTTTGGGCCAAATCACATTGCAGCCACATGGGGAAGCCTGGCGCGTCTAATTAAGCTTGCAGGCTGGAGGTTCACCACCGCTGCACTTTCCACTCCAATAAAATTATAGGCTTTAAGCTGAAAATTGAAAGTGGGGAGCAGTCAGTTGAAACCTGGATGGAACGAGGAGAAAAAAGCGAAACAGCAACTGTGCAAAATTTGCTAACAGGGCATGGATGGGGAATTCTGGTGCAAGCTGTAACTGCATCCTTTTTTAAAAATAGGTACTGCTGCTCATAGCAACCCTTGCAGAATGACCCTCAGCATCCCAAGGTGGACAGCACCACACACAAGGCTGCATATATGCTGATGAGAGCTCATGCAGAAAGAATTATGTTTTTCAGATGCCAGGAGCACTTTGCCAATTACTTTCGCTGTTGGCAATCGAAGCAGCAATTTCATTTTCAAGGAGAAAGGTTGTGTTGACGTCGAAAAATGGTCCATTTGATGAAAAAGATTCTTAGGTACACCTTTCCCAAAAAACCTGAGGCATTTCTACTAGGACTTATTGGACAAGAGATTGCAAAGGAGGATTATATAATATTTTTGTATGCGACAACCGCAGCTAGAACTGTATTAGCCCCAAAATGGAAAACTCAGGATTTACCAATGATTGAAGAGTGGCAGACAAAAATGATAGACTATGCAGAATTAGCAAGACTGACTAGCAGGATCCGGAACCAGGGGGAAACAAGGTTCCAAAAAGATTGGGGTAAATTTGTGGACTATATGGAAAAGAACTGTAGAGGTTTAAAGACACTTGCAGGACTGAAATAAATCCTACGAATTGACTTTAAATGGATGGAATAAAGGAACTGTGAGATAAGAGCTGAAAAGAAAACCAAATGAGGGGAGGGAGGGAAGTAAAGCTCGGCAGAGCATTGGGAATGAGATATTTGGGAAGAATTGCTAAAAAGATAATTGTGTGTGTGGTATTTGTTTTTTGAATGTTTGTTTTGTTTATCGTCTTTAATGTGTTTATTTGGAAAACTCAATAAATTGCTTTTTAAAAATATATATAAAAATTGGTCCATTTGGGAAGTAAAACCACCAGCCCACAGACCATGTAGATAGGGTTGCAACTTAATTTGGGGTAGGAAAATCTGTCGGTTTCAGTTTCTCTCATTTTCCACTCTTAAGTTCCGTTCTCTCCATTTCCATATCAACTCATGGTTTATTTATTTTAACAATTCCTCATGGAAATTCACCAGTATTTTAAGGGATTTTTTTTGCTTAATATACACATTTTTGCAAAGCTGTTTCCCCTCATATAATGCTGTATTTGTGTGTCCCTGCCTATAGACACCAGGCAGGCACCTTCACTTTGCTCTTTTCGACACCTAACACATTGATACATGTTTTAATCTTGTTTTTAGCTTATCATTGGTTTTAATTATATTTTTAATGTTTTAAATAGTTGTTTTTAAACTGATTTTATTGTTTTATTCATTATGTAAACTGCTTCAAGGTTGATGGCATATTAACTTTGCAAAGTAAATAAAATGAATAGAATTATTTGGCTCGGGAACTGCATGAAGTGAAAATTTCTAAATGATGTTTTTGCCATGACTTGTGTCTCTTTCTCTGAAAGTGCAAACTTCAGATGTGAATTGAACTGAATTCTCCCCTTGCTTTAGTCTTAAATTGAGCCCAACCAGAACCTGGCATGGTCATGGAATTAGAAGTTCTGAAAAACATTTGGCACCCCAAATTAATCTTCTCAATTAGGGATATTCTCAATTTTGCACCCCTATGGCCATGTGCGGAGGAACCGCCTACACCACCATCACTAATAATAATAATAATAATAATAATAATAATAATAATAATAATAATAATAATATCTGACACTCTCCCCTCCCCACTGCAAAATATTATGGGACAATTATTTATCAGGGACTGTTACAGGTACCAGTAGGTAGCCGTGTTGGTCTGACGAAGTCGAAACAAAAAATAAAAAAAAATTCCTTCCAGTAGCACCTTAGAGACCAACTAGGTTTGTCATTTGTATGTGCTTTCATGTGCTTGCACACTTCTTCAGATATCCAGATATTCTTATCTGAAGTGTGCATGTACATGAAAGCTCATACCTATGACAAACTTAGTTGGTCTCTAAGGTGCTACTGGAAGGATTTTAAAAAAAATTAATCAGGGACTGGTACCAGAAAAAGCGCTGACCTTAGTAACCAGAAACCATCAGCGTATATGCAAGGTGTTTACCCTTAGGAAAATAAAAAAATTCCTTCAGTAGCACCTTAAAGACCAACTAAGTTTGTCTTTAAGTTTGTCTGTTGGTCTTTAAGGTGCTACTGAAGGAATTTTTTTATTTTACTTTGACCCAGACCAACACGGCTACCTACCTGTAACCCTTAGGAAAAGTTACTCTATTTTGTTTTAGAAGCAGAAGCAACTGAATGGTCATACACTTGGTTTGATTTGAACCATGCCTTGCTACTTGTAAGTTTCAGATGAGCAGGTGTTGCCTTGTGAAATATCTTCCCTTCCCTGGCAGGGTGTTCTGTTTTATTATCCACATATTCTGACAGCCTTGCATTTCCCATCTTACCTACCTGCCCTAGATGAAAACAAACTTTCTGCTTGCATGCTGGTGTGCTGGCGAAGTTCCACTTTCCTTCGTCGCAGGATGTCTCCCTGAAGCAAGGTGGCTGGGCTTTGGCCAAGCTCTAACAAAGTGAGCTCTTAACAAAGACTGACAGTAGCGGCTAAGACATGAGTTCCTTTCCTTGGTGCATGAGAACTTTCTTGAGGTGAAGTCATTTACCGGTAGCTGCTGTGGTACGAGACAGCTGAGCATCTCCTGTCGCCTCAGTTTATTAATTCTGCGTGTTGGCCAGGCTATGGCTGAGGAACAGAACTGCTGGAGAAAGGGACGCCATTTTGATTGCTTCAGGAGTTTTTGGACCATTACTGGTTATGGGCGCGAGAACTGCATTGCAGTAGATTGATCAAAGTAATAATATTGAGGCTGTTGTGGATTCTTTGATTTTAATATATATATATATATATTGACCCAGTGTGTGGTAGCTGTGAAAAAGGCATTTATGCGGATTTATTGCGCAGCCATGTTGCAAATAATATGTATAGTTCTGGTCACCATGTCTCAAAAAGTCTATTGTTCAGCCACAGAAGGCGTAGAAAAAGGGAACCCAAATCATCAAGGAGCTAGATAAGCTCTCCTATGAGAAGTGATTATAAAGTTGCAGGAGGTTAGTTTCAAAAAGAATGAATGAGGGAACATAACGGTTTGGTGTAAGTAAATAGAGAGGTTTTCTCCTTCTCATAAGGTTTTCTCCCTCTCCGATTCTGAGTCAGGATTTTTTGTTTGAGAAAGGGTATTATTATTAATATTATCATTATTAAATTAATTTTGTATACCGTCCTATACAATGAGGTCTCAGGGCAGATCACAACATCAAGTTACAATGTAAAAAACACAGAATACATAATAAGAATAATTCAAACAGTTAACAATACTAGCTGGTGTATACAAACTAATTTTAAAAACAAAACATTCCCCAACAAAAGCCCCTAAACAAAAGCCCCAACCAAAAATAATATCTAGAACAAATAGAATTGGGAAAACCAAAAGGAAAGGGGAGAAAAGAACAAGAACAAATAACAAAGAGAAGAGAGAAAACAGAAACATAAGGAGCATTATTGTGTTCAATCACATGCCAAGAAGTGAATCTTCCCAGCTCTCACCCGGAGAAGCTTTACATTTCTGCAAAATTGCAGCTTAAGTTTCCCCCAGCACCTTCAGTGACGTCAGCGTACTGTGGCTCAGTTGTAAACAATGTGTGTGAGGAACGGGTGCTTAGCTTAGAAATGAACACTCTGCTGCCGAGAAAGGAGCAACAGGCAGCATTACTCTCACCACATGTTCAACAGGAAACATTAAAGCTCATACAAATGACAAACTTAGTTGGTCTCTAAGGTGCTATTGGAAGGAAACATTAACTTCAAGTCAATACTGCAAAAAAACCAAAAACCCATCCAGAGCCTGAGATGCCTGCCTCCTTTGAAATTCAAAGATCAGCACTCAGCCACGTCCTTGTGTGACCTCAGTCTGGAAGAACAACTCAAGACCAGCACTGACATGATCCATGGAGAGAACAAACCGTGTGAAAGAAGGAGGTTTCAGGGACTGATGCTCTGAGAGCGTGGGGGTGGAGTATAAGTCTGAGCAGAAAACAGCATCGCTTGGGCAAGAACTCTGCACCACCTGGAGCAGCATGTGTCTGGTGGCAAAGCCCCACACCTCCTCTTTCTCTTTCCTCCTCATCACTCTGAATGCCTAAGACTGGGCATTTAGCACTCAGGCACCTATCCCTGTTAACTACAAGAGCTCTTTGGATTTTCTGACCTGTTAGAATCAGTTTTGAGGACGGATGCAAAATCTGTGACTTAGAATTTAAGGGCCCAGGTAGACACACAAGCCCCACCCCTTCCCACGCACAGTGCCTTAGGAGAATGTGGCGCTTGCTGTTATATCACAGCGGTCCATATTTCCTAGCCCCGTCTTGCTTTGGCCAACCAGGGTGGGGAATGTTCCTTTCATTTTCTGACCTGTAGCATATAAATGTGACGCTGTTAACTTTGCCTCTCTGCCCAACCCCTCCACTGCCATATAGGAACCTCGCTAGTTTCCTCTTTTCGTAAGTTGGGCTTTATGCAAAACTAAGTGTTGGGATTAAAATATTTGATGGGAGAACCTATAATACATGCTTAAAGGAGTTGAAAGGCTATAATCAACTCAATTCACAACTTTACTTGGACTGTACTTTTTTATTGAAATACATGTAGTTATTTTAAGACATGAAAATTCAATAGCATACTTTTGGGGGGGGGGAGTAAGGGGGCGGGCAGAATGAAGGCATTGAAAACAGCAACATACTCATTTAAGCAGACCCAAACAGCCATGGCGCTGGATACCTTCATTATGTCTCACTGGTGTTCCATTATGTTCCCGACTAATTTTACTGGACAATGCTTAAGACCGGTGTACGGTATCTAATCCACAGCCTCCAAGCAATTCCCCCCCCCCCGCCCCACTCTCCAAGGCTAACTGATTTTTGGCAGCAGCAAATAAAGTAAGTACAGGCAGTGACTGTTTTAGGAGTGTCAGATACATTCACGACCGCACACATGTGCATTGCACCGAACCGAGAAATGACCAAATAAATAAATAAATTCACAGAGGGTGTTACAGGCTGTTTGCAGGCTTTTTCAATGGGTGTTCCGATTATACGGTACATGATTTTATGCAAGCCTGTGGTCCCTCAGAACGTAAACCCCACACAAAGTAGTTGCTGCCTGTAGATACACATTTGGCTGAGGAAAGAAATTTAAATCTCTCCGTTCAGTCAAACACTCTGTGGAGGTTACAGGTACCGTGTTTCTCCAAAAATAAGACCCCGTCTTATATTTATTTTTCCTCAAAAAAAAAAAAACACAGTGGCTTATTTTCAGGGGATGTCTTATTTTTTTTATTAAGTATGGTACAGTTTAACCTACAAGGTTAAACTGCCTATCACTATGGCTTATTTTCGGGGTATGGCTTATTTTCGGAGAAACACGGTAGGTAGCCGTGCTGGTCTGACATAGTCGAAACAAAAAATAAAAAAATTCCTTCCAGTAGCACCTTAGAGACCAACTAAGTTTGTCATTGGTATGAGCTTTTGCATGCACACGAAAGCTCATACCTATGACAAACTTAGTTGGTCTCTAAGGTGCTACTGGAAGGAATTTTTTTATTTTTTGTTTTGACTCTGTGGAGGGCTTGTTTGCTTGCTTTTTTTTTTTTTTTGCAAATCACCCCCTTCCTGGACTTTGGATTGATCATTTGGTGATCAATGAGGTGTTAATCCCCTTCGTCAATTGGTCTGCACAGATCACATGGGGCAGGGGGCTGTGTGCCTTTATGTATGAGAGAGCGGAGGGGTGGCCACACCCATCATTGGTATGCAGCCCTCAAAGAATTGGGCCAGGTTAGACACTCCTGGCTCAAGGGTAGAGAGCTACTGTAATTCGACAGTGTCTGAATATAACAAAGTTGGACCATTAAAATGCCAAGTGGAAGGCGACCCTACTGCAAATCAAATAACAGCCCCCTCCCTCCAAGCCAAAAGGAAAGCACGACCAAACAAAACACCCCTCCTCCTCATCCTGAACTCAGTAAGTTAGTGCCAATAGAATTGTAGCCAAAACGGAGCCAAATAATGCCAGGTCTCCTTTAGCACCGATAAAAAAGGTGAGAGTTGCCTCAAATGCACCTGTCCACTTTAAAAGAAATATGGCTGGCAATAACAATCGCCATGAAACACCAGGAAGCCCTTGATCCCTTTCACCCTGCTCTGTGTCTTGCCAATGCAGTGCCCATGCACTGAGGAGTAAGGTTCTCCTCCTTAATGGGTTAGCTTGCTTTGTCCTGCACTGCTTTGCAAAGCGATGTTTTGTGGAGCAGGAAGCAAAAGCTTCTGAACACAGCAGGGTACTTCATGCTTTTTGCACTTTGGGGGTGTGGGGGGGGTGTGTGCTTCTGTTTATCCTGAGCTCTTGCATACTCACTGCTTCTTCAGCTCAGTCAATGAGGGTCTCTTAGCAACCTAGCCCTCAGTGTTTCTGAGTTTACTCCACAGACAACAGGATCCTTAATAAGGAATTCACACCAGTCTGCAAAATCACAAGTTTGTGTAATCACCTTTGAATCTCTGTCACAGGAGGGACCAATGCTTTCCCCCCACCCCTTCCATCTAAGCTCTTGTGTCTCTCATAAGTCATACTATTTTCTTTCTTTCTTTTCTTTATTTTGGAGCAGAGCAAGCCTCAAATTTGCTGGGAACAACAGACATCTTTTGCTTATCAGCCTCATCAGTGAACTGAAAGATACTGAAAAACCTCCCTGGCCTCTTCTCCAGACACATTCAGCAAAACGGCAGATTGGAATCTGTCCCAAAACCTGCTCCCACCTTATCCAGTTCTTGGTCACATTGCTCTGAAGCACCAGCTTCCCCAGGGATGCTATTTGTCCCACTGTGCTGGGGTGTCAATGGAGAACAAGACCAACTCTGACACCATATAAGTGTCATTCTAAGTGGCATCAGATATTGAGCTTATCCACAACTCTGTTTGCTCCACTGCTTTCCCCTGGAATTTAGCCCTGAATAAATGGCAACTGGGTTCATTCCCAGATTGCTACCGTATTTGTTCCAATTTATCACTAAAGAGTGGGTTTTCTGGGGGAAAGTGGCAGGGCAAAGGCAAAACCGCTTGGACTCATGCCTAGAAAGCACAGGGCAACTACTCAAGATCCGTACTTTCTAGGCATGGGTCTAGCAGAAGTTTGGACTACTCCAAAGTCAGTAAATCATGCTTTGTTATATTAAGTCCAGATATTAAAAGTCTTGCTCTCAGAAAAAAAACACCCTATTTAGTTATTGGCTTTTAAAGAGGTGTCACAAAAGGGCTGCAAATAGTCAGATATTTAAATTGTTGTTGTTGTCTTTTTATTTCCAGGGATGTGGAGATGTGTTCGTGTCCTTGCCTGGCGTTGGATCCCACCAACCTTACCTTGCCCTGGGACGAGGTGTGCTGTTTGCGGCTCCACCTCACAGGGACATTGGAAGCTGCATTAGTCTGAGCCAGCCCGTTCATCCACCCAGCTCAGGATTGTCCCAAACTTTCCCCCTGCCTCATGGACCACTTTAAAAATGCAGAGTCTTGGAGGACTGCTTCTACTTCTTGCAGCTTTTGCAGCATGCCGCCCTAGATGCTGTATGACTCTTAATCACATTGTGATTGCTTCGCTTATTTTTCACGTTGCCTTTTATTATATTGCGGTTTGAACTCCACACAGTGCCACAATAATAAAACACAAGAACCAAAAGAAGCAATAACAACGAAGTTAAAAAAATAATGTGAATATTTCACGGACTGCACCCGCCATTCGCAGCTGCTGCACCTGATGTTCTTCAAGGCCAATGGCAACTAACCATGACATGATTATTGCTCTTCTCTCTGTTTGCACCAGTTCACTAGTGTGGTGTAGCACTCAGAATGTCAGACTAGGGTTCAAATCCCCACTAAGCATCTCCCATCATCTAGCTAGCAGGACCAGCGGTCAGGGATGATGGGAATCGTAGTCCAAAAACAACAACAGATGGAGACCCAAGTTTGGGAAACGCTGAGCCTCACAGGGTTGTTGTTGGAGTTCAAATGATGAAGGCAAAAACCATGCACCTTGACCTCCTTGGAGGAAAAGGTGGGCTAGAATTTAAATGCAACAGAATGGATTTAAAAATAATTAAGAGAGCTGATTCGCAGTGTCACGAAAAGGCCAGCAAATTGCTGGTTGCTTAATTGGTCACTGTTATCTTCTGGGACCCAGGTGGCTCTGTGGGCTAAACCACTGAGCCTAGGGCTTGCTGATCAGAAGGTCGGCGGTTCGAATCCCTGTGACGGGGTGAGCTCCCATTGCTCGGTCCCAGCTCCTGCCAACCTAACAGTTTGAAAGCACATCAAAATGCAAGTAGATAAATAGGAACCGCTATAGCGGGAAGGTAAACGGCATTTCCATGTGCTGCTCTGGTTTGCCCGAAGCGGCTTTGTCATGCTGGCCACATGACCTAGAAGCTATACGCCGGCTCCCTCGGCCAATAACGCGAGATGAGCGCGCAACCCCAGAGTCGGTCACGACTGGACCTAATGGTCAGGGGTCCCTTTACCTTCATCATTATCTTCTGCGCAATTCGACGCCCTTCAGGAAGGAAGACGCTTCATGGCGTCGCCAAAATAACTTTGTTATATCGCCTTGGCACGCGTTGGACTGCCTGCGGTGATAGCTCTACTACGAGTAGACCCACTGGAATGAACGAGCCGAACTTGGCCAGGTTTCTGAATCCCAACGCAACTTGACGTGGTTGAGGCGGGGAGAGGAGGAGAAATTTACTAGTCGCCCGCCTCCTCCCCACCCCCCGCTGCAGCAAAGTGGTTTGGGCCAATCCCCTGACCCGAATCCCACTCCTCCGGCGGAACCACTGGAGAAAAAGGGGCTGCCCCGCCCACCCCCACCCCCCTAGCAACTCCGGAGCCACGGCGGTGCGCGCTGACCCTTGAGGGCGCCAAGAGGCTTCTCCCCTTCCCCCCTCCCTTGGAAAGTGGGCGGGGGGCGGAAGGACCCCTCCCTCCGTCTCTCTCCGCCCCCCTCAGGTATGGAGTTCCTCAGGAAGCGCCTCAGCCCTGCCGACGCTGCTCGCCGCGGAGTCCGCGATTTGAGCCCGAAGGAAGGCGCGCGCTGAGACCCGCGTCGTCTCCCGCGGCGACCGGGGGACTTTCTCTGCCTTTCTCCCAGAGATGCAACCATCGCCCGGGGTCGGCTGAGGGGCTTCGCTCGCCAGCCCCGCTTCTGGCCGCCGCCGCCGCCGTAGTTCATCGCCACAGCAGCCACCCCTCGGAGCCCGGCGGACCATGCTGAAGGAGGCGGGCAAGGAAAAGACGCCTCCGGGGCTCTGGCTGTCGTGGCTGCTGCTCCTGTTTCCCCCCTCCGCCGTGCACGGTGAGTGGCGAGCCCGTTTCGGGAGCATCTGCGGAGCGGGGAAGCCAGAACACCACCCAACCCCACCCCGGGACCCCTAACCCACCCCACCCGTCCCCGGGACACCCCCCCTCACCCCGCCTGGCCGGGCCGGGCCCTTCTGCATGCCAAAGGGATGGATTCTCTAACTACGGGGCTAGGGCACTTCGTTTGCTGGGTGGCGCGTTTTCCTTGCCAAAGGCGTTATTTGTCTGAGGTCACTTGTTGCAGCTGGAGTCATGGGGCAGGGGGCCAATCTAGGTTTGTTTCTGCAGAGCCGGCAGCAAAGAATGTTTGTTGGGTTGGATCCGGATGTGCAGTGCAAGTGTATTCCGAAGTAACTACCAGTTCTCGGTCTGGAAATCAACCTTATGATGAGCGGTTGAGGGAGCTGGGTATGTCTAGCCTGGAGAAGAGGAGACTGATATGAGAACCATCTTCAGATATCTAGAGAGGGCCGTCACATGGAAGATGGAGCAAGCAAGCTTGTTTTCTCCTGCTCCAGAGGGTAGGACTCCAATCAATGACTTCCAAGTTACAAGAAAGGAAATTCAGGCTAGATGTCAGGAAGGACTCTGATGGCAGCTGTTGTACCATCAAAGGAACTCCTTCGGACGGTGGTGGGCTGTTCTCCTTTGAAGGTTTCGAAGCAGAGGTGGAATGGCCATCCATCTCAGGGATTCTTTGCAGTACTTGTGATTCCTGCATTGCAGGGGTTGGACTAGATGACCCTCAGGGTTCCCACCCAACTCCACCATTCGACGGTTCTTTAAATTCTGTGGAGCATACACTCGGCCAAGTGGGGTTAAGATTGCAGCCTTACTCCCTATTAAGTGTGCGTTAGGTTTGCAGGGCAAGAAATTCTACATCAGGCTCACTTGTGAGTAAACATCAGTAGGATTGCACTTTCTGGCTGTGTTCATGCTCCCTTTGACAGTGCACTCACTGCATTCCCAATGCTGGGTTTTTAATCTGTGTTTGCATGGCATTATCTAGAATACATGTGTATCCTGTACTTTGTTATAACACACTAGTGGGGACTGTCCAGCACAGGCAGGCATAGTATAATTTGTGTGTTTGGACCAACACACTAAAAATCAAGTGAAGTCACTCCAAAGCCATATTTTGGTCCTACCTTCACCTCAGGAACATTTGGCGATGATGTCACATGCAGTGGTCAAACCTATGTACAAAAAACGGAAGTCACACCACAGTCTCTGTTTAAGTGTAGCGTCCTGATCCAAAATGGCACCCAGCCAACAAATGACAACAAAGACCCCTTGTGCCAAGTTTGTCAATGAAATCTCAAGAAACGGCCAAACCTATGCAAAAAACGTTGTGTTTCAGTCCACCCTCTTGGCACTCAAATACCGTGTTTCTCCAAAAATAAGACACCGTCTTATATTTATTTTTCCTTAAAAAACCCCACAGTGGCTTATTTTCAGGGGATGTCTTATTTTTTATTACACGTCCAGCCTTGCCTCTTCCTTGGGGCCCTCCAGAACTGCGCCTATCACTATGTCTTATTTTCGGGGTATGGCTTATATTGCGCAAATGCTTAGAAATCCTGCTATGGCTTATTTTATGGGTATGTCTTATTTTAGGAGAAACAGGGTATCAATGTACCGCCCCCACCCCCCACCTCTGGAAACTTCATGCCATGTTTGGTGACAGTATCTCAAGAGGCAGCCGAACCTATTCCGGAAAAAACCGAGCAAAATCATGACAACGTGATGTTTCAGTCTGCCATCTTGATTCAAAATGGCAGCTAGAGTTCAAACACTGATGAAGATCATCCTCGGAAAACCAAGGATCTCAAGAGGCATCTGAATACCTGTAGAGAAAAAAATGGATAGACAATGCCAAACTATACTGTAGTTTGGATGGGTTGTTTCTCTAACCAGCTTCTTCCCACCAATTGTGAGTCTTTAAGCTGCTCCTAATTCCCTAATTCGTTGCTAGCCAAGGTGTGAACATCTTTCCATAAAGTAAAGGTACCTCCCCCCGCATAACACCTGCTGGTGTGGAAACAAACCCTACTGATGTAATCAGCTGGCAGTGGCAGACCTTGGGGTCTCAAATTCAGTGGAACCATGTGACACCAAAATTGAGTGCCCCCTGCCTCTCACCTTCCATTCAAAACCATGGTTGTGCTCCTCCAAGGCTCTGTGCCCAGGGTGACCAAACCAGTCACACTCCTCTAAATACGCAGCTGGGGGTGGGAGGGAAAGCACTGCTCTCAAGGGCAGTAATGTGAACACCTTAGCCATGTTCAGAGTACCTCTCCTTAGGGCATTAGTTAGTCATGGAAACAAACCCATGTGTTATAGTTATTTTTAAATCTTATTTTATTTCCGTATATAGTAAAAAAAACACAACAGAAAATAAATCCTTCTCCTAGCGTAGCATTGCACAATATAAAAATAAAACAGGGATGAGAAATTATCACTGTAACCATCACCGCAGTGCTTACTAAGGAGTAAGTTTTCTATGGTCTAAGTGAGCCTTACATTGTGATCATAGCCTACTCAGAAGTAGGTCCTGTTTAATTCAGCGGGGCATGCTCCCAAGTGAGTAAGATTAGGGTTGCAGCCTTACTCCCTAGTATTAAGTGTACATTAGGCTGACAGCCCAAGAGATTTTTACTTTCCATTTCTTGTCCCACTGATGGGACTCTGTTGATAAGCTTCGGAAGTAAATTGTGGCTGGAGCCAATCCCAGGAGCAAACTGTTCACAGGATGATAGCTTTCCACAGTTGTTAATTCAGCTTAATAGCTTTAAACACACACACCTGGGGGAAATGTACTCTCCTTACCTGCCATGGTGAATTTAGTGTTTTGGTGACTATGCGTGTTTTCTTGCATCACTGGACTTCCTTGCAAGTAATTGAGGAGAGGTTTGCAGCTTTAGAAGCAAAGGCAGAGCGACCTCCTGTAGCTCTACAAAAGAGCCCTCCCAACCTGCAAAATTCCTGTCTCTACACATCCATCCTCCTTGTTGATTTCATAGTTTGTGTGCCAAAGAGAATTTCAGCCACTGCAAATTTTCTCATCTCTGCAACGCTGCAGTGTGACCAGATGTACTGCCAAAATTCACCTTCTGCACAAATGTCAAGGGTTCAGTAGCCCAGCCTCCCTTTTTAATCTGGTTATCTTGAGGAGAGGAAATGCAGGAATAGGCAAAAGAAGGGCTGTAAGGTTCCCAGCTGTTCGGCAAAAATGACCTGACCTGCTATTGCGCCTTTAACAGCTGCAGAAATTAACATCGAAAGATGTGTGTGTGTGTGTGTGTGTGTGTGTGTGTGTATGTATGTTTGTGTGCGCATAAATATATTCTGCCTGCTGACAGATGCAGATCAGACATCCATTAAGACACAGCTACAGGAGCTGCTTAAGAAGCTGCCAGCCCTACGACACTTTTAACTTTGATTTTTGGAACGCTGTAGGGGTGCAGCAGATGCTGAGCTTTGGGTTGGCAAGTCGTGGGAGGAAGCTACATTAGTAGAACCAACTTCTTTCCAAATGAGGTGGTGCTGAGCCTTTGACATCCAGGGTGTCCGAATGCAGAATAACACAGGATTCCTGTACCTTTTCTTTTCTTTTAAAAAAAGTTTTTTATTTTACACTGATATATAATAAGCTCATATATAACATACCATTTACATCAAAATCTATTTATTTATCCTGGCGACTTCCCATCCTTACATCTGTGATGGTCTAATTCTTTTTCCTCCCTGCTGCCTGTCCAACCTTATCTGTTCATCTAAATACTACATTACAATCTTTTCTTGCCATTGCTCATAGTTTTGAAATTTCATTTGGCTGTATTGCGTTCTTATATAGACTGAAAAGGTTCTCCTTTCTTCCGCATATATTTCACCTTTCTAATTCCTTATTTTAACAATGTCTCAACAAACGAAACTGAGTTGTAAAAATGTTAAGAGAGACATTGTTCTTATCTTTGTAAACCAAGAAAACCCTTAATAAAAACAATTAAAAATAAAAACAATTCCTTATTTTAGCTGTGGGTCCCGCCATTTCTGAGTAGTAGCTTGAAGTACCCATTCCTATTTCACTGGGATGTCTGGTGCTTTCCATTTTTGTGTGTAGAGTACTCTGGCTTACCAATTTTTTGGGGGATCTCTGCTCCACGTATTCCCAGAAGAAATGCTCCTGGCTTTTTGGGTATATCTATTTCGAACATCTTTTCTAGTTCATTATACATCATCTCCCAATAATTCCCTGTTACTTTTTTTTGCACATCCACCAGGTATGGAAAAAGGTACCTTCCACCTACATACACTCCCAACACTTATCCGAGACTATTCTATACATCTTAGCCAACTTGCATGGTGTCAAATACCATAATTTTCCTCAATGGCATAACAAACGGTGAATTTTCATAGCTTGGAGGAAGAGGGTCACAGCAGGCAGGTGAAGCTTTCAGGCGGGGATGAGAGAAGCTGCAGTTTCTTCCTTGGCTAAAGTAAGGAAGGCACAAAATCCTGACCAGCCTTTACAGTCCTGCTTCACCCTGTTGCACTTTGCATTAGCGAACCAATATTGCAGAGCCATAGGGAGGAGCCCCAAACTGGCTAGTTTCCTTCCGTGGTGCTGACTGCCAAGGCCACGGAAGTCCCAGCAGCATCTCCCATCTGTGTTTGCTGTGTTTTTGGAAGAGCGTCAAAAGCAAATCTGAAAGCCTTTATGAGGCCGACCTGCAGGTGCTTAATTCATGCCGAGGCTGCCTTAGAACTTCCATGAAATGCAGGTGAAAATTGTGCAGCACAGGACGGAGGGCAGGGAGACCCAAGTTAAAATCCACACTCAGCTGTGAAGCTGACTGCTTAACCTTGGGCCAGCCACCATCTCTCAGCCTAGCCCACCTTGTGTAGATAAAATGAAGGTTGTTGAGAGAACCATGTCAGCTTTTCTGATTGTCTCGGGGCAAAGGCAGGGGATACATTTAGTGAGTGTATAAATTAGAATAATAAAAAATAGGGAGGGAAATATAGAAGAATTAAAATAGGCTGTGCCCCCTGGGCATGTGCAGAGTGGCTTTGTAGTGAGCAGCAATGTTTTGCCATCACCACACATTGGGTAATAAAGGAGAAAGAAGGGTTTTCATCTTGGAAGGTGAAAAATTCCAAGACTTTTTGCATCCTGTTCACCTGTCTTCTGAACCTCTCTGTTCCCTCAACCTTCTTCTTCTTTGGTGATCACTTGTAGCCGAGTAAGATTGTCTCTCATAAACAGGGTTTTAACAATGAGTCTGTAAGTGACTGTGGAGGCCAATTCAGCATCTGTCCACAGTGGGGACATAGGTTTCTGGGTGGGAGTTGATTATGGTGAGGGTTTGCCAAGTGTGCCTTCCTCTTAGCACGTTTCTCCTTTGCGTCCTGAGTTCGAGTTTCTTCAAAGCCCATGACACCTTTGGTAAAGGCTGTTCTCCAACTGGAGTGCTCGCAGGCAAGTGTTTCCCAATTGTTGGCGTTTATACTACATTTTAAAAAATTTGCCTTGAGACAGTCTTTAAACCTCTTTTGTTGACCACCAGCATTACGCTTTCCATTTTTAAGTTCGGAATAGAGTAATTGCTTTGGAAGACGATCATCAGGTATCTGCACAACATGACCAGTCCAACAAAGTTGATGTTGAAGAATCATTGCTTTGACACTGGTGATCTTTGCTTTTTCCAGTACACTGGTATTAGTTTGCCTGTCTTCCCAAGTGATGTGTAACATTTTTCGGAGACACCGTTGATGGAATCTTTCGAGGAGTTGGACGTGGTGTTTATGAAAAACCAGCAGTGAATAAGTAGAGGTGGGAGACATGGGGGTTGCAGAAGTGCCTCCCATGTGCATTCACTCTGTCCTGTTTGGCCACATGAATGGGACTTCAGAAACAGCTGGATGTGCTGCTCACTAAAGCAGAATGGACATGTGCAATTTCCTTTCTTAACTTTTGAATGTTGCCAAGAGATTTTATATTTTTTATTTTAAACCCGAAGGAGATGAATCTGTATGGAGCAGCTTTACTTTTTATAATGAAGAGATAAACAGACTCGCAATTGCAGCTAGGAAGAGGTTTTAAGCTGCCTCTGCAGGGAAGCTTAGGCATATACTCCCCTTTGATAATATTATGTATGTGTGATGCAGCATTACTAGCCGGCAACTGAATGTGGAGGAAGAGACTTACCGGTAAGTGTTTAACGCTGTCTCTAACAACACCTGGGACCTGCACCAAGGAAGCAGTGATGTTGTCCCACGTCTGGCAAGTGCTTGCATTGCTGAGGTTTTGTTGTTCCCCGGGACTTTAGAGGCACGTAGGTGCTGCTACTGGAAACAAGTGATTCTTCTTCACTGCACAAATGAGATTGTCACACCTGTTGAAAGAGGATCACAGCTCAATCCAAGCCGAGCTGCTCCTTAGTAATGATATGCGTAGGAAGTAGATAAAAAGAAAATCCAGGTTCTTTTTTTTTAAGGCACATCTTACAGTGCCAGATTTACGTATAAGCTAAACAAGCTATAGCTTAGGGCCCCACTCTGTTGGGGGCCCCAAAATAATTTAAAGGAAAAAACAACTGGATGTATATTTTCCAAAATATAAGATAAAAAACAAATAAAATAAAACCTACATACAGCAACAGTGTTTTGTGTTGTGTAGGCTCCTATGATGTAAGTCATGGGCCCCGCCTGCTAGCCTGCTCCCTAAAATATCTCTGGTTTGCTCATTTCTATACCGTGTTTCCCCTTTTTTAATACGTAGTCAGAAAGTAAGCCATGGCAGGGTTTTTAACCATTTGAGAGCTATAAGACATACCCCGAAAATAAGCCATACTTCCGCACCAGCTAGCAGGACCCAGCATGCCGGCCGCGACAGGAGGAGGAAGCCTGCCGGGTCGGGTCAGTGCCCGGAAGCGGCGGTGGCTGCTTTAGTGCCAATAAAGCGTGCAGCAGTGCCGCACGGAGCACCAGCCAGCAGGACCCAGCTCCTGCAATGCCGGCCGCGGCAGGAGGAGGAAGCCTGCGGGGTCGGGTGGGTGCCCAGAAGCGGTGGCGGCTGCAGCGCTGACAAAGCGTGAAGCAGCGCCGCACGAAGCACCAAGGGCACGAGCGGCAGGAGGAAAGAGAGAGAGGCTCGTTACTTGCGGCACTTTAAGAGAAGCAGCCAGAACCGATCTCCACATTCCGAGCCTCCCTTTTGCGCGTGCGGGCATGTTAAAGCCCCGATCACTTCACTCCCCACTTCTTCCTCGCCATCCCTCCCTTTCACGCATTGCCTTGACCCCGCAGCCCCCCTCCCTGGCCATCTTCCCCTAAGTGCAGCGCTGCTTCGTGAGCGCTGCAGCCGCACGCTCTCTGTGTGTGCTGCAGCCGCACGCTCTCTGTGTGTGCGCGTGTCTCTTTCTTTCTCTCCCTGTGCGTCCGTCTCTCTCTGTGTGTGTGTTTGTGCGCGTCTCTTTCTTTCTCTCCCCGTGCATCCGTCTCTCTGTGTGTGTGTGTGCGCGCGCGTCTCTTTCTCTCTCTCCCCCGTGCGTCTCTGTGTGTGTGTGTGTGCGCGCGCGTCTCTTTCTTTCTCTCCCCCGTGCGTCCGTCTCTCTCTGTGTGTGTGTGTGCGCGCGTCTCTTTCTCTCTCTCCCCCGTGCGTCTCTCTCTCTGTGTGCGCGCGTCTCTTTCTTTCTCTTCCTGTGCGTCCGTCTCTGTGTGTGTGTGTGTGTGTGTGTGTGCGCGCGCGTCTCTCTCTCTCCCCCCCCCCGTGCGTCTCTCTGTGTGTGTGTTTGTGCGCGTCTCTTTCTTTCTCTCCCCGTGCATCCGTCTCTCTCTGTGTGTGTGTTTGTGCGCGTCTCTTTCTTTCTCTCCCCGTGCATCCGTCTCTCTCTGTGTGTGTGTTTGTGCGCGTCTCTTTCTTTCTCTCCCCGTGCATCCGTCTCTCTCTGTGTGTGTGTTTGTGCGCGTCTCTTTCTTTCTCTCCCCGTGCATCCGTCTCTCTCTGTGTGTGTGTTTGTGCGCGTCTCTTTCTTTCTCTCCCCCGTGCGTCCGTCTCTCTCTGTGTGTGTGTTTGTGCGCGTCTCTTTCTTTCTCTCCCCGTGCATCCGTCTCTCTCTGTGTGTGTGTTTGTGCGCGTCTCTTTCTTTCTCTCCCCGTGCATCCGTCTCTCTCTGTGTGTGTGTGCGCGCGTCTCTTTCTCTCTCTCCCCCGTGCGTCTCTCTCTGTGTGTGTGTGTGTGTGCGCGCGCGTCTCTTTCTTTCTCTCCCTGTGCGTGTCTCTCTTTCAGTGTGTGTGTGTGTGTGTTTGCGCGCGCGCGCGCGTCTCCCCCCCCACAGAGAAAAGGTTCCGCTTCGGCTCGTCATTCAGCCGCGCGCGCGCGCCAGGGGCATGGGCCCAAGCCTCGTCCCCCTCGCGCTTCCCTCACAAGCATCTCAGAGCGGGACGGGTCACGGCCTCCCTCCTCATTCCTCGGCCGGCGTGAGAGAGCCCGGGGAGCAGAAGGATCCCAGGTTTAACCCCCAGGTACCCCCAAGTTTGAAATTCTGGAGAGCTGCTGCCAGCCTGGTTGACAGTAAAACCTGGATAGCACAGTAGGCTAGAGTGTGGTGTTTATAATGTGCGCGGAAGAGAGCACCGAGTGTCCTGAGCCAGTGGGACCCAGTTGTACCAGCACTTTAAAAAAAAGACACCCCCTGAAAATAAGCCACCGTGTGTTTTTTTGAGGAAAAAAAGTTATAAGACGGTGTCTTAAAAAAGGGGAAACACGGTATATAGGGTGCCTACATTCTGCATGGACTTTTCAACAATTACTTTGATAAAATACATATTTTGTTATGTGCAAATGGCTTTAGATACCTATTAGGTCCATAAATTACCATATAGCATGTATTCAACACAAAAAACAGCGGCAATTTGTTGTTGACAAAGGACCTATAAAGGGCCCCATTACCTTTAGTAATTTAGGGCATCATCAAACCTAAATCTGGCCCAGCACATCTACACTACAGGATTTCAGTTTTTTTTTGCAACTGCTCAGGAACCACCTTAAACTATGCTATCTGCCATGTTTTAATTTTTAATTTTGTTATATTTTGACTTGGAGCTTCTGAAAGCCATGCCGATTCCTCCCTCCCTCTTTTACCTGAGGTGGTGCTGAGGAATATAAAATACCAATATTTGTTTCTTGAGAGCTGGTGAGCTACAAATCCTCAAGGGTTAAGACTATTGGCGATGATGGCTGTGTGCTCTCCCCCACTGTTGGAGGCAGTGTGCTTCTTAGTATCAGCCGCTGGGAATCACATGTGGGGGAGAGGGTTGGGGCATGTGCAGAGTGCATTCAGCGTTCCAGCAGGTGCATTAAATTGGACTCAGGCCAATTGCCGGTCGGAGAAGAAAGACACCAGGCAGCTCAGTATACTGTATTTACTGACAGGTAGTTCACAAAAAGTGTTCTCAGCAGAAGTTCTCCCAGCAGAAATAGACATACAGTGGTGCCTCGCTAGACAAAATTAATTCGTTCCACGGGTCTTTTCTTATAGCGAAAAATTCGTCTAGCGAATCCCATAGGAATGCACTGATTTTTTTTGACCTTTTTTGCCCATAGGAACGCATTAATTGAATTTCAACGCATTCCTATGGGAAACTGCGATTCGCTAGACGAATTTTTCGTAAAATGCATTCGTCTAGCGAGACAACCTCCGCTCGAAAAATCCTTTCGTTAAGCAGAAATTTCGTTAAGCAGGGCATTCGTTAAGCGAGGCACCACTGTATCTAGATTCCACCATCCCAAAACACCCACGTTACACATACAGGGCTACTTATTTGTGCTGAGTCATTGGCCTCAGCCTCTGCCTCTGCCTCTTACCCCACGAGCTTCTGACCTTGCAGGTGCAAGCAAATAACACTAAGCCCCTGCTTTTCTCCCTGCAAGCATGAACTTACTCCAACAGAGAGTGCCGTTGCGCTCAGGCCCTGCCTGCAAGTTTCCTACAGGCACCCTATAGTTGGCCACTGTGAGAAAAGGATGCTGTACATGATGGGCCTTTGGCCAAATCCAGCAGAGCTGCCCTTGTGGAGAATAGGAACTGTGGCTTGCGAAGGGTGTGGTGAGTAGGGTTGCCAGACTCAATAGTGGACAGGACTTCTGTGCCTTTAATTGCCCCGCTCTCTTTTGAGTCTGGAAACCTTAAAGAGAAACTAGCAGACCCTTTGTTTAATTTCCAAGCAAAGGGTCTGCTGGTTTCTCTTTAAGGTTTCCAGACTCAAAAGAGAGCAGGGCAATTAAAGGCACAGAAGTCCTGTCCACTATTGAGTCTGGCAACCCTAGCTGTGAGTAAAGTCAGCCCTTATTCTCTTCATCTCACAAGTAATGGGGAGAGAAGAGCAAAGCTGAGAGAGTGTCAGTAGCCAGAGGCTGTTTAACGAGTTCATTGTTTATTGCCAAACTGGTCTTGATAGCAACAGCCACATTCATTTATTTGGACGGCTGCCCCATGCCTGTGTATGGAAGTCTCTGCTGAGTGACACGTGTCAATTGTCCACGTGAGCTACATTCAGGTGACAGGTGAAAACATACTAATTTGCCCACGACCTTTGGAACCTGGTAGTGTCGATGCTGCTTGGAGTTCAGGATCCGTGTTGCTGCATTTGTAAAGGATGTGCTCTCTTATTTTGTTATGTTTCATTCAACTAAGTATATTATATCCTGCGATTTTAGCTGCCCTGTGCTCTAACCTGAAGGAAAGGTGGGGTAGAAAATGCCGAGAGCAGAGCAGGAAAACTTGGGTTCAAATCTGCGCACAGCCAAGGAGCACACTTAGTCACCCTGAGCTAATCGCACGCACACTCAGCTCAAGCTACTACCTCACGGGGTTGTTGTGAAGACAAAGAAAAGGACTGGGGAACCAGGTACACTTTCCAGAACTCCTGGGAGAAAAAGGGGCAACATTAATGTAACAATACAGCCCTGTTTGGTTGTTTAAAATGCCTCTAGAGCAGCGGTCAGCAACCTTTTTCAGCCATGGGCCAGTCCACCGTCCCTCAGACCTTGTGGGGGGCCGAACTATATATTTTTTGGGGGGGGTGAACAAATTCCTATGCCCCACAAATAACCCAGAGATGCATTTTAAATAAAAGGACACATTCTACTCATGTAAAAACACGCTGATTCCCAGACTGTCCGTGAGCTAGATTGAGAAGGCGATTGGGCCGGATCTGGCCCCCGGGCCTTAGGTTGCCTACCCCTGCTCTAGAGTAGCCAGTTACTTCAGTGATTGCTTTGTTCTGCTTTTAAAGGTTGTGTGAGGGGACAATATATAAATATAAGTAACTAATTGAAAACTATTGTTAAAACATGGTTGACTCTGTCTTTGAGAATAAAAGGGGTGGGCAGGAATCAGAACCCTCCCATTCGCTCATTGCCTAACCCCTCCGCCCAACCTCTCCTAACTCCACCCTCCCCAATCCCCCCCCACAACTTTCCCCACCCTCTCCCTTCTTCCCCACTCCACCCCTGGAGGTTTTTAAACAGGTTGTAAGGCCACCTGCCAGGGATTCTTTAGGTGTGATTCCCACATTGCGGGGGTTGGACTAGATGACACTTGGGGTCCCTTCTAACACAACAATTCTGTGGTTCCATGAGAATCTTCAGTGCAAACAGGAATTCTGCACCTGTGGCTCCCTCTTCTCTCTCTGAGCACACAGGCATAGTTCAACCAGGTCTTTCAATAATCACTTACCTGTACAGCTATGGAAGCTAAAATAACAACTTAGTCATATGGAGGGAAATCTGTTAAAATTTGCAGGATGAGCTGGGATTTTTTTTTCCAGCTGTGGAGGCTTATAATTAACCTGCGGATAGACAGGCAGGTTAATAAAGGCTTTTGTTAAGCTGGTGGCTAAAATAAGATGGAATGCGAGATAATTGTATTGGCTTTCCTGACATTTTGATTTCAAGGCCCCCTGAATGGTTGAGGAAGTGGTGCTAGGGAAGCATTATTATTATTATTATTATTATTATTATTATTATTATTATTCTCTTTGCTCCTGAGTGGTATGCCCTGACCTAAATTATCCCCCACCCCCCCAAAAGCTGTTGGTAACCCTTCAATGCAAGCGCACCTGTATGTTATCCTCAGTAGCTTTGGGGAGGCAATGGTGTTGGGTGAAGGCAAGGCTGACTAAGTGGTATAAAACTATTAGGAAAGAGGTTGGTTTCAGCCTGCACTGAAGGAAAAATTCAACCGCTATAGCAGAGTTATTCCACCTGACTTGCAGGCACAGGTCTTTTGCTAAGTGTGAAGTCACCAGCATGAGGTATGTATGGTAGCATTCAATCAAACTACAGTAACTACCTAGGGAAAAATTGATTAATGGAAACTAAAGAGGAAGGAGCTTCTCCGGCTTTTCAATTAAGCTGTCCATGGTTCTGTTAGCTGCTTCATCATGGGAGATTGCCTTTCCTCACGTGTTGAACCGAAGGGGAAATATTCAATTTAGAAAGTGCATAGAGGCAGAGTTCTCCACATTCAGGCATTGATCTCAGGCACATGTACATGTTTGATCCAGACATTCTCCTAAACACCAAAAGATTTTGTTGTGTGGCTGGCAGGAGCTTCCTGTCCGATAGCAAATCTCCACTGTATTTGCTCGAATAAGTTTTTTGTCATATATTTATGATTTACACATAAGAGAATTAAAAACAATTAAAAACCCCACAAAACCAGCAAACACATTTAAAACAAGATTGAAAGCCTAACAACCGGACACTCATGGCAAAGATACATTTGGAAAGCCTGCTGGAACAAAATGTCTTCCAACTGTTTCTGGAAAGTGCAGATAGTTGGGTCCCTGTCATATCAACAGGAATACATAGCAGAAGTGAGGTAGTATATTTGGACATCAGCATTTGAGCATATGTGCTTGCGGTGATACACAGAGAGGCAGAAAGATTAGCCAAGGACTGGCATTCACTGGGGTTTGGTTGGACTTTAGTTTGGTGGGCTCTGCTCTGTGGAACTTTTTGCTACTAGTGGCTTGTCAGGGTCCGTCCCTTCCTTCCTTTCGGACGTCTCTTGAAAACTGCACTTGTTTAGGCAGGTTTTCACAGAACGAATTGCTCTTCTTAACAGACCAGTATCTGATGCTTTGTGGATGTTTTTCGATCATGTTTTGTGGGTATGAACTGGTTTTATTATATTTTACATGCCTTGAGCTGCCTCCAAATACTTCATAAAAGTGCAGGTTATAAATATTTGAACAAATAAAATATATATGAGGCTCTCTGCAAAGAATGAGAGGACAGCTCCCTACTCCAAAGGGCTTACTGTTTAAAAAATAAACACTAGAGAAACAACTTTACAGTTAAGGAGTATGCAAACACCACCAAATGGATGGATAGATAAGATTATGTTTACAGGGTCATGTGTACAGTCGACAGAGATCCACTGTAACATTCTTTAATTGCCCTGTGGTGTGCATGATTCTGGGTGTATCACTAAAATATGACTCTTCTCCTGCTAGTTCAATGCATATTTTAATCCCTTCCCAGGTGTCCATGATTTTTCCAAGTTAGCCAGAGGCTGTGCTATTCTGGGACACTTGCCTCTGAGTGACCCAGTAACAGCCTGAGCTGGATCTACCGTGTTTCCCCGAAAATAAGACACTGTCAAAGGCCTGGAAATGATGCCTTATGAGGAATGGTTTAGGGAGCTGGGTATGTTTAGCCTGGAGAAGAGAAGGTTAAGGGGAGATATGATAGCCATGTTCAAATGTATAAAAGGATGTCATATAGAGGAGGGAGAAAGGTTGTTTTCTGCTGCTCCAGAGAAGCGGACACAAAGCAATGGATTATAACTACAAGAAAGAAGATTCCACCTAAACATTAGGAAGAACTTCCTGACAGTAAGAGCTGTTCGACAGTGGAATTTGCTGCCAAGGAGTGTGGTGGAGTCTCCTTCTTTGGACGTCTTTAAGCAGAGGCTTGACAGCCATATGCCAGGAATGCTTTGATGGTGTTTCCTGCTTGGCAGGGGTTTGGACTGGATGGCCCTTGTGGTCTCTTCCAACTCTATGATTCTATATTTATTTTTCTTCAAGAAGACACACTATGGCTTATTTTCGGGGGGAGTCTTATTTCAGTGGGAAGGGCTCTGCATGGCCACGGCGCGGCATGGCTGAGGGCAGCGAGCTGTTGCCGGGAGGCGCCATGTCCATGTCCTGGGTATGGCTTATATTGCGGAAATGCATAGAAATCCTGCTACGTCTTATTTTGTGGGTATGTCTTATTTTCGGGAAAACAGGGTAGGTGCAAAATTTGGATGTCTCCACTAAAAATTCCCTTCAAAAATCAGAGTTCTGCCTTGGTTTGTGTCTGATCTCCCACCAGTATGTGTTTTGTGCGATTTAGCACTTCTGTGCATGCGCGCAGGTCACGGACACGCTGAACCCAGAAATAACCCGTTCCGGGACTTCCAGGTTTGGTGTGTCCATAACCTGAAAAGACTCAACATGAAGCGGATGTATCCTCAGGTATGATTGTAGTGGTGTTTCTCATGTGACCAAATGTGGGTCGTGATTTGCCGGTAGGGGATATTCTTTCTTAATGAATATTTTGCAGCTTTTTTTTGAGCGGGGGTTGAGGTTTGGGGGTTGTTTTGCCTCCTTCCTATGCCAGATGGCAGAGCCTGAATATTCTAGACTGGATGCAAGGCCAGTTGCTATCGGGTGCTGTTCTGATTTTTAGATGTTGCTCAAGTCTGCTAAAGGACAGACTCTCCCTCCCTTTCTCTCTCTCAGTCCCTTAAGAGCCATATCTTATGCACCATCTGCAAACAATCATTCCTCTCTTTCTCAGCTGAGAATCTCCTGACTTACAGAGCAGCTTTCTTTCGAATATGTTGTTTTGTTTTGTGTGAAGCACAATCTTGTTAAGTATTTTATTTCATAAAATTTTCATACAGCTTGATTGTAGAGAAAACCCTCAAAGCGGTATACAGAAGAGACAAAACAATAAAAATGACCACTAATAAATTCACAACCATGATTGAACACACACAGAAAGCGAAAGGCACAATAGAGTAGACCGAAACGCATACAAACTTTCTAAACAGCTTGGGCAAGCTTGTCTAAATAAGAATGTCTTCAGCAGGCACCGAAAAGAACGCAGTGAAGGCACTTGCCTCATATCAATAGGCAGGGAGTTCCGAAGTTCTTTCACATGTGGTGTCAGCAATGGTGCTGCAGCATTCTGCACTATCTGCAGCTTCCTGCTCAAGCGTGAGGGAAGCCCCACACAGAGCACATTGCAGTAATCCAGTCTTGAAGGTAGCCAGTGCACGAACTGCTGTGGCCACACATTCCAGGCCCAGGAATGGCCGTAGCTGTCAAACCATTTGCACTTCTAGCCACTGATACGCTGTGTTGCCAGAGTATCTTTGGATGGGGCCGGATGTGTCCCTGTGCCCAACGCCTCTCAACTCAGTCAGCCTTTGCCATTGGTGGGGAAGCCTCAACTGAGAGTGACGTTAGAAATTCAGGTGTATAATCTGGGCACCAAATGACTCCTTAAACCAAGGTTGCAGTCGCCAAAGCGGGATGTCTAGTTGCCATCTTTGGGCAAGATGACTAAAAAGTCTTGGTTTTCTCAAACGATGGACTGGCTGTGATTGATTCTCGGTGACACATTTGCCTGGTTCAGATGATAACCTAGAGCTAGGTTAAGAACTTTGAGAACTTGAAGAAGAAAAGCCCCTTGATCCAGGGATGGTCCACATATAGACTGGCCTATTCCGACCTCTTTTTCCTAATGGTGGCTGCTCCTGCTCAGGCTGCACAAAAAAAGCATTTTTGTTCCAGAAATTCATTCTGATTGTGCAGATAAAATATAACCAATAGATTTCTACAGCATGGGGCAGTAGTGTGTGAAAATAGTCCCGATCTAATGATCCCCAGGTGGTGGAGATGTCAGGCGCCATTCTGGCACCCAAGCACCTTCACTTGGTCACAAGTGGTAGGAAGCCAGGTGCAAAATAATTTTGAACACTGCCTGTAAGAAACGCCCCAGTGAATCCACCTAAACAGCAGGTGGGTGGGGACTATCGACAGCAGTAACCCCAAAAGCGGGGTTTTAAAGGCTGGGGTTGGAGCACTGGATACTGCCAAGCCTTCTGCCTTCACGCAACAGCATTGGGCTCTTTGAGGCACCAGCATGCTAGCTGGTGCAGCCAAGGGGTACTTTTCTCTTGCACCTTCCTGCTTAGCCAGTGCCAGCTGTGGAGGTGGTGATGGCTACACCTCTCCATCAAGCCCCACGATTTGGAATTGGAATTGAATGCCTTAAATGTGATACTGATTCCTCTTTAGATAATTTATGTACGCTACCACCCTTTGTGCAAGCCGTAGGGCGGTTTGCAACGAAGCAGAGATAAAAATAGATAAATTGCACACACATTCATATACCCACACCTTTCCAAATAACATTTCTTCATCTCTATGTGCCTGTTGACTTCTGTTCTATACACTCCAGTTGGGTTTCTCAAAGCATATGATCGGTTAGCTTGCATCTATGATGACACCAGCCTTTCTGCTGCTTAAAGACCCAACCTCCAGGACAGTTTAGATGCTGTGACTATTATGGGAACCATAATAAACTTCCAGCTGCACTTGGCTGTTTTCTTCTTAAGCCTTTGCTCATTACTCCTTCAACATTTCCGGTTGATGGAGATCCTGCGTCAAATTGCAGGGTATTTATTTTAAACATAAAAACTGCAGACGAGTGTTTTCTTTTTGTGTATCAAAACCATAACTTAATTTTTCTTTTCTCCCCATGCGGGAGTACAGTTTAATGCCTATCATTAACCACACACTCCTGAAAGAGGCGTATCTGCTGGGTGGAACAGAAAACTTACGCAGGAGCATGACTTGGGAAGGCGCAGGATAATAAACTGTTCTATATTTTGCAGAGTAAATGTTAGAGACTGCTTTGGGGAGTGATGAAAAGGGGCTTTGGTTAGTTTACTGCAAAGGGTTCTGGGAAGCGGGGCTCCACACATTTGCAATTACGCCACTGCTGCCTAGTGAGCAGAATCAGTCAATTTTGTTTTAACATTTATGCCCCTGTTCTTCCTTGGGAGCTCAAGGCGGCTTAAAAGCCAAATTAATCCATAGATGTTAAGGTTAGAAAATGTCACCTTCAGTCTAATCCAAGACCCTGAATATATTAAAATGGCAGCAGAAAACCATTATATAGCAGTAAATAAAATTATTTTTCTTAAAGAACCCCCCCCCCCGGAAACTTTAAATATTATTCCAATAAAACAGCCATTTGCGAGCTGACTGACCCATGTTCACCCAGTGTGAACCCTGGTCTTCTGGGTCCTACTCCCGCCTGGAAACCAATGCCCCCACTGTGGAAGGACGTGTGCATCCAGAATTGGCCTCCACAGTCACTTATGGACCCATTGTTAAAACTGTGTTTATGGAAGACAATCTTACTCGGCTACTACTGATTGCCAAAGAAGAAGAAGTCTGGCACTCTAACCACTGCACCACACTGCCTTCCCCCTAGGCACACCCCCAGTACATTGCTGATTCAAGGCTCCTGCTGTATCCAAGCCTTGTTTCAGACCTCCCCACAACTTCCCAAACATGGGACCCAAATGGGACAATCAACTTTCAAATACTGCCATTTCCTATTCTCTTTCTTTTATGGCTGGTTTAGCACTTCAGGGAGGGAGGGATGCTTGATGATTTCTTTTCATGTGCCTTTCTCTGTAATAAATAACCGTCGAATGTGTTAAAATATATTAGCAACCATCTTCCTCAAGTGCAAAGTGCTTGCGCTTCTCCGTGGCAGAAGGAAATAATTGGTGGGAACATCCAAGATCTCTTCAAAAGCCTCAGAAGTTCATGCTCTTGTCAATGCAAGCCCTGTTCTGCTCCCCAGGCGCTGAAATCTATCCTTCATGTAGCAAAATTTTCTCCTCTCTGCTGTGTTGTGGTGGGTTTTTTTTTTATGAAACCAAACAACTTGCTGGCTCTTCAAGGCCCCGAAGGAGCATTGTACAGTGGTACCTCGGGTTAAGAACTTAAATTCGTTCTGGAGGTCCGTTCTTAACCTGAAACTGTTCTTCACCTGAGGTACCACTTTAGCTAATGGGGCTTCCCTCTGCTGCCGTGATGCCGCTGCACGATTTCTGTTGTCATCCTGAAGCAAAGTTCTTAACCCGAGGTACTATTTCTGGGTTAGCGGAGCCTGTAACCTGAAGCGTCTGTAACCCAAGGTACCACTGTACTCAGAAATGCGTAGAGCTAAATAAAAATCTTGTGAACGCAAATGCCAGGGCCTGCCCTCCTCTTTGGATTTTAGCAACTTGACTCACGCTGAATGGATGTGTTTTGTTAAAGGAAATTGCCTTTCTGTATTGGAAGAAAATGTATGAAAAGATACCTCTTTGTCCCCATTTTTCATCTTGTGTATTCTGAGATGCCTCTGCTTCTATTGATAACAATTGTTCTGCCTTCCACATGAGGTGCAAAGGGCTTTGCGTTGTTCGGCGTGAAGAAATTTGTTGGGGAGTTCTGTTTTTTGGCCTGGAGATGTGCTTGGTCTCTGGCAGTGTTGATGTCTATGTGTATTCTTCAGAGGCACAGTGTTAAACTGCTGGCTGTTATGGATGAATTGGATTTACTGTATAGCCCCAGCTTTTTCTCTCAAGGAGCTCAAGGTTGTAGGGATGTGTGTAGCTGCTAGTTGAGGATACTGTATATTTATTAGATATTATCCTTCCTGAGTGCTCCCTGGAAGGACAGATCGTGAAGCTGAGGCTCCAATACTTTGGCCACCTCATGAGAAGAGAAGAATCCTTGGAAAAGACCCTGATGTTGGGAAAGACTGAGGGCACTAGGAGAAGGGGACGTCAGAGGACAAGATGGTTGGACAGTGTTCTCGAGGCTACGAACATGGGTTTGACCAAACTGCGGGAGGCAGTGCAAGACAGGAGTGCCTGGCGTGCTATGGTCCATGGGGTCACGAAGAGTCGGACACGACTAAACGACTAAACAACAACAACATCCTTCCATAATCACATTTGTGAGTTCAGCAGAGTGCATCCCTTTGCAGCTTAAAAGTGAAAGACTCCCTTCGAAGGTGGTGGACTCTCTTCCTTGGAGGTTTTTAAGCAGAGGTTGGGTGGCCATCTGTCATGGATGCTTTAGCTGAGATTCCTGCATTGCAGGCTGTTGGGCTAGATCAGGCATCCCCAAACTGCGGCCCTCCAGATGTTTTGGCCTACAACTCCCATGATCCCTAGCTAACAGGACCAGTGGTCGGGGAAGTTGGGAGTTGTAGTCCAAAACATCTGGAGGGCTGAAGTTTGGGGATGCCTGGGCTAGATGACCCTCAGGGTCTATGATTCTATGTTGTTGAGGATTTGTTGTCATTTATGCATGTGTTGCATTATGCTTGCTGCTGGATGAGACAGACTGATCTATCATCACCCATCATGGCTTTGATGTTATGGAGGGAGAAGCCCTTGTGTTCAAATTCTTGCTCAGAAATGAGCACAAGACCTGGCAAACTGTGATATGATGAGGCAATTTATAAACCACATTGTGTTTATATTCTGCCTTACAGAAATGTCAAGGTAACACCTACTCAGATTTATGCTTCCTGTGTTCCCAGAAGCTCACACAATACAACAAGCTTCTGTTTGTAGGAGCCAGGAATAGACTAAATCAGGGGTCGGCAACTTAAGGCTCATGGGCCGCAAGCGGCCCATGTGGGTCATTTAACCAGCCCATGGACCCCCGCTGCCCGCTCGGTTGGTTCCCATGAGCCACGCTAAACCGGCACGGAGCAGAGTGGGGACCGCATTCCGCGATGCTGGCTGGCTTCCCATTGGCTGCAGGAAGCTCCTGCAGCCAATGGGAAGCTGTGCACGCCTCCTCCGCGCCGGAAGGAGTGGCAGAAGTAGCATTTGTGCTTGCGCATGCGTGCACTCCGGCCCACCGTGAGATCTGCAGGACTGTGAACTGGCTCAAGCCACAAAAACTTTGCCGACTCCTGGGCTAAATCTTCTGTTCCTCCCATGAGGAACAAAATCCAATATGTTTCCTCACCACCAGAGAGCTTTTTTTTGTGTGTGTGTTGGAGATGTAGGCAAAATCAACAGCTAAGTAATATAATTTATTCCATCCTTATTAATCAAACTTTTCAAGGCTCCTCTGCTTTTTCTTGTATCAGAAATGACCGTCCATATTTATCTTAAAAAAATTATGACAAAGAAACCCATAGACATGCTTTTTTTTCCAGCCTCCATCTAGCTAGGTGGGGTGTAATCAACAGATGTGCCTCACCAGGGAGAACCTTTCACAAAAAGGGAGCCTCCACCGAGAAGGCCCTGTCATGCCCAAAGTTTGCTGCGTTTGCAGCGCCGAGGTGCAAGCCTGGCTTGTGTGTTTGGAGGTCCTGGGCTGCCTCTATCTGTCCCAAAGTGCCCACCTACAAGCTCCTCATTTAAAATCATGCAAAACCATATATAGAAAATCAGTAAAAAGGGTAGGTCCATTAGGTCCAGTCGCGGACAACTCTGGGGTTGCGGTGCTCATCTCGCTTTACTGGCCAAGGGAGCCGGCGTACAGCTTCCGGGTCATGTGGCCAGCATGACTAAGCCACTTCTGGCAAACCAGAGCAGTGCACGGAAACGCCGTTTACCTTCCCGTCGGAGCGGTACCTATGGTATTTATCTACCGTGTTTCCCCTTTTAAAAGACGTCATAATGTAAGCCATGGCAGGATTTTAAAGCTTTTGCAAAATATAAGACATACCCCGAAAATAACATGACATGTGGAGCGAGACCGCCGAGCGCCCCAGCCAGCCAGCGGGACCTAGCAAGCCAGCTGCGGCAGCAGCAGGAGGAGGAGGCCTGCGTGCTGTCCCGCCGCCCGGATCTGGCTGCTGGAGCGCGGAGCGCCCAGCAACTCGGAGCGCCGGGCAGAGCGCCGGAGCCAGCGGCCTCACCTCCACCCAGCCGAGGAGGCCTGCCATCCCGCCGCCCTGAACCGGCTGCTGGAGCGCCCAGCAGCTTGGAGGATCCAGCAGTGCCGGGCGGAACGCCGGAGCCAGCAGACTCACGTCCTCCCGGCTGAGGAAGCCTACCATCCCGCCGCCCTGAACTGGCTGCTGGAGCGCGCGGAGCACCCAGCAGCTCGGAGGGTCCAGCAGCGCCAGGCGGAGCGCCATCCCGCCGCCCAGAGCAAAACAAGCGCCTGCTTTCCCTTGACTTGTAAGGCTCTTGCTGCAGACAAGTGTGTTTAACGGCACTCCAGCCTCTGTTGTTTTCCCCAGCAGAAAGTGCCATGGGGGCACTCAGCCATACCACAGCAGAGTGTGTCTGCTTCAAAGGATGAGTTTGCCCCTGACGAGTGCCAAGTGTGGCTTGCTAGCCCAGTATTTCTGTGGTCCCTGCTCAGGCTTTCCTGTATTGAGATACCCAGTTCTGGTGACAACTGGGGTGTCTTTTAAAACCTCCAATTTACAGAGCTACCTGACCTTCTAGAGGCAGCTGCATTCTGATCTGGTAGATTCTAAACTTGCTCTTTTTCAGTCAGTGGGATACTTCCAGACTCTGCTTCTGCTCTATCTGCCCTGGCTCTGTCTTCCAGCCCTGTCTTGAGGGCTATTGTTTTTCAAAGCAAAAGTCTGCAATCCCATATACCCGTAAGTGGACATATCTAACAATTGCTCATAAAATTATGCTGATGCCCTTCTCCTTCCTCAGAACAGGTCTCAAGCCAAATCATTCTGAAGTTGAAATTTAAGACACAAGCTAGCCTAATGGCTGGATTTCCAAAAGATAAAAACACAATTCTGACAACCTTTGAATAAGCAGCATTGCCCATTTGGGCCAGGGCATGGGAATCTGGTATCTGTGGACAATGGTGAGTGGAACTGGCGGCTGCTGCAGCGCCGAGCACTCAGAGAGCCCAGCAGTGCCCCGAGCCAGCGACCCGGCCGAGGAGACCATAAGGTAAAAACCATAATAAAAATAAAGACATCCCACCGAAAATAAGCCACCCTGTGTTTTTTTTTGAGAGAAAAAAGTTACAAGATGGTGTCTTAAAAAAGGGGCAACACGGTACTTGCACTTTGACGTGCTTTCAAACTGCTTGGTTGACAGGAGCAGGGACCGAGCAACAGGCGCTCATCCCGTCATGGGGATTTGAACCGCCGACCTTCTGATTGGCAAGCCCCAGGCTCTGTGGTTTAGATCACAGCGCCACCTGCGTCCAGAAAATCAGTACTACTGCAGAAATCTATCAGCACAGTGGGATAAGCTGTCCAGAAAGCCAGATCGAGTTTCTTTCTCTCCAATTTCTCTTGCACCACTGAACTTGCTGTTTATATTTTTTGGAGTACAGTCATACCTCGGTTTAAGTACGCCTCGGTTTGAGTATTTTCAGTTTAAGTACTCCGCGGACCTGTCTGTAACGGATTAATCCACTTTCCATTATTTTCAATGGGAAAGTACGCTTCAGGTTAAGTACAGACTTCCGGAACCATTTGTGTTTGTAAACCGAGGTACCACTGTATTCTTTTCAAATGTTACACAAACAGAACTCGGATAAACCAAATTGTCTCTTTTATAGATCCACCCTTTTCTTCTAACTGTAAATTGCTGTAATTGGTTTTGCATTAAAGGTGGGTACGATGATCAAAATCAATGATAACACAACACTACCAAAAAACAAACAAACTATATGCTGCTAGACCCTTATAAAGGGAGATACAGGGTATGAAATAAAAGACCAACAAAATCTGGAGCATCTTGGAGGTGGGTTTCCCCCCCTTTTTTCTTTTTTGCTCTTTTCGTCCAAAGCGTGACTGAAATTCCACCATTCATTTTCTTGCCGTCTGCAGTGAGCTTAAATTTTTAAAACTTAAGCCTGCCACATGCCTTCTTAAATATGAAATGTGCTGTCAGAAAATAAAGCTGGCTGTCAGAGAAGCCTTTGCCATGCCTAACACATTTTTTTTATAAAAAAATCCTCCAATATTAAAAAGAAGGACCCAAAAGGGGGGGAGGGGGAGAAGAGAGAATTATGTATTAATGGGCAATTACAGGCTTTCTGGCTGGCCATAGCCCTGAGCTATCTAATTGTGCTTAGGAGTAAGGGAGTTTGCATAGTGATTCCCCCCCTTCTTTATTAATGTGATTTTTCTGGGCCTCATCATAGCCATAATTACATTGAACTCTGCCAGGAGCTTGACATTTGTGGTGACCCAAGGAACAAACTTGACATTCTCAACCAAGGCAGTGGGAGTACTGATGAGACTCAGAGCACTTTGAGAACAATGTTTTCACGAGTTTAGAGGGAATCTGTTATCGGTGCCTTTGCAAGCTCAAGCGTTGTTGCTAGCCCTTTTCTAGAAGCTGCTACAGCAGGAATGAGGGGCTACATCGGCTGAAGTTACCCCCTCTAGAAAGTCTACTGGCAGTTCTCTCTCTTTTCTTTCTTGTCTTTCTTAAAGCATATCTTTTCAGAAGTTTGTGTTCCAAAGATGAGCTTCAAAGATTGCTTATCCGAACATTGTAGATGACCTCAGTAAACCTATCTGTCACAAGGAACGCTCCTAAGGCAGGCGAAAGTATATGCCTTAAAACAAGAAATTCTTATCGGTGCTATAAATAAAATAGGGACGCAGAGACTGGAAATGGAGAAGTTATATTTAAACAGCCACAATTTCTTAAGATGTTGTTGAAACTGCAGGCTTTCCATGGGTGTAGTAGATACAAATTTCTTTTTAATGAGCTGTGCGTTCCTCTTACGGGAAGGGGACAGAGGAGGGAGGGGTTGTGTAGTATAAAATGTACTGTACCGCCTTGCATGACGAGGCTGGGCCATCCAGTGTCAGGGCCTAGAGACAGATTTTGCTTTTATCTCTTATGAATGAGGGATGGCAAACCTGTCACCTCCAAATGTTGTTGGACTACAACGTCCATCATCCCAAGCCGGTGCAGCCAATGGTCAGGGGTGATGGGAGCTGTAGTATTTCAACAGCATCTGGGGATCCAGGGTTGAAGAACTCTGGCATAGAATGCATCCAGATGAGCATTTGTTGAGCAACTTGTTGGCATCTTTCTGCCTCGAGAGAAAATGGGAGTGCGCTTCCGGGGGGTGAAGTCAAACAGCTGTGTTAGCCAGCGCCGTCTTAAGCGCCCCTGTCGCCATGGCGCGCCGGATCTCTCCGGCGCCCTTCCGCCCCGTTTCCCAGCGCGGTGGGCGGGTGGGCGCGGTGCTGCTGCGCGGCGGGCGGGCAGACACAGCGTGATCTCTACGGCGCCCTCCCTCCCTGTTTCCCAGCGCGGTGGGCGCAGTGCGCAGCTGCGCAGCGGACCGGCCGGTCAGCGGGCGGGCGCAGCTCGCGGCGCCCTCCTGGCGGGCCGGCGCCATGGTGCCCTGCACTACTGGGGGTCTATGATGAGCCGGCCCTGGTGTTAGCAACACCAAAGTGACCTTCCTGGAGTGCAAACCTGGGTGGTGTGTATGGAGGTCCTGGGGTGCTCAGATGACAAGAGCCCATTATTGGCCTTGCTGATGTGGTTCAAAAGAAGGCAAAGCAATATGTTTGGCATCAGCTTAGGTCCAGGAGTTGCCAGAAGAAGGCATACAAGGCACCATCCAACCGTCTTGGGAATCCATTCCACATTTGTGTAGGGTTTGCTCTTACTCTTTAGCCTTCTTCTTCTCTTGAAGAAGGTGGAGGTTTGGGACCAGAGTTTTCCTTCTCCTAGATGGGCTACCTTCCCAGATCGACGAGCCCCACCTGCCCCTTACTTCCCTCTATGGCATGTGAAGAAATCACCTTCTTGACCTTTGGATCCACTCTTCATCCTGTCCGCTCAATCTGCCAGAGCCTGTCTTTGCACACAGGGGAAGTCCCTAACTCACTGAGGGTTTGAGACCCATCAACTACCCTTCCCTGGTTTAGGCAGCCAGTCTAAGCCTTTCCTGGGGTGTGGGCACTGTCACGCACCGACAATGTCTAGCAGGCACTTGTAAGAGCTGAGTGCAGGGTGGGGGCTGAAGGTGTGCATGTGCTTTGCCCCTTAGTGTCCTCCCTCTTTGGGTGTGGGTTGAACAAAAGCTTATGACGTCACTGAAGAGACGCACTGCAAACCTTCCAGCAGCCAACCCAGATGAAAGTCACATGTTGCCTTTCACAGACGTTGTGCCCCCACCTCTGCCGTCATCATCACTCGTTATTTTTGATGCTTATTTTGTTCTATTGTACCTGTGCTCCCATTCATCCCAGGCAGGAATCCATGCTGATTCTTGAGTCTAAATGTAGCCGCATTTCCTCCTTGTAATTCAACATTCTGAGTCTAATTCATTGGCAAGCAATGGGGATGCTGTTTGTAAAATTCTGTGTTATTTCAGAAAAGCTAAGGAGTACTTAGCTTACAAAGTTGGAAGGAGGAAATGCATTCTGAGAAACAAATGAAAGGTTCATTAGGACCGGGACCAGAAGTGCCAAAATTAAAATAAGATGCTGGCTGATTATTTTCTGTGTGGGACCCTCCTCTTCTCCTTTGTTTAACCCATGGGTAGGCAAACTAAGGCCCCGGGGCTGGATCCTGCCCAATCGCCTTCTAAATCCGGCCCATGGATGGTCTGGGAATCAGCGTGTATTTACATGAGGAGAATGTGTCCCTTTATTTAAAATGCAAGTCTAGGTTAATTGTGGGGCATAGGAATTCGTTCATTATTTTTTTCCAAAATATAGTCTGGCCCCGCACAAGGTCTGAGGGACAGTGGACCAGCCCCCTGCTGAAAAAGTTTGCTGACCCCTGGTTTAACCTATATAGTGGTACCTCTGGTTGCGAATGGGATCTGTTCCGGAGGCCTGTTTGCAACATGAAAAGGCCGCATCCTGAAGTGCTGCACAAGCACGCGATGCAATTCTGCGCTTCTGTGCATGCACAAAGTGCAATTTAGTGTTTTTGCGCATGCGCACGCCCCGGACCCAGAAGTAACCTGTTCCAGGACTTCCGGGTTCGGCGCAGCCGTATTCTGAAAAGACGTAACCTGCAGTGGACGTAACATGAGGTATGACTGTACTGTGCTGATTTTGTTTGGAGATGTTTTACTTGATTTCAGTTGTATGCTTATACTTGTTGTAACCCACCTTGGGACATTACGGTAAAGGGGCAGCTAAGAAATAATGATAAATAGTCTTAATCAGTGGCTCCCAACCTTTACAAGTGTGATAAGCCAGTGTGATAAGCCCCTTTTAAACTTCATTTAAAAAAAATAGTAAAAAAAATTACATGCTAATGGTTGTAATTTCAGGCTCTGCTAATCAAGAAAATACGAGCAGTTAAATGAATTTTGCAAAGGTGCCAAAATCAAAGAAGGCAGCAAAATTTCATTTACTTATGTATAAATAATCAGTAATTAATTCCAAAAGGTGTTAAATATAAATTCATTTATTTCCCCAATCCAATAAGATAACCCAAATTTATGAAAGAAATTTTATAACTATGAATTCATTCATTTATTTCATCAGTATACCCAAGGATCAACAACCCAAATGATCCATCAAATTGGATGAAATACAGATTTCATTATTTCCAAGTGAACTCAACTGAGGCAATCCCCGAAAGAACGAAAAGGGAAACTTTTAATTGCCACCAACGTACGGTAATACATTATTATGTATGAAATAAGGACTATCAGTTGTATGCCTAGAAGTTAAGCTATTCATATAAACGATTGATTTGATTCGGTTCTATTTATATTTATTATTTGTTTATCATTTTTCTAAGCCAGCAGGCATGAGTAGCAAATGCTACTTGGAACAACAGACAACCCCAAAAGGTCTGCCCCTCCCCAAACAACCTAAGATAAATGAAAGCCAAAAAAACACCCCACCCCCGAAGAATTAGGCACCCCCCCCCAGAAATCATCCTGATAAAGCAGCAGAAGGAATCCCCAATATTGCCCCAGACTTAAGGAGCCCAAACGCAATCAGTAATTAGTAGGCGGAAAGCCTGCCATCCGTTCACAATGCAAAATCCACTAAAGTCAGTGCCGCCCTGGGTATTCCACCTCCCACCAATAAGCCCTATTTGTAGTACAACATGAAAGAAAACCCTGGGCGTAACATGCCTCTGCAGAAAAAAAATAAAGTGGGAAAGGCAAAGCTGAAACCTCCCCCCCCCCGGCATGATCATGCTTTGTGATGGAGCTCTTCAAAGCGCTACTCACATTGATGAAAGAAAGTGGGGGAGGCATAGGCCACCGGCACTGATCCACATTTCCTTGCTCAGCAACGCCACTGCGGAGATGACGAGGGTGGTGGAGGGAATCATTCAAACCTCCAGCTGGAGGAGCATTAATCGCAGACCCTCTTGGGATAACTGCCCCTGGGGTCCATGGCCTACAGGTTGGGAACTTAGTTTAGACAAGGAATAAGCAAACTCTGGCCTCCAGATGCTTTGGGACTACAACTCCCACCATCCCTGACCACTGGTTCTGTTAGCTAGAGATGATGGGAGTTGTAGTCCCAAAACATCTGGAGGGTCAAGTTTGCCTATGCCTGGTTTAGACACACAGCCTTCAGGTGTTGAGTCATTAGGTGGAGATACGGTAACTCCTAGTGTTGATGCAGCCAAGCTGAAAACAGTGCATGTAGCCTGTCCTCACTTCACTGTCATCCTGTCTGGAAGTCAAATAAGGAAGCTTGCAATACTTATTTACTTACCACATTCAAATTTATTTTTATTTCACATATTTATATACAATCTCCAAGTGGTTTAAAGGATAATGAACACAATTTGTATGTATGTTAGACTGAGAGGTGCTATGATAGCCATCTTCCAATATCTCAAGGACCGTCACATGGAAGATGGAACAAGCTTGTTTTCTCCTGCTCCAGAGGGTAGGACTCAAACCAACGGCCTCTAGTTACAAGAAAGGAGAATCCGACTAAAGACCAGGAAAACAGCTGTTCAACAGTGGAATGGACTCCCTTGGGAGGTTGTGGGCTCTCCTTCCTTGGAAGTTTTTAAGCAGAGGTTGGAGGGCCATCTGTCATGGATGCTTTAGTTAAGATTCGTGCATTGCAGGGGGTTGGACGAGATGACCCTCGGGGTCCCTTCCAACTCTACGATTCTATGATGCTTGGTCTAAGAACTACAGCATGACACAATGCAATGCAATCAGACCACCACAACAAAAGCACAGCAGCATATTTGTGAAACATCTTTAGAGAACCAGAGAACCCTCCCTCTTCAGCTTCTCTCCTGCGAAGGCACATCCTGATTCACTAAACACAACAATCACCCCACTGACACATACACATCACACTCCCAGTTCTGTCTTATCCAATTCTGCCCAGATCACACAACTCTTGTTATTTCAATGTCACTCACCCAATTCTTCCAGCAGTACTTGCAAACGCTCATCCACCCAATCACTCCAGTACCAATCAATATCTCCTACTCAGATTGTTCATATTGCTCTGCAAAAGCACTCGAGACAAGCTTGCGTTTTTCATGAATTGCTTGCGAGCTCGGAGATGGAATGGAGAAGGAAAAGGAAGGAGGAGTGAAGAGGAAAAAAAATATTCATTGTGTCCAGCTGCAGGTGGTTCTGAGAGGAGAGGATCCAAATGGTGGCTGCCAGATCCCATAAGCTGGTGAAGTGGGACCTTTCTCTCTGCTGCAGCCTGGTACAACAGTAGCTGAATCCCTTTTTCCTGACTCTACAACCAAGTCCTCTCAATCAGCCTTGCCTGACTCTGGGACGGCCTGCCCTGCATACTCCCTCCGTCAAAAATTTCTTGTCTTTGCGTGCCTGCCTCTTAAACCTTTGTGTTCCAAGGCTAAGAACGTAAGAATAGCCTGCTATATCAGGCCAATGACCCGTCTATCGTCCAGCACTCCTGGAGCCCAAGCACAATAACGTACTGCCCTCCTGTGGTCTCAGAAGCGTTGCTAGCTACAACTGTGGAGTCAAAGCATAGCCATCATGGCTGGTAGCCATCGATAGACAAGCCACCAACTAGATCAGTGGTGGCCAAACTCAGCCCTCCAGCTGTTTTGGGACTACAACTCCCATCATCCCTAGCTAACAGGACCAGTGGTCAGGGATGATGGGAAATGTAGTCCCCAAACAGCTGGAGGGCCGAGTTTGGCCACCACTGAACTAGATAATGAGTGGCTTCCAAAAGCACATTGGGTGGTGGGCTCACCTGACCTCCTGAAAGCTGAGTCATTGCTGCTTACCAGGAAGGAGAAAGTTGAGGCAACAGGGAAATCTCCAAGGTGCAAACCTGCCAATAGTAATAGTAATAATTGTAATAATTGGCTACACCTGTGTGTTAGCACCATGTTGGCTGTGCCATCTGAATCACAATAGTTCTGTTAACAGATTAAGAAAGGAATTTTTTTTTTAATGCACCTTCTCACTGCCTTGAGAACTTCTACAACTTACACCTGGAAAAAGAACGATCCACTAATAATGGATTGTTTATTGCCAAACTGGTCATTTGCTGATCTTGGGTGTTGTGCCCTTAATGAAATCTAGTCAGCCAGAGAACTAATATATTGAGTCAGGGGTCATTTTTATAATGTTTTTGAATTGCAAAATTCTGCATAAACTTGTACTGTATTATCAGCTGTTACTTGATAATCTAAAGAAAAGCTTTGATTAGCTGGCTCTTCACTTATTATTATTATTATTATTATTATTATTATTATTATTATTATTATTATAAATGATGGCGATGCCAGGTACTGGTGGGCAAATAAGTTCTGGATTTCTGCCTCTAGACGTCTGAGTCTCCAGCAGTGACTGGTTTAGCTGGCTGTTGGTGAACAGAATTAGACAGGCAATTTTGCTGGATTCAGTGAGCCCGTTCTCCTACTGTGCTTAATGTAGCTGTGAGTCAGAATGATATACCATTACCTTTCCGATCCACTTTCAACTTCAGGTTTGCTTTATAAACCTCGTTTTAAAAACAGGAATAAGTTTGAAATGGCTGCTATTTTTCTTTCTTTTCCCCCACTCTTTCCTTCCTGATGCATTCATACATATACTCTTCAGACCTTCAGACACTTTATTTGCAGGCTGCTGGCTTGTTTCCCTGGCTCCCTTCTGTGTAGGTGGTTTTAAAATACAGCACTCTCCTATGTAATTGGCGGGGGGAAAGGCTGCCTGACCCTGTCGCCCTGGTCATTTTCTATTGCTTGGCCTCCCCTCCCTCCTTGGCACTTATTACAATCATGTAATCATCCTCTGAGATGCATTTGCCTCTCCCTCTCCATCACTTCACATCTTATTCTCCGACACCTTACGCAAGAATCATTTGAGGACTCTTCTTCCATATTAATGGCTCTTAAAATATGGACTGTTAAGGTAACTAAGGAAGTGGCTCTGTGCCAGACAGTGGCTCACTAGTACTTAGAAAAACAAAGGCCAGATTTGGGAGTTTTGAGTTACGTGAGCTAGAAGTAGAAGCTGGAGGCAGAGCGGCAGGCTGGGAAGCTAGAGAGCATAGCTGTCAACCCTCCCTTTTTTTGGGCGGGAAACTCCCTTATTCCAAGCCACAGCTGTCAACCTTCCCTTTTTTTGCTGGAAATTCCCTTATTCCAGTGCCGTTTCCCACTGCTATCCTGGATTGTTAGATATACCGTAGACTGTCCCCAGCACAGGTGAGGCTGCTGCTGATCCCTTATTTTCAAATCCGAAAGTTGACAGCTGTGCTAGAGAGACAGAGCCATGCCTGATTTTTGTTGGAATCCAAGACTGTGACTATGGAAGAGGCAAGATCCTCTTTGGGGTGTTAATGCTGTGAAGCCTTACATAGGCTCAGGTTGTCTAGGCTCAAGTTGTATATATGTGTAAATAAGCCGTTATATCGTAAATACACCGCAGTATTTGCTGTCTCTCATTGCAAAGGAAACACGAACCCAGAGTAAGCGCTTGGAACCCTTGGAATCTTGCACTGCTCTGAGATGTGCAATAATATAAAATCTTGAATGCAATAATAATGATGTTATTATTTGTACCCTGCCCGTCTGACTATGTTGTCCAAGGCCTGGTCTCATGTTTTCTAGGGTTGTTTTTTTTAAGCCCACCTTTGATCAGGGTATTTATGGTAGTGGGACTAGGATGAGATAATACCTTTCAGAGAAGCCACATGGACAGGCATGCGATATGGTATTGATTTACTCAGAAGTACGTGTCAATTCATAAGAACATGGGGCTTCCTTATACTGAGTAGCAGCAGCAGCAGCAGCAGCAGCAATACCCCACCCATCTGGCTGGGTTTCCGACACCCTTGGTTGACTGACAATGGCTCTCCATGGTTTCAGACAGGAGTTTCTTCCAGTCCTACCTAGATATGCTGGGAATTGAACCTGGGTCTTCCTGTGTGCAAAACAGATTCTCTACCACTGAGTTATTAATGTTCCTTCAGTTCAGTGAGTCTAAAACCCTCTTTACGCATATTTGCATTGGTGAGGCTGCTCCCAACTCCACCATATGTCAAAACCCTAATGGTTTGTCTTCATGGGCAGGTTTGTATTGCAGTGTTAGTTCTGGTTGTTACTAGTTTGTGTTCATTCCCAACACACACTGAAATGCAGCCATCTGGTTTTCATTCCAGATGAACGGGTTATAAATAATAAAATTATTATTACCATTAAGTCTTTCCCTGGTTCCCTCAAAAACCCTGAGCCTCCTCACCCTCCTGCTTCCCCTTGGTTGTGAAGTGGTGGTCATGTTTTCTTTTTCTCCATTAAAATGGATACAGTGGTGCCTTTGGATACGCACACCTCTGGTTGCGTATCCTTCAGGATGGGAACGCGGCAAACCCAGTAGTATTTTTCTGGGTTTCGCCCCGCGCACATGCGCAGAAACAGTTGCGGAAACCTCGGGATCTGACCGGAGCTTCCAGAGCTCCGGAAGTTAAGGAGGAAGTTGGGGGAGTGGCGCTCTTTCCCGTATCCCTGAGAAAAGTGAAGTGCATGCACACATACACACTGTCCCTCGTGGGGTGGAGAAGAGACATGTGCCCCACAGGCCTAAAAAAGACTGGTGTCGTCTGCTGTGTGTGTGTGTGTGTGTGTAATATTCTGCCAAAACCACTTACAACGGCTGGGATAATGACACCATTCTGCAATTTAGCATGGCAGATTTGGGCAGGCATTAGCGTAAGTTGTATGAAATTGCAGTGTTATCATTCTAGCATTAGCTGGGATAGAACCCGATTGCAGTATTTCGGAGGGGTACACCTGATGATGAGAAGCTGCTTATCCTGAATCTCCATTCAACAACCAGATGGCACGCTTGAAAAGCTTCAGAGAGCTGGAATGTATGGGGAGAGAAGCTTAAGCAAGCTCCACATGGAGAAACAGGAACATTATATATATATATATTTTTAAAAAACCAAAATTAAATTCATATAGCACACCCCGATTAAATTAAAAAACTAAATAAATAAATAAAATCATGTAGCACACCTCAATAAGCAACCCATTAGATAGCTTTTAGGGTAGAAGCCCATGCTAGAATGAAAGCTAATCGCTTTGGTTTGTTAGGTTTCATGCTTGACGGGTTTTTTAAAAAGGCTTTTTAAAAATGGCATTCAAAACCTTGCTGGCTGGCTGAATGCCATTTAAAAACCATACACACACACAAAAAACACCCTTGCTGGCTTTAAAGGGGATACAAAAGGAAAATTAGTTAATAGGTTTGCATAATGGTAAATGACACAAAATAAGTAACCGCAGAAAGGGGGTCGGGGTCTTGAGGGGGAATTGGCATTGTAGATCCATTGTATAAAGTTTTTTTTCCTTTTCATTAAAATAATTGTAAAATGAGAAAATGAAAAATAAAATTAAAAACAAAACAAAACCTTGCTGGCTGGCAAAAAAATACTCCACAGGTTACATTCTCCCTCCCTTCCCTCCTTACATTATAATTTTATTCTGCTTTTAATATTAACGCAGAAAACTGCCTGCAGCAGAGGATTATTATTATTATTTTATCTATGGTAGGTGTCTTTTCCCTCTTGACTCTTAAACAAAGATGTGTTCCAGAGACAACATTTATTTTAAGAGCAAGCCATGGAACAACGTTCTTTGATTCCAGTCAGGAAGTGTCAGTCTGGCACAGTTGGGTCCTCTTCAGAAACCTGTATTTGAAGTAGTTTCCCTTTCCCCTCCAGTCAAAATAAAGGCCTTTAAAAATCAGCATTGCATTATTCATCAGTAAGATGGCAATAATTTATTTTACTAGATGCTGGTTGTCACTTTGTCTTACGGGGAAGAAAGAAGTTTCTCCTGGGCACATCTGGAAGGCAAGATCTGTGCAATGGGGACCTGATGCTCAGCTCATCTCCAAGGCCAGCTGCTAAGCTTCTGGATGTGTAACTGTTGTCAGAATCAGAGAATCATAGGATTGTAGAGTTGGAAGGGGATCAAGGGTCATCTAGTCCATCCCCCTGAAATTCAGGAATCTCAGCTAAGAGGGGCGTTCATTAAAGATTTCCCCTGACATACTTCCCGTGGACGGAGACAAACGAAACTGGGCACAGTTATTAGTCCTTCTCATAGCTACCAGCAAGAGTCAAACATTTCTCCCAACGTTTTATGCAGCTGTGGAGACCTCGTCTGTAGAAGTCGGCAGGTCGTGTCAGAAGCTACAATTTGACCTTAGAAATCAGCATTTAATTGTCTGGAAAAAGCTTGCCTTTCAAAAATAACTCTCCATTCAACTGGTTCCATTATCAGACGTTCCTCCATGTTAGCATCCGTAACAGAGAAACTGTTAGGAGTTCAGAGCTACAAATGACTACGTTACCTATGGAGAGATATATCATTATAAATGTGCAATAAATGTGGTGAATAAGTTCTGGTCAGTGGGTGAGAGGAGGCATGATGAAGCAGATTGATTTATTTTTTAAATAAAATTATTAATCACTTAAACAGCCACAACCTCCAAGCATTGTACGGGCTCGATGATATATAAAGCATGACTAAAACATAACATCCAGTTGAAAATGTTGACATAAAGCCCATAAAACATTTTAAAACAAATTTGAAAAGAAGTGTAACTAAACTGTGGGTCTTGAAAAGTTTTCAGTAGGCAGTATAGTTAAGGTGCCTGTCTGATGTCAACAGAATTGTAGAGTTGGAAGGGACCCAAAGGATAATCACCTCCAGTGCAGGAATCACAGCTAAATAATTGCTGGCAGATGGACTAATGATTTTGTAAGTTTAATAGGTACCAGGATATATATACTGTACTTTTGTGTGTATAAGATTATGTTTTTTTACTCTAAAATAATGTTCAAAATCTGGGCTCGTCTTATACACAGATAGTATCTCCCCGCATTTTCTTTAAAATAGAGGGCATCTTATACATGGGGGCGTTTTATAGACGAAAAATGTGTTGTATATATATTGCTTCAACCCGAATTGGCACCCCTAGGGATTGCTCCTAGAAATTCAGTAAGCATTGGTTTGGAGGCATTTGCTTTTCTGCTACTTCCGCCTCATGGGTAATGACATAGTCCTCAGGGACGGATCCAGGTGACTGACGCCAGCACAGCAATTTAAGCAAACAGTGACAGCACTGAAAAATTTAGAAGGGAAAGGAGCACAGCTCAACTGTGGTAGCGGCCAGGCTGTGAGTGAACTGCAGAGCTGGCGGGGGGGGGGGGTTGAAAGGCTGGCCTTGCAGGGGTGCTCATGCACTGACTGCTTATCAGCCTTGGGAGTTGGGAGTTTGGGTCAGTGTAGTGCAGAACAGAATTAGGGTAGATACAACAGGAACTGGGACGCAAGAAATGCAACAGTAGTGCTTAGTCGGCAGAGCATGAGACTTCTGTTCTCAGGGTTGTGGGTTCGAAAAACATTTGTAGGTATTGAGAAGGAAAAAAAGAACTTTCCAATCACCTCCGTAATCCCAATACCATGATGAGAATCTCTTTGAAGTCTGAGCTTAAACAGCAGGGACTATGCAATTCTGCAGGTTTTTTCTCAGTCTTCTTCAGTCCAAACAATTTTTTTTTAAAAAAATCCTTCCAGTAGCACCTTACAGACCAACTAAGTTTGTCTTTGTCATGGGTATGAGCTTTCGTGTGCATGCACACTTCTTCAGATACACTAAAACAGAAGTGTTAAAGATGCCAACTTTGCTGCCACATACACCCGGACAAACACCAGTCATTAACAGTCGTCAACAGGTTTACCACTCCTATCAGCCAATCGCCCATTCCCACCACCCTTCTGAGTGATACCCCTCCCCACCCTCTGACTATACATAAGGGTCTGGTGACTTCTGTTTCAGTGAAGTAGTGTGCATGCACATGAAAGCTCATACCTATGACAAACTTAGTTGGACTCTAAGGGGTACTGGAAGGATTTTTTAAAAATTATTATTTATTTATTTTGTTTTGACTACGTCAGACCAACACGGCTACCTACCTGTAACTAGTTCTTCAGTCTAGACTATGTCTGTTTATTGTCCAAATCTAATTATTTTATCAAACAGATATTTCCGGTTATGAGAGTGGCTTCGGAGATTGCCAGCCGTGTCGTGCTCGGGGACCCAATGTCCTGCCACTTGCACCTTGATGCAAGCTGACAATCTCGGACAATCTGCAGGTCTACGAGACAGTCCTCCCCCACCCCGGGAAGTCTACCAGGCTAATTACCCCCGTATCAGCCCTGAATTACGGGCACAGCTGGGGTCCGATCGTATGGGAGTCAGCCATTTCTCACCACTGGAAACAGGAAGCCCCAGGAACAGAACTTTCAAGGTTGAATTTGTGCTTGAGTAATGACATCCAAATACAGGTCAGGAGAGAGATGGAGGGGAGAGCAGACCAACTGGCATTTAATTCTTCATCTGCAAGGGAAAGCAGGCTGAGCGTGCCCCTCTGAAGGTGACATTTTGAGGCCATAAATTAGTGTGCACTGGTGTGGGGCTACAGAACATGTACATTTCCGTTGTGTGCATTTAGGAGAAGCACTGTAGCTCAGTCATAGGGAGTCTGCTTTGCATGCATGCACAAGGTGCCAGGTTCAATCCCCGGGATCTCCACGCAGGGCTTGGAGAGACTTAACAGCAATATTTTATTACTCTGCCACCCTGGGCTCGTCTCAGAGGAAGGATGAGTTGGAAATTGAATGAATAATCATATTACTTTTCAGGCAACAGGCTCACATAGAACAAACACCTTAGAGTTTCACCATAGTATTCAGAGGGGAGTTTAGAGGATGGAATGTTTTATCTGCAGTGAAACATTGTCCACACAGAGCTCATTTTGTCCCTGTTTACTGATTAATTTCATCTGCTCTGCTTCTGTATCTATGTTCTCTTCCTTTTGTTTCTGTTTTTCTGTTTCTCTCTGCTTACCGATAATTATAAACCTATTAAGGTCACTCTGAAAGCTGCCGACTCTCTGGCTCGTCCATTGCTGGCAAATATCAGCGAGCCCTTGATTCTTCTCGCCTGGCGTATTAAATTCGTCACACCTAATATATTTGAAATGAGCAGTAGGTGTCAATGGGACCCCTTCCTGAACTTTATTACAACGCTGGGAGCAGCTGGCTTTGCTATCTCGATAGAGGAATTCTGTTCTGACTTCTACTTTAATTTCCCACACATACAGGTTGCTTATTAAGCAACCCTGTTAAGGAAGGGACTTGAAACCTGTGTCCCCACCCCGATGTTGTTGGACTACAACTCCCATCATCCACATGCTGGCTGTCAAACAACTTCTGGAGGTCCACGGGTTCCTCATCCTCCCGTTAAGCCTTAACTTCAGGGATGGCCAGAAGTTACAGCACCACCAACCCCAGCCAGCATGGCCAGTGACCAGGGATGATGGGAGTTGTAGTCCAGAAACATGTGGAGGTTCCCCAATCTTGCATTAAGGACTTGGCGCCATCCTGATCCTCACCTGCCTGTCCTGTTGTCCACAAAGGGGTTGGGAATACAACTTCTTTGTATTCAATTTTGCCAGCGTGTTTTCTACTCCTAGTGTATTCTAAAGAGACTGACCGAACCCTGTCTCGCATTTCTCTTCTGTTCTTAGGGGAGAACACAGAACTGCCAACCTTCTCTGCCACAGCGGGGCTCCACTCTGTCCTGGAGGACACGGTATCACCCGCATTCAGTGCCACCGTTATCATCATCATCACAGTCATCATCTCCGGGAGTGCCTACCTGTGTTTCTTGAAATACATTTGCGCCGGGTGCTGCAAATCCACACAGGTGATGCCTGTCAGGAGGCTGGACCCCAGCAGATCAGAAGAGCAAGTGTAAACCCTTGGTTCTCATTCGGCTGTTGATGGCTCAGCCAAGAAGAACTCATGTCCACCTGTGAATGAGAACGGAAAGACCAGCCTGTTCCTGATGGTGCAAATAAATGTTGGGAGATGTCTAAAAGGGGAAGATGACCTGCCCAGGGAATTTGGTGGACCAGAAAACACTCATGAAACTTTGTGGCTTAAAATCTGGTTATCTACATATGGTTTATCTGCCCTGGATAATTGATTGACGTGGACGGGCCAAAGTCCAGCAAGTCACAGCCTGCAGGGCTAAAGGTAAAGGTAAAGGGACCCCGACTCTGGGGTTGCGCGCTCATCTCGCATTATTGGCCGAGGGAGCCGGCGTATAGCTTCCAGGTCATGTGGCCAGCATGACAAAGCCGCTTCTGGCAAACCAGAGCAGCACATGGAAACGCCGTTTACCTTCCCGCTGTAGCGGTTCCTATTTATCTACTTGCATTTTGACGTGCTTTCGAACTGCTAAGTTGGCAGGAGCTGGGACCAAGCAACGGGAGCTCACCCCGTCACAGGGATTCGAACCGCCGACCTTCTGATCAGCAAGCCCTACTCTGAGCCAAATGCCTGGTTCTACTCCCTGGAAGCCGAATTCCGTTCTTGTGGGTCGGAGATGGAATATTTGGGTATTGCTTCTTCCTATCCCACACCCAAGGTTTGAAATGCCCCTCCACTGCCCCATCACTAGGGGGGTCTCCCTTTGCAACACCTGCTGTGAGAAGAATGGGTCCGACGTAGTTATGGGGTGGCTCAGATCTCTGGGGCTGAGCCCTTGATTTCCTGCACCTCTCCCTCCCTTCTTAGAAAAACTTTGCTCCTGGTTTTACTTTGCCTACAAATTGCAGTGCTGGTGAAGATCCCAGCAACCCGCCACCTTAATTTGTCCAGAGGCAGCTATATAAATTAGTGCATTGGCAAATTGTGTCATGGGCCTGTGCCCCAAAGACTTGTAAGTACCTAGCAGCATCACTGGGCCATTCCTAGTTCTTTGATGCTAGTTCTTTGATGCTAAAGTCAACATGGTCCAATTCACCTGATGGAAAAGTTGGTCCATCAAGGACTTGCTCTTTTGAACTTTGAGTGGATGCTTCTAAGACAGGAAGCCCGCTCCTCCTGTGTTGAAAAGAGTCAGTGGTTGCTCTGTATCTTCTTCTACTGTATTTTCTCCTACTCTTACCTGCATCACCAGGTTTGTGCATCCATCAGTGCCACTTATTTAAGCATACCTGTGTGAAATTGACCTTTGCTGTTTCTCTGTTATCGGAGCCTCCTCTGCCCCCACACAAAACAGGGAATCGGTACAGCTACATGTGCTGTAAAAACCTTGCTGGCTTACAATGCAACCCTACATTATGTCTAACTCGGAAGTAAATCCCACTAATTTCAATTGTGCTTATTTCTGTGGCGCAGTGGGTCAGTGGGTCTGGTTGTTAACCAGAAGGTTGGTGGTTCAAGAAGCCCACCCAGGGATGACCATGGGCAGGATTCCTGCATAGCAGGACGTTGGACTAGATGATCCTTGGAGTACCTTCCAACTCTACAACTCTATGATTTTCCAAGATTTCTGAGGCTGCAACCCATTATTGGGTTCAACTGGACTTTGAGGAGGCATGCGTAAGGTCACTGTCTCTCTGCCTAACCTACCTCGGAGGGTTGTGGTGTAGATAAAATGGGGAGGGAAGAATCCTGCACTTGAACTCCTTGGTGGAAAAGGTGGTATTGTATATAAATGTAATAAATAAATAAATGTGAGGTGTCTGCCTGCTAATTTTTTTCAACGGGTGGTAAGCCTATTGCTCCTCCCCAGAGGTGCAAGTTGTGTAATTATGGGTTTTCAGCACCTGTTGACAATCTTATCTCTTCACCCATTTGAAGATAGTTGATTTGACAAAAGCAGAAGTAAATGGATAGGTGCTGTCTGCTGCTCTGGTTATATGGTTTTGTTTTAAGCTGGTTTAAAATCATTGGCCTAATTTTCATGTACATTAAATGCTTGAGTTATAAGTTGCCCTGGGATCGAAACTGATGAAAGGTTGTGAACAAATGAATAAATAAAATTCCCAGAATCTCTTTACTACCCCAGCTCATCACATTTTGGAAGGAATGTCAATCAAAAGGGGTGTGCTGTGTTTTTCAGTGGGATTCATTAGATGTTTTCTCCAAATATCTGAGTGATTTAAAATAGTCCAATAGAATATAAGCAAATTCAGAATCAAACCCTTAGATGAAACCAGTTATCTGGGAACGAAACAATGAAAATACTACGCTCTTGATGAAAGCAGCAAAGGTGAAGAACTAAAAAGCATTTGTAGATAAAAACAAGTCTTGAGATTTCAATCGACACACTTACCTAGGAGGAAGTGCCAATGAACTCAGTGGGGTCCACATTTGAATAGGTGTGCACAGGATTGCACCCTTGTATGGGAGGAGACACAGTGAGAAACCACCAGACTAATAAATAACAAGTGATAACCCTCTCTAAGCATATGCTTCGTCTTCAGAGCTTTAGAAACTGCTAAAGCAGGTTTGTGTGAACAGTGTTGGGGAAGACCTTGCTTCCCTTCTACTGACACTTGGAGCCCTCAGGTGGACAGACCCTGGGGAGGCCATCCCAACCGAGATGGATCAGACGGTAGAGCATGAGACTCTTCATCTCAGAGTTGTGGGTTCAAGCCCCATGTTGGGCAAAAGATTCCTGAATTGCAGGGTGGTTGGACTAGATGGCCTTCATGGTCCCTTCCAATTCTGTGATTCTATGAGGGATCATGGAATGCAAAGCTGTCTCACCAAGAAGGTTCTCTAACCTGCTGGGCTGCGTTCTGCCTTCACCATCAGAAGGATCATGCCGCTGAATACCAGTTTCTGGGAATCTCAGGTGGGGAGAGGGCTGTTGTGTTGAGGTTCTGCTTACAAGTTTCCCATTGGGGCATCTGGTTGGCTACTGTGAGAACAGGATCCTGAGCTAGGCGGGCCATTGGCCTGATCCAGCGGGTCTCTTCTTATGTTCTTTAAGGATATGGACAGTGGAATTGGGATTTGGTGAGTGTGTTCCCCTCCCCGCACTCTTTGCTCTGTGAATTTCCACGTGTCCTCGACAATCAGCGTTTTGAATTGGGTCCAGGTATCAATGGGAAGCTGCCAGAGAAGCAATATATTCCCTGTTAAATGAATGTAGTGTTTATTTCTTTAAATGGGTGGATGCGCCCTTCATGGGACAGTTCGCCAGGCTGCACAAAAGTCAAGTTGAAGTGGCCGCCAGAGGGAGCCCCAGGAACGTCTCAAAAGGATAATGGTTCTTGGAGGAATCGACTGGTTCTCTACAAGAAAACCAAGCACCAGCCAAGACCTTTGTGGCTGATCTCAACATATGCAAGTCCTTTTTTCACCACTATCCCCGAACAACAACAACAGCAACAACAAAAATTATCACAGCCTAGATTTTGTCAGCAGAATCCTTAGGTATGTCTACTCAGAAGTAAGTCCTGTGGAGTTTAGTGGGGGGATTGCTCTCAAGTAGGTAAGTAGAGAATTGTAGCCTCTGTACATCCATTTACAATGCAAATAATTAGTTCTTCTCAGGACTGTGCATGCTCATCCCTCACCTGCTGCTTTCAAGCTAGTTTCATTCCAAATCCTGCCATCTGCCAGGATGGATATGGTAACCTGATAGATATTTGAAAACCCTTCCCTTGATTAGCTCATCCATACCTTTCCCTTACCACCCATGCCCCAGTGAATAAGGGAGGAGAAGAAGAAGAGATGAGTTTGGATTTGATATCCCGCTTTATCACTACCGAAGGAGTCTCAAAGCAGCTAACAATCTCCTTTCCCTTCCTCCCCCACAACAAACACTCTGTGAGGCGAGTGGGGCTGAGAGACTTCAGAGAAGTGTGACTAGCCCAAGGTCACCCAGCAGCTGCATGTGGAGGAGCGGAGACGTGAACCCGGTTCCCCAGATTACGAGTCTACCGCTCTTAACCACTGCACCACACTAAGGGAGGTGATTGTGATATTGGTGTATGCCCACCCACAACATCACTGGGCAGGTGTGGATACACCTCACAGTGCTGAGTCCACCTCCATCCATTTTCAGATGGACACACTATGTGGTAACGCAGGATCAATCTGCACTGAGCTTTTATTTTTGGAAGGAAACTGGTTGGTGAAAGTACTCTTCATAAAATACACAATGGGTCTGTGTTGCGTGTGGACTAGGTAGGAGAAACAAGACCTCGGTGTGCATTGCATGTAGAATATAATGTTGAGTGCACACAGCCAGGGCCGGATTTAGGTTTGAAGAGGCCCTAAGCTGCTGAAGGGAATGGGGCCCTTTCTATGTCCAGCTGTCCTTTGTCAACAACAAATTGTCACTGTTTTTTGTATTGAATACAGTATATGCTATGTGGTAATTTATGGACCTAATAGGTCTCTGAAGCCATTTGCACATAACAAAATATGTATTTTATCAAAGCAATTGATATAGAAATGAGCAAACCAGTGATACTTTAGGGAGCAGGCTTGCAGGCGGGGCCCATGACTTACATCATAGGAGCCTACACAACACAAAACAAAACACTGTTGCTGTGTGTAGCTTTTATTTTATTTGTTTTTTATCTTATATTTTGTAAATGTACATCCAGTTTTTTCCCCTTTGAATTTTTTTGGGACCCCCAAGAGAGTGGGGCCCTAAGCTATAGCTTGCTTAGCTTATACGTAAATCCGGCACTGCACACAGCCTTAGTCTGTGATTATAAACAAAGTGCAAGTCCCTTTCAAGAGAAGCTGTACTGTTGTCACACAACCAAAAAACCACCCCAAACAGCCCCTGAACGGTTGTTGCAAAATGCCACAGTTTTTTTTAATTCAAGGAAACTTGGGAAAGGCTATAACTCAGTGGAAGAGAATGTGCTCGGCATGCAAAAGGTTGCAGGTTCAATGCTCTGCATCTCCACTGGGGCTGGGAGATGGTTGTTAAAATATAAATTTGTATCATTTAAATTTGTATCCCGCCTTCCACCCAAAGGTCACAGGGTGGTTCACAACATGAATGAAAACACAAAATACAGTGGTACCTATACTTAATGCGTTCCGAATGCACATTCGTAAGTCGAGAAAATTTGTAAGTCGAATCCCATAGGAATGCATTGGGAGAAAAAAACCGTAAGTCGAAGCAACCCTATCTAAAAATTCGTAAGTCGAAAAAATCCTATCTAACCCGCATCCACGTTGGCGGACGGAGCTCCGTTCGTAAGTAGAAACATTCGTAAGTAGAGTTATTCGTAAGTAGAGGTACCACTGTACGTAGTAACACGAAGACAAAAACAAGACAAAAAAAACCTCTCCCAGTGACACATTTAAAAGGCCATAGAATGTTAACCAGCCCAAGACCTTTCGCCTGGTGTGCAAAGCTCCTTAGTGAAGGCGCCAGGCGAGCCTCTCTGGGAAGAGCATTCCACAAATGTCAAGCCACCGCGGAGAAGGCCCATTTTCGTGTTGTCGCCCTTCGGGCCTCCTGTGGAAGGAGGTGCATGAAGAAGGGCCTCAGATGATGATTGCGGGGTCCAGGTCAGTTCACATGGGAATGAAGATGGAGCCTTTGTTTCTAATAGTTATAGGGCACTTCCAGACTGTCCAGACTATTTTGCAGGATGGAAGATTTATGCAACTGAAGTGAATTACAGTTCTCTGGCAACCTAGCACAACAGATAGGGTTCTCAGGTCTGCTTCCAAAAAACAGTGGACAAGCGGGGGTGTGTGTGTTTAAATTAAATTAAATTATATATTTTCTTATTTGCTGCTGCTCCTGCACATCAGGAACAGGAAGAGGCGTCTTTTTCTTTTATGCCTCTCCTTTTTGTTCTCCCCGCGAGTCAGGAACAGGCGGGGCAGAACTTCGGCAAGAGGCGTCTCCCCCCCCCAATTTTTTTTAAAAATGTCTTGTGAAACAATTGAGTGTGATTAATATTTTTTTCCGGAGAATCGAGTTCAATGGATATTCGATCTTTGTCCCATTCTTACTTATGAAAAAAAAGACAAAACGTGATTCTCCTATCCTTATTCTCTTAAGACTGTACAGCTTTAGATTACGTACCATTTCATCATAAAGCTTTTGAATAAAAAAAATGTCCACTATTTTGTGTAAAAAAAATTTAGTGAACATAATGTGAAAAAAGCGGACTGTCCGCTCAAATAGTGGACACCTGGCAACCTTAACAACAGAGGTTGGATGGCCATCTGTCATGGATGCTTTAGCTTACGTTCCTGCATTGCAGGACTAGATGACCCTTGGGTCCCTTCCAGCTCTAAGATTCTATGAACAAATCCATTTTTTAAAAAACAACAACCCGTGCCTGTTTTTGCTTTCTGAAATGTGGCGGGGAAATGCATGGGGTGAACAAACCACCAATGGAAAGACCCCGCAAGGATGAATCCCCCTTGCCATTTAACTGCTTGGTGGGTGGAACAAATGCTCGATAAAGACCAGATACAATTTGACTTCTGCATAAGCTTTGTTCAAGCAAAGCTTAATGTATTTGTTTAATATATTTTTAAATATTTTGTTGGAAGCCACCCAGAGTGGCTGGAGAAACCCAGCCAGATGGGCGGGGTATAAATAATAAATCATTATTATTAATTATTATTACAATAGGTCGTCTGCAGGTCCCTACAGTTAAGCTTGAAGGTTGGGAACGTAGTTCAATGGTAGGGGAGGTGCTTTGTTCACAAAAAGTTCCAGGTTCAATGTTTGGCATCTCTAGACAAGCCTGGGAAAGACCGACCCCTGTACTTGCCTGTATAAGGAGAACATGATTATCTTCTGCCTGCGTGATTCAACCTTGCACGTCTTTCCCTTTTCTCGCGAAAAAGCAGAAATCCAGCAGGCAGTGCATACAGTATTCTCCTTTCTCCATGTCAGAAGAAAACTGCTGGATTTTGTCTGCCTTGCAGGCATTAAAAAAAACAAAGGAACCTCGCAAGGGGGCGGGGAGGCAGCCCTACTTGACTTTTATAAGTGTTTTAATAGCGTCTGGGTTGATGCCGAAATCATCCTCTTACATCCTGCAAAAGAAATAATTGTTAACTGAAGACAAAGAGACGCATCAACAGGAAACAGAGGTTGATAGAATACTAATGACCATTTAAGGTGATTGAGTTTTAACCATGATATAAATACATTCAAGGCTGACATCTTTATCAAGAGCTATTAAACGCTGAAGTGCTCAAGTGTAAGAGGAGGTAGAATGCAGAGGGATGGAGACCGGCAGAGATAAGGGTAAAGAGGGAAGGAGGAGAGAGCCAAGTGGGGTTTTCCTGTTTAGTTCTTTTAAAACATTCCACATCCCCTTATCGAACCAAAAGAAGATCACAGTTAAAGAAATCTGGGTGGGTGAGGAAGTCTGTCTGAATTAGAAAATAATATCACTGAGATGCAATCGAGGCAATAGCACAAACAAAACCCAAAGCAAAAAACTGGAGGCTGGAGAAACTCTGGGCTATGTCTTGTACTGGATAAAGAAATACTGTACCAACTTATTTTCTGTTTCTTGTTATAATTTGTTTTTCATTTTTCATTTCACATCAAACAAAATAATTTTGCACTGAATCTCAATACCCCATTTCAACCTCCCTCCCTTTCTGCGTACAGGTAGGTAGCCGTGTTGGTCTGGGTCGAAGTAAAATAAAAAAATTCCTTCAGTAGCACCTTAAAGACCAACTAAGTTTTTATTTTGGTATGAGCTTTCGTGTGCATGCACACGAAAGCTCATACCAAAATAAAAACTTAGTTGGTCTTTAAGGTGCTACTGAAGGAATTTTTTTATTTCCCTTTCTGCGGTTAGGTAAAGGTAAAGGGACCCCTGACCATTAGGTCCAGTCGCGAATGACTCTGGGGTTGCGGCGCTCATCTTGCATTATTGGCCGAGGGAGCCGGCGTACAGCTTCCAGGTCATGTGGCTAGCATGACAAAGCTGCTTCTGGCGAACCAGAGCAGCACATGGAAACGGCATTTACCTTCCCACCGAAGCGGTACCTATTTATCTACTTGCACTTTGACGTGCTTCCGAACTGCTAGGTTGGCAGGAGCTGGGACCGAGCAATGGGAGCTCACCCCATCGCAGGGATTCGAACTGCTGGCCTTCTGATCGGCAAGCCCTAGGCTCTGTGGTTTAACCCACAGCGCCACCTGCGTCCCATTTTTGCGGTTACTTATGTTTATAATATATTTTCTGCATCTCCAAGTTAAACCTAATTTTTATTTATCCAATATTACAAAATTAGTTTTATATCACTGCACATCTTTACATTAATCCTGCTAATGATTTGATCTGTTTAAATCCATTTTTAAATTATTCAATAAACAATTTCCATTCTAAATTAAAAACTCTTGTCATCTTGATTCCTTATTATTCTGGTAAGTTCTGCCATTTCTGCATATTCCAAAAGTTTTTGCTGCTATTCTTCTTTGGTTGGGATGTTTTCTTTTCCATCTTTGGGCTAAAATAATTTGGACTGCCGTGGACATATGCATAAAATATTTTTTATCTCTCACCACCAAGATAAAGAGAACCCACACAAGCAACGCTGACACAAAACCCCACACATACACTAAGAAGCATTGTCACCCTACCCCACCCCACTCACCATGCCCCCCTCCACCTCTTTCCCCCTTTTCTTCCTAATGTAACACTAATGTCTCAACAAATCATAGAATCATAGCGTTGGAAGAGACCACAAGGGGCATCTAGTCCAACCCCCTGCCAAGCAGGAAACACCATCAAAGCATTCCTGACATATGGCGGTCAAGCCTCTGCTTAAAGACTTCCAAAGAAGGAGACTCCACCACACTCCTTGGCAGCAAATTCCACTGCCGAACAGCTCTTACTGTCAGGAAGTTCTTCCTAATGTTTAGGTGGAATCTTCTTTCTTGTAGTTTGAATCCATTGCTCCGTCTCCGCTTCTCTGGAGCAGCACAAAACAACCTTTCTCCCTCCTCTATATGATATCCTTTTATATATTTGAACATGGCTATCATATCACCCCTTAACCTTCTCTTCTCCAGGCTAAACACACCCAGCTCCCTAAGCCGTTCCTCATAAGGAACGAAACTGACCTGTAGAAAATGTAACCTGAAAAAAGAGACATTGCACATACGTTTGTAAACCCAGAAATCTTCAATAAATATATATATATTAAAAAATAAAAAAACAAAGACCAGGCTTTGCTTCTCAATCAAATAATCAATAAGTTGTTATATTGTTTGGGTATCTAAAATTCTATTATTCCCCAAAGAAAAGCCTCTGGTTTCTTAGAAAATGTTATCTGTTTAGGGAAGTTTTAAATGTTTAATGCTGTACTGTTTTAATATTCGGTTGGAAGCCGCCCAGAGTGGCTGGGGAAACCCAGCCAGATGGGCGGGGTATAAATAATAATAATAATAATAATAATAATAATAATAATAATAATAATAATAATAACAACAACAACAACAACAACAACAATAACAATAACAATATTAATAATCTTAAGAAGAAATCCCAACTTTAATTCCATCAGCACATGGGTTAACGCTTCTAAATTGCATCTTGCATCTACTTTTCAAAATGACACTGCAATGGGATTATAAATCAGTGTTTATAACAATTATGATTCAAAAATGGGCATTGTTCACCCACCAGTCTCTTGCCTAACACTCAATTGCCTGGAGCAAACAGGGCTCCAACATCTGCCCCATGAGGAGGCAGGCGAGGAGGAAGAGGCAGCCCAATATTTTCTGATGCCTGAGGCCAAGGACAAAAGGGCATCCCTGCCCATTCCCCATGCAGAAACCAAGGGGAGTGGCAGTGGAGTCTTACTTCAGCGCTGGTCATGGAGCAGTGAGTGTCCTCTACCTGGGGGCAGCAGACAAGCTTAGACGTCTCAGAGGAAATGTGGGGTATGGGAGTCTACATCCTCTGCCAGGAATGTGAGAGAAGAAATCATGGTCTATTGTCTCCTCCAGCATTGGTCTTTTAACTTGTGGGTCAGGAACGGAAATAGATAAAGGCAGAAACTGGTGTCAACAAAACTCTTCAAAGTGTTTTGCATCAGAAGCACTGGGTGTGTGTATGTCAACGTTTGACCTCCGCAACAGGCAGCAAAAATCTTGTGCCGCCACCGTTTCCGTGCTAAATCAATGCAGTGCCTGACCTTTCTTCGCTTAAATAGGCTTAAATGCAAGGCTACAGCTAGATCCTTAAAAATCTCAGGCCACAGACCGAGGACATGAATTTGTATACACTTTGCATGTGCTAAATTATACGTACAGGGGCAAATTTAGTCTGGCTTTCAAAGGATTAAGCAGCTCTGCAAGCGACAGGGGTTAAACAAAAAAGGGGGAAGGGGCTGGAGATTCCGCCGGTGCAAATATTCTGGGGTTTTACACACACAATTCTGCACTGGACCACCCCTTAACAACATTCCTGCTTAAATGGCTTGACAAATTTTTCCTGAGAATTTTTCGACTTTCTGATAATAATGATCATTTTTCGTTCCTTCTCTTCTCTTAACCCACCCAAAGCTGCTCTTTCCCTGAGCGTTCAAAGATCACAAAAAGCCAGAACTTCAAAGAGCTTTTTAAAAAATCAGACATACCCTTTGTCGTTTCTCTTACCTAGACAATTTGATGAGGCGCCGATTTCGCCTTTTAGAAGCCATGAAGTTCCAGCCACCATAATGAGCTGAAATAACTTGAAGGGGCAAAAATCAAAGGCATATATTAGCAGAGGTGGTGGTGGGGTGCTGCCCAAAACCTAAGATACCTATTAATTTCAGAGCAATATCCATAAGATCAAGAGGAAAATGTGAGGTTGAATTTGGCGCATCCTGAAACATTCATCTCGGTTTATCATGCCTGGTAATAAGGAATATAGAGCAGCAACATCTGAAGTAAGAAGCACAGGCTGCAATGCTATGCCTCTTTCCATCTGAGGGCCACATTCCATTCTGGGTGATCGCCTGGGGGCCAGAGGAGAAACTGGAGATAGCTAAAGATTTACTAGGCTACACACTCAATACACCCCTCTCTACGTTATCAGAGTACAAGTTTGCATTCCTGCCCGGGGTGGGGTGGGGGGCTGCAGGAAAATGCACAGCCGGGTGTGTGAAGGGTGTGGCTCAGAAAGGTGTGTTGCCTGCAGAGAAAGGGCCAGGTGGAGATGGTCACATTTGGCCCCTGGACCTGAGCTTTCCTAACCACAAGCCAGCAATGGGACGGGCCACAGCCAGTGGTGGGTGGGACCAGGGCCAAATGTGGGTGGGCCACTCCTTTCCCCTCTTTCTGCCATCCCCTTCCCCTCCACCTGCCATTCTATTTTATCCCATCCCTACCCCCCACCTGAAATTAGACTAGGGGCCACGTGAAATGAGGTGGAGGGCCACATGTAGCCCCCAGGCTTTCTAGAACGGGAGCACTCACTGGCGTCGGATGAGAGGCCAGTTGTTCCTTCCGCCAAGGATTTCTTGACACGCATACAGGAAAGATTTACTAGGCTACACACTCAAAACACCCCTCTCTACGTTATCAGAGACATAATCAGCACGAACCTCTTCCTTAGTTGAGGTTCCTGCATTGCAGGGGCTTGGACTACCGGTACATGATGACAATGACGACGACGACGACGATGATGATGATAACATGACCTTCCAAGTGTCCCTATTTTCCAGGGACATTCCCAGATTTACAGAAGCCGTCCCAGTTTGTGATTTGATTCTGGAATGTCTCACTTTTCCTTCCCTATTTTCATCAGAGAACTGCCAGAGGGTATGTGATAACAACAATTTCTTATGCCCCAGCCACTTTGGGCGGCTTCCAACAAAAATACAGAGGGGGAAAGGGGGGGGTGGGAAACCCAAGCATTAAAAGCTTCCCCAAACAGAGCTCCCTTCAGATGTCTACGAAAAGTTATATAGCTGTTTACATGACTCCCAATAACTCTGCAATTCTCTACGTCTATGATTCCTCTATCAGTTTTGAGAAGTTCCAGCTGAATGCCACTGAGAGAGCATGGCAGACAATACTGAGGATGTCGAATCGACCACTTTCCTTGCCATTCCGGACAAGATGGGCTGCAATCAGATGGTGGCCTCTGACCACATTGGCATATTGGCAGAGCTGCTGTCTGCTTAGTTGTCAATAAACTGCTCTGCAAAAGATGGCTGCCCATTTATTTGAAAGCTGAAGTGCGGTGAAGCATTGAGGGTGCAATGTGAAGCCGTAGCACTGTGTCATCACCACCAGTGTAGGATGTCAGGGCCCAGGGCAAGGAAAGTATTGTGCTCCTAAGGCAAGTATTGCGCCCCCTAGCCAGACCCTCCATGTGGCGCTGCTGCTGCTTCTAGACTAAGCGGGTAGTCCTAGTGCTCGGTTAAGCCTCACCAGGCAGGGTTCGGATTCAAATCACATGCAAAAATTGTATGTTAGGAGAACAGCACACTGAAATGCTGGCAGATTTTCCCAGGAGTAGTAGTAGTAGTAGTTGCTGTTGTTGTTGTTATTGCAAACTCTGGAATTGTGGCAAGCTGAGCTCAAGACTGGAGTAACGAAAAATTCAGAAAAACTGAACCGGGCTGGTGAATCGATCCTTACTCGAACTTCCTGCCCCTTTAACTGCTGGGGCCTCTCCTGAATGGGTAACGGTTCGGTTTTCTCCAAAAAGCATTCATTCCTTTTCCATCTATTGCCAAGGGCAGGATTCCGGATGATTAAATAAAAATAAAAATCACCCTGTTTTGTTCCTATTCTTCCTGTTAAAACAAGGAAGCCCCATGGACCTTGGAGGTGAGAAGCTCTTTAATGTCCCACCGACAAAGATCGGCACATGCTGTTCTTTCACACTTGCAACCGGAACCGTCCCACGATCTCCAAAAGAAAGTCCCGTGCGCTTAGAGACTGAATGAGAGTCCTCTGATGGTATCACAAAGGATCCCTTTGCCAGAATTCAGCCAGCTGAGCATTAGTCTCCAAAATACTGCTGCCGGTTCCAGCACTTGCGTTGTCCTTGCCATTTTCCTACATATATTTCCACACACATCTGGTGCCCTCCAAATGTTTTGGATTGCGATTCCCAACAGCCCCAAACGGCATTTGTCTGTGGGGCACGCTGCTCCCCACTCACCCTGCCTCCGCACCTGTATTGCATGCCACTCGTGAGGCAGCCGCCCTGGGCGGCAGGACCTACCAGGCAGAGGTAGTTTTAGGGTAGAGTGACCGGTTTGGCTGCACTAGGTGTTGTGTTGCAGGGGTTGCCAAAACAATGCTGTTAGAAAGGAGTGCTAGAGGAAGGGCCCCCTGAATTTTAGTGTCACACTAAGCACTGCTGAAATTTGAGGGCCCAATGTCTGCCACTGCACTGGGGCAACAGATCTGCCCTCCAAGGAGTGCATCGACTGCTGCTACTGCTGCAGATTTTGTCTGCGATGGCTGTGCATAACAGCCACTGCTTCCACAGCATGACTAATCATGGTGGCGGCAATGGAAGGTGGGTCAGCTCCAGGGTGGCACAGCAATAAGGCTCAATTGTGGCTGGTGCTAGCTGTGAGAGCAGCTCAGGATCCATGGATCCTGGGCTGGCTCAGCCCTCCCTCCTCAGGGTATCTCATTTCAGCACTTTCTGCTGGTTGAATTCCTGCCGGTGAGACTTCCACCTGCCCGTTCATTCAGCAGGCGGAAGGTAGAGGTCTGGGCCGGTGGAATGACACTTCGTGGGAGACCAGCTGAATCAGAAGAAAGCGGAGGAATTTGGATGGCAGCCTCGCTGTGAATTGAAAAGCACTGGGTTCAAATGTCACCTCTCACTGGGTAGCTTCAGAGAATTCACTGTCTCCTTCAGCCTCCACCCATCTCCTGTTTTGTTGCAGAAATAGAAGGGCATTGATCCTGATCTGCCTTGCAGGTTTGCTGTTTCGATAAGGCAATGGATCAACTCTCCAAAATGTGATGAAAAATCTTAAGTTGACCTTCCAAAATTCATTCTTCTACACAATTATTAAAGGCACGGGACCCTCTCCTCTTTGCACCTGGTTATCAGAGTAGCCACACAAGCTTCCCAACACACACACACACACACACACACACACACACACACACAATGTGTGACCTCATCAGCTAGTATATTCTTTGCTTTGATGGCTAGTAAAGCTTATATACAGAAAGGTCAGACACTGCAAGGAGAAACACAATTCCACAAGACTGTTTGGCGGTGACATTCTGCAAGTCATGTGACTTCTCAATCTCATGCATGTGGCCCGGAGCTGAAGGTGCCAGACGAGGCCCACCTTTGACATTTTCTCTCTGCCACCCCCGTTTTCTCGCTGATGGAAATGTCTGCTGTGTGTGCACAAGCCAGGCGAAAGGGCCCTTTGTTTTTTGCTAATTCGTCAGAAAGCACAGTGTTGAGACAGATTTTGATCATTCCTGGTGAGCAGCCAGTTCTCTCCCTCCGCTCACGTGAAAGGCTCCACGCTTGCAGCTCAGTCTTAGTGGGGGAAGGGCTGCCACTCAGGGGTAGAGTAGCTGCGTTGCATAACAGAAGGTTCCCGGTTCGATCCCCGGCATCTCCAGGTAAGGCTGGGAATGTCCCCATTGCCTGAGACCCTGGAGGGTTGCTGCCACAGTGGGAATATAGCAACTGCTCCAAAAGCAATAAATAAATAAAAATAAATCCAGCTCCTTTCTTTTCCCTGGTTGGTTAGAAGCTCAGTTAGAAGCCCTCTCTTCTTCCTTTGGGCCTCTCCCCACTGCCCTATTTCCTGAGAGCTTCCCTTTCCAATGAGAATACACATCTAACATCACATTTTCTCTTAATGCTGCCAAACAGAAGCTACAGGGACCAGGTGCCATACCAAGGACAAGATATGTGTACCTGAAGTTGGCTCTCCCCACAAAAGGTGCTAACAAGAGGCGATGCAGAGAAGAATCTCAAGTGTGTGTCATATTTGCTTGTGCAAGGCAACTCCCAGCTGGGGCTTGCAAGGCTGCTTCGAGAGTCAAGGTGATGTGGCGGTGCAGGGTGGTTTGGAAATGTGGGCTCGTTTAACAGTCAATTCTGTGCAGTTGTCTTGGCACACCAAGCTCTTCCTGGGGTGGGGAACTTTTTTGTAGACCCAGGGCCACATTGCCTTCTGGGTAAGCCAGGGGTGTGCAGGGCAAGAGGCAAAAGTGAAGCAGAGAAATGAATGCCATGTTTACATTCACCGGTACTGCTGCTCTGCTACTTTGCTACTTTGCCGCCATTCTGTTACATTGCTATTTTGCCGCCTGTTGTTTTTTGGCTTTGCCTTATGCTTTCTTAATGGAAAGTTGTGGTTGTGATTCAGACTGATGCTTTTGTACCTTGCCCTCATACCTGCCAAGTTCCTCTCTGAAAAATAAGGGACCGGACCGGAAGTAGCATACCGGAAGTAGCGCGGCGGCCATTTTGGAACTGGGCGGAGCATGCTCAAAAGTCGCTTCTGAGCATGCTCCGCCCAGTTCCAAAATGGCCGCTGCGCCAGAATAAACCGGGGGAAAACCAAAAAAATCCGTTTTTTCGGCTGGGGACAGCTGGAAAAACAGGGGTTTCCCGGGGAAAACGGGAGACTTGGCAGCTATGCTTGCCCTGGGACTGTTTGGCAAAGCGGGCTAAAATGAATAAATGATAGGGGATTGACCATGGAAGGAGAAGCCACCACATTTGCACACTCACTTGAACTTCTCCCTGAGTGGCGTAGGGTGGGGCGGGGCGAGGTGAACTCCACTCAGAGGAGAGAGTGCAGGTGCGCAACCAAAAGGGTGAGTTGGCGAGGCAGCCGGTGCCTCCTTTTGCTGACTCAGAATAAACCCACAACATACACCTCCAGCTCATTTAAAGCACATGAGGTTTTGAAACAAATTTCGCTGCGATTCCTGCGTTGCAGGGGGTTGGACTAGATGGGGTTCCTTTTTAGCGCTACAGTTCTACTACTCTATAACTTCCTCCAAATGCTCCTGGGAACTGCAGTTTATCCCATCCACCCACAGAGCTACAATTCCCAGCACTCTTAACAAATGGCAGTTCCCAGAATTCTTTAGGGAAAGCCCACATTCAGTAAATGTATTTTGTATTGTGCGGATGTGTCCTCGTTATTTCACAGTACATGTCCATAGAGAGAGTACAGTCCATAGAGAGAGAGCAACTGACAGCCAGAGAAAGAGGGTAATGATCCCCATCTTGGCTGTGAGTTCTGATAGACTCGCTCCCTGCCTTGCAGGCTTTTCCCTACCTGAACTGGGAGGGCGGGGCTCGGACTGACTCCAGCTACAAAACCTGAGTCTGAGGAAGAGGCCAGAGACTATTTTGCATGCCTCTTAGTGCAGACCCAGGTCATCGAGCCTGAGCTTCCACCGTCCACCATGAACCACCATTGGCAGCAACGGCAGAAGATATGTTGTATGTTTATGATACTATTTTATTCTCTTGCTAATTTGTTGTTGTTGTTTAGTCGTTTAGTCGTGTCCGACTCTTCGTGACCCCATGGACCACAGCACGCCAGGCACTCCTGTCTTGCACTGCCTCCCGCAGTTTGGTCAAACTCATGTTGGTAGCTTCGAGAACACTGTCCAACCATCTCATCCTCTGTCGTCCCCTTCTCCTAGTGCCCTCAATCTTTCCCAACATCAGGGTCTTTTCCAGGGAGTCTTCTCTTCTCATGAGGTGGCTGCTTTAAATGTGCATTTCATATCTGATTTCCTTTGGTAATGCTTTCGTTTGAAATAAAATTTAAAAATTCCTTCTGGTAGCACCTTAGAGACCAACTAAGTCTGTCATTGGTATGAGCTTTCGTGTGCATGCACACTTCTTCAGATAGCTCATACCAATGACAAACTTCGTTCGTCTCTAAGGTGCTACTGGAAGGAATTTTTTTATTTTGTTTCGACTACGTCAGACCAACACGGCTACCTACCTGTAACTTCATTTGAAATGTTTAAGATAATAAATTGTTAACTTTGCTGCGTTAAATGTGCATTCTGTAGTTGACCTTCTGTGTGGTGTTTTATTTGCTTTGGAGAAAGAGTTAGCTCGCTGAGTGAAAAGCCACGTTTTATTGTCTTTATGTTTTGATTATTTTTATTATGTATTCTGTGCTTTGATTATTTTTGTTATGTATTTTGTGCTTTGTATGCTGTAACTTTGTGTTATGAACTGCCCCGAGACCTATGGGCTGTATACAAATGTAATTAAGTAAATTTTAGTAGTAGTAGTAGTAGTTTTCTGTGAATTATGTTTCTTTGAATGTACTGTATACTGTATGTTTGACTTTCTTCTGGAATTGCTTCCTTTGATGTTTTAATATAGGTTGCAAACCACTTTGGGATTCCAATCCCCTTAAAAATATGTGTGAGGGGGAGGGCTTATAGGGAACAGCCCCCCCTCATCAGGTCGAGTTCCTCTCAGAGCAGTTTCCAGTAGCAGATCAGATACAGGAGTCAGGAAGCAGAGAGGGAGGGACAAGGCTCTAGCAGCGTCAAAGAGCCTCAACACTGAGTAGAGAGGGAGGCAGCTGGGGAGGAAATGACGGGAGAGCAGTCAGAAGGACGGCCCTTCCCCCCCCGACGCCTGAATTGAGGCAAGGTTGGACAAGGGGGAGGCGCTTTGGGGTTCCCAAGTTGTTATGTTGGGCGCGAAACAGAAAGAAGCCATTGCGAGGTTCTGACTCAGACTAAGCAGACATGTTTTCCAGAGACTTTGCACTGTAAATAGAATGCACAATAAAAAAAACACCTTAAAGACAAGCAGGTGTGGAGCGTCGTTACTCAAGAGTAGCTGCAAGAACCTCTGACAATATGAATTGTAGAATTGAAATGAATGACAATAATCCCTTGCCTAGTCCTTGCTTCAGGGAGTATTCATGTGTATTCTTAGTATTCATTTTTCCTGTAGAAAAGAACTGTTTCTGGGATGTTGGGTGGAAAAGATGCTGCTGGTGCTGCCATCAGGATTTGGGTCCTTTTGCACAGAGCAGCCTGGAAAGATGTGGAAGCAAGGAATTGTCTTAAACTGCAGCTGATTTCCTTGGATTCTCTGCTCAATGCGGCAATGTTATTTCTATTTTATTTATTAAAATTTATATACCTCTTTATTGTTGTCGTTTTCAAAAGTGCTTTACAAAATACAGCAGCACAGGTTTGGGTGGTGGACCATACGATGGTTTTGAAGCTCAGGCTTGCCACACTCTGGGGCTGCCCCCATCACGATCTCATGTGGCTAGGAAGCATGCAAAGCAACATCCAGTTTTCTGCAAGCATTTTTTTATATATAAAAAAATGACAAGAAAATGAACACGCATATTGTTACTGCAGAGGTCGATAAAAACTGTGCTGTATTTGAACATCCTTACAAATGAAGTGTAATTACAACGAGCGCTTTTCATTTCTGGCAGACAACATATAAAATATGTACAAAATCCTCTGTCTCTTTCAGTTTTCTCTTGGTTTTCTGCGATACATTCATTGAAAAAAACTGGCTTTAAACAGTCACAGGAGTCAGGTACAGAGAAAGGAGGTGGATGCGGTTTTGCCAAATGCAAAAAGGTTCTCCCCCCCCCCAATCCCACTGCCAGATTTCATTTTAAAACATCCGTGACTGTCTGTGCCAGAGCGCACCGGAAATTAAAAAAGAGAGAAAAGAACAGTCCTAGCATTATGTGCGACAGCTACACTTGGTATGTGAACATGTCGAGAAGCAATTTTGGCATTCCAAGGAGGGACCACAATAACTGGAAAAAAATTAAGCACCATTAACACCCTTGACATCAGCTGGGTGTGTGTGGGGAAATAAAGGAGATACATACATGGGGAGGGGAGTTCTCACCTGACACATTCTAATTTGTAGAATCATAGAATTTAGAGTTGGAAGGGACTCCGAGGGTCATCTAGTCCAACCCCCTGCAATGCAGGAATCTCAACACACGGTTCCCCATCCAATTTAAAACCACACTGGACCCTGCTTAGCTTTGAAATGTGCTAGCAGGCTTCCTGATGAAAGGCTTTACCCTGGTGAAAATGTGATGCTCAGTTTGATTGCTCTGGTCTTGTTTGTAAACATTCACCAGCAGATCTCTGTCTCTGCTGAACATCTGCAAAGTGGACATCTTCAGGGAGGTCTGGTTGCAGGGTTATAGGACTGCTCTTTCTGGGGATGCTTGCCTGGCGCTAACTATAGTTTAATTAATTAATGGCTTGGCAGAACAGCAGAGATCATTCTGTGTGTGACTAAAGAGTTAATTCTTTAACAGTAAATCAGTTAACCGTGTGCGTGTAGGTTTTCCTTAGCAACAAATCACAGCAACATGACCCTCACTGAGGTAGCATGTGCTCTGATTGGCTGTGTCTTTCTGAGGGAGCTTTTCCTCTGTCCATTTGGTTGAATGTCTCTCTGTGTCACATACAAGGTCTGAACTAGCCCCAGCTGATTTAATGATAAAAACGTATCTAAGAACATTTTTCAAGTCCAATCCAGATGTGGACTGGGATACACATCTCTGCTTAAAAGACTTGGAAATAGAAGGTCTTCAACAGGTGTCAAAAAAGACAATAGAGAAGATGGCTGCCTGAAATGTAATAAGAGTTTCAAAGCATAGATGCTGCCACACTAATGGCCTGATTCAGACATAGATGGAACAGACCTCCTGGTGAGATGGTATCTGCATGAGACCCTCTCCTACCAAACGGTATTATGTACTTTTGAATTTTACTTGTATATCACTTTGAGACTCCCTGTTTGTTGTGAAGCAATAAATAAATTTGATAAACAAAAAGGACGGGTCTCGTTTGATAGGCTTTTTCATAGTGGGCAGGCGAAGAATCAGAAGTACTTTATTTTCTGGATCTTTCTTAACCTCTTTCCTACTCTTGTTGTGTCTTTCTTTCTCTTTCTTTCTCTCTTTTTTGTGTTTTTATATAGATGAAGGTTTGGGTTTTTTAAAAAAAGGAAAATATATTAAGTTTTTTCTCTATAATGCTTAAGAATTTTATTTTATTTTAAAAAAGATTGATCAAATATTCTTAATGTCTGGTTTTCTCTTTCATTCCTTTTTGTTATATTTGCCAATATGTTTTTTAAACGAAGTGGGAGGGACATTGACCATAGTCTCACTTTTTCATCACAGCTCTCATGCGCTGCAGGGGTGTTTGAGAAACCATGGTTTGTACCAAACGTCGCTAGATGTGATAACTGCGCCGACATACCTTGGAGGTTGCTGCACCACATAAATGGGAATACTGAGCCGATGGGAAATGAAGCGAGATATGCTCCTGCAAACCATGGTTTGGGGGCAATATCTGAACCGAGCTGCTTAAATGGGGAGAATCCGTTTCAGCAGCTGTCTGTGTGTAAAGGCCTGGGGGAAAGCCATGCACAAAGCTGAAGATGCAATGAATCATAAGTTGATGAGATGCTACCTTGGAACAACCAACAGTTTCAGAGCTTTTCCCTGTGGGCTCTTTTTTTGACACTGACCAACCCAGAGTCTTGCCTGCCAACTGCAGAGATCAGTGATGCTTGCTGCAGTTCTCTTTTGTGCCTGAAGAGGGCACTGAGGGAGTCCACAGTTTATGTTCCAGATGGGATGGAGGAGAATCTCAATTCGATTTGCATTTAAATGTGAACTTACCTAATTTGCATTTTCAGCATCAATATGCGAACCAAAACACAGTCGCCCTTCAAAATTCACATTTTGAAGGATCTTGCAAGTGTGGTTCTCCGGCCAGGTGACATGTACAAAAATATATATGCGTTTAAATGCACTTATTGGCGGGGAAAAGGCATTATATTAATGGAAATTGCATTGCAAAAAATGTGGTTGACAGGGAAGACCACATACAAAAATGTGTACGGCGGGAGTTTGCATTAAAATGCTGACAAATTTCCACAGGAATTCTGTTAAAAGAAAATTGCAAAATGATGCAGAAATGTGGAGAACAGAGCTCAAGATGGCGGAAATGAGAGATTGCGAGAAACTGAAATGGACATCTTCTCCTATCCTTAATTGTGAGGCACCAGCCCAGCTTCCGAGACTGCACTGTGCTCTGGAAAAACAGCTGAACCCTGGAGAGATTGTGTTTGGCAATCTTGGTGTGCGAAGGCTCAAATGCCCTTCTCAGTTTGCATCCATTATGCTAAGGGATAGCAGTGCAGCTAAAAGGGAAAAAAGGGCGGGGGAACCTCACTAAAACTTGCCTGCACTCTAGTTGCTGAGAATAGCTGGAGAATTTGGGAGGAAACAAGAGGAAAGGTAAAACCACATGAGAAAAAAAGAAAGGCCAGGCATAAATAAAGGTAACAGATCCCACACAGCAAGCAGCATGGGCTACCCAGAACAAAAGAAAGAAAGAAAGAAAGAAAGAAAGAAAGAAAGAAAGAAAGAAAGAAAGAAAGAAAGAAAGAAAGAAAGAACAGCCGCTGCTTCTGCTGCAAAACCTACTTAGCCTTGCCAGTCCCTCTAGCTAGAAGGGAACTTTGCTCCTGGCTTGAACAGACTTGGGGCAGGTGAAATTTGATGCTATTGGGTGGTGCCTCTCCTCTCCTTCAGGTGTTCTCTGGGTAAAGGTAAAGGACCCCTGGACGGTTAAGTCTAGTCAAAGACAACTATGGGGTTGCGGAGCTCATCTCGCTTTCAGGCCGAGGGAGCTGGTGTTTGTCCACAGACAGTTTTCTGGGACATGTGGCCAGCATGACTAAACCGCTTCTGGCTCACGGAGGACTGTGACGAGTGCCAGAGTGCACGGAAATGCCGTTTACCTTCCCGCCAGAGCGGTACCTATTTATTTACTGGCGTGCTTTCAAACTGCTAGGCTGGCAGGAGCTGGGACAGAGCAACAGGAGCTCACCCCGTCGCGGGGATTTGAACCGCCGACCTTCTGATCAGCAAGCCCAAGAGGCTCAGTGGTTGAGCATCTGCTGTTCATGCTGAAGGTCCCAGGTTCAGGCCCCCCCCCCCATCCTCAACTCCAGGTAGGGCTGGGAATGTCCCTTGCATTTTTTAAAAAGGTTGCAATATATATTTTTGCACAATTTTGTAACCCTAGGGCGAAAACAATGAGAGAGGGAGGGAGTGGCTTCATGATCAGTGAGAGCCAACCTATCAGTTCCATGTACAGCACAGCTCCAAGAAGGGAGAGGTGGTTTTGCGATTGACACAAAGGACTAGCCAATCAGCGCTGTGCACAGCCCTGCTCCAGCTATGTGGGAGGTGGCTTTGTGGGCTAGTCGAACCAACACTGTGCAAATGGTCCGCTTTGGCTGCAAACCAGAACAGGTTAGTGGAGAAGTCTGTGCACATGGCCGAATATGGTGGGTGTGTTGCAGTGGTGAACTCACTTCCAAAATACCCTGAGATTCTTAGGAAGTTAAATTCTGAAGCTGTTCTGTGCTCCCACAGACTCACACTATCCCCCGCTCTAAATATAATAGCTTCCAGAAATAGAAATCAGAGCTACTGACGCTAAATACATTTCAGACAAAAAGTCTTTTGCAGGGAGAACTCGACTGATGCAAAGCATCTCGTCTAATCTAAGCTATCTCCTACACGGGAGCATCAAAGATTGCTTGCCTGCAGAAAGCAGCCACGGCAGTGCAACAAAAAAACAAAAAAGCCCACAGCCACACTCATGCCTACCCCTGTCTCACTTCAACTTTAAATTGGCCACCATCCCTGGTTCAGCCCCTCTCAACGACGTGCTCTCTGACTTGACTTGAGGGCCAGGGGCCCCAGGAGCAACAGTTTTGCCATAACATGGGCACCAGGAAGGGGAGTTGTTGGAGAAGGGCAGGGCCAGCCTGGCTGTGCATAGTATGTAACACAAAGCACCTTTACAAACCAGACAGACTTCCCTATTGATTCCTGCATCCAGGTATTTATAAAAAAGAAAAACAGAACTGCGCCCCATAGCACCGGCAATATAGAAGAGTTTCGCTTCCCCTTTCCCCCCACCCCGCCCTGCCCCCGATTCAGCAACCAAGGCCATTTATTTTCTTTTTTAAAAAAGGATGCCCATTGTCTTTATCCGTCCCTGCAGTGCTGATAGTTGCCTGTAATCCAGTAGCAAATCTGCGCGTATTTGAGGGGAGTGATGCGAACGGCCACATTGAAATCCTGCGGGGAGCCGTTTGTGTCCACCCACTGGTGCCCGGAAAATATCCCAATGATCTTGCGCTCCCACTTGCGGCTCTGCCTCTTCCACATCCGTACATAAACTCCCGAGCCGCTGGCACCTGGCTGGGCGTCACACTGCTGGTACAAGAGGTCGTACGTTTCGTCTTTGACGTCGCAGAAGCGGTAGACCAGGTTCCCTGGCCGGTCGTTGTCATAGCCCGAGAAGTGGATTCTCCCGCCAGGCAGTTGCTTTGCCGCTGGGCTCACGCCAATCTTCATGAACTTCCGTTTGTGGGGTTTCTTGAGCTCCAAGAGAGCATAGTCGTAATCCATGCCAATGTCGTTGGCATTCCCTTTGATCCACCCTTTGGGGACATGAGTCCGTTTCACTCGGATCCACTGGAATTTCATCCTTTCCGGCTCCGGGGAGCTACTGATATTTGCCCCCTTGCTGCCATCTTTCAGCTTCGGCCTCAGGAACCCCACACGTAGTTTCCTGGCCCCTTTGACGTAGCTTTTGCCATCGTGGATGCAGTGGGCAGCCGTGAGGACATGCTTCTCAGCCACCAAAGTCCCGGTGCAGCCCGTGGACAACTTCACAGAAGTAGAAAAGGGGTAGTTAAGCAAGAAGTCCTTGCCAAAAATGCTGAACCTTGTGTCGTATCCGTAGATCTGCCTCTTGGTCCGAGATCTGCTCTGCGTCCCGGCGCTCCCACTGGTCAGAACATAGATGCCGACTTCCGTCTCAGTTCGGGAGCCATTGGAGTACAAAGTTTCGTAGGACAAGTAATCCTTCACCTCCTCATAAGTAGGTAGCGGGGAACTCTTGTGGCAAGAGGGGCTGCAAGATGAGACCACTTCCAGCTTAGCTTCGGCATCAAACTGCGGTTTGTCCAAATAAGTGGTTGATTGTGGCAGAACGACGGGGACTCTGTAGGCTGGCCAGGTGGGCCTCCAATGAGAACTGGAAGGTAGAACACCTTTGATGGTCCACAGGAATAAGAGAAGGCATGTTAGGCTGGTCATGGTGAACCCTGAACTGTGAAAAGGAAGGAAGATGTTATTTATTTATCATTTATATAACACATTGCGATTTATTACAGAACACCAAAGTAGATTATAGAATTGTAGAGCTGGAAGGGACCCCAAGGGTCATCTAAGTCCAACCCTTTGCAAAGCAGGATTCTCAACTAAACATCCAAGACAGATGGCCATCCAATCTCTGCTTAAAAACCTCCAGAGAAGGAGGGTCCACCACCTCCTAAGGGAGATCATTCTACTGTCAAACAACTCTTACTGTCAGAAAGTTTAGTCGGAGTCTCCTTTCTTGTAACTTGAAGCCATTGGTTCGAGTCCTACCTTCCAGAGCAGGAGAAATCAAGCTTGTTCTCTCTTCCACGTAACAGCCCTTGAGATATTTGAAGGTGATTATCATATCTCCCCTTAGTCTCCCCTTTTCCTGGCTAAACATACCCAGCTCCCTCAACCACCCTGGCCACAGTGATCCATGCATTGGTAACCTCAAGACTTGGTTACTGTAAGATGGTTATCGAGATGGAGCTACCCTTGGGCCTCATGTAGAGACTCCAGCTGGTGCCAAACGCCAGGGCGAGACTCCTGAGTGGAACAGACTACCTCCAACGCATAACTCCAGTGTTCAAAAGTCTACACTGCCTGTCCAAATACTACCAGGCCATATTCATGGTTCTTGTAATTAATTTACCAGGCCCTTAACGATTTGTTTGGATACCTCAAGGCTCACCTAATCCCTGCCTGATCCCTGGGGTCTTCAGGGGAGTCACTGTTTTGTGGTCCCGCATGGCTCTGATGCTCCACTCATTTCCAGCAGTATTGTGGGCCCGATTTTATGAAACTCCATTCCCAGTGACTAGCCCAAGGCCACCCAATGGAGTTCATAATTGAAATCCCCACCATCTCCAGATAGGGCTGAAGAGATCAACCCTGCCTGGAGAGCTGCTGCCAGTATTGACAGTACTGTACTTGAGGTGGCAGGAATTGAACCTGGGACCTTCTGCATGCAAAGCAGATGTTCTGCGATTGAGCTATGGCTCTTCTGCAGTCCACAATTCCACACTGGTTCTAGCTTGTTAGCAAGAAGCATCCCACAGCTGAAACAAACAGACCTGAGACGAGAGATACATTATCTTGTTTATTCTGCTCTTGAGGTCTAGGGCTCTTTTCCTTCACAGTCGCAAGCGGTGAAGAAGTCCAATTAAATAGCATAGGCACTCCCTTTCAGATTTGCATTGGGGGAAACGGAGCGCATCTACAGTACTGGTGCAGCTAAATTGGACAGTGTGTGGGGGGGTGAGAATTGTAGACTAATAGAAGCCACTGTTTCCCATGTTAAATTAAATGCCCCAGGAAACCCAGGGCAGCGTTCTTCCTCAGCTCGAATGATAAAAGCCACATCGTACGGTGTATTTGTAGATGACAGGCAGATTAAGTGAGGTCTCCAGTAGCGAAGAGCCACAGGTACCACAACTGTGCCCAGGAAATATGCAGGACTTTGGCTTATTTGAAAATTAGCCAGGCAGCTGAATCACGGCAGGAGCCCAAATACTCCCTTGCAGGAGAGGAGGAGGGAAGGCCTGGCCATTCCTGATAAGGGATTACTCAAACAAATCACAGCTATTAGACGTAGCTTATGCATATTTAAACCCGGCTGGGGTTAAACCAATAATGGTCAGAGCAGCTTAGCATCATTCTTGAAATGCCTCAAAGGAACAGAATACAACCGGCTCTTAGAGAAGGTGTTCGCAGCTGTGCAAGGGAGGAATGGTCCCCGCAAGCATTCACAAAGCAGTCCTCTGTGCTGCAACCCACAATTCCACCCCACGCTGCCTTCAGTCTGTGGATAATCAGGTTACCTGCTGTACCTGACCAGAGTTAGGCCACAGCTCGGCTACTGCCAGTCCTCAAAACTTCTCCAGATGGAGGCCGAGTGAGTGCATACCCGCTTCTCTGGTTTGTTTTCTGTACCACATTTATTTCCTCCTGCTGCTGCTGCAAGGAGCTCAGGATTCGCTTCCAACTATTCCTCATAGCAATCCTGTGAGGTGGGCTGGACCATGAGATGATGACTAACGAAGGCCAAGAGGTCACTAGCTAGGCATTATTATTTGAGCCCTAATCAGTTTCCTTTTTTGCCTCTAGGCACTGTTATGTCCAGAAGATGTCACTGCCGCCAGAAAACACAACAGTATCAAGGGAACTGACTAGGGTCTCTGAAGCACTTCCCAAGTACGCTCTGCATCAGCTGGTACATCGGGCATATTTTTCTCTACAGGCCTTATTGCAGAGATAGATGAATGGCGAATTTGGGGTTTAGGGAAACCAAAAAGAGGAATACTGTATATTGAAGGTGTATAAAGGAGCATCATCTTGCATAAAAAGTATGGGCAAGCTGGACAGTCTTCTCCTCCTCGCATAGCAGTAACTCAAACTGAGTTGCTATAAGTTATCAATGGCTTTTTGCTACATCAATGTAGCTTTGATGTTCAGGAACAGGGAGTCTTTGCATTATAGGTGCTGGGAGTGAACAGTGGGGCAACAACAGGAGAAATGGCAAAGACCCAGTTTGTCACACACACCCCACATGTGTTTGCGTGCGCACACACACACCTCAAAACAATTGTTCATAAAGGGCATAGGAGTTTGAAAGAGGCTGGAGAAGAGATAGGTCTTTTCAAAGAGTAAAATTGCCTGTGTGTGTATCTGGCTTTCATTCAACCTTAAGTAGATCTCATCAGAGAGTAATAGATCATTTGAGGAATTCTAAGAAGTATTATGACACCTCATGAGAAGAGAAGACTCTCTGGAAAAGACCCTGATGTTGGGAAAGATTGAGGGCACTAGGAGAAGGGGACGACAGAGGATGAGATAGTTGGACAGTGTTCTTGAAGCTACGAACATGTTTGACCAAACTGCGGGAGGCAGTGCAAGACAGGAGTGCCTGGCATGCTATGGTCCATGGGGTCACGAAGAGTCGGACATGACTAAACGACTAAACAACAACAAGAAGAAGTATTATGACTGTATGATATAACAGCAGCAGCAGCAGCAGCAACAGAAACTGTCAATGATCCGGCACATACCAGAGAGTAAGCCCTATTGAACTCAGTGGGACTTACTTCTGGGTAAAAATGCTTAAGATTGCAGTATAAGACTGCAGCATCTTTACACAGCTACCTGGGAGTAAGCTCCATTGCATTCAGTGGGACTTCCTTCTGAGCACTAAAGACTTGCAGTTTAAGGCTCTAAAGAATAAAATAAAAGAATAAATGATCCACAAGTTTCTTTAAAAAATTGCTGGCTGCTGAACCATTGCAATTAAGGAATTTGAAGTGGATTGGCTACATTTTCATTCCAAATTACAGGAAGGGATAAATACAAAGTGCTTCACATGTCAGCATCCCATTTATTTCATTGCAGGTATTTTATTTTCGGTATAAAGAGGACTCGGTGTTTGCAGCACATTATATGCAGCAGTGCCCTCTTTATAAAGTTGAAACTCGGAAAATTAGAATATCATCGAAAAGTGCATTTATTCAGTAATGCAACTTAATTTTTTTTAGTTTTTTAATTTTTTTACAAATGCTTTCTTTTGGAAATTCCAAAGTAATAAAACAAATAGTTACAATGATACAAAAATAAACATCGCTATTACATTTCATTAATTACATTCCATTTATAATTGACCCGCCTAACGACAAAAAAATACAATTACAAAAAAAGGCTTGACCTATCTTGCTTTGCATGTCATGCATCTATCTCATATATTGGTTTCACCTTTTAAGTTGCATTACTGAAATAAATGCACTTTTCGACGATATTCTAATTTTCCGAGTTTCACCCGTATATTCACATGGTGTAAAGATGTATGTTGTCATTTAGATCCAAACACACACACATACACACACAAACAAACAAACAGAGAGAGAGAGAGAGAGAACACATAAGCAAGCAATACTCCAAAGTGCTTCTGTTTCCAAAAAGGACAGGAGGTGATGTTCTGATACCAAAAACAGATGGGGGGGGGAGATCGTTTCCCCGGTTTTCCTGCTTCTACTAAGCATCCCTCCAGTGATCAGGGACATTTTTAGACTCTGGAGCCCAAGGAGGGACTGTGATTGGAGAAAGCCCCTGGCAAGTTGGGAGCCTCAGTGGTGCCCCTCTAGAGGCTTCACCCAGGGCTGAGACCCCAGCTGGCTCCTCCCCCCATGGGCGTATCCAGGATCAAAGCTAGGGGGGCACACCGGGCACACACCCCAGCCACACGCCCCAGCCACCTGATTGGCTAGCTGGCAATGACGTGGCCAGGATCCCCCCAGGAGGCATGATCAACGTCCACGCCCCCCAGGGGAACGAGGCCATTTGCAAGGCAGCACACAGAGCCACCCGCGCTTGCACTCCTGCCTTGCCCGCTCCTTTAATGGCAGCGGTGACTAAAACGAGGCGGCAGCAGCAAAGCTGCTTCCGTTGAAGGGGACCTGGACCTGGACCTGGACCTGGGCTAACTTCAGCCCACACTCTTTCAAGTCACAGCGAGCACAGCACAGAAAGTGCTGCCCCACAATGCTCTGCGGCACCTCATTTGCATGCACTTTCTGTGCTGTGCTCGCTGTGACTTGAAGGAGTGTGGGCTGAAGTTAGCCCAGGTCCAGGTTTTTTCCAACGGAGGCAGCTTTGCTGCCGCTACCGCCATTTCGCTTCAGCCAAGCAGGCTGAGGCAGAGCACAGCAGGCAGTGTCCCTGCCTGTCCTCTCCAGCTGCCCTGCTTCTAGGGGGGCAGCTGCCCCCCCGCCCCATGCTGGGTACGCCCATGCTCCCCCCCCCTTAGCTACGGCTCTGGGCTCCAAAATACAGGAGGTTTCCTTCTCTCCTGCTTTTAAAGCTGGGAGTTGCTTGTCTTTTGTCATCCCTGTAATTACACACCTGAGCATGAGGGCAAGTTTAGAGGAAGGCACACGGTCTACGCAGGATGTCTGATGGCCACGTCTCCACCCCACCCGCCTTCTCGCCCTAGATCAAACTAGGTTCTAGCACATTAGTGTTACTGAAGGCTGGATTAGAGGCGGCATTAAATGGGACAAAAATACTTCACCCTTGCAACTGAAGAGGTTTAGAATGCATGTACTTACCCCTCGAATACATCAGTGGAGGTAAGCACACAAAAACTATTATTTATTTCATTTCATAATAGTTATACACTGCTTGATTGTAAAAAGAAGAAGAAAAACCAACCCTCAAAGTTACTTACAAAGGGAAAAACCAATAAACTCACAACTAAAAGCAGTTACCTGTTTGTTTATTTTTAAAAAAAACTTAAAATCAGCAACCAACTAAAAACAAATTGAAACACACAGAGATGGAAAGAAGATAAAAGTCCCTAGCAGAGAAGAATGGCAGATCAAGTTGATGGATTCTGCCAAAATGGCTAAAATAACAGGAAGGATCAGAAATCAGGAAGACCAAAATTTTAATAAGGAATGGAGAAAATTTATAACTTATCTTAAAGACCATTGTAAACAGTTAAAATCGTTAGTAGGATTGGAATACCACTTGTAGTTTAATGGTGAATTTTGAACACAATGGAGAGGTAAAAGATTTAGATCATCATAAAAGATGCAGGAGGAAATGATTAACAATAGGACCCACAAAGGGGAGGAGGGAAGTCCAAGAGATTCCTTGGGATCTTATTTTTATGTGGCATGTTGGATATGTGACTGCAAAAGTTTAATCTGAAAAACCAAATGAATAAATTTTATAAAAAGAAGGAAAGGAAAGAAACAAACACCAACATTCTACCTATCCAGGTACAGCAATTATTGTGCAAATCTGAACACATCTGCTTAGAGAAAGCCCAATAAAATGATCACTAAAAACAGTTACAGTGAAAAAATTTAAAACCAGCAACCAATAAAAAAAACAAATTGATATCCTACCTATAGCAATTATTGTGCAAACCCAAGCATGCCTGCTGAGAGAAGCCAATCTGGTTGAGTTAAGTGGGGCTTGCTTCTAGCAGGTACAGGAGCGCAGCCTCCCCACCCCACAGAGCTGGAGAGAAAAAGGCCTCCTGTATTTGGAAAGCTGTTTCTCCTGCTCACGGGAGACTTCAGTTGGATAATTTACTTTATTTCATGTGGCAGGCAATTTGGGTGTTCTTGACCACATGGAATGCTTGACTTACATCTGGATGAGATACAAGCAGCCTTTTTCACCTCTCAGGAATATAACATGGAAAGAGCGTGGCCTCTTTTTTCCATACAGCACCTACAAACTCTCTCTCTCTCTATGGCATGAATCACCTTTGCAATAAGGACATCCATTCGAAATGCCTACGGTTTGTTTTCTTTGTTTTTTATGAAGGTCACTATTTAGGAGGTGTTTCTTCAATCCTGCTAATTAGAATTTGTCCCGGCAATGTACAGTTTTCTGGTGGGGTGGGGGAGAGGAGGGAGGGGAACTGCGAGAAGAATAGTCTCCGTTACATTTTGCAATGAAGATAGTTTTTTCCACAGGGCAAGGAGCCAGAATAATTAACCGGGGGGGGGGGAGGCAGTGCAGGGGGGGGGAGGCAAGAAAGGCAGAGCGAAGAGCGTCTTTAAACAAATTATTACTATACAGAGTGAGAATCCAGCAACCGTTCCCACTCCTGGCAAAGCCATGCAGGTTGTTAAAAACACAAGCAAGACACTTTAGAAGCACATTTTGAAACACACACACACACACACACACACACACACACACACACAAACGCTACATATGTTGAGACACAGTCCGTCGGGGATGCTGTGTTTCTTGAGCCTGTTCCTTCCTAAATCCTTGCTAATTTGAGGGTTACGAGAGGAGACATGCTGGAAAATCTGAACCAGGTCGCCAGAGCGTCCAGGGCCAGGGTACCTGCCAACGCATACAGTAGACACAGCAGGTACGCTGGCAAGCTGGCCGGAGTGCAACCCCACGCCAAAGTAATAGGATCATTGTGTGATTTGGTTACCAGCTGGCAAAGTTAGTTTAAGAATTACTGGGTCTGGCTTGCCTACATCCCCACTCTGCACTCACACACAAACACCGCCACCCACTTAAAAAAGGAATTTGGATTTTGTGACGAAGGCACATGCTATGCAGTCCACAGAGCTGTCCTCCTGGCCCCTGTTCTTTCATTCCCAAGTTCCTTTTGGGGAAAGGTTGTGATGCAGCCTCAGAGCATCTGGCTGGCATGCAGAAGGTCCCCAGGTTCAATCCCCAGGTCCTCCAGTTACGGCAGGGAGAATTCCCTGCTGGGATTGAGCTACCGGTATATACCAGTGGCAGCTTCCTATGTTCCTACGCTTAAGTTGCAGAATCATAGAATGGTGGATTTTGGAAGGGACCCCCGAGGGCCATCTAATCCAACCCCCCGCAATGCAGGAATCTTTTGCCCAACATGGGTATCATTATCCAGTGGCAGAACAGTAGCACTCTTGAGAGCCAACAGAGCACAGTGAACAGAGCGCTGGACTGGCAGGAGAGAAGACTCAGTGGCTCCCCTCCACTGTGGGAAGCGGTGGGGCAAACAGTATTGAAAGAGGCTTCATGCTTAGCTGCCCCATCACGAGCACAAATAATCACAAATGCACAATACAAAGCAAGCCTGGAGTGGCTCTTTGGACTGCCTACATTTTCGAAAAGGTGTCCCCAAAGAGATTGGGGATCTCTCTCCTGCTACCCAGCAGAGGGAGACCATCTGTCTCTAATGTCTGTGCATTAGATCAGTGGTTCCCAAGGAGAACAGTATTGCCCCCTGGGGGGTGGTGTTACCTAGGTAGGTGCTAAGAGGCAAGAGTGCGGTTGCTGGAGGAGTCAATGGCTATCAGACTTTGTAAAGCTGGTATCACTGGATCGAGATTCATTTGTTGAATGAATTAAACTAAATAGTTCTAACAGGATTTTGAATGAATGTGCAAGTCTTTGTTACTGTTCTGAATTTCAAAACAAATTTCATTCATTGAATTTTTTTGTTCAGAATTCATTCGGGGGCTGGGGCAGCTCAGTTGGCAGAACAAGATGCTCTTGATCTCAGAGTTGTGGGTTCGAGCCCCACATTGGGCAAAAGATTCCTACATTGCAGAGGTTTGAGTTGGATGACCCTCGTGGTCCCTTCCAACTCTGCTATTATATGACTTTAATGACTCTATAATTCTATTATTTTATTTTGCTGTTATCTTTCATAGTGCAAACCACTATTCTGAATAATGCTTTTTATAGGGTGGGAGCACCGAGGATAAGTTTATGGAACCAAGGGATCAGTGGGCTGGAAAAAGTTGGGAACCACTGCATGAGACAAATGAAGAGCTTTCATGCAGGCTTCTGCACTTGCTTGGGAGCCCTGATCATGCAAGACTCACTGTTGTGCAAAGGAGCCTGGGAACTGTAGTTTAACAAAGATGCTGGAACTGGTGGCTCTGTGTGGCGTAAACTGCCCTTCCCAGGATTCTTTCAAGGGAAGCAATGTGCTTTAAGGGCCCTTTTAATGCACGTGCCCTATGACTGCAGCCAGCTCTCTTTCAGACTTTGCCAAAAATGCAGAGGTGAGAGGGGTGGGACTGGTCAGGCCTGCAGGGCAACTTCACTCTCCTTTATTTAAATGTCAGCCTTTCGCTAACTGTAAGCTAAAAGGGTGATAGGGCTCATGTGGTTGTTTCATCACCAATAGCCCAGGATCACATCATGCCAAAACAGTGCCCACACTACTCTGGGTGCCTGCGAAGGGACTTTAACGCCCTCCCTGCACTTACAGTCACTCTGGGTAAAGGATGGGTTTTTAAAGGCTTTCGCACAGCAGATTTATGCAGCTGAGTCTGCAATCTCATGAAGTTGCATGTGCATGCTAGAGAGATCCTTCCCCACCATTGTACTGTATTCATATGGATTCCAAGAGACTACGAAAGTCGTTCCAGGATACCGAAGCCCAACTATTTCGCAACGAAGGGAAACTTTTTACAGCTGGTGGAAATAAGCGAGTATCTCCTGGGTGTCACCCAAGAAAGCAAGCATGATCAGCTGTTTTCGCGTGAGCACATAGGCATCCTGTGCTGGAGTTTCCAAAAATATGCATTGACTATAATGTCCAACTAGGGGATGACTTTCATTACCTCATTAAAGCATGGATTACAATAGCTGGACATTTGCTTCCAATCAGTGTTGCTTCTGTAATCATCAATCAGAATCCAAGAACAAAGAAAAGCCGGTCTATTTTCCATCTGTTTTCAGCCAGGCTGAATTGAGAAAATGCAGGGGGAGCCCAGATTGGGTGTGCTCGCATGCATGTAGATAAGAAGTTAAACATTAATTGCTTTCCAAAGGAATAGCTTTATACAATACTCTTTGAAAGAATCCAAATAAAACCAAGGCAAGGGCAAGCAAAATGAAGTCCATGCGTGGAGTTGCCTTGTGTTCTTGAATTCCTCAAACCACACACACAAAGTTTCTTTCTGATAACTGTGTGCCAGGGGAATGTTAGTGTTTATACTAAAAGGGCAAACTGGCTCAGTTTCACAGGCACACATAATAAACACATGCCCGTCGCCACCCAAATTTATTTACACTTTGAACCCTTTGGTCTTGTTCTCACAAACAGCAAATGAGATCAGCTTCTGGACTTCACATGAATGAATGTTCCTGCAGAAAGAGAAAGGGATATGGAATTCCCTGCCCATAGAAATCCAGTTGTCAAAGGCAGCTGGGCTAGACCCCCTTCTCCCTGGTCTCTAAGATAATGGCCACGTATGAAAAAGCATTTGAAAGAGCCTCCTCTGTAATCTGAACTCCAAAGGACTTACTGTACTTCCCCATCAGCCACCAGTGAAATCTCAGGCCTAAGAGCTGCTGCAGAAGTGACAGTGATACAGGGGGGACAGGAAAAACAAACTCTCCGGTGCTTCTTCCTGTTTCTTTGCCTCTCTTGTCCTTTTCCAAAATGGAATACTGTACTTGGGAGAGGCTCTAGCTGAGGGGTGTGGAACCCTTTACAGAGAGACGCATTCCCCTCCAGGCAACCTTATGAGAGCCACATGCCCATGGTGGGCAAATGCAAAAATGGAAGTGGAAGGAATGATGGATGCCAATGCCACCTTTGTGCAGTAGGAACACAGCATGCACATTTGGTCAGCCCAACCTGATGCCCTCCAGAGTGCAACTTCCATCAGTCCCAGTCATCTTGGCTGCAGCCCAAAACATCTGGAAAGCACCGAGTTGAGGAAGGACACCATCCCATGTAACACTTGCACAAATGTCTTCTTTTGCTGAGTTATAGTGGCTCATTGTAATCATGTTGAAAGAGATACTTGCAAAACTTCCCCAGGTGGCCTGCATATTTTTCTCTTAACAGACCTTATCTCTATACTGGAGAAAAATGTACTTCTTGTAAAACACACACACACACCCCATCCCCAAACCACATTTACAGCAGGCACTGCAAAAGGTGCTAAGTTGGTCAATAAAAAATAACTTGGAGAAGCTATGCTGTGCCCACAGAACAAAGTCAGCATGGTTTAATTTGCTGATGTCTTATCAAACCTCTTTTGTTTTCTCAGTCCCTCTTCTAGCCTACCTTAGAGGACTGTTGTGGAATTACACGAGACCGCGTAAGCAAGTAGGGCTACAGGGATTTTGCACAGCAGGAAGAACTGCAGATGAAAGGATGGGCAATGGGGGGGGCAAGGAGGGAGGGAAGAGACAGACAGACAGACAGACAGAGAAGTTGCAGCTCTGCCTCCACTCTCGATTCACTGCCAAATTAAAAAGTACACGGGGAGTATCCACGATGTGACTTAGCAACCGTACGTACATAAGAGGCACTTAGGTCTCACCGCAGAATAACCACAACTAGACCACCGGAGGATAACCACAACTATGGGGCGGTGTGGGGGGGAGGGCGACTGTGGCTTAGCAGCAGGGCACATGGGCTCAGCATACAGAAGGTCCCAGGTTCAATCCCCAGGATCTCCGAATAAGGCTGGAAAAGACTTTTGCCTGAAACTCTGGATAATTGTCACCAGGCAGTGTAATCCAACTTCCACATACTTCCCCTGCAAGAAGCATAGCCCATGGTCAGGGAAGACAGAAGTCCTAGTTCAGCGATATCTAGCAGAAGTGGAATAGTCACCCTCTGGAGGTGGTGGACTCTCCTTCCTCAGAGGCTTTTAAGCAGAGGTTAGATGGTCACAGATGCTTTAGCTGAGATTCCTGAATTGCATGGGGTTGGACTAGATGATCCTTCGGGTCCCTTCCAACTCTAAGATTCTGTGTTAGTAGAGAGGACCAAATAATTCAATAATTTGGTATGCAGGAACCAAGGGGGTAATTGCTAAGCCCCAGAGCATGCCTCAAAGGGTGGTGTTGCAACAGCGGTGAATGCAAAACAATTTAAAGAGGCTGCTGGTCCGTGGGAATTTGGGAGGGTCCAAAGAGATTAGACAAACAGCAAGGAGGAGAAAGTTTTCAAATATTCCAAGGAGAGTTAGTTAGAATCAAGATCACTTGTCCTTGGTCTGTGCTTTGTATGGTTATGTAGGAATATAGGAAACACAAGATTCAGGCCATTGGTCTATTTAGCTCAGTATTGTCTACACCGACTGGCAGCAGCCCTTCAGGGTTTTAAACCAGGGTTTCTCCAATAAAACCGGGGTTAGGATTAGGTGTTGAATTTGGGAGCTTCCATATGCAAGGCAGATGTACCCTTGAGTTACACCCCCCTCCACAATATGTTAAGTACAGATAATCATAGGGAATCAGAATAGGGATAGGGAATCAAAGCTCAGGTAGACAAGAAAAAGGTAAAGGAGACAGGTACCACCCCAAAGTCAGCCAAAGAGTTTAAATTTTTAAAAAACAACAATAGGTTTTTGTTTAATCTCTTCGACTTTCCCAAGTCCCAAACATTTCTCATGGATCCCAGGAAGAGTAGCCATCCCAACGCCTGTAATAATCCACTTAAGAGGAAAGGATCCTATCTTATTTAATTGTAGCTGTGTGGCCAGATCATCTCTCAGATCAGCCGGGCTTCTAGCTGATGCTCTCCAAGAAGAGTCCCTTCTGGGCTAAAACGCCTTGGAAGTTGGGTCTCAGGTGGACTTTACTTGTGGATATGCAGAGCTGCTTCCTTGGTTTAGATCTCTACAGTTCTCTAGAACTCTTGATCAACTTACCTCTTCATGGCTGTGCCAGGACGCTGATGTAAGAGTTCTCAAGGGTCCTGGGAGCAAAGTTTTTTTATAGATACAAATCAGACCGATGAAGACTGAAGTCCCATCACTCCCACGTTCACGGCGCCGCAGGGGAGAATGACTTCTTCCCTGCTAGCTCGGTCGTTGCCTTCCTTCTCCCCCAAATAAAAGCAACCCCTTCCTCACACCCACACAGATAGATGTCCTCCCCGCCCTGCCCTCCTCTCCAAAGCTCTCTCTCTCTCTCTTGCAAAACCTGGCAACCGGAGAGGAGCGCAGCCGAGAGTTCCCTGCAGGTGTCACCGCGGAGCCCCCTCCTGCCCAGCTGCTGCTCTCACCCCTCGGCGCGATGGGGCTGGCGGGGAGGGGGGCTGGCGGGGAAAAAGTCCTACCCAAGGAGGAGGCAAGCCGGTACTTCGGCGCAGGCGCCCTGAGACTCAAGCCACCCACTTCTGGCTGCAACCGAGGAGCCGCCCCTCCCCACGACGCGCACCCCCCCGCATGCGCTTCCCCCCTATGCCCACGCCCCTCCGTGCGCAAACAGAGGTTGCCTCCGCGCAGCTCCAGCGCGCGCGGGGCGGGGGCAGGATTTGCAAAAGGGGACAAGGCATTCCCCCCTTCCCTCAGAAGCAGTGAATTGGGGAGAGGGGCGGAGGAAAGAAAGGAACCCTCTCTCTCCCGTTTTGCGATGCCAAAAGGGACTTTTAAAAAATATGTCCGCCCCCACCCCATGGGGTTTTTTGTTCCATCGAGGAGGAGATAGAGATGCGATCAGAAGAAAGAGCGCGCCGAACTTTCTCAAAGTTTGGCCAGAGAAAGAGAGAGTGAGGCAGAAACTGACTGCAAGTTAAGGATGCATTGCGAGAGTTGGCAGACGGACGCGTGCAGGAGAAAATGAATGGCCTTTGGAAGAATGGCATGGCTTCTGCGCCATGTACCGAGGCGGACCATTTCCCCCATCTCTCTCCATATTGTCGGCACGGACTGGCAGCTGCTCACCAGAATTCCAGACATTCTCAGCCCTGCCTGGAGATGCCGGGGAATGAGCCTGGGACATTTCTGCGTGCAAAGCAGCAGACGCACTGCCACTGAAGTGCCTCCCTTCACACTGGAGGACCCTGAGGTAGGCAGGCAGAATCATAGAACTGGAAGGGACCCCAAGGGTCATCTAGTTCAGCCCCCTGCAACGCAGGAATCTTTTGCCCATAGTGGGACTCGAACCTATGACCCTGAGATTAAGCGCCTCATGTGCTGAGTTACAAGCATAATAATAATTCTTGCAAAGGCACAGTATTTGGTTTTTTTATTTATTTATCTAGGCTATGATGCTGCCTCCCCCAACCTGGCACCCTCCAGATGTTTTGGACTACAGCTCCAATCATCCATGACTATTGTGTGTATTAACTGGGGCTGATGGGAGTTGTAGTCCAGAACTTCTGGAGGGTGCCTCGTCAGGGGAGGCTTACTTAGGAGCTCAATGGGGCTGTGTTCTGAGCAGACCCGCAGAGGGTTGCACTGTTAGCCAAGCAGTTGTTCAGTAACAAGACCCTCAGGGCTGGGGATGAATATTTGAAACTTCCAGGATGTTTCTTTTATAACAGGAACCTTTGGACTCAGGGTCATAGGTTCGAGTTCCACTATGGGCAAAAGATTCCTGCGTTGCAGGGGGCTAGACTAGATGATGACCCTTGGGGTCCCTTCCAGTTCTATGATTCTGCCTGCCTACCTTAGAGACCAACAGTCATGGCTTTGCCCAAAGAATCCTGGGAATTGTAGCTTATTAAAGGTGCTCCTGCACATCACCTCCTCTGGCCTCTTCATGCCTCTTCTGGTTCTGGGAGATGGGGGCGGGAGGGGAGTTGGTCACCGCAAGAGGGGGGACACCCATGACACTTCACCAGCCTGACTAAGCTCTGCCTCTTGACCTCCCTCCCTCCTTCAGCTTCTGCCTCTGATTCTGAACTTCTCTCTGTCACAGACTCTCCCAGCTCACTAAGCCCTGTGACTTCCTCAGCTTCCAACACCCCCTCTTCCCAATCTTCTCCCTCATCTCCCTCTGACCACTCATAGTCATCCCAACTACTGTATGCAGAACTGGCAAAATTGACGACGAACTTCAGGGGGGGGGAGAGAGACAACAGTGACTTTGAAAGAGAATGGGAACAATTTATAGTATATTTGCAGAAACAAAGGAAGACTGTTGACTTGATGGCAGGATTGAAATAAACACTCACACCTTTATTAGCAAAAATAGGTAGAAGATAAAGAGAAATAATATAGTGGGTTTTTTTTTAAAAAAAGAAACAGCAGTATGAAATAAGGGAAAAATAAATCAGAAGTGGAAGTTGGGGGAAAGCCCAGGAGGGGAGAGAAGAGGGAATGTAATATGAATGTTATGGATATGTGATGTATGTAATAACAGAAAAAGAAAATGGAATAAAAAATTAATAAAAAATAAATAAATAGTCATCCCACCACCGACCCTCTGGCTCGGAGCCTCCTTTCCTTGGGGGTTCCCTAGCTGGTTCCTCCCACCATTCCTCTGTGATCCATGACACTCCGACGGGTGGGGCAGTACCCCATTTGCCCTAACCCACAGCACCAGCATCCACTGATTAAGCATCTTCTTCCCCCACCCCCACCCCGCAAAATTGTATTTTCTCAGTCACAAGGACATCATAGGTCTCTACACTTCCCCATGTTTGCATGGAATGGTGTAGTTTTGGTCCTTACGAATGCAGCTATTGCTCTTGGCTGCCTGTAGCTTCCACCCACTCCCTCCCTCCTCCTCACCGGGGAGTTTGAGCTCTCAGTGCTGTGCTGCCTGGGCAAGTAAAACTGCTGGCTGCAGGGCCAAAGGCTGACATCACTGGTTCCACCGGGAGTGCTGTTGGGATGCCATTCCTTCAACAGCATCCAGACACCGGTTCAAGAGGAAGGGAACAGTTTTGCTGGTGCTCACCAAAGTTTTCATTATTCCTTTGCTTGGAAATCAATAGGATTGGAAAGCATTTTAACTTTGGATCATGTGTAGGCATGCATAGCTAGCAGCCATTCTAAGAAACCCAAACATTGTTGCAGTTTTGAAATAAGGGGTTAAAGTCAGCCCAGTTCTGAAAGGTTCTGTTAGCCGTTCTGATTCCAAACGGCATCCAAACATAGGTGGAAAACTGCTTCTTGATCTCAGTAACATTTGGTTAAAATCAGTGTCATTTTAAAAGGTTCAGTTTGCCATCTTGATACCAAAATGCATCCAATTTTGCATTCAGACATGGACAAAAAAACTATCATGCAAAAGTTTGCTACAGTATCCTAAGAGGTGTCCAAATGGATAGTGAACGAACAACTTTCCTTTTAAAAAAAAGTATTTATTGATGCTTATTCAAAGATACAAAAAAGTTCATACCCATTACTAAGTATCTTTTTATAAAACACTGAAATAAGATACTGTAACTACTTAATCTTAAAAAAGAACAGAGGCACAAAGAAGGAGGAAGGAAGGAAGGAAGGAAGGAAGGAAGGAAGGAAGGAAGGAAGGAAGGAAGGAAGGAAGGAAGGAAGGAAGAATAATAAAGATATTTTTTTAAAGACTTCTGGATCTCTGTCCAGCAGCTAAATATAGTATACACTCATTAAGATCCAACCATTCTATCTTCTGTATTAGCAACTTTCCATAAAATATGATAGATGAATGATAGATTTGGAACAGATGTGAGGCAGCACCTCTGATGGACAGCTGTTGAGTCCACCCTGTGCTTCAATGCCTGCAGGAAAGGAGAGCCGAGACAGGGTGCCTCCGGGCTGTTACTATTTTGCATAAGGAATTCAAGCACCCAGCAGAACTTTAGGCTTGTGCAGTTTAAGTGGATTAAAGGGCTTGGTTGCCCAGGTGCAACAAATCCACTTTTTAAATGGACTAAGACTTTCTTGCGGTTAGGAAATTGCTGGGGAAATGCGTTGAAAAGTGTGTGATGAAGGAATTACTAACAGGAAGATGTGCAAGCAAATTTGGAGGGAAGCAGACGAGGGCTCAGAGCTGTATAACTGCCCCACAAGCAAATCAGAATAAATGCTCAATAAAGTCCCGGATATAATCTGCGGTAACCTCCATATAAGCTTTGTGCAAGCAAACCAGAGCGAATGCTCAATAAACAGGTTGTCTGGAGGGGGGTCTGAAGTCAAAGAGCTCCTTAGGGAGTTTCTCCTGATATTTAATCGAAATATGATTCCTTGCAATTTCTATGCATCATGTCCTGTGAATCAATGAAAAAAACAGCCTGCTCCATCTTTGTCTGCCCTTCAGATATTTGAAAACCTTTAATCTTCTTTGTCCAGGCTAGCCATACCCAACCCTTTTAATTGTTCCTCAAAGGAGTTGGTTTCCAGACAACACACCATCCTGGCTACTTCCCAGTTTTTAATGTCCTTCCTAAAATGTGGCACCCAGAACATGTTCTCAGTATAGTTTTAACATGGAAAAGGAGATGTGCAGAAGTCATTGTCAATGTTGTCACAGACACTGGCCAATAGGTGTCCAACATCTGTGCAACTACAGCATGCTACAGTACTTGTCCAAACTACAATGGATATGCTAGCTGAGAGAAAGGTGAGAATTGCATTGCTCCATCAAAAATTAAAATAATAATTATACAATGCAATTTAGTACTAAGAAAATAGTATTCTCTCCTTGCTCCCAGCAACAGATCTATAAATGGACACACAGTTCCTGCAACAACTGAGTAGAAAGGGTCATGTATCATGCTATAAAATACTTGTCTGGAAAGCAAAATTGTAAAAGCCAGACAACTCTGGGTTTATCTGAGTTCACCAAAGCGGTTTAGGTTTCAAATAACATTGGCTATATGTCACACTTTACCACTACAAGCGAGTCATTCCTGTCTGCCATTCCTGATTCAGGATGCAGCATATATTTGGCAGTTGACAAAATTGAGTGGGGTTTTTTGTCTCTCACAAAGATCTAAGCCAAGCTTGGAACTTAAGCAGGAAGCTGCCCAGATTAATGTTCTGGCAAGCGCTGAAAAGTAAACAGGTAAATGGCATTGTTCTAAGATGCCATCTTCGCTAGCGTGGAAAGAATCTGCCAGTGCAGATTGACAAAGACTCACGAATCCCTGAAGTATCAATAGCCAGCTAATCTCTTCCACTGGGGCTAACAAGTTGGGTTTTGTCACGGTGGTACCGACGGCAGATGAATCACCGACTTATCAACAAAGTGCCATGTTCCATCTCAAGAATGAACAGCTACAAGCCCTGGCTGAAACCACCAGCGTCTCAAGACATGCATCTCTAATATAAAGTCCTGCAGCTTTGATTGGCAACAAAGCTAATCAAAGCAGGAGACAAAAACCAAGCACTATTTGGATGTATAGTGGGGGAGAAGATGCCTTGATTATGGAGAATTGGATTGCTGGGCCACGCTCTTCCTTCTTCTGCCACATCATAAGAATGGAACAGCCTGGTGGATCCAGCCAATGGGCCATCGACTCCAGTAGGCCAAGTAGGACCCAAGCACAACAGCACACTCCATTCCTGTGGAGTGCTACTCAGAAGCATCAGGGGTGCCAACTATAGGAGGCTCTGGGTGCCTGAGCATCCACAAAAAAATTGTTGTGAGTGCTCAGCACCCACACCACAGGGCCCCTGATGCAGCTTCTGGTGCCTCAGGGAGCACCTCAGAATGCTGTCCGAGGCCTTGCGAGACCTCGGAACCCGGCTTCCAGTGGCAACGGAAGTCAGGTCGCAATGTGACCTCATGACATCACGTGCCGGGCACCCATAACCTGTGGCCCATAACCATCCTGGCTACTAGCCACTGGCAGCTGTATCCAGTGCTTTTTTCCCCTTGGGGTACACGGGGGTACCCATACCCCTAAACATTTTGTGAATCTAAGTTTGGCCTCATTGAGGGGCAGTATTTCAATAAGAGTAGGAAAATGAAAGTATCCCTAAACCTAAACACACACACACACACACACACACACACAACCACTGGCTGTATCCTCCACAAATTTGTTCAATCCTCTTTTAAAGCCATCCAGAGTGGCCTTGGGTGAAAACCTCAACAACTTAGACCCGAACCCCCCCCCCAAATGGGCCTTCCACCTTCCTAATAAAAGCTCAACTTTGACCTGAACCCCCAAAAAGGGGGCAGATCACTGTCAGTCTCTTGGGAGTTGGCCACCCCTGACCTAGATGATCTCCTATCATTCCATGGTGGTCTTTTCAACCTTTATAGCAGGGGTGGGGACTCTTAGGCCCTGGAGGAGCCATAGGCAGCCAATCAGGCTTCTCTCTCCAGCCACTGGGACTCCCTAAAGCCACACCCTTCCTTTGATCACACACGCCCCTCTCCAGGCCACACCCAACCTGGACCCTGCTCTGTTCCCCTCTCTCTTATTTTTGTGGGGGCTGGAATGTCTCCTTGGACTGTAATAATCTGTGCTGCTTGCTTAGAATGAATGTGTATTGTGTGTTACATATGGAAACCTCTAACATCTGCAAGGGTAGAATATAGCCTATGATAGACAGGTAACGTCTGTTGTTCCACTTGCTTGTGTCTTTGGCCCTGCCCACTACTGGCATGCAGATTCCAGAAGGTTGCTAATCAAGGAAAGTGGCCTTCAAGATGAAAAAGGTTCCTCACCCCCTACTTTATAAGTTAAAGGGCTCCCCTTCTCTCTTTGGGATCGAGCCTCCAATGAGAAGGCAAGGGTGATGGCATCGTTGAGAAGGAAATTTGTTTCCAACCTTATTTGCACAAAGTCAATATACTCAGGGACAACAGAACCACCAGCAAAAGCCAAACATCATAAAATGCATGTAATTGCTGGATTAAAATGCCGTCGAAAGCAACACAAAGGGGAATGGAAAAAGCTTCAAAGATGCTCAGATTGAATCAAAACCCTGGGTAAGTGACATTTCCCTTCAAAAAATGTCTCCGGGGATTTCAGCTGGGGTTCATTTGTTTTGAATCTGTTTCCAATAGATTGCTAATGAATAAAAATGAACAAAACCCCCCACGTTGGGCTGGATTCAACCAGCCAAAATCAGTCCAAGGACTCCTGCTAATGCAATGTGACTTTCATTCCCCTGGCTCCCTCCATGTGCTCCCAACCTCCCCCAAATTCACTCTGGAGGACCCCCAGAATGGCATATGGGGAAGGGGAAGGGGAGGCGGTTTCTCTTTGCAAACAGAAATGCTTGCATGGTTGGAATGGGGACATGGCTGTGCTGCAGCTCAGAGCATCTACTTTGCCTGTAGATGGTCCCAGGTTCAATTCCTAGCATCTCCAGGTAGGGCTGGGAGAGATCCCTGCCTGAAACCTCAGAGCTAGATGGATCTATGTTCTGACTGAGTATGAGGCATGTTCCTCTTAGTGTGATGTTGAATTCCACCCATTATGACACTGCGAACAATACATAGAAATTACTAGTTAGAGGTAGGTAGCCGCGTTGGTCTGCTGTAGTCGAAACAAAATATCTGAAGAACTGTGCCTGCACACAAAAGCTCATACCAATGACAAACTTAGTTGGTCTCTAAGGTGCTACTGGAAGGAATTTTTTTAATATAGAAATTACTGTTATCCTTATACGTATTATTTCTCACTCAAAGAACTTGCCAGTTGGTGTCTGAAGAAGTATGTCACATTAATCCTGAGCACAAGATTTTTCAAAACCAGCCAGTAATTGGAAGTCATTTTTTATATATATAAAGGGCAACAGTTGTCTTTTGCTGGTGCTAATAAGTCAACTGTTAGCTCCAAGTCAGTTCAGTCACATCTCTGAATTAACAAAGAAGTGTATTTTTAAGAATTCGGCGGGATTTGATAGTCTTGTCATCTCATGCGATAACATTTAGGAAACCTATCCAATCTCTCTCTCTCTCTCTCTCTCTCTCTCTCTCTCTCTCTCTCTCTCTCTCTCTCTCTCTCTCTCTCATATAGCAAACGCAGGCAATGAGCATGGATGGTTTTGCAGCCCAAACAAGGAACAAGAGGGAGGTTTCACCATGCCTCTAGTTTCTGGCAGGTTTATTTAAAAAAAAAAAACACAGAGAGACACACAAAAAAAAATGGGCAGGGAGGCAAGGAGGTGGACTTCTGCTCCCCGGGCCCATCTAAATGTGGCGTGCCTTGATGGCACTCAAAAATGTGTGCCCCTTCCCTCATGTGAGATCAGGCCATGCTAGATCATTTATAGAGCATTTAATTGTTTATAAATAAAAGTATTGCCATATTGTAAAATATCAGGGCAGTGCACAACATAAAAACGTAAAATACCATTAGAACAGTAGGGATAATAATTAAAGTCACTGTCTAACCAAATAAATAAAATAAATAAACAAATAGCTACAAAGGCCTTTTGACATTTTGGAAAGTTCCTCCAGCGATGCCTGGAAGTCAAAAGGCAAGGTGCCTGCTGAATCTCTGGCGGAGGAGAGTTTGACAGCATGGAGCTGGCAACGCTAAATATCTGACTTTTGGATGAGGCCAGCTGGGCCTCTGTAACAAGGGTAACAGTTTACAGTGCTTCTCTGTAAGATCTCAGCGATCAAGCAGGGATGCATAAGGGCTTGTCCAATCTTTGTGTCTTAGTCCCAAGTTGTTCAGAGCCTTGAACCTGGCTGGGTAGGCAGTGCAGGTGTTTCAGCAGAGACAGCCCATAATGTCAGCTGTCTGCCTACTTCCGCAGTCAAGCCACAGCATTCAGCACCTGCTTGAGCTTCCAGAGGAGGCCCAAGGCCAGCCCCAAAGGGAGCGCATTGCGGTAGTTTGCCCATGCATGGGCTGCAGTGGCCAGAAATGACCCCAATCCTGATAGGGCCACAGCTGGCATAGCAGACAAAGAAGAAGAAGAAGAGAAGAGTTTGGATTTGATATCCCGCTTTATCACTACCTGAAGGAGTCTCAAAGCGGCCAAAAATCTCCTTTCCCTTCCTCCCCCACAACAAACACCCTGTGAGGTGGGTGGGGCTGAGAGACATCAGAGAAGTGTGACTAGCCCAAGGTCACCCAGCAGCTGCATGTGGAGGAGTGGAGACATGAACCCGGTTCCCCAGATTACGAGTCTACCGCTCTTAACCACTACACCACACTGGCTCTCTCCAGGACCACTGGTCACCCTCCAGGACCACTTGTCTGCAAAAGCGACTTGACTAGATCCAATGTCATCTCGCCATATCAGATGACTGATAGGAACACTGTTTACCCACGGGAAGGAAACAGGAGCACTGCAAGAAACCATCATGTGTTATAAGGCGTCAACAAGGACCAGCCTTAGTACTGATAAGCATTGTATATTGACACAGGAGAATTACAACATGTTATTCTGATCATGAGGCATGACTACTCATTCTGATAATGCAGTAAAACTGACTGGCCCATTTGTACGGGGGTGGAGAACCATTTCAGTCTGACAGGCCAGATTTCAATCTCCCCAACCCCACCCCATGGGCCAATTTTGGACCACCCACCTGTCAAAGTTGGGTAGGGGTGAGTTCAGGTCCTACGCTCTGGAGCAGGAGAAAACAAGCTTGTTCCCTCTTCCATGTGGCAGCCCTTGAGATATTTGAAGATAGCTCTCAGTCTCCTCTTTCCCAGGCTAAACATACCCAGCTCCCTCAACCATTCCTCATAAGGCTTGGTTTCCAGACCCTTGATCACCTTGGTTGCCCTCCACTGCACACATTCCAACATTCTTAAATTGTGGTGCCCAGAACTGGACACAGTATAGTTGTTTTATTATGCTCAATGGCCAGGATCAAGATCAAAAACACCAAATACAAAATTTAAAAGCTCAGAACAAAATAAAACAGTATGAAATCACATGTACATAAAAAAGCAGTTCTAGGTGGTCATTTATCTCTCAGAAGGAAACTCTTCTGACCTAGAGATGACCATCCATTGATATATTATACGACTCCTGGGTGGTAGTCATTAAATGTTGTATTAAAATTTTATCTTGATACTGGACCTTGTCCATAATAAAACAGCTATGCTATACTATGGTTACCTGCAGGGACCTTGCTAGCTCACCCACATCCTGCAGAAAGGGGGAATGAATGGATTGTAGCACCTGCTAAAAGCCTTTTTGTTTAGACAAACCTGTCCAGATATGTAGAAAGTTGAATTGGTTTAATCTGTTTCTAAGCTTAGCATGGATTTTAAGTATTTTTGAATGTTTTTAATTGTGTCACCACCAGCCATGCTTCTGATGTTAACGGGACTGAGAGAAGGTGCTCACCCAAAGATCTGAGCACACAGGCAACTTTGTATAGGGAGATACGATCTTTCAGGTAGCCTGGGACCGAGTCATATAATTTAATACATACAAGTACAACCATAATGTCATTAATAAAAGCCATCAATAAAACTAGCAAATGTCCTCCCCCCCCCCAGAAAAAATACTAAGGGTGCAATCCTAACCATGTATACCAGGGATTGAGCTCCACTGAATCCAATAGGACAAGAATGCAGAGAATATTGACTGGAAACTTTGATGGGGATTTCTAGCTTGGCTCCCGGCTCCCATTCAATGCTCCCTATAGCTCATCCATGACAGGTAGGTCACCACCAAACCATAGAAGAGCATCTTCCAGGGAGTCCAAACTCCTCCCTTGACACTGCTGGGGATTTGTTAGTGCATTAACAGTTAAGAACTACGTACTTGCTCTCTTGTTGAGGGGGCAGAAAGGGGGACAGCTTTTGAAGCCATTCGAAAGCATAGCAATACAGATCCCAAGGCAGAGAACTAACTGTTCAAATCCCCAGGGGTATCAAGGGAGGGATGGCATTTAAGCACCGAGAAATGCAAGGGCTCAGATGAGAGTTAGCGCTGCTGGAGCAAAGTATGTGCTGTTTCTGGAGCTGTCCGGGGTGCTGTAGAGCACGATGGCGAGAAATTGATTTAAAGTATTTTTGAATGATTCAAATTGTTTTTACTGATTTTTTTTTGTCGGCCGCTTTGAGGTTTTTTGTTTTGAAAGTCAATAAATGTTGCAAGCCACCTTGAATCATCCCAACTTGGGAGAATGGCAGGATATAAATACATTAAATAAACACACTACTTATTTATATTTGTAGGCCATCTTGGGGCTTTTGCCCTTACAGAAGAACATAAGAGGAGGCCTGCTGGATCAGGAGCAGGAGTCAGAAGTAGGGCTGGCCTACTCCTGAGTCCAGCTCCTGACATTACATCAGTTGCTCATCTAGTCCAGCATCCTGTTCTCACAGTGGCCAACCAGATGCCTGAGTGAAACCCACAAGCAGGATTCAAGCACAGGAACATCCCTCATCCCCTGTGGTTTCCAGCAACTGATCTGCAGAAGCATTGCTGCCTCTTTAACATATACAATCAAAACACAATTTCACCATTTCTCTTATTTTTATCCCATTTTCCATGGAGTTGTTGTTTCTCCCCTTCTGTTGCACCCTAAAAGGTAAAGGGACCCCTGACCATTAGGTCCAGTCGTGACCGACTCTGGGGTTGCGATGCTCATCTCGCGTTATTGGCCGAGGGAGCCGACGTACAGCTTCCAGGTCACCCTACTTTCTATCTATTAAATAATAACCACAGTTGTTTTTAGTTGTTTAGTCGTGTCCGACTCTTCGTGACCCCATGGACCATAGCACGCCAGGCACTCCTGTCTTCCACTGCCTCCTGCAGTTTGGTCAAACTCATGTTGGTAGCTTCGAGAACACTGTCCAGCCATCTCGTCCTCTGTCGTCCCCTTCTCCTTGTGCCCTCAATCTTTCCCAACATCAGGGGCTTTCCCAGAAAGTCTTCTCTTCTCATGAGGTGGCCAAAGTATGGGGGCCTCAGCTTCAGGATCTGTCCTTCCAGTGAGCACAGTATTATAATATAATTACTCCTGTTGGTCATTACTCAAATCCTGCTTGCAAGTTCATCATACTGCAATATTTCTTTAAATAGTCCAAAGAAATGGCATCCGTTCTGGTGGCCGTCACCTTAAAGGTGGTCTAAAGTAAAGGTACCCCTGACCTTAAGGTCCAGTCGTGAATGACTCTGGGGTTGCGGCGCTCATCTCGCTTTACTGGCCAAGGGAGCCGGCGTTTGTCCGCAGACAGCTTCCGGGTCATGTGGCCAGCATGACTAAGCCGCTTCTGGTGAACCAGAGCAGCACACGGAAACACCATTTACCTTCCCGCCAGAGTGGTACCTATTTATCCACTTGCACTTTGACGTGCTTTCAAACTGCTAGGTTGGCAGGAGCTGGGACTGAGCAACGGGAGCTCACCCTATCACTGGTGGCCTAGGAGCATTTAAACATGAGTCAATCAGTTGAGAATCCTTCTGGTGGAGGGCGGGGGCTGGGAGAACTTCGACATAACAAAGAAAGAGAACAGGTTGCAAAGTTTGCTTGTTATGTGAAAGGTTAACTTAGTGAAATATTGCAAGAGAGAGGGGTTGTGTTTGACTGCAGTGGTGAAAACAGCACATACTGTGGCATACGCTGTCCTAGACCAGAACTTTGTGCATGTAAGCAAGTTGATCCCTCAATAAATCTGTTTGTCTTTATGGTACTGCAAGACACATTGTTCTGATTAGTGACATAAATTCCTCGAATACTTACCTCCATGAAATGCCCCAGGTCAGCATCACCGCGGCCGTTCTTTCCCACATTAAGATCAGGGCTGAGAGGGGTGGGGACGAATTCAACCCAAATGTTTATTCACTGGGAAATCAAAAGCACATCACAGTTTATTCTCAAATAATTTTATGACCAATAAAACTCTGCAGGCACCAAAACGCTGTTGAATGTAAATAACTCATCATTGTGAATAAACACGTTATTTAGCTGGCACTCGACAAACGAGCAAGAATGCTTCACTTGCTGCCAGGGAGACAGCTTTTCCCAAGCTGGTGCCCTCCAGTTGTTTTGCACTACAACTCGGCCTGGATAGCTCGGTTGGTTAGAGTGTGGTGCTGATAACGCCAAGGTTGCAGGTTCAATCCCCGTATGGATTTTCCTGCATTGCAGAGGGTTCGATTAGATGATCCTCAGGGTCCCTTCCAACTCTACAATTCTATGATTCAGTCAGCACAGGGGTTGATAGGAGTTGTAGTTCAGAACATCTGGAGGGTGCCAGTTTGGGGAAGCCTGAGCTAAGAGAATCCAGGTGAATCACTCACCCAGATTTCCTAGCCTGGTGCCAATGAGTATGGCAGAATTTCTACACCCATTTGTCAAAAGAGAGCAAAACCAGTTGAGAATAATTTCACAATAGGCCATGGCATCAAAACAAATATGGCACATGTTCATTTCCAGCCATGCCTCCTGCTCAATTTGGTATAATAATATGGCACGGCCAGACTATTAGACGCATGGGACAATTGTCCCAGAGCTCCAGTTCTGGGCTATGCACTGCACTGCTGTTTCAAGAAGAGACAGCTGGTGGTTGCCGTGACAGTTTTATCTGTTCTTCCCCCAACTTCCTGATCTACTCAGACTTTATCATTGCTTGTCTCCATCCTAGTTCCTGGCAACAAAACCTATAACCACAATGCGAGCACTAAGGCCTAAATCCAATACAGAGTTATGATTGCAAACACCCATTGAAATTAATGGGGTAAAGCATGTCGAATTCTGTGCTGGCCTAAAGCTATTGCTGAACAGCCAAGAGAGCTGTTGGAGGGAGGGGGGGGGGAATACCCTGTGGGAAGCAAGGGCAAGTGGAAACATTCAGTTACTTGAACCCTGTCAGTGCAAAGTTCCTAAAACGCCCCAAAGAGGATATTTTCGCATTTGCATCCTGTCATACCTTTCCCCCAAATGTATTCTAAGCACATTGCTCACATTGCTACATTAAGGGTTCTAGCCTTAGCTTTCCCCTGACCAGCTACTTTTCTACATGCGGGGAATTAGCTTTACCGTGGAGGAACATCCCAGCATGCAACACACACACCCTCCTTCATTCTGAAGGACGGTGCCACGTAATATTTCTGAATTTGCTTCCTACAACTGCAGACGTAGGGAATTGGATGTAATCATCTAGTATCTGATCTTCAAGGGCTTCTACCCCCTTCTACCTTGGCCATCTATAGCTGGTGGAGATGCCTGTTGTTGCTTGTCCAAATGTGTAAATAAGGGGTGGGGAACCTGTGGTCCTGCAGATGTTGCTAGACTACAACTCCCATCATCCCTGATCACTGGCCATGCCAACTGGGCGTGTAGAAATGCCATCAATAGCATACTGGGGAGGGGGAGTTTTGACGGCAAATGCCAATCGTATTTGCCTGCCTCATTTCCATTCCTGTTTGCAGAAGGACACGTGATTTGAAGCAATTACTGGTACCTTTCCCATTTTGACAGAATTCTCTCACATCCCTGTAGCAGAGTGAAAGTAGAGCAAGCAGAGTTTCCCTCGCAGTGGTAAAACCTGCACGCTCTGCTCAAGGGAGGCCTTCAGCCAAATAAATCTTTGCCCTAACGTCAACCATGGGCTTCTCCCGACAACCTATTTATTGAGCATTTAACCAGCTTTGCTTGTACAAAGCTCCCATGGAGGCCAGATTATATCAGGTCCTTATTGAGAATCCATTGTTTTGTTTACAGGGAGGTTATACAACAATATCGATTCATCTTGATTTGCTATTCATCTTCCTGTTGGTCAGTCGTACATTCCTCATCACTTTCCTAACAGCAAAAAGTAATTTTCTTTTTTAAAAAGTGGATTTGTTGCAACGCACAGAGTGATTTAATTGACTTTATTTGCGCAAACCTAAATTTCCCAGTTCGTGCTTTAATTATTCCTGCAAAATACCAACAGGAGGCACCCCATGTTCTTCATGACTGGATATCTGTAAAAGAAGGGGGAGCTAACCTGTGGCTCTCTAGATGTTGCTAGACTCCAACTCCCATTAGTCGCAGTCAGCGTAGCCGGTAGCCAGGGATTCTGGGAGGTGTAGTCCAATAACATCTGGAGGGCCACAGGCTAGCCCTCCCCTGCTCCACTGTAAAGCAATATCCTAAAACAGGGGTCAGCAAATTTTTCAGCAGGGGGCCAGTCCACTGTCCCTCAGACCTTGTGGGGGGCCAGACTATATTTTCTTGCGGGGGGAATGAATTCCTATGCCCCACAAATAACCCAGAGATGCATTTTAAATAAAAGCACACATTCTACTCATGTAAAAAAACCAGGCAGGCCCCACAAATAACCCAGAGATGTATTTTAAATAAAAGGACACATTCTACTCATGTAAAAACATGCTGATTCCCTGACCATTTGCGAGCCGGATTTAGAAGGCGATTGGGCTGGATCTGGCCTTAGTTTGCCTACCCATGTCCTAAAACATTGTTTCCAAAACTTGGGTCTCCAGTTGTTTTCAGACTCCAATTCCCATCATCCCAGGGATGATGGGAGTTGTAGTCCAAAAACAGTCAGAGACCCATGTTTGGGAAACCCTGATCTAGAACTTGTGGCACCCCCTTCTCTTGAGAAGGCACAGTCCCTCATAAAAAAAAAACCTTCCATTTTGCTCTTGGGGGTCAGAGGGAGAGAGTTGTCAAGACTCTGGTGGACTTCACTTGATGGCTAGTGGGCTGAATTCTTTTTTGCTGGGTCAGAAACACAGGCCTGTGCTAAATGCCCCAGTTAATGCAGAACCGTCACCAGAAACATGTCACCACCACAAACACACAAATCACTCCTAGCAAGTCAACCCCACCTTGAAGCGTTCCTCAGACCTGGCACGGAGGCAGCACTTGGAATGAGGGCTGGACAGCTTCCACTTATGATTTAAGGCTTGTTTCGGTTAAATGTTAACAAGCAGCTCGCGATGGGACTTTCCGAGCGCAGCCAGCGGAAGAGTTGATCCAAGAGTCAAGCGAACAAGAGACTCTGAGAGAGGGCGATCTGGAGCTACAGAGCCAAGCCACTGGAGCTGATAATATCTTCTCTAAAGGAGAAAGGGAACAACAAGGCTATTAAGAAAACAAGTCAAGCATTTCCTTTTCAGTTCCGTAGCTGCCGGGGTAGGTGTCAGCCTCCTGCTCCCTTTCTTGAAGTCAGGCACACTGACTTTAACTGTGTGCCTTCCCTTTAAATACAGCCTAGTATCATTCCCTGTTTCCCTCCATAGACTAGGAAAAGCCCTGTTGCAGGTTTGTATTAAGAGCCCTGCCAGTGGTGTGTTTCGTTCTTTATTTTTTAAATGTAGAACACCTGCTCTTTACTTACTTTAATGTTCAACATCTGCCCAGCTAGCTTGTTTTCTCTTTTGTTGTTTATTGACTCTATATTTAAAAAGGGCCCTATCATTGCACCCCATCCTTTCTCCAGAAATGCTGCCAGAGAAACTTACAAAAATCAGCAGTAAGACATTGGGAAATGATTAATAGTGAATTGAGAAAAATGTTCAAAACTACCTTCTCCCCCAAAACCCAGAGTCCTTTTTGTTGGGGGTAACCCAGACTGAAATTCCCAAGTGTCAGAAAAGGTTATTTAGGTATGCTACAACCGCGGCCCGTGTTTTGTTAGTCCAAAAATGGAAAGTGAGCGAGGTCCCAACTAAAGAGGATTGGCAACTTAAGTTGACAGAATATGTACAACTTGCAGATTTAAGATATAGAATAAGAGAGCAAGAATAGCATATGTTTAAAGAAGATCGGGAAACATTTATTGAATATATGGAAAATAATTGTATGCAGCTGAAAATGCTGGCAGCATTAAGATAAATTCAGCAGAGTAAATAATTTTTGATGGATGTAAAAGTGGAAAACTGATCCGAATGGTTATATTAAAAGATGCAGGGATGTATGATATGATGGCTAGCCCTTACTCGTTTGCTCTTAGCTACTATCAACAGCAACTCGCAAAGCCTTCTGGGAAATCCTAGCAGGCTTTGCACCTGAAGCTCTGTACTTATAGGGGTTCCGGCTTGGGTCTCAAAGCTGACCTTGTTTGTCTTACTCTCTCCATTCCTGCCTACCCATGAATTCTTTCAGGCAACCCAACCTGCCTTGTCTGTTTCTCTGTCCATTTGGTTACCCTTGTTGGAGACGTGGAATTGAATCCATTAGGGCTGGCTGACAGGAGTTCCGGCCTTGGATTGCTTTTTTTTGGAGTTCCTGGGATATCCTGCTGTAAAAATGGCTCGCTTTGGATGGAAACTGCAGTATATATGGAAGTTTTGGGTGCTTTCCCTGGAACAAACTCGTGCTCTGATGCTGATTCTTGCCAGAATGCCTCGCAAAGAGGACTCCCTTGACAGGCCGGATAATTGTCCACGAATGTAAGCAGTTTTGAAACATATCTATATAGCATACTGAGAGTAAAGTTGAAACACCCCAGTCCTGAGAACCAACTTACCAAAGCCAAGCTGTTTGTGGCTTCTGATGTAAGAGATAGGAACGTGCATTCTTTTCTGAAAGATGTGACTAAGGTCCATCTGGTTCAGTTTTCTGAAGCAAATGTCAAAAGTAAAGGAATGGGTAGTTTCATACCCTCCAACACGTCGCAACAAAATGCCCGGACGCCACCTTCCGAGGGTCGCACTCCCGCACGAGTCACGTGACCCACGCGAGATTGCGGCCCTGGGGAAAAGTGCTTTTTGAGGCACTTTGCTAAATCGCGGCCCCGAAAAGGTGTTGTTGTTTTTCAGGGAGCGAGATCACAGTGTGAAATTGCGTGAGGTTGCAGCACCCCCAATGGCTGTCATGCTGTCACAGGAAATAATGGGATGTCTTACAGGGAGAGCTGAGGGGTGCATCTGTACCTATTTGAGATATTGGAGGAAGGAGCCTTAAGAACATAAGACGAGCCTGCAGGATCAGGCCAAAGGCCCATCTAGCCCCACATCCTATTTTCACTGTGGGAAACCTTGAGTGCCTTAGCAAGGACTTGAGTGCCTTAGCAATCTCTGTACTTGCGATCCCTTGTAATTGGTATACAGGGGCTATAAAGCCTTGTAAAGGGGGGGGGCAGAACATCTCCACTGTCCCTGTCACGCAGAATGAGTTTCCTACTGCACAGCTGTACATCCAGGGAGTCTAGATAAACACGCACAGGTCATGCCACAGAGGCTGGGAAGATTTAGGGTTAGGGAAGGGGTCTACTTTGTTTTTGACCACCAAGCGCTAAACAAAGTGGTTCATCTACGTGGATGAAAGTTAAGAGTTAAAGCCTCCGAGATCAACTTCTTATATTCCCCTTTGAAAGGAAACGATGGCGAATCTAGGCCTGAAAGTTTTCAGTCCCGTCCCACCCCCCCATCAATTTCCTATCTTTACATATGCTACAAACATCTAAAATATGCCTCTTGATCACCAAAGGCTTAATTTATTAAAATATTTGTATGGGAAGAAAATCGTAAGTACAAGTCGTTTTTTATTTAAAAATAACCCAGTATGACCCAGTGTAGGACAGACAAATTGTTCTGCTGTTTAATACCCTCTGAACCTCAGGCTGATGTGATTCATAATTTAGGCATCTTGGCCACGATCCAGTGCAAATAAGTATCATGAAGCTTAATGTCAGGGATGCCAGTGAATGAACAAAGTACCCTTCGCCCTGAGGCTCCTAGAAGCTGTCAGGATGCAACAGCAGCCACACCTCGGAACGGCTTCAACTGGCCAGCTAAACCAAGTGAGGTTAGTTGATGGGTCACAAACCCTCGGTGAGTTAGGGACTAGCCCTGCATGCAAAGACAGGCTCCAGTGGACGAGATCAGACGAGATCAATAATGGATCCAATGGTGAAGAAGGCAGTTTCTGCACATGTTGTAGGGAAGTGGGGGGAAGATGGGGTCTTTAACCTGGGAAGGTACCCTTCGCCCTGAGGCTCCTAGAAGCTGTCAGGATGCAACAGCAGCCACACCTCGGGAACGGCTTCAACTGGCCAGCTAAACCAAGTGAGGTTAGTTGATGGGTCACAAACCCTCGGTGAGTTAGGGACTAGCCCTGCATGCAAAGACAGGCTCCAGTGGACGAGATCAGACGAGATCAATAATGGATCCAATAGTGAAGAAGGCAGTTTCTGCACATGTTGTAGGGAAGTGGGGGGAAGATGGGGTCTTTAACCTGGGAAGGTAGCCAGCCCATCTCATTAAAGGGAAATTCTAGTCCTACACCTCCACTGCCTTGCGGGATATCTTCGGGAAAAGAAAAGGCTAAGCAGTAAACCCTACAGAAATCTGGGGTGGAGTTCCTAAGGTTGTTGGATGGCGTCTCGTATGCCTCCTTCCAGCAACTCCTGCAGCCAAACTGGTGCAAAATCTTGCTCTGCTTTACTTTGAACCACATCAGCGAGGCTCAGGGGGGGGGGTCTTCTTGTCATCTGGGCAGCCCAGGACTTCCATAAACACTGCCCAGACTTGTGCCCCAGGGAGGTCACTTTGGTGTTGCTAATACACTGCAGCAAAAACAACGTGGACGGCAGCAGTTACGAGCCACTGGTCCAGACCTCCTCACTTGTACTAAGTAAGAACTAAGGTTTGATAGACCCTTCCTCCCAATGTGAGGGTGAGTGACCTAGCTAAGTCTGGCAGGACAGCTTACTCTATGGTCTTAACCCCTTCATTAACTAGACTTAAGCATGTTGGTTATATGAGGTTGCTTATCCCACAGGTTTTCCAGTTTTCCAGTCTTAGATTGTGTCTTTCACATTTCTGCAGGAGTCTGTGGTTTTTCTTTAAAAAGAGAAAGGAGGTCATGTCTATTAGTCATGTGCTGATCTCACTGTCGCCTGGCCCCTCCCAGTATGCTCCTGTTTATCTCCACTCTTCAGAACTTTGCTACCAAAATTATTCAAAATTGTATAGGCACGCCACTTCTCCTTTCTTCAATCTCCAATTCAAAATGCCTCTCTCTGGGAAGTATTTGGCTTAGCTCCTTAGTCTCCCCCATCGCCAACGGTGTCTGAAACTGGGGTTGATGAGATGGTGTTGCAGTCCAACAAAATCAGGAGCGCTGGAGGGTCCTCACCCCTGATCTAAATCGAAACTGCAAGTTCCTTGGCAATTTTTTTGCTTTTATTTTTCCAGAAAACGCCATGTAGATTAATTGCACTGTTGTGACAATAATGATTAATTGCAGTAATTTGCATAATAATTATTGGGTCTTGCAAGGTTCCTGGTCATATCAGCAACAGTAGAGCCAGATTTAGCACTTCCTACTGCCAGCTTTAGAGTGGTTTGGACCCGGCTTACGAGGAGGTTAGACTCTATGCTCAGTCTTTCTTGTTTGTGGGGTTGTTATATGACTATGAGCACTCATTCTGATTTGCTTATGAGGTACTTATACATCTTCTCATTCATACCTGAAGGAGCGTCTCCACCCCCATCGTTCTGCCCGGACACTGAGGTCCAGTACCGAGGGCCTTCTGACGGTTCCCTCATTGCGAGAAGCCAAGTTGCGGGGAACCAGACAGAGGGCCTTCTCGGTAGTGGCGCCCGCCCTGTGGAACGCCCTCCCACCAGATGTCAAAGAGAAAAACAGCTACCAGATTTTTAGAAGACATGAAGGCAGCCCTGTTTAGGGAAGCTTTTAATGTTTAATAGATTATTTCATTTCATTTTTCTGTTGGAAGCCACCCAGAGTGGCTGGGGAAACCCAGCCAGATGGGTGGGGTATAAATAATAATAATAATAATAATAATAATAATAATAATAATAATAATAATAATAGAATCACAGAATCGTCGGGTTGGAAGGGACCCCAAGAGTCACCCCCGGCAATGCAGGAATCTCAACTAAAGTGCATGACAGATGGCCATCCAACCTTTGCCTAAAAACCTCCAAGGAAGGAGAGTCCATCACCACCAATGAAAATAGGGGCATCCTATTTTATAATAATAATAATAATAATAATAATAATAATAATAATAATAATTTATAATAATTGCCAGGGGGTGGACTAGATTACTCTTGGAGTACCTTCCAACCCAATGATTTTATGATTCTATGAATCATTATTTAATAAAATAGTATAAAATTATTATTATTATTATTATTATTATTATTATTATTATATTTATACCCTGCCCATATGACGGTTGCTCCAGCCACTCTGGCCGGCTTCCAATATATATAAAAACCTAACAAATCGTTAAACATTTTAAAACTTCCCTATACAGAGCTGCCTTCAGATGGCTCGGGGCTTGGATAACTCCATACCCTCCAACGTTTCTCTGATGAAAATTGAGACGCCCTAAGGAAAAGTGGGATCAAATCCAGGATCAAATCAGAAACTGGGACGGCTTCTATAAATCTAGAACTGTCCCTGGGAAATAGGGACACTTGGAGGGTCTGCTAGAGGCAACCCCTTTGGTGGAAATTTTGCCGAGCAATTAAACTTGTGTGAGAGTTCATGTGGCTCAAGGCTGACCGGGTGCGTGTGTGCTCACTCAAGGTATCTTTAATCAGAATCTGATTTATTGTGGCAAAATGGGGGAGAGGAAAATGAAAATTGGATTCCAAATCAAGTACGACTTATTCCATGGCACGTTTTATGGAGCTTGTGGGAAGCCCTGTGGTCTCGGTGTGGATTAAATTATCAAACGCAGCCATAGCCAAGAAATGCAATACAGTCTCTCTCGTGTTCCCAAGGAGATTTTATAATAGTCATATCTGTTGCTAATGTGCGACATGGAGAACAGAAAGAAAAACACCAGGGGAAGCCAGTGGTGGTGAGCTGCTGAACTTGTTCCCATTTCCTCTCGCAAGGAGGACAGCCCAGCCCTCTGCTCATGGGAAACGCAAGGAGAGAATTTTCTGACCCCAAATGATTCATGTGAGTGATCGTTCATCAATAAGTCCACACCCAACCCCTCCTGATTCACAGGCACCTCTGGCCTGGGACGACAAGGGATGGTAACGCTTATCACTTTCCCATATACAGCAGGGATGAGGAACCAGAAGAAGTTGCCTCCATGGCAGGGAATAGTGATCATGGCTAGTAGCTTACAGGCATGTAACACGCCTCCTTAAATGCCTGTTCCTGTCACAATATATGTGGCGGTCATAGAATCATAGAGTTGGAAGAGACCACAAGGGCCATCCAGTCCAACCCCCTGCCAAGCAGGAAACACCATCAAAGCATTCTTGACATATGCCTGTCAAGCCTCTGCTTAAAGACCTCCAAAGAATGAGACTCCACCACACTCCTTGGGAGCAAATTCCACTGCCCAACAGCTCTTACTGTCAGGAAGTTCTTCCTAATGTTTAGGTGGAATCTTCTTTCTTGTAGCTTGAATCCATTGCTCCGTGTCCGCTTCTCTGGAGCAGCAGAAAACAATCTTTCTCCCTCCTCTCTATGACATCCTTTTATATATTTGAACATGGCTATCATATCAACCCTTAACCTTCTCTTCTCCAGGCTAAACATACCCAGCTCCCTAAGCCGTTCCTCATAAGGCATCGTTTCCAGGCCTTTGACCATTTTGGTTGCCCTCTTCTGGACACATTCCAGCTTGTCAGTATCCTTCTTGAACTGTGGTGCCCAGAACTGGACACAGTACTCCAGGTGAGGTCTGACCAGAGCAGAGCAGGTCCTTAGAGTGCCCCCGGACTCCTTGTCGCTGTTCCTTCTAGAGATTAAGGGAAGGCTTGGGGTTGATGGGAGTTGTAGTCCAAAACAACTGGAGGGCACAAGGTTGGGAAAGGGTTTTTGATATAGAAATGGATTCAGCTTCTAGGGGCTAGAAGAAACTGATGTGCCATACAACACACACAAACAGAAACACATCTCTAACGGATTTTGTGCTGGATTCTAATGTTGCAAGCCATTTGGGGAGCCAGCCAATTACTGCTGAAACGCGTGTGTCATTCCTACGGCAAACCATCAAGCAGAGCTCATTCAAAGCCTGAGTGCCTTTCTATAGGGGACTGGGGGAAGTCGGCAGAATGACACTTTGCAGAATATCGCAGGGAGAACATGTCAATGTGTGATGAGCTCCCATACAGAAATGTACATAAAAACGCCTCCCCCGCCCCACAGCGTCTAGACAAACTCAACTACGGCAACACTTTCCTTTTGTGATGTGTGACTAATGGAGGTCTCAGAGGCTATTTGAGCAATGAGAGGCACAAACACCCACTGATTAGGAAGGAGAGAGCAGCCAAGCATCGTTCAAAATAAGCCATTATAAATTTATCAGGCTCTTTTTAAAATAAATGTAGCCATTTTACTGTTTCCAAACTTAGCCATCAGATGAACACAGGTAGCTGTTCTATAATCATAGAATCATAGAATCGTAGAGTTGGAAGAGACCACAAGGGCCATCAAGTCCAACCCCCTGCCGAGCAGGAAACACCATCAAAGCATTCTTGACATATGCCTGTCAAGCCTCTGCTTAAAGACCTCCAAAGAAGGAGACTCCACCATACTCCTTGGTAGCAAATTCCACTGCCGAACAGCTCTTACTGTCAGGAAGTTCTTCCTAATGTTTTGGTGGAATCTTCTTTCTTGTAGCTTGAATCCATCGCACCGTGTCCGCTTCTCTGGAGCAGCAGAAAACAATATTTCTCCCTCCTCCATATGACATCCTCTCATATATTTGAACATGGCTATCATATCACCCCTTGACCTTCTCTTCTCCAGGCTAAACATACCCAGCTCCCTAAGCCGTTCCTCATAAGGCATTGTTTCGAGGCCTTTGACCATTTTCGTTGCCCTCTTCTGGACACGTTCCAGCTTGTCAATATCCTTCTTGAACTGTGGTGGATATTGTGGTGGATAATGAGTCAGGCCATGGGTCCAGCTAGACTGGCTAAATCCCAGGGGGTTGGGGGGGAGAGATGTGTCTCACTCTTTCTGGGTTCCCAGGACATTTGACGAGGATCTCATCAATTCCTTCATCCAAGTCATTTATAATACAGTGGGACCTTGGTTCCCAAATGGCCTAGTTGTCGAACAGATCAGCTCCCAAACGATGCAACCCCGAAAGTAAGTGTTCCAATTTGCGAACGTTTTTTAGAAGCCAAATGTCTGATATGGCTTCCACAGCTTCTGATTGAGTGCAGGAAGCTTCTGCAGCCAATCAGAAACCACACCTTGGTTCCTGAACAGTTTCGGGAGTCGAATGGACTCCCAGAATGGATTAAGTTCAAGAACCAAGGTACCACCGTATGTTGAACAACAATGGACCCAGGACAGAACCCTGCAGCACCCCACTTGTCACTTTTTCTCAGGATGAGGAGGAATCATTAATAGGTACTCTTTGGGTTTTGTCAGTCAACCAGCTACAAATCCACCAAACATTTACCTCATCCAGCCCTCATCTTGTCTGCAAGAATATCATGGGGGACTTCGTCAAAAGCCTTACTGAAATAAAGGTACACTACATTTCTTAAAGGCTATTTTATGCCAACATGCCTTTGAAGCTTTAAAAAATATTATTGAGTCATTTGATTGATAGATGGATTGCATTTATATCCCACCTTTTTCTCCAAGGAGCTCAAGATGGCGTACATAGTTCTCCTCCTCCCCACAATATCCTCACAACAACCCAGTGAGGTAGGGAGGGGGCAATGATTGGCCCAAGGCCACCCAGTGACCTTCACGTCCAAATGGGGATTCAAATGCTCATCTCTCAGGTCCCAGTCCAACACTCTAACCACTATACCACACTGCCTCTCTTTTAGGGTTGCCGTACGTCTGGAATTTCCCGGACATACCTGGAATACTGCTGTCGGAAGCAGTGTCTGGGTGGAAATTGACAAAATTTCCAGGAAAACCCTACTCTTTTAATGATTATTCTGTATTGCTTTTTAAGGCTTCAGTGTTGTACACCAGCCTGATGTTTTGTGAGAGAGCGGTGTATAAGTACTTTAAATACACGAAGGAATAAGATTTAATTGTTTCTCCTTTTTTGGCAATGCTTTCCATCTCTCTCTTTCTAGCAATGTGTAAGTGGCCCCCCTACATTGTAAAGTTATCTCGCCCTCAAAAATTTGATTGTAGACCCAAGTCCTGAGGGCTGGCTGAGGGTAAGACGATAAACACTCCAGCGCCTCACATACTTTCCAAATGGCTATGATAAAATATGCATTTTGCCCACAGTGGTTTTCTTGAGAAGGCCTCTTAGAAAAAAACAAAAAAACTTGGGAGCTTTTCTGATAAAAAATAAATAAATCCCCTACCACCACCACGACCAAGTGCTGAAAAATCACGAGGCAAACTAAAATCTATACCCAGAAAATTCCTTTTGCTTTCCACATGTTTCTTTTTTAAAAAGAAAAAAAAAGAGAAAATAAAGAAAGGAATTGTTGAGGCAGCATTTGATTGTGTCACCTCAGAGAGCGGGCAAAGGATTTCTTTTCTCTCTGTGTTTATTTCAGACAAATCAAGACTTAGCCATCTCCTGAGGAAACAGCATTTGAAAACCAAGCCCTTTCTTTTTGTCATTTTTTTTTAATATCTCCACATGAATCTCTGATGCATCCTGCAAAGAGTATGTGGAATACAGTTATGTTCTTTTCTTTAAAAAAAACACAAAACTTTTTTCTCTCTCTCACTCATGTTAGCAGCCTCGGTATTTCCCACAATGGGCGAAAAGAAACCTGCCATTTCAGGAAGAGAGCGAGCAAGCTGCTTGTGTTTCCCTGTCCATTTGCCAGAGAGTCAAAGATTATCCCCTAATAAAAGGAGAAAGTTCACCCTCTCCCTTGAACCCAGATGAGCTTGCAAGGATGGAGCATTTGGTATCACCACAGAGTTTGAGACGGGATGTTCTTCGCCTACCACCACCTACACAGAAATTCCCGGGTCAGCTTCCCAGCTCCTTATGTTATGACTCAGCAAGGAGTCATAACTTGCAGAATGGTTCACATGGGATTGAAAAAGCAAATGGGCTGGGTGTCACACCACAAAGGATGGGGAAGAAATCCGAATCAATTCATCTACCTCATCCACTCTCCTCGAAAATACGAGAAGATGAAACACAGCCATCCTTTGAAATTTGCACTTCTCCAGATCTTGGAAGTGCAGTTATCATGCCGAGTGGTCTGTACAAAAATGCACATACTAGTTTGCATAAAAAAGCAAGGAAGACATCGAGCTTCCCAAAACCAAACTTTTTTTACTCAGGTTTCTGTTTCTTCAGAATGAGGGACAGCGGAGACTGTGATGTCTTTAGGATACAGTGGTACCTCGGTTTATGAACACAATTGGTTCCGGAAGTCTGTTCATAAACTGAAGCGTTCATAAACTGAAGCAAACTTTCCCATTGAAAGTATGGAAAGTGGATTCATAAGCCATGAATATTTCAACATTCAGCTTTTGGGGACAAACCCAGGTTCTGGTATTATGAGAGAGGGAGGAGAAACCTCATTCCATCCCATTTCTCCATGCCACACACATATTTTTATTCACCTCTTATCATGTTCCTCCGTACAGTGGTACCTCGGTTTATGAACACAATTGGTTCCGGAAGTCTGTTCATGAACTGAAGCGTTCATAAACTGAAGCGAACTTTCCCATTGAAAGTGATGGAAAGTGGATTAATCCGTTCCAGACGGGTCCACGGAGTACTCAACCTGAAGCGTACTTAACCTGAAGCATGGGTGTAATTGGTTCCGGAAGTCTGTTCATAAACTGAAACGTTCATAAACTGAAGCGAACTTTCCCATTGAAAGTAATGGAAAGTGAATTAATCCGTTCCAGGTGGGTCCGCGGCGTTTGTAAACCGAAAATTTGTAAACCGAGGTGTTCATAAACCGAGGTTCCACTGTATATGATTTATTTACACATACAGTGGTACCTCTGGTTAAGAACTTAATTCATTCTGGAGGTCCATTCTTAACCTGAAACTGTTCTTTAACTGAGGAACCACTTTAGCTAAGGGGGCCTCCCGCTGCCACTGCGCTGCCACCGTGTGATTTCTGTTCTCATCCTGAAACAAAGTTCTTAACCCGAGGTACTATTTCTGGGTTAGTGGAGTCTGTAACCTGAAGCATCTGTAACCTGAAGTGTCTGTAACCTGAGGTACCACTGTATATACAACCTGAGCCTGCAATGGAGGGCTTCACAGCATTAGCACCCCAAAGAGGATCTTGCTTCTCCCATAGCCAGAGTGTAGGATTCCAACAGATATCAGGCATGGCTCTGTCTCTCTGGCTCAGTGTTTCCCAACCAGTGTGCCTCCAGATGTTTTGGGACTACAACTCCCATCATCCCTAGGTAGCAAGACCAGTGGTCAGGAATGATGGGAGTTGTAGTCCCAAAACATCTGGAGGCACACTGGTTGGGAAACACTGCTCTGGCTTACCAGCCTGCTGCTTTGCTTTCAACTTCTAGCTTCTCTGGTTCACATAACCTGTGCCGGATTTATGTATAAGCTAAACAAGCTATAGCTTAGGGCCCCACTCTCTTGGGCCCCCCAAAAAATTTAAAGGGAAGAAACCTGGATGTACATTTCCAAAATATAAGATAAAAAACAAATAAAATAAACATAAAGCAGCAGTATTTTGTGTTGTGTAGGCTCCTATTTGTTACGTGCAAATGGCTTTAGATACCCATTAGGTCCATAAATTCAGTGGGTCCATAAAAAACAGTGGGTGTCGCTGTGGGTTAAACCACAGAGCCTAGGGCTTGCCGATCAGAAGGTCGGCGGTTCCAATCCCCACGACGGGGTGAGCTCCCGTTGCTCAGTCCCAGCTCCTGCCAACCTAGCAGTTCGAAAGCACATCAAAGTGCATGTAGATAAATAGATCTACAGCAGGAAGGTAAACGGCATTTCCGTGTGCTGCTCTGGTTCGCCAGAAGCAGCTTTGTCATGCTGGCCACATGACCTGGAAGCTGTACGCCAGCTCCCTCGGCCAATAATGCGAGATGAGCGCTGCAACCCGAGTCGGTCACGACTGAACCTAATGGTCAGGGGTCCCTTTACCTTTAGGTTCATAAATTACCATATAGCATATATTCAACACAAAAAAACAACATCAATTTGTTGTTGACAAAGGACAACTGGACATCTAAAGGGCCCCATTACCTTCAGTAGCTTAGGGCCTCATCAAACCTAAATCCGGCCCTGCACATACTGTAACTCAAAACACCCAACTGTGGCCAGCAGAAATCAGGCATTTCTTTCCCTCTCAGGTTTTGCCTGGTTCTCATCCAGATCACACACACTCCACTCTGGCCATTGTCTTTCACACTACCAGGCAAGTGAGGAGATCACCTATTTGCATAGCTGCCAAGTTCCGGCCTGAGAAATATGGGACTGGACTGGAAGTAGCAGACCGGAAGTAGCGCTGCCGCCATTTTGGAACTGGGCGGAGCATGCTCAGAAGCTACTTTTGATGCTGCTCTGCCCTGTTCCAAAATGGCCGCTGCACCAGAAGTGCAACCATTTTGGAACTGGGCAAAGCAGCATCAAAAGTCGCTTCTCAGCATGCTCCGCCCAGTTCCAAAATGGCCACTGCGCCAGAATAAACCGGGGGAAAACAAAAAAAAAATCTGTTTTTTTCGGCTGGGGACAGCTGGAAAAACGGGGGTTTCCCGGGGAATATGGGAGACTTGGCAGCTATGCCTATTTGGACTCCGGCACAGAGTAACTTCCTTTGTTAATCTAACCTAGGTGGAACTTAGGGGGCAACTGTGACCCTTGTCTGGCTAGTTCAACAATGGGATCCTTCATCAGATTTTAATCCTTGCCAGATCCAGGATCCCAGGAAGGAGAAGAGACTCATCATGCAGGCTAACCCCCACCCCTGCCGAAACTCACAACAATCTATTGGAGGAAATTTGTTGTTGTTTAGTCGTTTAGTCGTGTCCGACTCTTCATGACCCCATGGACCATAGCATGCCAGGCACTCCTGTCTTCCTCTGCCTTCTGCAGTTTGGTCAAACTCATGTTAGTAGCTTCGAGAACACTGTCCAACCATCTTGTCCTCTGTCGTCCCCTTCTCCTAGTGCCCTCAATCTTTCCCAACATCAGGGTCTTTTCCAAGGATTCTTCTCTTCTCATGAGGTGGCCAAAGTATTGGAGCCTCAGCTTCATGATCTGTCCTTCCAGGGAGCACTCAGGGCTGATTTCCTTAAGAATGGATAGGTTTGATCTTCTTGCAGTCCATGGGACTCTCAAGAGTCTCCTCCAGCACCATAATTCAAAAGCATCAATTCTTCGGCGATCCGCCTTCTTTATGGTCCAGCTCTCACTTCCATACATCACTACTGGGAAAACCATAGCGTTAACTATACGGACCTTTGTCGGCAAGGTGATGTCTCTGCTTTTTAAGATGCTGTCTAGGTTTGTCATTGCTTTTCTCCCAAGAAGCAGGCGTCTTTTAATTTCGTGACTGCTGTCACCATCTGCAGTGATCAAGGAGCCCAAGAAAGTAAAATCTCTCACTGCCTCCATTTCTTCCCCTTCTATTTGCCAGGAGGTGATGGGACCAGTGGCCATGATCTTGGTTTTTTTGATGTTGAGCTTCAGACCATATTTTGCGCTCTCCTCTTTCACCCTCATTAAAAGGTTCTTTAATTGGAGGAAATAGCTGATAAAAATTAATTGCATTAGGAGAAATTGCTATTCAAAGCATTCTCTGTTAGGCAAAATTGCATACCGGGGACTCAGCTACATTAGTCAAAAAACGTTTTGAATTCGTTATAAACATGCAACACCAGATTGTAGCAGAGAGCAAAATAAATTTCTAAGCGATTTTTACATAGCGTTTTTTCTTTTCCATTTTTATAACCATTTGATTTCTGACTTATTTATAGCGGGTTTTCCCCTGTGCGCACATCCACCCCTGAATGTGTATATTAGGTGAAATTCGCACCAAAATTCTGTTTCATTTCCCATGAGGGCTTTTTTGAAAAAAAAAACCAAGTAAATTGCAAAATGATGTGGAAATGTGGAGAACTGAATGTGGAGATTGAAAAAAAAAAGAGAAATGGAAAGAAAGTGACAGGTTCCCTCATCCCTTGCCACCTCTACTATCACTGCCCACCCTTGAGCTCTAGGGAGAGAAACATGGCGGCAAGAAAACTTGGCTTTCTGTCTGAGAGATGCAGGAAAAGAAGGAGTTTAAAGTTCTGAGCCATTAAAGCTCTTCATTTGTTGCATTTAACGAGTTCATTATTTCTTTCTTAAAAAATTAAAATGACCACAGCAGCAGAAACATGCTAATGCGGCCAGAGCAAAACTAGTTCTCAAACAAATGCAAAATGGAATAAGAATAGGATGTTCTTAATCGCCGTTATTGAGTCACGGGGAGTAATTATTAACTCTGAAGACCTCAAGATCATTACCATCTTCTGCCAGCAGATGTAAGACTTGCAGCGGGTGATAAGGTGCCGCCCTGAGTTGCGCTTTTGCCCGTCTAATAAAGCACTAACTATTCCAACACTAATCAACTCTCTGGAGTTACAGATGGAAGAGAAATCCATTATAAACGGATTTATAGGTGGAAGTTGGCCGTTCTGATCCCATCGAGCTTCGCTCGCCTTGAGTGCCCATTTATGCCTGAGTTGCCTGTGCATTGTCAGTTATAATTACAGTGGTGCCTCGACTTACCAATTTAATCCATTCCGAAGGCACCTTCATAAGTCGAAAAATTCGTAAGTCGAAAAACGCCATTGGAAACGCGATTTCCCATAGGAATGCATTGGAAACGGAAAAATTCGCAAGTCAAAGCAACACTATCTAAAAATTCGCAAGTCGAAAAATCCCTATCTAAAACCGCCACGTTTTTTCCCCATTTGTCGAGGCATTCGTAAGCACGCGGCCATTACCCCCATTCGTAAGTCGAAAAATTCGGTTGTCAAGTCGTTCGTAAGTCGCGGTACCACTGTACATGAAAAGATTGTATACAATTATATGCTAATTAAGTGAAAAGATACAAATATTATATGTATAAAAGAGTCAAGCCTCGTGCTGTAATGTCCTTCTGCATCATAATTATACAGTGCTGATTATTTTACTGTTGCCATATGTCCAATGACGGAATTAGTGTCCTAGGCTATGTTAGAAAACATGGAGTATATACATTGTTGTTCTTGGCATCTGTTGGTCTCGAGAGACAATGGAGCTCACCTCCAGGGCTGAAGCAGGGGCGTAGCTAGCTGCTCCAGTACCCGGTGCGGCAGGGGCAGGGTGATCCCAAGGGGGCACCATGGCTATCCATGCATGGGGGTGAACGGTGATCTGCCCAGGCGATCCGCACATGGGGGGTGCACTGCAGTGATCCGCCCAGCGGGGCGCCATGGCAATCTGTGCACTGCAGGTCAGTGTAGGCCAGTGCAGGCAAGGGCCACCCCCGTGGTATGCTGTTTTGTCACCCCTCCCAAGGATGACACCCGGGGCAGGGTGCACCCCCCTTTCTATGCCGCTGGGGTGAAGTCAAACTGCTGTGTTAGCAGCACCAAAGTGTGCAAGCCTGGGCAGTGTGTATGGAGGTCCTGGGCTGCCCAGATGACAAGCCCCCCCCCATTGTTGTGGTCCAAGGAAAGCAGAGCAAGATGTTTGGCACCAGCTTGGCTGCAGGAGTTGCCAGAAAGAGGCATACAGTCATACCCTGGTGTCACAGTGGCCGGAGTGGACTACTTCAGAGTAACGACGCTACGCAGCTCTGCATTTTATTCTTTTATTGGTGCTGCGTATTTACAGTGCTGAAGTCATTGCTATTTACACGGAGTGATGTGGTCAGTCGGTTTCAGAACCTCCTAATGGCTTTTGGCGCGTCTTTCTCCAACACCAAAGCTTTGGCAGACCCATCCTCTTTCCCCTCCTCTTTCTGCGTAATTCCGGAGTTGGGGGGATGGGTCTCCCCCCCTTATTCGCCCCTTCCTGTCCCACCTGGGACCCTGGCTCCTCTACCTTGCCTGAGCCTCGGACACGACTTCCTGCTTCCCCACTGGAATCGGAACTCTCTCTGCTTTCCCCTGTGCTCGGGGATTGGCTTGAACTCAGGAGGGGAGGGACTTCGCGATATCCCCTGTCCCTCACATCCACCCCCCTCCCAAGCTCTCCTTCACCCCTCCCCAGGTCCCCCCCAGGTGTCGGTGACGACTGGAAGCCTAAGAACTCAGTGCTTTCCGAGCCCGTTGGTGTGAACACCTCCCCCCAGTCCTGCAAGCCCCCCCCCTTCCGCCTGGGAGGATGGGAATCCCAAAAAGTCCGTGGCGTCAGAGCTGGTGGGGGTAAAAATGTTCTGCCAATCTGCTCCTTCCTCTGACTGGGTGGATCTCGGTGACACCCATACCTCATCCTCTGGTTCCTCAAACTCCGCTTCCCAGCGCCATGGTGAACTGCTCTCCCGTGCTTCCTCCCCCTCCCCCTCCCTTTCCATGTGCCAGGGCTTGGGTCTATGGGGAAAGAGGGCGTGAAATTCTTCTACCAGGAATTCCTCCTGTATCTGAGTGGCTGGGACCCATTCATTCTGGGACGGTGGAGCATCCTCCCATGCCATGAGGTACTCCAGTCCCCCCACCCCCCACCTTGAATCCAGGATGGCCGTGGCCTCATTGAGTTGCTCCCTGCCTTCCCTCTCCCCCCCTCCCTCAGGGGTTTGTTCGCTGTCTCGGAGCCTGCTGCTTTCCCTGTACGGCGACAGCAGCGATCTATGAAACACTGGGTGCACCCTCATGTCCTCTGGCAGTGCCAGCCTGTATGCCACCGGGTTGACCTGTTGTGTGACCGTGAAGGGGCCCAACCTTCTGGGCGCCAGCTTTTTGCATCGCCCTCTGATGGGAAGGCCCTCCGAGGACAACCAAACTTTGTCCCCCACCCTAATGACCTCCCCCGGTCGCCTGTGGCGATCTGCCCCCTTCTTGTACGCTTCCTTGGCTCTCTCCAAGTGTTCTCTGAGCTGCTGGTGCACCGTCTCCAGTTCCTCTGCCCAATCCTCAGCCTGTGGGCCCTCCTCCTCCTCCTCCCCCTCCCTCTCTGGGAAAGATCTGAGGTCACGCCCGTAATTGGCCTTAAAGGGCGACACCCCTGTGGAGACGTGCACCGCATTGTTGTAGGCAAATTCTGCCAGTGGCAGGCGATCCACCCAGTCCGTTTGCCGCTGGCTGACGTAGCATCTCAGGTACTGCTGCAGAATGGCGTTGACCCTCTCCGCCTGTCCATTGGTCTGCGGGTGTCTAGCCGTCGACAAGCTGACCTCCACCTGCAGGAGGTTCATGAGCCGCCGCCAGAACCTGGAAACAAATTGGCGGCCACGATCCGAAATAACCCTTAAAGGTAATCCATGCAGTCTGAATACGTGATCCACAAACAGTTTGGCTGTCTCTTCTGCAGAGACCGCCCTGGCACACGGTATAAAGTGGCACATTTTGGACATGAGGTCCACCACCACCAACACTGCGGTCTTGCCCCTGGAAGAAGGCAGATCTGTGATGAAGTCCATTGACACTACTTCCCACGGCCTGTGCGGGGTGGCTAATGGCTCCAGCAACCCTGCTGGTGCTGCTCTGACCACCTTTGCCCGCTGGCAGGTGTCGCAGCCCCGTACATAGTCTCGAACATCTTCCCGCACCCCTGGCCACCAGAAGTGTCTCATGACTAGGTGAGTGGTTTTGTCCCTCCCAAAATGACCCGCCGTTGGGTTGTCGTGCATCTGCTTGAGGACCGTACGTCTAAGCTGGGTGGTGGGCAGGTACAGTGCACCCTTGTAGAAAAGCAGCCCCCTGCGTTCTGCAAAGTCTTTTGCCTGCTCCCCCCCCCTCTCAGTTCTCTGAAGATGCGGTTGGCAAATTCATCCGCTGCCGTCAGTGCTGTGAGTTCTGCCTCGCTCACCACTGCTGCTCCGCAGGACCAAGCTGACGGGGGGAAAATGTGCCTGGGTGCCGGTGGCGCCTCCTCCTCCATGTACTCTGGCTTGCGGGAGAGGGCATCCGCCCTGACATTCTGCTCTCCCGGGATGTAGTGTATGGAGAAGTTGAAGTTCGAGAAGAACTCTGCCCACCGTATCTGCCGCTGGTTGAGCACCCTGGCAGTTCTCCAGAACTCCAGGTTCTTGTGGTCTGTGCACACCTGGATGGGGTGCTTGGTGCCCACCAGGAAGTGTCTCCAGTGCTGGAACGCAGCGTGGATCGCAAGAAGTTCCCGATCAAACACCGTGTAGTTTCGCTCTGGCTGGGTCAACTTCCTGGAGAAGAAGGCACAGGGTCTCCACTCTCTGTTGGCGTCCAGTTGCAACAAAATGGCGCCCACAGCTTTATCAGAAGCATCTGTCTCCACGCGTAGGGGCGCGTCCTGAACCACGTGGAACAGGTTCTGGTCTGAGGCGAACACCCTCTTGAGGCTTTCAAACGCTGCTTGCGCCTCTGGTGTCCACCTGAACTTCTGCTTGCCTCTCAGGCAGTCAGTGATGGGAGCCGTAACGCGAGAGAAGTTCTTGATGAACTTCCTGTAGAAGTTGGCGAAGCCTAGTAGGCGTTGGGCATCTTTGCGCGTCCTGGGGCTGTGCCAGTCCAGGATGGCCTGCACCTTGTCCTTGTCCATCGCCAGCCCCTTGTCTGACAGCTTGTAGCCCAGGAAGTCCACCTCCTTGGTGTGAAACTTGCACTTCTCCAGCTTCACATACAGGTGGTTCTCCTTCAGGCGCTGCAACACCTCCCTGACATCTTTCACATGCTGCACTGGGTCATCGGAGTAGATAAGGATGTCATCCAGGAAGACCAAGCATTTCCTGAAGAGGAGGGACCCCAGGACGTGGTGCATGAAGGCCTGGAAGCATGCTGAGCCCCCTTGCAACCCGAAGGGCATCACCAGATATTCAAAAGAGCCCAGAGGCGTGAACATCGTGGTTTTCCATTCATCGCCTTCCCGGATCCTGATCAAGTTGTACGCCCCCCTCAGGTCTAGCTTGGTGAAAATCTTGCCCCTGCGTGCCGCTGTCAGGAGATCATCCACTCTGGGCATGGGGAAGGCCACTGGCTCTGTCACTGAATTCAGCCGTCTAAAATCCACCACAAGACGGCGCTGTTGCGTGTCTTTCTTGTCCACCCAGAAGACCGGGCTGCCCCCTGCTGCCTTGCTTTCTCTGATGAACCCCCGCTTGAGGTTCTTGTCGATGAAAGCGCGCAGATCCTCCAGTTCCTGGTCTGACATGGCGTACAACTTGGCTGGGGGTATAGTTGCCCCCGGCACCAGGTTGATCTGGCAGTCAAAAGGCCTGTGTGGGGGTAGGTGGTCGGACTCCGCTTCGCTGAAGACCTCCTGCAAGTCCCAGTACGGCTTGGGTATCGCCTCACCCCCTTTGACGTGCATGGTGGCCACCGTGGCTATCGGAGGCCCCTCCCCTGGTTGGTGCTGCATGCAATGTTCCAGGCAAAAGTCCGATCCAAAAGTGATGCATCTCTGGTGCCAACTGATGGAGGGGTCGTGGCGCGCCAGCCAGCTCATGCCCAAGACGATGGGGGGGGTCTGAGATGGTGGTGACGTTGAATGCCAGTGTCTCTGAGTGCCTTCCCACCGTCATTCTCATGGGGGGGGGGTTTGATGAGTGATGGCCCCTCCCAGCAGCTCTCTGCCGTCAATGGTTGCCACGTGCAGGGGAAAATCCAGCTGCAGAAGCTGGATCTGGTGCTCTTCTGCAAAGTTTCTCGAGAAGAAGTTGGCTGAGGCACCACTGTCAATTAGGGCGAGGACCGTCAGGGGATAGCCATTTGGGAGCGTGAGCGTCACTTCTAGAACCACTCCTGCTCTGGGAGGGGTGGGCTGGCTCTGCTCCTCTCTGTGTGGGTGGGTGGGCTGGGGCTGTTGTCTGCTGACTGTGCCTGGCTGCTGCCCCTTGTCTCCTGCAGCCAGGCTTTCCCGTTTCCCTGCTGTGGTGCTGCGTCAGTGGGGGAGGGCACAACCGTTCCCGCCTTTCCTTGCCACTCCCTGCGATGTGGGCAGTCTCTGACGAGATGCTGGGGGGAGTTGCAGAGAAAGCAATTCCCACCCCTTCCCTCCTTGCGTCTTGGCGCCGCTGGGGTTTGAAAAGCCCGCGCGCGCGCGCTATCAATCTGCATGGGTTCCTGGTCCTGACTGGCCCCAGGCGTGGCTTGAAAGGGTTGTTGGGGGAGTGGCTTCTCCTGCGACCGTGGGAACCAAGCCCGCTTTGCGCGCGTTGCTTGCTTGTCGCTCCACCGGGATTCCTGTCTCACCCCCACCGCCAGAGCCGCTTTGCTCAGCTGATCCATATTACTGGGCTTTGGACCTCTCGAGAGCTCATCCTTCACCTCCTCATGCAACCCCAAGTAGAACGCCGCTTGCATTGGGGGTGACTCTAGTTCCCACCCCAATCTGTGCACCAGCATGGTGAATTTCGCCCAATACGCGCGAACTGTCATATTTCCTTGGCGTAAATTATGAAGTTCCTCCTTAGTCTGATCCATATGACTATCGGACGAATACATCGTTTTCAAACCTTCTAGAAATAGTTTGACATTCTTCATGCAAGGATTCTTTGTTGCGATTAACGGTCTTAGCCACTCCCTGGCTGCCCCGGTAAGGTGCTCCACAATAAACGCTACCCTGTGCTCATCATCAGGGAACTCATCGTGGTGCAGCTCAAGAGCATACACAATCTCAGTCTCAAAGCCCTGATATTCCCTCGGGTCTCCATTGAACTTGCTTACTAGCGTCCCGGCTCTCCTTCCTGGCAGCACTTGGACTTGGGGTGCCCCTCCCGCCTTGTTTTTCTCTGCATCCAGCTTGTTTTGGAGGTCTACCGCCACCGCCCTTAATTCCTGCTCTCTTTCCTGTAGCGCTCTCACCTGTTCCGCAAGTTGTAGCCGGTCGTCCTGGACCTTCTTAGTCTCTTCTTTAGTTGCCTTCAATTCCCCCTGCGCCTGCAGCGACAGCTGCTGCAGTTCTTGCTGGGCTTGCTCCGCGATCTGCTGCCATCTCTCCGCCTCTGACACGCTCATCCCGGCAACTCCAAAGTAGCCCAAAAAGGATTAGGAGGTTGCTGTCACAGTGGCCGGAGTGGACTACTTCAGAGTAACGACGCTACGCAGCTCTGCATTTTATTCTTTTATTGGTGCTGCGTATTTACAGTGCTGAAGTCATTGCTATTTACACGGAGTGATGTGGTCAGTCGGTTTCAGAACCTCCTAATGGCTTTTGGCGCGTCTTTCTCCAACACCAAAGCTTTGGCAGACCCATCCTCTTTCCCCTCCTCTTTCTGCGTAATTCCGGAGTTGGGGGGATGGGTCTCCCCCCCTTATTCGCCCCTTCCTGTCCCACCTGGGACCCTGGCTCCTCTACCTTGCCTGAGCCTCGGACACGACTTCCTGCTTCCCCACTGGAATCGGAACTCTCTCTGCTTTCCCCTGTGCTCGGGGATTGGCTTGAACTCAGGAGGGGAGGGACTTCGCGATATCCCCTGTCCCTCACACCTGGTTTACAACCGCCTCTGTTTACGAACGCCGCAGACCCATCTGGAACGGATTAATTCACTTTCCATTACTTTCAATGGGAAAGTTCGCTTCAGGTTAAGTACGCTTCAGGTTAAGTACGGACTTCCGGAACCAATTGTGGTTGTAAACCGAGGTACCACTGTACAAGGCAACAACTCTCTGAAGGATCTGTGTAGGATTTACTCCTTATCCCTTCCTTTCCCCAAGATATCCCGCAAGGCAGTGAAGGTTTCAGATCAGAGTTTTCTTTCTCCTTCCTTCCCAGGCTGACGAGTCCCACCTGCCCCTCACTTCCCTCTACGGCACATGCAGAATCTGTCTTCTTGACCAAAGGACCCACAATGGGTCTCATCCGCTCAATCTGCCAGAGCCTTCTTTCACATGCAGGGGAAGTCCCTAACTCACTGAGAGTTTGAGACCCATCAACTACTCTCACCTAGTTTAGCTGGCCAGTCAAAGCCATTTCCTGGGGTGTGCCTGCTGTCGCATGCTGACAGCACCTAGGAGCCACAGCTGAGAGCTAAGTGCAGGGTAGGGACCCAAGGTGGACAAACTACCGGTACCCCAGAAGGAGAACAGCATGTCCCCCGTCAGAGGTACTACCCCTCCCTGAACACCCACACACCCCAGTATATACTTACAATATACACATATTACACATATAATAACGTGTATAATATGAAACAATTCTTCACAGTTTTAGCAGAACTGGGGTGGGTGGGGAAAACCGCTCATCTTCTCATCAAGGTTAAGTAGCAAGGTTAAGGAATTAGAAAACCCCAGTGTGGATAAGCTCAATATCGAGATTTTTGGGAAGTTTCATCCCTATCTGAAGGCTGAGGCATAGTTGTTGTTTTTCTCCCTAGACATGACTGTTTACAGTTGTTTTGTACTGCTTTAAATGTGCAGGTGTGGGCAGAATGTTTTTCTGTATAAAAGCCACTTGGGGTGGATCTACACATGGGGCGGGGGAAACACACTATGAATAAGCCAGAAATTAAATCGTTATAACAAAAGGGGGGGAAATGCTATGGAAAATCGCATGGAAATTTTCTTTGCTCTCCAGCACCATGTGGTTTTGCATGTATATAACGCATTCAAAACACTGTTGTTGTTGGGTTTTTTTTGCTAGTGTAGCTAATTTCTTGGTTCTCACCCACAAGGACATCCAAAGGGCCACAGCCTTCCCACAGCAACTAAAAGGCAGAAATCTGGTATACAGACAGTCCAAATAACTGAAAAGGGGACTTTAAAAATATTTAACAACCAATGCATAAAATAATATCGACAATATCAGCTGCCACTCTAGCAGAAAGCAAGCCACTTGCTACGGAAAGGAAGAGGGCGTGGGAATCACAGTGCCCCATCACACACTTAAGCCAGCTCAGATTAGATATGAGGGGAATGTTATTTAGGGCAAGGGAGCTGTTCTAGAATGTAAACTGTATTTTACTAGCATTTATATTTTATATTTGTATTACTAAATATATTATCATTATCATCATTATATACAGTTGTACCTCAGAAGTCGAACGGAAGCTCCAGCAGCCATTCGGAAGCCACAGAAGCCCCGCCGGACGTTCGGCTTCCAAAAGAACATTCGAAAACCAGAACACTCCCAGTTTTTTTTATCGTTCGGGAACTAAAACGTTTGACTCCCAAGGTGTTCGGGAGCCGAGGTACAACTGTACTTATTGATACACGCCGCCTTTTCCCCTGACAGGGACTCAGGGTGGCTTACAGATAAAAAATAGCTAAAAACATACCGGTAGGTGGGGAAAACAATAAAAACAAACAAACACAATAAAACATTTCTAGAATTAAAACTATGTATAGATGTAAAATATCTATTTAAAACATACAGATAATTGCAAAAGAAACAGCACAGTCCCAGCCCTTTCATTAAAAGCAGTCCATTCCCCAAAGCTTATAGGAATAAGAAGGTCATATACACATGAAGATTGGGAAAGATTGAGGGCACTAGGAGAAGGGGACGACAGAGGACAAGATGGTTGGACAGTGTTCTCGAAGCTACGAACATGAGTTTGACCAAACTGCAGGAGGCAGTGGAAGACAGGAGTGCCTGGCGTGCTATGGTCCATGGGGTCACGAAGAGTCGGACACGACTAAACGACTAAACAACAACATACACATGAAGAATCATAGAATTGTAGGGTTGGAAGGCACTCCAAGGGTCATCTAGTCTAGCCCCCTGTGTGAGTGACCTCTTTTGCCTTTGTCTTTCTCTTGCAGGCTAACCCCTTCGCAAATGTAGGTGATATGAGGTCTCTCTGTGTAATGATTTACTCGGAGCTCTTCAAAAGGCAATGACCAGTCCAACCAGGTGTGTGCCAGGAGAGATAGCATGATAACAAACGACAACTTCCAGCTTTTTCACCTGTTTGACCTCTGAAGCCACTTCACACTTTCCTTTGCAATTGTTCATTCTTTTTATCATCAGTTGCTTATCATGCCTGCCTTCCTCTGAGCAGCTTGCTGTGTGGGTTGCTCAGCGAAAGTGGCATAGAAGCCCACGATAAAACACATGTGAGATCCGTTCCACTAACAAATTGGGGGGGGGCAGATGGCTACTTTCCTTTACCGCAGCATGCAACTGCCAAAAAAGAGAGGGTGGGAGCAGGGGGGGGGAATTCTGTATTGCTGATTTATACAAGACTGTTATTGTAGACGGCACTTTTTAAAAGTTCATTGCAGCAGAAAAGGAGCTTTCTGGACAGGTGTGGAGTTGATGCAAAATTCCACCTCAGAATATTAGAGCTTGGCCAGCTCAGCAAGTGATGGCGATGTTCACATACTCAGTATCTCTTTATCCAGGAGTCAAAGGGTGGTGCTGTATACAGGGGCGGAGGAAGGGGGTGCAGTGGGGGGCGGACTGCCCTGTGTGTCACCACTGAGGGGGGTGACAAAATGCTGGGTGGCACTCACTGTGGGGCCTGCAGCGCGCTCGAGCCACGTGTCTCTCCTGGGAGTGACACGGTGGCTTGGGCACCTGCAGGCTCCATGCTGCTCCGAACTTTCCGCCCACCGCCTCCCCCTCAGCTGTAGGGTGGCTGAGCAGGAGAAGGCAGGCAGACACCTTGGAGGCCCCACAGAGCGTCCTGCCTCGGCTCATCCCGCCCCGCGGGCGGCTGGCCCCACCCCTGGGTGCAGGGCATGTGTGCGGTCCCAGATCGGCTTGCTCTGCCACTGGCCGGTTATTGAACACCAAACAGCTGAACAAAGGACGACTCTTGTGAGCAGGGGCATTGCTAGGGCATTTACATTTTCAGAGGGAAAACCAGTTCTTTTTTCCTAGGGGGAGATGGTGGGGGAGCTTACCACAGAGTAAGTTTGTTTATTTCTTTGTCTGTTTATTGCGGGCCCTGTCGCAGGAGCTAAATGTAAGATGTGATTAATAAACTTAAGCAGACAACGATCTGGATTAGAAATGGCCGCACCTTTTCGGCTCAAGGCATTGGGTCTATATCTGTTCCAGCCCCATGGACAAAAAAGAATTATGATTTAATTTTAAAAGAGATAAGGGAACTCAGTTCCCTCAAGATCCTGCTCCGGGGGTGGGGGGGGGTGGGGAAACCCTTCCTGAAAGTGAAGGTTGTTTTTTTTTTTATTAAAAAATATTTAAGATTAAAAAGGGGAGGAAGAAAGGGCAGAATGTCTGGAGCCTGGCGTGACAGAGCCAGGGCTCAGCCTAGTGACATTCCTGCTTGTGAGGGAGAAACTTCAGCTGTGTACATTAACACTTCTGAATACCAATTGCTGAAAACTGTACTCTTGTGCTCATTCATGGGATTCCCACAGGCATCTGGTTGGCCGCTGTAAGAGCAGGATCCTGCACTAAATGGGCCAGTGACATGATCCAGCAGGTCCATCTTGTTTTCTTGTGCATGCGTGCATGCTCACCAAGCCCTTCCCTTCCTGTGCACGCTGCTTTCCCCCGAGTCGAGATCACCAACCAAGTGAGAATGAGTAGCCAGTCAGAGGGGATGCCAAGGAAGGGTGGAAAGGCAAGCGATGGGTCTTGCACTCCAGTCTGCCTTCACCTGAGTCGAAACGGGATTTGGAGCCCCATATTTTCATGGAGGATAAGGCTATCGGCTGTTACTAAACACCAGTTGGTGGGAACCCCCAGTGCGGAGAGGGCTCTTGTGCTCGTGTCCAGCTTCCAGGTGTAATGATCTCTGGCAGGCAAGCAAGCCCCAATAAGAAGTAATGACTCTCTGGCAGTTTTATGAATGTTTATTTACAAAAAAACACACACATCCAGAACACGGCTTCTCACCTGCTCGCATTTACGATAGTTGTTCAGTCTGAATCTTCGCCCCTCCCACAGAAGGAGGGGCGCCAAACTCCCGCCTTTCCCCTCTTGCCCATCCGTTGCCATCTGATATTATTTAGTCTTCTAGAATGGGGACTGAGAGGCTGCCCTCTGCCCTCCCCATTCTCACTCGACCCAGACACAGACCTCTGCTTATCTGCTAATTGCCTAGCAACGCTCTGGCTGCTTTCCAACTCTTCCTCTTCTTGAGAGCTATCAGAGTCTCCCCCAGGAAGGGGGGTCGAACTTCCCTTTCTCGACTCTGTCAGCCAGCCCTCATCTGCAGAGTCGGTCCCTCGTTCACTTAGTTCAATGTCTGAGTCTGACTCTTCCCCTGCGCTCTGAGGGGCCATGTTCCTGACATCAGGCTTCCCACGGATATCTGATTGGCCACAGAGAAGAGGATGCTGGACTCGGTTCATAGAATCAAAGAGTTGGAAGGGGGGATGAAGATCATTCTAGTCCAACACCCTGCAATGCAGACAATATGCAGTTGTCCCATCTGGAGATCAAACCTGTGACCTTGGCATTATCAACCCCATGCTCTAACCAACTGAGTTCTTTTTCTGTTCTTCATATGTTCTTTGGCTTCTGAACATCAGAAGTTTCACACTAAGTGAGGTGTCTTGTATTATGGCAACTCTGATAGACGAAGAGCTAATACCCAATACTGATCTTTCGGTTTGCAATCTTAATCTTTTGGTTGCATGCCAGTTAACATAACTTGCACACATGTGGGAGACACCAGTTCAATAGCTGTGAGTATCAAAGACGGAGGGACAAGACCCTTTACTAAGTGGACCACTCCACTCTGTATCAACGCAGTCACCAAAGGTGCTGGACCCATCCTCGGTCCGGCAACACACACACACACACACACACACACACACACACACACATACCAGCAATTCCTACCCCCCAGCTATTTTCAGTAACTTAATCAGTCTTGATCCATGATAGAGGAGCAGCAGGGTGGGCAGGTGGGATAAGTGTGCCAGGACACCTCCCTACTGTTTCTGCCTTGCAAATTCCCTCCTTCCCGTTTTGCATATTGGAAGAATCTCATTATTTGACACTGAATTCCCAACCCCACCCTATGACTCACAAATAATCTGACAGCGAGAAGGACGCAGACGTTTTATAAATAGGTAGCTATTTTTGTGCATGGCTACGAAAATGTCTGGGCCAAAAAAAAGGGGAGAAAATAAGCAGAGGTTTGGCAAATTTTGGCTGAAGAGAGCTTAAGACTCAGTAGCCACTGGTATCCATAAGTCATCATAGAATCATAGAATTGTAGAGTCAGGAGGGATCCCAAGGGCCGTCTAATCCAACTCTGAATCACAGACGATACAATTTAGCTACGGACTGGAGCCAGGAATAAAGACTTTATTGAGACACAAGTTCAGGATCAGCAGAAAGACAAGAGATTGTTTTGTTGGACTGAAGCATAACAATGCTGATGTCCCGTGTGACAATGATAAATAATATGAATGAAGAATTGTAGCATGTAGTAGGCATACATTGAAATTGTGTCCAAGTGGGTAGTATTTTTAATTCCAACAGGACTTCTCCTGCACAAATTGGTGTAAGTCCAGACAAAGGGCAAATCACATAGGGAAACTGGTCCTGGACGGTAGCATTTCAGACTGCCCATAGGGGCATTATCTATATAATTTTTATTGACGTTTTAAAATTATAAGAAAAGGGGAGGGATGCTCTTATTTGCTCATTCTTCAGCTCAAAGAGAAGAAAAATACAATGTATCCTTAAGATAATAATGATGATTACGAAATGGAGCCAGGAATTGGCCTCTGAGTCGAGACAAACCACTTAGCTTAATACTTACAGATGTTTTCTGTCTGCATGATGGATACATTGGCAACCACTAAGACAACAACTTATCCAGCAAAGATATCCAAGAAGTCAACTGCGGATGAGGGAGTTCAATGGAAACGGGGTGGAGAATTGATATAGGCTCTATTCCTGGCTTGGATGCTCATTTATGACCTTGGACACGTCCCTTAATCTCTCTGTGTCACGTCATGCCTCGTGTATTTCCCATTGGAACGATGCTTCTTCATATCACGCTGCGTTCCAATTTCCTTCAAACAACTGGATGCTCAGAACAGGCTTTAAAGGCCAAGATTTATCTGGAAGGAGGGAAATTGCCAGAGGTTTTGGGGATCTTATAATTTGCTTACTATTAAAATGCAAAGGTTGAGCAGGTAGGGCTGCAACCAGCAGTTTTACTTTGCAATCCTATGCCTGCTTTGCTAGGAGTAAACTGGTGGGAGCTATAGCCCCAAACAGCTGGAGGGCAGGTTGAAGAAAGCTGGTGTTGTCATCTAAGAGAGGAGGAGAGCAACAGCCGTACTACCTGGAGCTGATGAAGTTGGAGTCTGAAACATCTGGAAGGCACCAGGCTGACAAAGGCTTCTTTGGACCTTTTAACCACAATTACTAAACTGAATCACATAGTTAGGGCCAGTAAGCTCCTGAATGCCAATTTCTCTGGCTCAAAATATGTGGAAGGCCTATTCCTTCAATGCCTATCTTGTGGTAATCCGAGAAACATCTGGCTGGCCACAGCTGGAAAGAAAGGATGCTAGACTTGACTGGCATTCTTCAACCTTGGGTCCTCAGATACTGCCAGAATACAAGTCCCATCATCCGTGGCTAAGGTGGCTGGGGATAATGGGGGTTTGCAGTCTAACATCTGGGGACCCAAGGTTGACAAACACTGGACTAGACGAAACTTTATTCTGATCCAGCATATTTCTTCTCATGTCCCCCTCTGATATGTTCACATCCCTGCTCCCCCAATGGCTGTCTGTCTGTGTTAAAGTGAGTTGAAGTGCATTGTTTTAATTTTTAAAAATGAATAGGGAAAATCTTAGCATGTTGGTAAGAGATTAGTGGAGTACCATGTTCTTGATTATCCTTCCCCAAAAGGAGACAAACTATGGCTTTCTGCTCAGATGAAACTTTCCTCTTTCCATATGAACCTACCCGGACCCTAAGATCATCTTCTGAGGCCCTCCTTCGTGTGCCCCCTCCTTGAGAGGTCTGGAGGGTGGCAACATGAGAACAGGGCCTTCTCTGCAGCGGCTCCTCATCTGTGGAATGCTCTCCCCAGGGAAGTTTGCCTGGCACCTTCATTATACACCTTTAGGCACCAGGCAAAAATGTTCCTTTTTAACCCTTTGGTTGACCTGATCAACATCCCATACCCTTTTAAAATGTGGCTCTTTTGGGGGGGTATTATTCGCTTATTGCTTTTATTTTTATCTTATATACTGTGATACTTTTATGTGAACTGCCCTGAGACCTCAAGGTATAGAGCGCTATATAAATTCTAATAATAATAATAATAATAATAATAATAATAATAATAATAATAATAAAACACCCTACACCAATTTGGTGCCCTCCAGATATTTTGGACTATAATTAGTCTTGGACATTGGCCAGTCTACCTGGGACTGATGGGAGTTGCTGTCTAAACACCTGAAGGGCAACAAAAGGGGGGAGGCTGTTCTAAACAGTCTTCAAGGGCAGTCCTCTCACTAATGTAGACAAACCACTGCTTGTGCTGGTCCCAGTGCAGTCCAACCACTGGTATTTGAAGCTGAGGAGATATGACGTTAGCCACAATCTATACGTATACTGTAATTTCTTGAGAAATACCGCTGTTGGATGCACTTCCCTTCAAACCAGCTTCCGTAGGATTCGAGAACATAAGCTATGGTGTTCCTCGCACTGTGAACTCTCTTGTAAACATATATGAATAGTATCAGAACTTGGTTCTCTTTTGTGCATTTATTCAGTGAAGTGCAGAGACAAAGCACTTCCCCAGCTGCGCCAACAAACGACCAGTTTGCCTCAGGACTCCTTCTGACCAACTTGTCATGTTTGTTCTTGAGGGTTGACAGCAGGGCCAAGCGTGGGTTTGCTTTGTGGGAGGCTGTTGAACTTGGTAGCTGACATGTCTTGTCGCCTTGGCGTTAATTCGTCGGCTTGCAACTGGAGTGGGCCAGGTGCGCTCCCTAGGTTTGCAGAAGGGGGGACGACCACGAGCCCCGTTCCTTTCAGAAGCACCTTCGGAATAGACCCATGTACAATAAACAAACATAACGTAAAGGTTTAGCCCAGAGGAGGGTGGGGAAGGCAAATCAAGTTCCATCTTCTTTGCAGCAAGCATTACCTGGTGATAAGCAGGCCAACCTGGTGATAGCAGGTTTAGCTGCTGTCAATGGCACCAGAGCATGCTAGATTCCCTCCCCCCTCACACGCCGCTCAGTTTGCAAGCCTAATATGAAGAACCAACCCATAGCTGAAATCAATGGTTTCTGATCCTGATCTGGAAAATGCACATTACAAAGCAATCCCTTGTCACCGCCTGTCTCCTCCACCTAACAAAACAAAACACAACACAACACAGCTGCAGCCAAACTGTTGACCGGAGCTTGCTATAGGTAACATACAACTCCCTTGTTACGACAGCTCGGCTGGCTACTGATCTGTTTCCAGGCACAATTCAAAGCCCTATATGGCTTATGTCCAAGCTATCTGAAAGACCCTCTTCCTTCATATGAACCTGCCTGGGTTCTGAGGTCTTCGGGGAGCCCCTTCTCTCAGTCCCACCACCCTTGGGTGGGATGTGGGAGAGGGCTTTCTCGGTGGCTGCTCCCAGACTTTGAAACTCCCTCCCTAGAGAAACTAAATTGCCTCCCTCCTTGCTATCCAGCAATGACAGTCTTGATCGCCCAACAGGCTTTTGGGAACCGACTGCTTTAATGAGGGGGCTGGTGTCTTGCTGTTTTGTTGTATTTGTCTGTATGGTTTTAATATATCATCTATATCTGTGGTGTGTTTGTGTGCGTGTAGTATTACTTCTACAGTATTAATGTTTAATTGTTGTTGTTTTTTTACTCTTTGTGTTTTTTCCTATATTTTTGACTGTTCTTATTTCACCTGTAAGCCACCTTGAGTAAGGCAAAAAGGCGGTGTATACATAAATAACTGTATAATAACAACAATAACAATAGCAAATCTGCTCATCGTTATATCAGCCTTCCTCTTCCTGAGGCAGTTTTCTGGGTTCTAGCTCACAATTCTTTGTGGCCAACAGCTACTTTGTCTTCTAAAAGTGGGGTGTCTGGCAGCGTAAAGAATGAAAGACCCTCCTAAAGTGTGAAGGCAAGACATATATTTGCACTGTTTCCATTTGACGTTTCCCCACAAGAAAACCCCCTGCTTTTCCAAAAGAGCCCAAGGAAGATTACAGCCAGCATTTAAAATCAAATACAAAAACAATACCGGATCACCTCTCTCTCTCTCTCTCTCTCTCTCTCTCTCTCTCTCTCTCTCTCTCTCTCAAGAGTTGTATCCAATGTTTCTTCCAAGGAGCTCAAGATGGCGTACATTGTTCTTTTCCATTTTACCCCCATGACAACCCTGTGAGGTAAGTTAAGCTGAGTGGCAGTGACTGGCCCAAAGTTCCCCCATTGAGTTTCATGGCTGGCTGGAGTCTAGTCTGGCACTCTCACCACTGCACCACACTGCCCAAAGTATCCCACAGCATAGAACTGAGAAGTAACCCCATAAGCCTAGCACCCATATACTTTCCTAAGTAGGGAAGTTTTATTATACTGAGAGGGGGACGACAGAGGACGAGATGGTTGCACAGTGTTCTCGAAACTACGAACATGAGTTTGACCAAACTGCGGGAGGCAGTGCAAGACAGGAGTGCCTGGCGTGCTGTGGTCCATGGGGTCACGAAGAGTCGGACACGACTAAACGACTAAACAACATTATGCTGTTAGCGCAGAGCCACAGGAAGAAGTCCAATTAAGTCCTCATACCTTTTAAAGCATGTAACTTCCCCCAAGGAATCCCGGGAGCTGTATTTTCTTAAAGGGTGCCAGGAATTGTAGCTTTGAGGGGAGTAAACTACAGTTCCCAGGATACCGTAAGGAGCAAATTCCATAGTTTAGTTGCATAGTTTGTCTTGAACGTTCCAGCATTTGGCTTCATCGGATGTTTGGGTTCTAGCTTTGAGTTTCCTGCTGTTAAGCAGGGGGGCAGGAGTATGGGGTCTAAATGCCCCCCCCTGAGTTTATAATTCTATCCTGCATTAAAAATGGCCGTTTGCCATGTTACATTCAGCGTTGCCAACTGGCAGTAAAAATAAAACTCTGCCTGGCCTGTTTCTGCCCCTTTAACTGTGGACAAGGTCAGTAGAAACTAGTAGGTGAACCCTAACATGTATAAATCAGCAAATGAACTTTCTCATAGCCTGGAGATAAGCAGTGATTCTTGCTGATTATCTGCAGATCAAGTTTAAGGCACAGAAACAGGGGGTCTATTAAAAAAGAGAGAGAGGAGTAATGATTAGCCCGCTTTGCTGCAAAGCAACCTATGATCTGTTGTAAACATAGCCTACAAAAATGGAAATAAAATAACAATGCTGTGGTAAAGCAGTACATTTGTTTCCAACATTTCCAGCCACTAAGGACATGGGTGTGCAAAACTGGAGTGTTTGCACAAAACACCATCGAACAAATAATGTCCACTGATTACAGACGTATGGTACCTTGGAAGTCAAACAGAATCTGTTCCAGAAGTCCATTCGACCTCCAAAATGTTTGGGAACCAAGGTGCGGCTTCCGATTGGCTGCTGGAAGCTCCTGCAGCCAATTGGAAGCCACGGAAGTCGCGCTGGACGTTTGGGTTCCAAAGAACATTTGAGAACCGGAACAATCACTTCTGGTTTTCGATCGTTCGGGAGCGAAAATGTTTGGCAACTAAGCTGTTCGAATTCCAAGGCTGTTCGAAGTCCAAGACTGTACTTGCAAGCAAAGCCTTAATATAGGCGTGGACAACCTATTTTCTGACTAGGTCCATATTACCTCAGGAGTAATTGTCGAGGGCATATGCTAGCCAATTTCCCTTCCTTCCTTCCTTCCTTCCTTCCTTCCTTCCTTCCTTCCTTCCTTCCTTCCTTCCTTCCTTCCTTCCTTCCTTCTTGCTCTCTTTTTCCATTCTCCTTTCTCTCTTTCTGCTACCCTCTTCTCCTGTGTTTCCCCTTCCTGCCACCTACATGAAATCAGTTTTAGAGAGTAACATGAGCAAGGAGTCAACTACCCTAAAGAGTTTCAGTTTATCCATTCTCAGCATGCATAACTGAGGCCGGGCATCCAGAGCCACACTTGTTTGAGCTATAAAGGGGGGGGGAAGAGTTGTGTGTCATCCGAATGGAATTGGACAGAGGCCCACAGGCTGCCCGCATACCATACATATTTCGAAATATCACATCTTTTGGGAGTAACTAATCAAACCTGGATAGCAGCTATGCCTCTTTCAAAAGCTATACCCCACAGCTTCCAAGTATGCTAATCGTCTGGCAGGTTTCTTCATCCACTCCTCTCTCTTCCTCACAGCCTACGAGATGGCGCAACCTATAACCCTTGAGGTAAGTGCTTCAGTGCTAGACTAAGGGAACCATTTAGGGTGGTATAGTAGGATACAGGAAGATCTGGCCATGGGGTCCATTCCTTCAGGTTCTCTTGCCCTGGTGAATTGAGAGGGAGCTGTGCAAGAGATCAGTTGCACTCGCCTGAGCTCTTGCACACCTCATCTCCCTTTCATTGTAACCAAGTGCCCAAGTAGTTTTTTCCCCTCTATGAGTGGGATTTACCAGAATGTGTACCAAACTGCCCTGAATTGGATTCACTGTCTTCCTGATCCAGGCGAAGAAATGTGTTTTGTAGAATGCTACTACCAGTCTGGCTCCTCCAAGACCCCCCTCTGTGCGCCCAGAGGCACGAGATTAAAGCCACTGCAGCATCAACTTCTTGCCACACTTCTTTTGCTCCTTACATGATTACAACTCCCGACAATCCAAAACACAGACTGGCCCAATTAAAACTAATTAGCAGGCTCAGGGGAAAGTATATTGATGAGGACTGACCAGTGACCAAGCAGCGAAGTGAACAGCCAAACCTTTCTCCTACCACCCTCTGCGGAATGAAAGTCGGTGTGTGTGTGTGTGTGTGTACACCACATCATCATGAGGAAGTCGTCTTCAAAACTCCTGCTCTATTTTCTGTGTATATATAAGCTGGTCCTTTCTTAATTTTCTTTTTATTGCTTACAATCATGAAATGCAAACAGGGGCGTAGGAAGATAGGGGCGGTGGGGGCGGTGCACCCCGAGTGACGCGATCCCAGGGGTGCCATTGCTGCTGCCCGCCCCGCCCCCAAAATGCAAGCCCCACCCCAATACACGCGCCCCGTCACTGCGCACAGTGTGCCCCGCCCCCAGAAGGCGCACCACGTCACTGGGGGCAGCACGCCTGCTCTCCGCCCCCCGGTGGCAGAGCATGAAGCTCCACTGCTGAATGCAAATACTGTACCAGTTTACAAATACCTCCCTCACTTCAGCAAGTGTGTAATCACAGAATCATAGAGTTGGAAGGGATCCTCCAGGGGTCTTCTAGTCCAACCCCCTGCAATGCAGGAATCACAGCTAAAGGTTCCCAGACAGATGGCCATTATTCTCTGTTGAAAAACTTCCAGTGAAGGAAGTAGTTTATTCCACTGCAGAACAGTTCTTCCTGATGTTTAGTCGGAATCTCCTTTCTTGTAACTTGAAGCCATTGGTTCGAGTCCTACCCTTGAGAGCAAGAGAAAACAAGCTTGCTCCATGTGACAGCCCTTAAGATATTTGAACATGGCTGTCATATCACCAGTTCTGTTCTTTTCTCCAGATCGGGAAGCATCAGTAAAAAGAAACGAACTGTCATGTGAATGCTGCTGGAGCCTAAAACCCTGGTTTGCTGCTGCCAGTCAGTGCAGGCAATACTGAGCTAGATGGAAGATGGTCTGACTAGACTAGACAGCTTTCTATAGTCATATGGATTATTTAACTAAACAGGAAATGACAAGCCTTTCCCATTGAAATGGGTATGTTTTGCCTGGTAAAGAGGAGACTGAGGGGAGATGCAATAGCCATCTTCAAATGTCAAATATCTGTCACATGCAGGATGGAGCAAGCATGTTTCCTCCTGCTCTGGAGGGTAGGACCGGAACCAATGGCTTCCAGTTACATGAAAGGGGATTCTGACTAGACATTGTTGGACAGTGGAACAGACTCCCACGAGAGGTGGTGAGACTCTGCTCGCTTGGAGGCTTTCAAGCTGAGGTTGGATGGCCATCTGACATGCATGATCTAGTTGAGAGTCCTGCATTGGGGGAGGGGGTTGGACTAGATGACCCCCAGCGTCTCTTCCAACTCTACAATTCTGTGGTTCTAACTGCATCACTGCCAACACATCCTGGCCACAGCTGCACCCAAATTCCTTCGATTTCAGGTGCAACCTTGGAGATTACGCAGAATGCACGCATAGCTGCCAAGTTTTCCCTTTTCTCACGAGGAAGCCTATTCAGCATAAGGGAAAATCCCTTAAAAAAAGGGATAACTTGGCAGCTATGAATGCACGGCGTCTGCAAACCTCCGCCCCGCCTTCTCCTTTCCTTGCTCTGTCCCCCCCCCCGTCTGTCTCTCTACAAGCTCATGAGGATCTCTCTCTGCTAAAGAGCAACCTTTTCTCTTTCCTCGCCCCCCGTCCTGGAGCATCAGTGTCTCAGCCCAGATGGGGATCGAGGACGGAAACTGGGAGGCGGAGGCGCCGCGGGGCTCCGTTCCGCAGCAGCCAGTCTCCGGGTTGCAAATTCGGTTACTTGATCTGCTTCCTGGTGTTTGCTTTCGATTTGCAGGGTCGCCTCCTCCAAGGCTACTTGCCGGCTGGTGATGTGACTGAGAGAGGGCCCTGATCCGGGCAGAGAAAGAGGCGAAAGTAAGCAGCGATTTTTATCCTTTTGCATTTCTCGTCCGGGGAGAGGAGGACAGAGTTTGGGGTGGGGGGGCTTTTGGGGGAGGGAGCAGTTAACCTTCCATGCGAAGAGAGCCCCCAGCCCCGCCCCCAAATCCCATCCCGTCTATTGGTGGCGCTGGCAGGACCCGCCTTTCATCAGTGCTACCTTTTGCATGTGTGTGCCTTTGTCTTGAAAACAGCTCAAGAGCAACACCGGCCGCTTTGTGCAACGATGCTGATGATGCCCACTTTTAGCAGAAGCGTTCTTCGGCTGGCGGGGGCCACGCTGCGGCTCCAGGTGTTCAGCTCCCCCCAGAACAGAAGCTGCTACTCTGGAGACGCCCACCCTTCCCCCACTAAAGCCACGGCGGTGAAGAAGAGGGGCTATGACATCACCAGGAACCCCCATCTCAACAAGGTTAGACTCAACCTCTCTGTTCTTGCTTGGAAGCTTTTGTTCATTTTGGCACGTATTTATTTTGCTTAGAGGGGAGGGGGAGAGTTTGCATGTGTGCATATCCTCTGCTAATAAAACCCTTATTTTGTCGCTGCTGTGGAGTCCACCTTCCCTAGCTCTTCCCAGGTATGTTACCTCTTCTTGATCTCACAGTGCTACATGTCACGGTCGCTGCTGCAAACTTTTATTGAAGTCTGGAAGAAGAAAGCAAGCCTAACACTGTGCAACTTTTCCTGCAAACTGCCCTGTAGGTTTCGATTTTGTGCCCGCAAACAGCTTCCTGGTTATGATACCCATTCATACCAATAACGGGGGTCCTGCTCTCATTGCTGTAGCTCACGGCGCAGGATTGTGGATCAGCAAATCTTTTTCAGGTCTTCGTGGTCTCGGCGTTATGCAAGAAAATAAGGAGACGCCTTCTGGATCAAGCCAAAGGTCCGTCTAGGCCAGCATCCTGTTCTCACTATGGCCAACCAGATGCCTCTGGAAAGTCCAAAAGGGCCTGAGTGCAACAATGCGATTCCCAGTGACTAGTATTAATGGGCTCATCTCCTTTGATACTGGATGTGGTAGAAAACCATTTTGACCAGTAGCCATCAATAGGCTTGTTCTCCATCCAGGCTGCGGCAGAGAATTCTACCATTTTAACTATGTGATGTGTGAATAAAGCCATGAATATTTCAACATTCAGCTTTTGGGGACAAACCCAGGTTCTGGTATTATGAGAGAGGGAGGAGAAACCTCATTCCATCCCATTTCTCCATGCCACACACATATTTTTATTCACCTCTTATCATGTTCCTCCGTACAGTGGTACCTCGGTTTATGAACACAATTGGTTCCGGAAGTCTGTTCATAAACTGAAGCGGAGTACTCAACCTAAAGCGTACTTAACCCGAAGCATGGGTGTAATTGGTTCCGGAAGTCTGTTCATAAACTGAAGCGTTCATAAACTGAAGCGAACTTTCCCAATGAAAGTAATGGAAATTGAATTAATCCATTCCAGATGGGTCCGCGGCGTTTGTAAACCAAGGTGTTCATAAACCGAGGTTCCACTGTATTACCCACTATTTTCCAGCCCCCAATAGTCGATAACTGCACTCACGATAACCTGCATTGGCTTTAGAATCAGATAATAAAGTGCATATAATTGTGTTTCTCTGTACCCACGCCACAATACACCTCCACCACCAGTTTTCTGCTAGTTACCTATTAATAGATGAATGTTTCAGATAATTGGTTTTCGTTGGGTTCACGTTATTCCGAGGGTAGATATCTGTTGGCCAAATAAGACTGAAAACCTTTTGGGCTTGTTTTGGAAATAAACACACACTCATACCGGTAGCTGCAGTGCTGAGCATTGCTCCTGGAAAGCAAGTAGGAGGCTTGAACTAGGATTGGCCTGAGACATTTAGCTGGTGGTCTCGTCTCCCCCCTCCCCTCCCTTCCCCTCCCCTCCCCTCCCCACCCCATGTCCCCAAAGTGCACAGTATTAAGTAAAGTCAAGGTCTCTTCAGAGACATATGAAGCAGCAGATCTCCCTGACTATAAAAACACAACATTAATAAGCTAAAGAACTAATCCCACTATACCAGAAGTTTTCGACCTTTTTGACTCCACGGCTTCCTTGACCAAGTACATTCTTTCTGTGGCACCCCTGTGGGGCTCAGGAGCCCAGTTATGTCACCCCTTGCCTGCAGGACCGGCAGCCCCTCGCCCCTTTTCGAACACCCTCCCTTGTGGAGTGGTCCCTCAGCCTCCTCTCTTCTCCCCTCTCCTTGGGAGTCCTCTGGGCAGCCGCAGCTCTGAGCTGCCCCCCCCCACTTGCCCAAAAGAGAGGTGCCTCCTCACAGTGCCCCATAGGGGCCTGGGAAGCAACCCCTGGCCAGCGCCAGAGGCACCATTTGCCTGGGGAGCTTGTAGCCAGGGCTGCTGCAACAAAAGCCACGACACGAGAGGGCATCTAAGGAGGGAGGGAGGGAAGGAATGAGGGACAGAGGCCAGTGTTGCCCGCAGCACCCCTGACTATCATTCAAGGCACCCCAGGGTGCCACAGCACACTGGTTGAAAACCACTTCACAATGCCAAAATGGCTTCTCACCATTTGGAGTTTACTACCAGACCATGAATTATGGAGTGTCCTGTGGCAGCTAGCATCAGACAATGTAGGGTGCTTCAAGATTGGAAGCAGTGTTAGAAACTCAGATACCGGTATATAAGCTAGGCGCCAAATGGTTCCTTAAACCAGGGTTACCATCTCCAAAACAGAATGTGTAGTTGCCATTTTTTGGACAAGGCAGCTCTAAAGTCTTATTTTCCAATACGACACTTTGGTTCCTGAAATTCATTCTGATTGTGCAGATAAAACATAACTGATCGAACTCTACAGGATGTGTTGCTAGTACAGCCGTACCTTGGATCTCAAACGCCTTGTCTCCTGATCAAATCAACTCCCGAACAATTGAAACCTGGAAGTGAGTGTTCCAGTTTTCGAACATTTTTTCCGAAGCCAAACATCTGACGGGGCTTCCACAGCTTCCAATTGGCTGCAGGAGCTTCCAGCAGCCAATTAGAAGCCAAGCTTTGGTTCCTGAATGTTTTGGAAGTTGAACTGACTTCCGGAACGGATTCTGTTTGACTTCCAAGGTACAGCTGTATGTGAAAACAATATGTGTTTTCAGATGGTGTAGATGTCTCTGGCGCCATCCTGGCACCTGGGCATCTTCATTTGGTCACAAGTGGCCAATAGCCAGGTGCAGAATAAAATCTGTTAAACTTAATCCTGCCCTGCCTCCTCCCTTGGAATTAAAGTTTTAAGAGTTTGAACACCCACCCTAAAGCAAGTTACAGTGGAACCTCGGTTTATGAACACCTCGGTTTATGAATTTTCAGTTTATGAACGCCGCTGACCCATCTGGAACGGATTAATTCATTTTCCATTACTTTCAATGGAAAAGTTCGCTTCAGTTTATGAACGCTTCAGTTTATGAACAGACTTCCGGAACCAATTACACCCATGTTTCAGTTTATGAACGCTTCAGTTTAAGTTCTCTGCGGACCCGTCTGGAACGGATTAATCCACTTTCCATTACTTTCAATGGGAAAGTTCGCTTCAGTTTATGAATGCTTCAGTTTATGAACAGACTTCCGGAACCAATTGTGTTCATAAACCGAGGTACCACTGTATTGATGATGAGACCATGACATCTGTGGATGCCAGACTACCATAGGAATGAGAAAGCAGGTCCCAAATTCTTCTTCTCTGCGTTCATTTTTCTATGGGCAGATAGCTGCATTTTTTATTTATTGATCGCATTTATAACCCCTATCTCCTTCAAGGAGCTCAGAGACACGGGTTCCCTTCCCAATTTTATCCTCACAACAACCCTGTAGGCTAAGGTTGAGAGACTGAGACTGGTCCAAGGCCACATTGTGAGAGTCCTGGCTGAGTAGTGGGTGGGGATTTGAACCCTGGTCTCCTAGGGACCCAGGTGGCGCTGTGGTTAAACCACTGAGCCTAGGGCTTGCTGATCAGAAGGTCGGCGGTTCAAATCTCTGTGACAGGGTGAGCTCCCGTTGCTCGGTCCCAGCTCCTGCCAACCTAGCAGTTCGAAAGCACGTCAAAATGCAAGTAGATAAATAGGAATCGCTACAGCGGGAAGGTAAACGGCGTTTCCATGTGCTGCTCTGGTTTGCCAGAAGCGGCTTTGTCATGCTGGCCACATGACCTGGAAGCTATACGCCGGCTCCCTCGGCCAATAATGCGAGATGAGCACGCAACCCCAGAGTCGGTCACGACTGGACCTAATGGTCAGGGGTCCCTTTACCTTTTACCTCCCAGGACCTAGTCCAGCATTTTATCATGTGGTTTCCCCCCCCTAGGACCTGAAACAGGATTGCTCCCCTGTTTACTGTTTGTGGGAGCTGTGCCTTAAGTCATCTCATTTACCCAGCTAAAAACCTTTCAGCTTTTTCTGCAGAAGGTGTAATTTATGTACTTTGGAGCAAAGCTTTCCCTATCTTTTGGAGAAGTGCCACTGCTAGCTTTGCAGACACACAGTTGAGCAGTCAGCAGTTTTCCCTTCCCTTTTTTTTTTTAAGAACGTGACAGGATATCGATATGATAGTGACTTGCCAACTTTGGTTTTTTGTGGGGGTTTTTGCAAATAGGTCTGCTCTGTGCAGCCATCCAAAGTGTTGCAGCAGGAAAGCAATGCAGAGCCAAACATTTAGATGATGTGTTATTATTATTTATTAAATGTGTATACAGTGGTACCTCGGTTCTCGATTGTAATCCATTCTGGAAGACGGTTCAGCTTCCGAAACGTTCGAAAGCCAAGGCGCGGCTTCCCATTGGTTGCAAGAGCTTCTTGCACTCAGTTGAAGCTGCGTCACACGTTCGAGTTCCGAAAAACGTTTGAAAACGGAAGCATTTACTTCCGGGTTTTCAGCGTTTGAGAACCGAAATGTTTGACAACAGAGGTGTTTGGGAACCGAGGTTCCACTGTACTGCCATTCATCCCTAGATCAGTGGTTCCCAAACTTTTTCAGACTGTTGCCTCCTTGGTTCCGTAAACACATCCCCAATGCCCGCTTCTCTATAAGGAACATTATTCAAAATAGTGGTTTGCATGACCTTCCTAAAGAAGATAGTAACACTATATAAAAGGAACAATTAACTGTACATAATCAGAGCAGACTCATTGAAATGAATGGACCTAAGTCAGTTATATTTTAGATGGGCAATATTCTGTTGTGTCTTGTCAGCACAAGGATTTCCACTTAATATGATGGCATTTCCCTCCTTGCTTCTGCTTTTCGTGCCCCATGCCCTCCCCAGATTTGCTTCATAGTTTCGGGGGAACCCCTACAACAGATTTAGGGGGTGCACAGGGTGAGGAGACAGCGGGAGAATGTTCTGTTGCACAAGTGGAAATCTTTGCGCTGATGGAACGTTCTCCTTAGCGCTGCAGTGTGGTGTAGTGGTTAGAGTTGTCAGACTAGGACACTCAGACATGAAGCGCATTGGGTGACGTTGGGCCTCAGCCTAATCCTACCTTGCAGGGTCGTTGTGGGTATTCATTGAGCAAGGGGAGGACCATGTAAACTCCCTCGAGCTCCGTGGAGGGGGAAAAGTGTGGTCCAAATGCAATAAATAGATAAATAATGCATTGGCTTCAACCCAGAGGGTTTGCTCTTGAAAATGACTAGGATTGATGCAGCCCACAGTTGGGTTTTCTTGCTAGGGGCCTGTGCTGTTGTTCTTGGGTGGCAGGATCAACCACTGTTGTGCGATGGTGGAGCTGTGAGCAAAAGGATTTAGAAGCTGTTTTAACAAATCCGCAGTTTCAGGAAGAGGGGCTTTCCTTGTCTAAGCAAAATCAAGGCTGGATAAGGCTGAATTAACGGCAGTGTTTTGCATGGCACCTCCCTGCTTTCGTTTTCCTATTCAGTGACGTGTTATCAGCGCAACTGTCAAAACTTAGAGCTCACCACTGTGGTTCTCACCTGAATGCCTTCTCCCTCTGCTTTGGAAGAGGTTAACTTGGGGACAGGCCAGAAGGGAGTATGGCCCTTGGGTTGCAAAAGTTTACACCACCCCTGCCGTAGCTATAGATCAGGTTTCTCCAACTTGATATCTTCAAGAAGTTGTTGGACTCCCATTAGCCCTGGCCAGGATGGCCGATGGCAAAGGATGATGGGAGTTGTAGTCCAGATTGGGGAACAGATGGCATGTACACTCACAGGCACACATACTACCAGCTTAGTTTATTAGTTTAGGATCTCCAAGCAATTATTATTCTATGGACCCTAGGGAAAATTGAAAGACCAGTTCAAGTCATAGACGAATTACCATGTGCCTGCAATATTCGTATTTTTTCAAAAAAAATAAAAATAAAATTCCACTGCTGCACTGAACATTTTTATCATCTCAGTTTACAAAAAATAAAAATGAATTTAAAAATGATGTCAGCGTGCAATTTAGAAAATTGGGCTAAACGAACTGTAGCGTCCTTTCCTTTCCAAGCTGCTGGCAGTGCTAATCATGCATGAATATTGGCATTTCAAAGAAGGCCATTGCCAGGGCGGGTCAAGTCCGTGGTGGCCAAGAGGAAATCTTTGAGGGTTGTGTTGTCATAGATGGAGCACAAAAGAGAGCTGTTCTTGCTGCTGGAAAGGGTTCATTGGGTGGTAAGAAAAGAAAGGAAGAAAATGTTTCAGCAGAGGGGCCAAAGGCCAGCTCCTGTCCTCAGTGGAATCCGTTCCCCCTGTTTTTGAAGTTCAGGCTGTGAATGCTAATGCTTCTTACATAACCTTGATAAGAATGCTTTACCCTATACAGTGGTACCTCGGATTACAGACACTTAACTGTCAGGAAATTCTTCCTGATGTTTAGTCGGAATTGCCTTTCTTGTAACTTGAAGCCATTGGTTCGAGTCCTACCCTCCCGATCAGGAAAAAAACAAGCCTGATCCATCTTCTATGTGACAGCCCTTGAGATATTTGAAGATGGCTATCGTATCTCCTCTCAGCCTCCTCTTTTCCAGGCTTAACATACCCAACTCCTTCAACCATTCCTCATAAGGCTTGGTTTTGAGACCCTTGATCATCTTGATCACCTTTGTCTGCACATGTTCCAGCTTGCCAATAATTGATTGATTGATTGAATTTATATACCGCCCTATAGCTGGGTGTGTGTGTGTGTGTGTCTCAGGGTGGTTCACAGAAACACACAATATCCTGCTTAAATCGTGCCGCCCAGAACTGGACGCAGGATTCCAGGGCACCACAATTCATCTAGAATCTCTGCAAGAAAGGAGTTACAGTGGTACCTCTACTTACGAATAACTCTACTTACAAATGTTTCTACTTACGAACGGAGCTCCGTCCGCCATCTTGGATGCGGTTTAGATAAGGATTTTTTCTACTTACGAATTTTTAGATAGGGTTGCTTCGACTGACGAATTTTTTCTCCCAATGCATTCCGATGGGATTCGACTTACCATTTTTTTCTACTTACAAATGTGCGTTCGGAACGCATTAGATTCGTAAGTAGAGGTACCACTGTAAGTCTTGCGCAATGCAAAAACCTCTTGGAGATCTTGGCGTGGATGAGGCCCGTGCAGCTGTGTTTACATCCTCTGAGATCCGAGCGATGACTCGGCTCCTTGCGGGGTGGCAGGGCTGCAAGTGCGAACCAGCCCCAGGGCTACTCTGCCCCGTGGTGGTGCTGACTCAGCACTCGGTTGGAATGCTTAAACGCCGCCGCCAGGCATTCCCACTTCCAATTGACAGAGTATGTGTAACAGGCGTGGGTTCTGTGTCATGGGTGGGGATCCTCTTTCACCCTGAGGGCCAGATTTGCACCCTGCAAACCTTCCCAGGGCCAAATGCATCCTTTTTTTTATGGTTAACACCCAAGCCCATCTTTGTTGGAAGCCCCTCCGGCTGATTTCATAGTCACTGCTGAGGAACTGTGCCTGGGATGGCTTCTCAGAAGAGATCTGCTTTGCCAGATGTGCTTAATTTAGCAGCAGAAAACCCCTTATGCATGGGAAACTGCACAGCTTTGCAGAAACAGCGAAGCTGTTATCAGTGTGGCGATGGCTATTGTTAATTGGATGCTAATTGCTGAGGAAGTAAGTGGGGGTTATTTCTTAGACATGCTGTTCTTTTCAGCCTGGATTGGCTCCATCAGCAGCTCACGATTAGAAGGCACATCCCAATACAATTATAGATGAGCTATGCAGAGATATATGTTTGTTAGAGGAACCTGAGGCCTATTGGGGGCTAGGGTTGCCAGACTCAGTAGAGGACAGGACTTCTGTGCCTTTAATTGCCCTGCTCTCTTTAAGGTTTCCAGACTCAAAAGAGAGCAGGGCAATTAAAGGCACAGAAGTCCTGTCCTCTATTGAGTCTGGCAACCCTATTGGGGGCTGCTCTATGTAGCCCAGTGCCGAATTTACATATAAGCCAAACAAGCTGTAGCTTAGGGCCCCACTCTCTTGGGGGGGAGCAAAAAAATTAAAGGAAAAAAAAACTGGATTTACATTTCCAAAATATAAAATAAAACCTACATACAGCAACAGTGTTTTGTGTTGTGTAGGCTCCCCCATGATGTAGGTAATGGGCCCCGCCTGCTAGCCTGCTCCCTAAAATATCACTGGTTTGCTCATTTCTGTATATAGGGTGCCTACATTCTGCATGGACTGTTATGTGCAAATGGCTTTAGATACCTATTTGTTGTTATTGTTTAGTCGTTTAGTCGTGTCTGACTTTTCATGACCCCATGGACCAGAGCACATCTCGTCCTCTGTCGTCCCCTTCTCCTAGTGCCCTCCATCAGGGTCTTTTTCAGGGAACCTTCTCTTCTCATGAGGTGGCCAAAGTATTGGAGCCTCAGCTTCAGGATCTGTCCTTCCAGTGAGCACTCAGGGCTGATTTCCTTCAGAATGGATAGGTTTGATCTTCTTGCGGTCCACGGGATACCTAATAGATACCTATTAGGTCCATAAATTATCATATAGCATATATTCAACACCAAAAACTGTGACAATTTGTTGTTGACAAAGGACAATAGGACATATAAAGGGCCCCATTACCTTCAGTAGCTTAAGGCCTCATCAAACTTAAATCTGGCCTTGGTCTGACCCGTGGGGCTTTCCTGAGCCATGTCTTTCTAGCTTCCAGGATTCTTTGAGGGGAAGCCATGGCTGTGGTATCATAGTGCTTTAAATGTAGAGTATGGCTGTCTCCTAGAATTCCACTGAGCATAGCTGCCAAGTTTTCGCTTTTCTCGCGAGGAAGCCTATTCAGCATAAGGGAAAATCCCTGTAAAAAAGGGATAACTTGGCAGCTATGCCACTGAGCCTCTTGGGCTTGCCGATCAGAAGGTCGGTGGTTCAAATCCCTGTGACGGGGTGAGCTCCTGTTGCTCAGTCCCAGCTCCTGCCAACCTAGCAGTTCGAAAGCATGCCAAAAAGAGTGCAAGTAGATAAATAGGTTCCTCTCCAGCGGAAAGGTAAACAGCGTTTAATCATTCCAACCAAGTGCTCAGTCTGGTTTTGCCAGAAGCGGCTTAGTGCTGGTGACATGATCCGGAAAAACTGCGGACAAATGTCGGCTCCCTTGGCCTGTAAAGCGAGATGAACGCCGGAGCCCCAGTCTCGTCTGCAACTGGACTTAACTGTTGGGGTCGTCTTCCTTTATCTTTTTATGGATGTCTCCTAGAATTCCAGTGAATTCCTTGTGTTCTTGTCCATTCCAGTTTTTCCTGAGCCTGGACACAGGCAAAATACCCTTTAATTCCCTCTTTTGTGCTGCAAATATCTACAGATGCTCTATCACTGTTTGAGCCCAGAGTCCCTTGGAGTGAGCACCTGAGGGTGCCTGAGGGCGGGGGGGGGGGGCTTGAAAGAGCCTGTGTTGGGGGTGGGAGGTGATTAAAGACCCCTTTGTGCGTGATGTGGGTGTAACTTATCTGAGGGAGTCGGTGCTGCAGCCCTTCAGACCTGTTAAAAATTAGTTGCAGAGCAAAGGATTATGGAGAATGACATGGGACTCATGGTGGGTGTTTTTGTTCTGGGTTAATTAGGGTCTTGAGATTTCAGCTCTTTGCTGTGTCACAGCTGGAAAGGATTGGGGAAAGGGGGGAGGCGGAGAAGGGGAATACTTGCAGTCCCGTGGAAAGAGGCAATAAACAGCCTCAGATTATTTCTCAGGCATTGCCAGAATTCCTATGTGTTGCCTCATCGGATCCTGCTGCCTAAGCTGCAGCATGATTGACATCAAGGGTACTTGCGGACGAGACAATCATTTAGACCTTTATTTGCGAAACTCTGTTGCTGAATTCTTGTTTAGCTCAAACCAGAGTCACATGCAACAGCAGTTGCTGCATGGAGCATTTTGTTCCTTTGGCAGGAATCCAGACGGCTCCCATGAAGAATCAGATTGGTGTGTTAAGCTGGGTGTGTGTTTTTAATTCTAAAAATCCTCATGTCTTGGCCCATACTCCTAAAAGGCTGGTTGCCCTCCTCTCTTTCAGCTCCATAGTTTCAGGTCAAATCCACACCCTAGCTTTAAAGTACATCTAAACCACATTAACAGTTCCCCCAAAGACTCATGGGAACTGCAGTTTAGCCCTAGCAGAGCTGCAATTTCCAACACCCTTAACAAACTATAGTTCCCAGGATTCCTTGGGGGGCATAACTGTTAAAGTGCTATACAGTGGTACCTTTGATTAAGAACTTAATTCGTTCCGGAGGTCCACACTTAACCTGAAACTGTTCTTAACCTGAGACACCAATTTAGCTAATGGGGCCTCCTGCTGCTGCAGGAGCATGATTTCTGTTCTCATCCTGAAGCAAAGTTCTTAACCCGAGGTACTATTTCTGGGTTAGTGGAGTCTGTAACCTTAAGCGTCTGTAACCTGAAGCATTTGTAACCCGAGGTACCACTGTAAGTGCTTTAAACATAGCTGCCAAGTTTTCCCTTTTCTCGCGAGGAAGCCTATTCAGCATTAGGGAAAATCCCTTTAAAAAAGGGATAACTTGGCAGCTATGGCTTTAAATGGAGGTTGTGACCTGTCTGTTAATCAGGGATGCGGGTGGCACTGTGGTCTAAACTACCGAGCCTCTTGGGCTTGCCGATCGAAGGGTCGGCAGATTGAATCTGTATGACAGGGTGAGCCCCCATTGCTTTGACCCAGCTCCTGCAAACCTAGCAGTTCTAAAGCATACCAGCATGAGTAAAGAAATAGGTACCACTGCAGTGGGAAGGTAAACAGCGTTTCCGTGCGCTCTCGCACTCATCACAGTGTCCGGTTTAGTCATGCTGGCCACATGACCCAGAAAGCTGTCTGTGGACAAATGTCAGCTCCCTCACCCTGAAAGCGGAGATTTGACCACCCCATGGTCAAATTTGATGGACTTAACCATCCAGGGGTCCTTAACCTTTTACCTTTACCCAGGGTCGTTGTTAGAAGACAGCTCAGAACACTCAAGACGCAAATCCTTTGCACTGGACCCCAATGTCTTGCCTCTTCCCCTTTTAAAAAACTTGTTTAAAAAAGAAACCTCTCAAATTTCCTTTACCTTGCTTATAGGGCAGCTGAGCATCCTGTACAGTGCAGCACCAGTGAGACCATCTTAATTTGTGTGGGCCCCAATCCACATTCAGTGTACCGAGCCCAGAAAATCCTGTTGGCACCTGAGAGCTCAGAGCAAGCCCTGATGGTGAGGGGCAGAGCTTGTTTCTCGGAGTTCCTGCGCTGCAAATATAATGCAATAAATTGCATGTATCTGTAGGGTGGCTTTCTCCAACCTGGGAAGCAGGGCTTTATATGAGTTGTAGTCCAGAATGTCTGGTGGAGACCAGGTGGACGAAGGCTGACCTAGGATCACCACACGTGCAAAGGACATTATTGATATTGTTATTTATTAAATTTATATACAGCCCTTCATTTGAAGATTGCAACATAGAAGCTCCATTGCTTGAAGAAACGATTGTTTTGTGCTACTAGATATGCCTTGGCTGGTTTTATATGTATGCTGCTTGCTTGAACTGCATAATTATATAATGCCTGGGTGGCGCTGTGGGTTAAACCACAGAGCCTAGGGCTTGCCGATCAGAAGGTCAGTGGTTCGAATCCCCGCGACGGGGTGAGCTCCTGTTGCTCGGTCCCAGCTCCTGCCAACCTAGCAGTTTGAAGGCACATCAAAGTGCAAGTAGATAAATAGGCACCGTTCCGGCGGGAAGGTAAACGGCGTTTCCATGTGCTGCTCTGGTTCTCCAGAAGCGGCTTTGTCATGCTGGCCCCATGACCTGGAAGCTGTACGCTGGCTCCCTTGGCCAATAACGCGAGATGAGCGCCGCAACCCCAGAGTCGGTCACGACTGGACTTAATGGTCAGGGGTCCCTTTACCTTTACCTTACTTTTATTAATTCATTTCTGCCCTGCCAGCCTAGCTTCAAAGAGCTCTTTGCACATCTGCCAGCAAATAAAAATGAGAAGCCGTAAACTTCCTTTCTGTGCCGCCTAGAAACTGTTAAAAAGCATGAAAGAGCAGACAATACAAAGCACAGAAGCTGCAATAAAATACGTCTCAAATCGCTTCCCAGAAACTGATAAACATTCAGTCCTAACTAGACTCCCGCAATCTTCCTGGATTCTAAACCAAGGAACCCATGTAATCCTGTAAGTCTTTCCAAATGAGTTTGTTTATTGTGTCCTCCTGATGGGAGATGTTTCATACATTATCCAAAGGACCTCTTGCTAGTCTCTGATATTCCTGAGAGAAGCACCACAGCTCAGTGGCAGAACGTTTGCATTGCATGGAGAAAGCTCTGGGTTTGGTCTGTGGCATCTCCAGAAAGATTCTCATCTGAAATCTTCCCGTCAGTGCAGACAGTAGAGAAGCTAGATCAAGCATCCCCAAACTTCGGCCCTCCAGATGTTTTGGACTACAATCCCCATCATCCCTGACCACTGGTCCTGTTAGCTAGGGATCATGGGAGTTGTATGCCAAAACATCTGGAGGGCCGAAAGCTTGATGGACCAATGGTCTGGTTCCTCTGTTGCCAGAAAGGCTTTCATAGGGCGGTGGCAGCGGTCTCTCCAAACCCTACGTGGAGATGCTAAGAACTGAAGCAGGGACCTTTTTCATAGAATTGTAGATCAGGAAGGACTCGTCCAATCCCATGCAATGCAGGAATCTTTTGCCCAACGTGGGGCTCGAACCCACGACCCTGAGATCAAGAGTCTCATGCCAAAGCAAGTGTTCTACAAGTGAGCTACAACCCTTCCCTTGCTCTTCCGTGGTTAAATGAACTCTGCAGCCTGTTGGCAACCTCTAGTGATGCATGTGCTGGCTCATTCTGGTCCAGTTTGGATGGGAAGGAGTGGACAGCCCACCTAGAGCCAATATTCACTTCTTTGGTGCATACAGTGATCATGCACAGGAGTGGGTCATATTCCTTTTCTGAGAAACTTTTTCTGGGGGGCGGGGCGGCATACCAGTGGTGAGCAGAGCCACATGGGAAAGTGTGTGGGGCCATAAATGTGACTTCCACCCGTGTCCAGTAGGCTACTTTCTCTCTCTCTGCTCCCTCCAGGCAAGCACACAGAATTATGAAGAGTTCAGGGGCTTTCCAGCTAGGCAAAAACACTCAGGGCAATGCAAAGCAGGGCTGGTAATGGATGTGACTCAGGAGTGTGGGTGGCTCTGGAGATGGCCCCAAGGACCAGATAAAGAAGTTTGGGGGGGGGGCTGCATTCGGGGCCTGAGCTTTCCAATCCCTGGTTATGAAGATAGAGGAAGCTGCGCTCATGTGGGGCAATGAGAACCCATTAGAACTTCCCCTCCTCATATTTTTTTTTGGGGGGGGGACCCAGCCAGATGGCCATGGTATAAAGAATAAAATCACCATCATCATTATTTCTACTGCTTCAGTATTTAGCCCCCCCCCCCATTTTCTGAGTCTTAATAAGCTTGAAAGAAGAGGCAAGTAGCTTGCATGCTAATAATAGCTGGCACCTTTCCCCAAAGCTATTTCTGGAGCAAGACTACAGTCTGTAGCACATACAAGACGCTGTTCTTTTTCATTTTTGGCACATCTTTCGAACGCAGCATAGTTCCCCCCCCCTCGACACAGCAACTCTGTTAAGTAGGAAAAGTAAAGGTAAAGGGACCCCTGACTGTTAGGTCCAGTCGCAGATGACTCTGGGGTTGCGGCGCTCATCTTGCTTTACTGGCCGAGGGAGCCAGCGTACAGCTTCCAGGTCATGTGGCCAGAATGACTAAGCCACTTCTGGCGAACCAGAGCAGCACACGGAAACACCGTTTACCTTCCCACCGGAGTGGTACCTATTTATCTACTTGCACTTTGACATGCTTTCAAACTGCTAGGTTGGCAGGAGCAGGGACCAAGCAACGGGAGCTCATCCCGTCACGGGGATTCGAACCGCCAACCTTCTGATCAGCAAGCCCTAGGCTCTGCGGTTTAACCCTCAGCGCCACCTACGTCCCAGTGCCACTCGCGTTGAAGTAGGAAGAATACATTTACAGTGGTGCCTCACTAGACGAATGCCCTGTTAGACTAATTTTTCACTATACGAATAGGTTTTGCGATCGGAGGTTGCCTCACAAGACAACGAGGTTTTCTATGGTCGCCGCTTCGTCTTGCAAAGCGTGGCCATAAAAACCTCTGATCACAAAACCTACATTTGTCTAGCGCAGGCATCCCCAAACTATGGCCCTCCAGATGTTTTGGCCTTCAACTGCCATGATCCCTAGCTAACAGGACCAGTGGTCGGGGAAGATGGGAATTGTAGTCCAAAACATCTGGAGGGCCGAAGTTTGGGGATGCCTGGTCTAGCGAAAGGGGAACCAGCTGTAGCAAGGGGAGAAGGCAAAGGAAGATCAGCTGAGAGGCAGCTGGTTCCCCTTTGTGTTCCACTGGTCTCTGCCGGTGAGGGGCAACCGGCAGAGACCAGCAGAACACAAAGGGCTGTAGCGCGGGAAGAAGGGGGGAGAGAAGTGGAGGAACGGATCCTTTCCTCCGCTTCTCCCCCCACCGCCACGCCACGGACACCCGGGAGCATTGGGTATCATCATGCATCAAAGTATTTTAAGCAAGGTGGAGGAATGATTCTACGATCAAGGTCTATAAAACTTGGGTTTCGTCCTTGGCGCTTTGGCCAGCCAAACTGACTCTGCTGTACATTGAAGCCACCCAGTCTCTGAAGGATTCTCCCCAATCTCTCAGACATGGGAAGGTTTTTCAAAATGGAAGAAACCCCTCTAAAAACCTGACACGTCAATCTCATTCCTCCGCCATTAGGAACTCAATACTGTACTGTACCTCCCTTGGATTAACAGCAACAAGCAAATGTAATGTAGAGCATAGATTTTATTTTTTTGAGAACAAACTTTTGATTTACAAAGGAAGGGTTTGCTCCCATCATGAAGTCCTGCAGTGCAGAGTTGTGCTTGAGACCTTTTCAAAGACTCTGCTATTTTTGTGTGTCAAAGAACCAGAACATACTTCATCCTTATTAGGTGATCATCCTGCAGGCCAGAGTTTTGGTAGAAGTTGAATTCCAAATTACTGTGCTGTAGCCTACAAGGGATTTTAATGGTTCCCCACTGGATGGGTATTTCAAAGTATGTGTGGTGCCTTACGGTGGGGGGGGGGACCAGTTATTTTGGGGGAAAGAAATGAGAGTTTGCTACATAATGCATTAATACCAGTAATTTGAGTGAGTGTTTATTTTTATACTAGATTTTTTTTTCCCTATGTGTCTCATAGATCTAATATATGATTTTCTCAAGCTTGGAATAGAAGTAAATAGTCTTGTATTTACCTTTTACACAACACATTGTTTGTGAGAAGGAGTGGTTGTCACAACCAAATTTTAATGCATTGAAATTGCAACAAGGGTATTGGAAACCGTGGCTTGAAGTAGGCTCCTAGTTGTGGTTTGTGGGAAACTGTGGTTTGCACAAACCATAAACTGTGCAGTTGTGGCAAACTGTATCCTATGAAAACTCAAATGTGAGGGGTGGGATGGGAGCTGGAGGAAGGTGTGTACCAGCAAGGAGCCCCTTCACCTGAAAAGCAAAGTTAAACCTTGACATCTTTTAAAGATGAAATTGCTTTTTATGAAAACAAAACGAAAAAATCCAATATGTTTTTTCTTTTCCTTTGGTGCCTGATGTATGATTAAGAAAAGCCATGCTGAATCAGGCCCACAGCCCATCTAGTTCAGCATCCCTTTCTCACAGGGACCAGATGCCCATGGGATACCCGGCAAGTAGGGCCTGAGTGCAACAGCACTCTCGCCACCTGTGATTCCCAGTCGTCTTCAAAGGTGTACAGTCCCTGACAGTGAAGACAGAGCACAACCACCCAGATTCATAGCCACCGATAGCCTTACTATTCAGGAATTTGCCTAATCGTTTTTTTAAGCCACCCAAGTTGGTGACTTATCGCTGCATCTTGTGGGAGTGAGATCATCTTACGGCCCCGCCTGGCAGCACTACCCTATTTAGCAAATCCGTTTCATAAAGGGGCATTGCAACTTGAGTGCAACTTTCTTCCTTTTCTAATATCTGAAGCATGGGTAGCATTTCTCCAGACCTGTCTTCTTCTGCAGATGCTATTTCTCTCCCTCGCATGCAGGGAGTTCCATCTGTAAGAAGCAGGAGGCGCGTGAGCTTCGGATCCATGCTCTCGAACTTCACGTGTCTCTCCTCTTCCTCTCGTCGCTCCCTGGGAGGTATTTGCAATGGAAGGACTTCGTGAGCTATCCCTGTGGCAGCCGGAGGCCTTGACCAGCTTGCCACACCTCTGTGGTCTGGATTTGAAGCCAGCCCTGGGGGCGAGAAGAAAACACTTTCATTAGTCGAGCTCAGGAAACTGATGGGTGGAGTAGTTTCACTCTTCATTAGCCCAGACTTTTGAAGGAAAGAAGGGAGGAGAAAGCCTTGTCCTTTTCCCTCGCATAGTTTCCCCCCTCGCTTCCAGTTGGCTGTGCAGGCCTGCTCCATTAGGCCATATGGAGCACTGCTCCATCAACCTTAGCCTGCCCCCAGCCAGCCAATTGGGTCAACCTTATTTTCTTTTTGTCAGGAGTGAGCCGGCAGTAAATCACACTGTGCACGTTGGAGTTATTAGCAAGAACACAATCTGCACAGACTTGGAGGAATGTCAGGCCTAATGAGCGCAGTGTATCATCCCTGGTAGGTCTTGCCCCGAGAATCGGTTGCCGAGACTGAGTCTCAGCCGTCTACATACCATCCTCTCCAGGGTTCTTCCCAAGCAATCAGAGACTGTGCCTGTGTGTCACCACTCTCTCCTTTTCCCTTTTCATGCCTTTTCTGTTTCTGGGAGACAAGGGGGAAGGGAGCTTGTTGTAGCAGCAGGAGGAGGGACCATGCCTCTTCAGCAGCCTGACTCAATTCTGCCTCTTGGATTCCTTCTGATTCTGCCACAGACTCTGCCCCTGATCCCCTCTCACTAAGCTCTGTTACCTCTTTAGTTTCTGACTCCCCCCCCTCCTCCTCCTCCTCGTCTTCTCCCTCTTCTCCCCCTGACCACTAAGGCAGTTGGATGGCAACTGGCAACTCCTGCAGCCAAACTGGTGCAAAACGTATTGCTCTGCTTTCCTTTGGACCACACCAGCGAGGTTTGTCATCTGTGCAGCCTAGGACCTCTATACACACTGCCCAGGCTTGTGCCCCAGGGAGGTCACTTTGGTGCAGCTAACACAGTGGTTAGATTTCACCCTTGGAGGTGCACTCCATTGTCTCCTGAGACAGACAAATGCCAGCATGTTGTTCTACAATGGTTCACTGGTGCTACTTCATTATCCATAGTCCAGAGGGGCTATAGCAGAACAAAAGAGGGACCAAAAAATAACCAGGAATTATTATTATTTTGCATGAAAAGTTACGGGATTTCAGGATATGCACTGACTGGAAATGAAGCAGTGTGACTGCCCTGAAATCTTTGCAGGTGCACATAGCATTTGACAGCTGGACATCATGGAACACAAATGGTCACAAATGCAGAATAAAAAAAGAATTGCTAGAGACCCCTGTCATGTTGCAGAATACACCAGCCTGGAGGGGCCCTAATTATTCACTTTCAGAAATATTTATCACTGGTTTTGGATGTTTATTCAGAGGAATATTCATTCATCTGTCCCCAGAGCTGTAGGCTGCTTGAGACTGACCTCCAAGCTACCGGTCCCATCCTGTCAATTTACAGCGCCAGTCCTGCTCAGGCAGTGACAGAACTGTCTCGTATGCCTTTGGACCATTCCCTGCGATGCGCATTCAATCTTTCTTGTGCAGCTCAGCAGAAGTTCCTAATTGATACAATTGAGCCGTTATGGGTGAGCCGCTTGAGCAGATATCGAAGGCGTATTGCAAATTGTAGGTATCAAGAGCAAATTGCTGGTTCGTGCCTGAACACGGAAATTCAACAGGAAGAAAAGAAAGACTGACGCAAAATAAAAATTGATGGACTGGAACTTGATGGATTCACCGTCCTCTGAAAGAATTTATTGCGTGCGGTAACAGAAGAAGGGACTGTCTGTTTTACAGAATCTTTTGATATATCAAGAAATTTGGGGAAAGGAGCATCGTCCCACCTAGAACAAGGGATGATATTGTCGTGCTTTAGAACTGAGAGCTATAAATTAAGGGTTTTTAAAGTGGCCACTGTGGCTATGTTGCACCTCCACTGTCATTGGCAGTTTGCTTCTGAATACCAGTTGTTGAGAACAACAGGAAATGTTACAGGAAATGTTGCAGGGAATGCTGCTGTCAGGTTCTGCTTGCGAGCTTCCTATTGGGGCATCTGGTTGGCCCCTATGAGAACAGGATGCTGGACTAGACTAGATGGGCCTTTGGCCTGATCCAGGAGTTGGGCTCTTCTTATGTTCTTAAGTGGGACCCATAACAAAATGTTGCGGTGTGGGCTGTTCCTGTTCAGTGCTTCTGTTCAGTGCTCCAGCCACACCCCTTTCCAGGGTACTCCATTCGGAACCCCACCACCAGATGCTCCAGGTCACAGGTTGCGTAAATTAAATTGGAATAATCACTTACAGTTTCTGGAGTTCGAAGGTTTTATTCATGCAGGAACTATTTACAAGATGAGCGGAGATGAGAGAGAGAAAGCAGTAGACAGCTTATCAGGTGTGAACAGCAAACAAACTGGCTTAGCTTTTAGAGGTGGAGCTTCACAAACAGTGCTTTCATGTGGTTTAAAGTAACATGTGCATTAACTACAAACTCAAGAAAAAGGAAATGTATTTGCTTTTCTCCAACAACTAAACCTGCTCAGTTCTCATTAGGTGAGCTGCCAGTTAAAGGGAGAAGAGAAAACTAGGTTTTCTTCAAGCTGATATATATCACTTGTGTACAGATGGTATCAGTTGGGCTACATAGGAATCAGCCCTTACCCCTGGACATTGCTAATAGAAGGTTTCTCTCCATAAAGTATTACATTTCCTGAATATCCATTTGCAGGGATGGATGTTCAGTGATATGCCCATGCAAGATTACAGCTGACTGGGTCATTTAGTGATCCAGCTCCATTCTGGTTTGAAATATTCCTTTTGAAAGAAGCTTGTAATTCTTTTCCCATGGTGTCATCACTGTAACCTTTTCCGAATTGTTTCCAGCGAGGCTAGTGGGCTGTTCTGACTAATACTGTCCATGCCACTCTTCAGAGCATGAGAATATCAAACTACACTTCTTCATTTGTTTCTTAGGAAGAAATTGAGATCTTGAAAGCATTTTGAAATGATATTTTTAAAAACCCTGTGGCAGTCTTACCCTTTAAATACCCAGAAGAGACTTGCCCCTTCTCACCATAGCCTTAATTATATTGTACTTTTGTGCGGATTTTAGCTGTAAGCCAATTTGAGAGCCCTCTCTTGCTGTTAAGCAATATTGTTCAGGCAATAAGTAGGACAATAAGTAAGTTGTTTTTCCCCTATGGAGTCTTGTGTTTTCGTATGGACCCTTTTTATAGAACCAAATTGCTCTCACATGATACAGCTCTTTTTTTGACTGTACCACTTGAAGCTGCAATTGGAGGGTGACACGTATGGATGAGCCTTCACTGAAACAAATAAAATAAAATTTACTCTTAAACAAAGCTACTATATCAGAGAGATGGTGAAGTTTAATGCCTGACATGCTAGGTTTTTTTACACACAAATACACAGTTGGATGTTCTTTAAAAAAGAAAGAAGAAGAAGAGTTTGGATTTGATGTCCCGCTTTATCACTACCCGAAGGAGTCTCAAAGCGGCTAACATTCTCCTTTCCCTTCCTCCCCCACAACAAACACTCTGTGAGGTGAGTGGGGCTGAGAGACTTCAGATAAGTGTGACTAGCCCAAGGTCACCCAGCAGCTGCATGTAGAGGAGCGGAGACACGAACCGGGTTCCCCAGATTACGAGTCTACCGCCCTCAACCACTCCACCACACTGGCTCTCGAAAGAAAGAAAGAAAGAAAGAAAGAAAGAAAGAAAGAAAGAAAGAGAAAAAGAAAGAAAGAAAGAAAGAAAGAAAGAAAGAAAGGGGAATACATTAAGAATGCAATTCCTTCGCCTGCAACCTAATGAGATTCAGTCCAGGAAGCATTCTACTACATTATTATTTCATAGAATAATAGAATCTTAGAGTTGGAAGGGACCCCTATGGTCATCTAGTACAACCCCCTGCAATGCAGGAATCTCAGCTAAAGCATCCATGACAGATGACCATCCAACCTTTGCTGAAAAACCTCCAAGGAGTCCACAACCTCCCAAGGGAGACTGTCCCACTGTTGAATAACTTACTGTTAGAAAGCTCTTATTGATGTTTAGCCAGAATCTCCTTTCTTGTAACTTGAGGCCATTGGTTCAAGTCCTACCCTCCAGAGCAGGAGAAAACAAGCATGTATTTAAGAAAGTAAAGTTATTGACACCCGCAAAGTTGCTGAGCTTTGTTTAGGAGACCACCAAATTTGCTGCACTCCCCCAAAAATAGTGATTTTGGAGCTGTTTGCGCTGCTTTTTCCATAATTTTGCCATGACATCCGGACATGTTGGGAATTTTCCTGACGCATGGCAAGCCTAGCATTCTTCCCAAAGGAGCCCAGGGTGGCAAACATCAAAATGTTATTACTAAAAACATATCTAACACTTTAGAACATCTTTAAAAACCGTTAAAAAGCAACCGCATACCCTCACAGTTATTAATTTCCCGGCTGATGTGGCCAGTATCTATTAAAATACCTGAGTAACAGAATTTTGGAAAGAAAAAAAAGAGAAGAATTCTCCTGAAAGTCAATAACATGGGAGACAGAAACACCTCACGAGGGATGGTGTTCCACAAATGGCCTGCGAGCGCTCCAGTTGGAGAACAGCCTTTACCAAAGGTGACATGGACTTTGAAGACACTCGAACTCAGGATGCAAGGGAGAAACGTGCTAAGAGGAAGGCATGCTTGGCAAACCCTCACTGGAATCAACTCCCACCCGGGAACCAATGTCCCCACTGTGGAAGGATGTGTGGATCCAGAATTGGCCTCCACAGTCACTTATGGACTCATTGTTAAAACCGTGTTTATGGAAGACAATCGTACTCGGCTACGAGTGATCACCAAAGAAGAAAGAATTTCCACAAATGCAAAACAACCTCCTAGAAGGCCCATATTGGGTTGATGCCAATGGAACATCAGTCTTGTGTGTACTTGAATCTTTTCAAGTGTGCAGGGGAGGAGAGGGAGAAAAATGTACATTGCATCGGTGTCAGAAGTGCTAGAATCTTGTGTGTTTCCAGGATGCTGAATACACACCCATCCCTGTTTGTAATATAGGGTTACTGATTGGTGATGAGGTCGCTATGCACTGACTCATAAGCATTTTTTAACTTCCTAGACAGTGTTAAACCAGCATTGTTTTCACCTCCCCTAAATTAGTATACCAGCCCTCTTTTACTATGGCAGGTGACGCCTGAACATGTTTGATTTCCTCGTCAAAATTTGCGAACAAGATGAACAACACCCAGATAATTCACTGCTTTTTCACAGTTGAAGCTGCACGTGAACGATTTTTATTGCAGGCCTGGGAGCCTCGGGGGCCTAGTTTTGTGTTTCCCAGTGGTGATGGACAGCACTATTAACATATTTCCTATGAGTAGATACACCCCAAGGAAACATTTCCTGTCATTTTTCATCAGCTATGTTAGATCCAAACCCAGACATCCCCTGGGAGAAGCGAGCAGGAAAGCTTTGAAATTAACCTGGACAGCCAGCAAGTCCATTAACAATCAGGATCTGGTTTGACTTCCTAATTACAGCCAATGTTTATCCTCTGACCTGCAAGCTCCAGGTCTACATGTGCCAAATCTTTGTGTGCCCTGAAGTTTTCCTCCTTTAGCTTTATAGCACAGGGACATAGCACAGGGGACTTTTCAGCAAGTCCCGGGTTTAATCCCTGGGATCTCCAGCTAGGGCTACCTGAAACCTTAGAGAGCCTCTGCCAGTCAGTGTAGGCAGTACTGAGCTCAATGCACTAATGGTCTGACTCAGAAGAAGTCAGCCCCCAATGTAAACTGACGGTATAAGACAGCTTTGTACATTAGTGAATGTCTGGCATCCTTCTGCTTCGGGAGACAATAGAGAAGAGCGCCTTTGGAGGTGAAGTCAGGCCATTGGAGAGTTTTGGCACCTGCTGTGGCTGTAGAGACTGATGTGGGAGAGAGATGTTTTGTTGCAGCTGGGGAAGATGAAGGCATGTGGATACATGACCGGACTGTCTTCAGGCACTGTGGTTGTCTGCAAGGGATTCCCACACGGCAGGGTTGGCGTTGCCAGCCCCTTGTCTACAAGGGGTGGCAAACCTGTGGCCTTGCAGCTATTACAAGACCACAACTCCCATCATCCTTGGCCATTGGCCATGCTGGTGGATGGAAGCTGGAGTTCCAACATCATCTGGAGGGCATAAAGTCAGCCAGCCCTGTTGTATCTTAGAATCATATAATCATAGAGTTGGAAGAGACCACAAGGGGCATCTAGTCCAACCCCCTGCCAAGCAGGAAACACCATCAAAGCATTCCTGACAGATGGCTGTCAAGCCTCCGCTTAAAGACCTCTAAATAAGGAGACTCCACCACACTCCTTGGCAGCAAATTCCACTGTCGAACAGCTCTTACTTTCAGGAAGTTCTTCCTAATGTTTAGGTGGAATCTTCTTTCTTGTAGCTTGAATCCATTGCTCCGTGTCCGCTTCTCTGGAGCAGCAGAAAACAACCTTTCACCCTCTTCTATATGACATCCTTTTATATATTTGAACATGGCTATCATATCACCCCTTAACCTTCTCTTCTCCAGGCTAAACATACCCAGCTCCCTAAGCCGTTCCTCATAAGGCATCATTTCCAGGCCTTTGACCATTTTGGTTGCCCTCCTCTGGACACATGCTTTACATGTAAAGACTTGGACTCATATGTACAATCGTAGGATTGTAGAGTTGGAAGGTACCCCAAGGGTCATCTAGTCCAACCCCCTGCAATGCAGGAATCTCAACAAAAGCATCCAGGACCACTCAACCTCTGCTTAAAAACCTCCAAGGAAAGAGAGTCTACAATCTCCCGAGGGAGACTGTTCACTGTCAAACAGCTCTTACTGTCAGAAAGTTCTTCCTTATGTTTAGTTGGAATCTCCTTCCTTCTAATTTGAAGCCACTGGTTCGAGTCCTACCATCAGGAGCAGGAGAAAACAAGCTTGCTCCCTTTTCCACGGGACAGCCCTTGAGATGAGCCCTGACTGGGACAGGGTTGGTCCAATATGCTTTGCTGCCTGAGGCAAAGGAAAAGATGGCAGCCAGCTGCCCTCTGGCCCAAGTGCAGAAGCTGACCAGATTGGCGATGGCATCTTCCTAGAACCCTGTCCAAAGAGAAGTTTCCTCTACCACACCTGAGGGCAGCAGGCTAGCTTATAGGGTGGGGGGACGGGGACAAGGCAGGCTGCATGCCACACACAGCAGCAGCAACAACAACTTACAGGCATCTGCTGCCCAAGGTGGCTTCCTCTCACTGCCTAGTGTTGCAAAAACAGTAAGTGCCAGCAAGGGATTATTTGTCCAGTAACCTGACAGCGGTATGGAACGAAAGCTGAATGACTAGGGCATTGTGGGTTGTTGTGGTCTGTTTCCCAGGTGGCAAGACAAACTGTTCAGTGTTGGGATGAAAATGGAAAATCCTGTGTGTGTGGAGGAGGGCGAAAGGGAGCAGCGTAATGAATAAAGATGTCGGAAAATATTAACATTACGAACAGAGGAGGAGTTCATTTATAGAGCACTTCCATGCCTGAGTCATGCAGCAGACATGCCAGATATACGGAGAATAAAATGAACGATGTTTCTTTTCTTTTCCCCCTGGTGAAATATAAAAGGAAAGCAAACGCGTTATTTTCCAGATTGCATGGGGTGCGGGTGGGGAAGAGGGTTAAGTGAAGCAGAGACCAGAAGTGGCCCCTTTAGGGTGGTAGAGGAAAGATGCAAAATCTCATCTAAGTTAAGGAAATGAGCCCAACTTGAAAGTTCTACACTGTACCTAGCTAGCTCGATTGGATAATTCAGGTTTGCCACACTAGGCTTGCTGAGGTCTGGAATAGACTGTGGTCTGTAGTCGCATCTCATGTCCTCTGTCTTGTTGTTAACTCTCAAAGCAGCACACCCCTGTTGTGGGTGTGTGGGTGTGTGCTCTGGTTCTGATTTGAGCTCTATCTCTTGGGGAGGGTGTGTTTAACCTTTCCCTCCCATTCCATCGCCCCAATCGTCTTTCTCACCCGTATCCCCAAAGTTTCTATCAGCCCTGCGCCGATAAGAATGCAACCACAATATAAGCCAGGGAAATCAATATGATGTCTGTTTCCTATTTTAAAGGTTCCAGTCCTCTTGATGGGGCCAGACTAGCAGCAGGCCATGGGGTGAGATCTGGTGGTTAAGGAGTTGGGGCCGCAGCTGATCCTGATTTTAAATCCTCATGTAACCCTCAAGGCTGCTTTATTTGTAGATGTTTGGGCAACGCTTTCCAGGATGCAGATGCCTCATGTTTGCGGACCTGTGAACTGCTGCCCTAACAATGCTTTTTATGATGTGCTGCTCACAGTTGGTTGCCCATCCCTTTTGCATGCCAACTTTATTTTTAATCGTCTTTTCCCGCTTGGTTTTTGGGAACATTTTTGTGATGATCAACACTTTGTACTGCTTTTGTATGCCCCCCTCCTGACGCGCCTTCCCCACCCTTTCCAACTGTGGTTTTCGTTTGTTTGTTCAATAGGCTCACCACTCCTTCTAAGAGACTGTGCGTGTGCATGTGCGTGTGTGTGTGTGTTATTTTGTACCAGAGCTTCTTTTCTTTAGGCCAATTTATGGAGCACAAGAATCAAATAACTGTAGGGTTGGAAGGGACCATGAGGGTCATCTAGTCCAACCCCCTGCAATACAGGAATCTTTTGCCCAGTGTGGGGTTCAAACTCATGACCCTGAGATTAAGAATCTCAGGCTCTTCCAACTGAGCTATCTCTGAGCAGTTCAGCATTAGGCTTTAGAAGCACCTCTTTGCAGAAGTAAGAAAGGCCTTTGCTAGTCATCAAGGATGGTCCACACACTGTTGGATCAGACTGAGAGCTAGTCTTGTTCAGCTTCCTCTCCCCCCACAGTGCCAAAGCAAAGGCTTATGGGAGGCAGGGCTTAGACCACTAGCCCTCTTCCACTATTGCTCCCCGGAGATTAGCTGCCAGTTGGTTTCCAGGCCAAATTCAAGGGGCTCACGTTTCATTCCTGAACAACTCAGGTCCCTAATACCTGGTAGCAAATTGCATAGTTTAACTATTCACTGCGTGAAACGGTCCTTATTTGGGGCCATCCCGATTCTCCCACAATTCAGATTCATTGGCTTGTCAACGACGTCAATTAAATAATGCGGAGGAAAGTCCTGATAACACTGGGAAGAATTCAGCGTTGCGATCAGCACCAGCATTTCGGCTTGTTTCATGGAACCACCTCCCCTCTCTTCCCCATACATACTGTTTAGGGGCTTCTCCTGAATCCCCCCTCCCACCAATCTAGAGGAGGCAATGGGGGGGAGAGATAAAGAGGGGCAAAAGCCCCATTGTGCTAGTGGATGCAGTTGTGCAGGTTTCCACAAGCAGAGCTACTTATTTGGTGCACTTTACAGAGCAAACTGAATAAAAAAACCATGCATAATTTGAGGAGAAAGGAGCAGAGAATTTTTGTCTTTCACATGGGTCAGGCCTTCTACATTGGAGGGGGACAGTCAACCAAACATACAGAGGAAAACTCCCTCAGAACTGCATAGCCAGTCAGAACACGAGTTACCTCAGTAAAGATAATGACACTCTGCCTGGTTGATGAGCAACACCTCCACCACCCTGGTTTAACTGACTTACTAATAAGAGAGATAACCCTTAACTCAGAAATGGAATTATCCTTGCCATTTAGGGTTCCAGTATTATCTGCAAATATCGAGGATTTTTCCAGAACAGAGTTACCTTTCAGCCCTTAATACCGGTATTTTGTATGCTGTAGGAGAAGATGCCATTAGAAGCTTTCTGCTCTCTCTCTCTCTCTCTCTCTCTCTCTCTCTCTCTCTCTCTCTCTTCCTTTCCTTTCCTTTCCTTTCAGCCTCCTTTATAAAACAGAAGTCTCGGTTTACGGAATGAATCAAGCAGCGGGGTCCTTAGCAAATGGCCTGCTTTGGAGTGTGGCCATTTTGTGGTCCAAGTGAACACAAAAGGGTTTACCGCTCCCATGTGTAATTAAGATCAGGCTTTGGGTACCATATGTTTCGCCTATGTGCAGAGGCCTGGTTAAACGGAGAGAAAAGCTGGTTGTCGTTTCCGAGGCACCAAATGAATAACGTGCCTTAATTTATGTCCGAAACAGAGGCAAATGGCCTATAGAAAGGTCATTATTCCTCCATTTCTTTGGTGGCTTAACTGGAAACGAAGAGCCTTGAGGAAGAAGAAGAAGAAGAAAGGGAGTCCTCAATAAGAACGTCACTGAAAGAATCGCATTGTATATTTTAAAAAAGGGAATTGTTTCCCGCAACTAACTTTTCATGTAATTTGGCAGGCATCAGGAGAAACACAGAAGGATCTCTCTTTGTCGCTGAGACTGACCTGGAATACATTTGCCTATTTTCTTTAAACAGGCAGGAGGACACTGAGCCCTTTGTCAGCCTTCGAGAAAGCCAAAAGTGAAGATTTGGGGCAGGTTGAGGGAGGAGGCGCAATAATCAGTGGATGCCCCCATCTCTAAGGAGATGTTTTCACGTGGGCTGAGGAAAGCCGCCCTGTAGTCTTGTTAGTTAAGCCTCAGAAATATAAAACTCACCAGCTGAGGCAATTTGAGATAGCTCAACTCGTAAAAAAAGGCCCACTGGATCAGGCCAAAGGCCCAACGCGGATGGTTTTTAAAGTGGAATAAACAAATTAACTGAGGTCATACAATCCAGATCTTTATTACAGTCATAGACCTCTCTGTGGAGGTTATCAGAGACTGACTTTGAGCGAGCAGAGATGGCTTTAAGGGAGGGAGTGGTCCAGAAACCCTCTCATGAACATACGGAAAAATAATATATGGGATGCCACAATGTCCGAGCGTCTCACCAGACACAGGAGGGCAATTGAAGGCATAACAAATAAAGACACCTTCCAACAAACATGGAACACCCCTTTCTTTAACTACCGGTATGTGAATGAACAAAATCAAGACCACGATACAACAACCGCTCAATATTTGCAGCGGGGAGGTTATGTTAGGTAATATGGTTGAACATGTAAGCTTATGTCTAGAGTCAATGGATAGAACAAAGACCATTAGATGTACTGCTTGATAAGTGTTTGATGGTTCTTGTATTTGTATTTGTTGAAAAACCAATAAATAACTGTTGAAAGAAAAGTGGGGGGGGGAGAGAGGTTATCAGCAGCTATTAGTCTACTTCCAACATTCCTTGAATTAGCCCAGGGGTTGGCAAGGTTTACCTTGCCTGGGCCGGTTCACTCCAGCGGAGATCCCTCCGTGGGCCGGATTGCGCCCACGCCCACGATTTCCAACATCTGCGTTGGCGCAGACCCGATTTCCAGTGTCGGCGCAGATGCGATTTCTGGCATCTGCGCATGCACAGACGCGATTTCTGGTGCTGCAAAAGCGAGTCCCCGCGCCGGTTTAGTCCAGCGCGTGAGGACTCGCCGAGTGGGCGGCTCAGTTTAGGGGCGACTTGTGGGCCGGTTAAACAACCCCCGTGGGGTGCTTGTGACCCATGGGCCTTAGATTGCCTACCCCTGAATTAGCCCCGTAGAGCATTGCTTTATTCTCCATGAGTTCGTCCAATTTGGCTATGCGCTGTGTAAAGCAGTGCACCTCTCTCCTGTCCAAAACCCTCCAAAATTCAGCTTCGTTGACAGGCCCTGGGTTCTTGTCTTTGGGAAAGGCCATAACTCAGTGGTTAGAGCATCTGCTTTGCATGGGCTTCCGGAAACCCTGGAGAGCTGCTGTCAGTCAGTGTAGACAATACTGAGGTAGATGGGCCAATGGGCCTGGCTTGGTAAAAAACTGATAAACGTCTCTCTATCTTCTTCTTTTGCAGCTGAGTGATTCTTACCCTAATGTACTTGTGCTTGCTGAGTGCCCAGAAGCCTCCAACATGTGCTTCTGACATCGACCAGAGTGGATAGCTAGTCAGGAACCATGTGACTGATTTTTAATAGGTTTGGGACCATTTCTCCTCCTTCCTTCATGCGGTTGGCATCACCCATAGTTGGCTGAGGCACATTATCTGGACTCTTGCTGAGTTATTTGTTTGGAGCGCAAGGTCAAAAGGGAGCAAAGTTCACCTCTCAGGCTTGGCTCCGCTCCTCTTCTGACGCACAGAACACTTTGTGTCGGCATTTGCAGAATTTAAATAGCTTCGTCAGGAAATCACCACAGGAAAACCGATTCCTTGCCATTTATGATATTTCCCTTTGGCATCGGCAGTCGTCCAGGCTCCAGGGCCTCAGATTCGTAGATCGTAGATGTTAACAGGATTTGCCCGTTGGGAATGAAACCATCTCCAGCCAAGGAATCTCAAGCGGCAGGGCTAGGAAATATTCTGCTTGAGGTGCGAGGGCTTTTGGTTGTTGAGTGGTTAGCACAAGAACACTCAAAGCTGCCTCCAACCAAGTCAGACCATCAGCTCATCAAGTTAAATACCTTGGCTGGCAGCAACTTTCCATGGTTTCAGACTAGGGTCTCTCCCAGTTGGGCAGGCTTTGGGAAATTGATGAAAGGACTCTTGGACCTTGTTGGAGCATCATGCCTCCCTCCCTAAGTTGGGTAGAAGCTTCCTGCGCTTTGGGAAAGAGGCACCAGGCTTTAATACTTTAATACTCTAATTTACTGGAAACATTTAGGGGAATAGCCCAGTCCCCCAGTCCATTGGCCACACGTCACTGCTCTCTGCACTTTTGATTCCCAGCAACTGGTATTCAGAGTCATATAGAATCACAGAATCATAGAGTTGGAAGAGACCACAAGGGCAATCCAGTCCAACCCCCTGCCAAGCAGGAAACACCATCAAAGCATTCCTGACATATGCCTGTCAAGCCTCTGTTTAAAGACCTCCAAAGAAGGAGACTCCACCACACTCCTTGGTAGCAAATTCCACTGCCGAACAGCTCTTACTGTCAGGAAGTTCTTCCTAATGTTTAGGTGGAATCTTCTTTCTTGAAGTTTGAATCCATTGCTCCGTGTCCACTTCTCTGGAGCAGCAGAAAACAATCTTTCTCCCTCCTCCATATGACATCCTTTCATATATATGGCCTCCAACAGTGGAGGAAGCATATGGCACTAGCTCTCACTGGCCTCTCGAGTTTTTCTTTATGGCTGGATGCCTGAGGTATGTCTGGCCTGCATAAAAGAGATGCCTTGCACGCTGCTTGTCAACCCAAATCTAGCAGTGGCTGGGCCACTTGTGGCTGTGAACTGCCACAGCTCCGCTGGCAGGTGTTGGGAGCTGCGTGGCGCTGCCTCCAGTTAGAATGTAAGGCACTGAAATTCACATAGGAACATAGGAATCTGCCCTATACAAAGTCGGGACATTGGTCTGCTTATCTCAATATTGTCTGCACTGACTGGCAGCGGCTCACCAGAGTTTCAAATAAGGGTTTCTTCAGAGAAGACACACAGGTTCTGAGTTTTTTAAATAAATAAATCAGTGTTGCAAATTGTCTGCGATGGTTGCCATGGAACATAAATCAAAGCCAATACAGTGGTACCACAGGTTAAGTACTTAATTGGTTCCGGGGTGCCATTCGCACCCTGAAAAGTACTTAATCTGAGCGGGGATAGCGCGCGTGCGCAGATCGTTTATGCGCATGCGCACGCGGTGGAGTACTGGGCGCACGCGGTGGAGTACTGGGTCCACGGAGTACTTAAACTGAAAGTACTCAAACCGAAGCATACCTAAACCAAGGTATGACTGTACTTGAATGAAAATATTTTTCTCGGGTTCAGCCTGATAGGTTACCACATGCTGTTCAAGACACTCGAATTGTTTGTTGTTATTTGGAAGCCATGAGTCACGCCACCTCCTGGAAACCTTTTCAAATGGGTTCTTTAAAAAAAAATGTGTATGTTTCATTTCTCAATATTCCAATGCAATAACTTAAATGAAAGCAATATTATTTTTGGCACGCCCATCTCGATCTGTTTAGTCATCCCTGTAGCACGGGCTGGCTCAGAGGAAGGTTGTGTGCAGCTGAATCTGCTAACAAAGCACTCTCCCCTCCTGTGGTTTCCAGCAACTGGTATTCAGAAGCATTGCTGCCTTTGACTGTGGATATGCAGGGGTACGCATACCCTTACACATTTTGTGAATCTCACCTCACAGGGTTGCTGTGAGAATGCAAGAGGGGTGGAGGACTCAAAATGCCTCCCTAGAAGTTCTTCTTCTTTGTGGCACATCCCAAAGAGAGTCCACCAAAGTGGAAATCTAATAATACTTCCTTTCTGTTAAGAGAGGCTATCCATTCCATAACTGCTTCAACACATCCTCTCTTCCTTCCTAGGGAATGGCCTTTACCCTCGAAGAGAGGCTGCAGCTGGGAATCCATGGCCTGCTCCCTCCTTGCTTCCTGAGCCAAGACGTTCAAGTTCTCCGCGTCCTCAAAAGCTACGAGACCAAATCCAGCGACCTAGACAAGTAAGCAAGGTGTGAGGCAAGAGCGCCGGACAAGGGGATGTGGCCAGAGCTAAACATTAGGAAGGATGTGCGGAAAATAAGGTTGCTCACCCCGAAGGACTCTGCGGGTGGCGAAGAAACTTGCAATATGACTGCATGCCTTACATTGTTTGCAATAGCAGGTGGTTGACAGAAGGTTCCAGGATGGGTCACAGTTTAAAAGAAATTGCAAATGCAACTAGAGTGGGTTCAAACATATATATCTCAGGGAACAAATATATCTCAAAGATCAGGATAAATAGGTGCGCCTTCTGCACATAGCTGCCAAGTTTTCCCTTTTCTCACGAGGAAGCCTATTCAGCATAAGGGAATTTCCCTTAAAAAAAGGGAGAACTTGGCAGCTATGCTTCTGCATACTATGAAAGTTGTGCAATGAAGGTCCCAGGTGCACCTCTTTGAGGAGAGAGTTCCCCAACTTAGGGGCTACCACAGAGAAGGCCTTCTCCTGGGCCAACACCACCCCAGGTTTCTAAGGGTGTTGGAACTGCAAAGAGGACCTCCTCTGCTGATCGCAACACCCAAAAGGAAGGGGGTGGTCTCTAGGGAAGGAGGTGGTCTTACGGATATTTGGGGCCTAAGTGATTTAGGGCTTTATACACTAGCGTATTGCGGGGGAAGTAGAGTAGGAAAGGGTAGTTGCTTTCAATGCAGCCAGTGTTTCTGCTTCCAGCCTGAAATGAAATGGGGACAATCCCCCTACCATATCCTCAATATTGCTTGGGGAGTTGCCATCACTTTCCCTCTTTAAATTCACCTTGATCTCACATGGCCTCATGCACTGTACTCTTGCGACCCCTTCTCCAACACCAATAGCTCTGTATTCCTCACCAGAGGAGTTAATAATAAATCAATAAAATTGCACAGAAGCTACGGCTTCTCTTGCTTTGCATAATTTGTCCTACCATCTTTACATCTCTCTGTAATTTGCTTTGGTTTTCCGAGGATTGGGGAGGGGCAAGGAGCTCTGCCTACTTGGACGCTTAGGCTGCAGTCCTGTGCTCACTTACCTTGGAGTAAGGCTCTCTTAGCCCTACCTGGGGGTACCAGAGATTGAACATGGGACCTCTTGCCTAATAGCAGCTATAAGAAGCATGGATTGAGATGGCGGACGTTTCCCCCCCCCCCAAAAAAAATCTGGCAGAGAACTGGCTCTGTTGCTTCTGCTTGGCATCAACAATGTCCTTCTTTTCCTCATGCTTTTCTTCCACCTCTCTGTCCCCCCTCCCACCTCCCGCTGCCCTCGGCAGGTATATCATCCTTATGACGCTCCAAGATCGAAATGAGAAGCTGTTCTACCGGGTCCTCACATCGGACATAGAAAGATTCATGCCTATAGTATACACTCCCACCGTCGGCTTGGCCTGTCAGCAGTATGGGCTGGCTTTCAGAAGGCCTCGGTGAGTAGACGGGACTATTTTTATCTCTCTTACCCCATCATTGTGCCTCCCCCCCCCACGCTTAATTGAAAACGAATGCTCCTTTTGTCATTGGTACGCCTCTTAATGTGGGTGGCCCTCAAGAAAAAAAGAAACAGCCTTCGCGATTCTTGATCAAATGATGCAGCTATGTATTTGTTTAATGGCATGCTGGGGGAGAATTCCTGCAAAACAAGAGTAGTTTTGTTCAAGAACAGGACAGTGCAATCTAGCTAAATTTAACTGCGAAAACATTCTCACTTTAGCCCTCCTCCGTCAGTTCCATAACCTTTAAGATTCTTGTTGTCTTGCTGTTCAACCCTTGGGGGTAAACAGAGTTTGCTGTGTGGTTTGTCATGAGGGCTGGTTCAGCAAATGCCTTTTTGCTGAGTCAGGAGCCAGAAATTGCTACACATGTGAACCATGCCTGCAGACCCTGGGTGGCAAACTTAGCAAGAGTGAGGGCAGAGCAAGGCAAAGGTGGTCTAGATTGGCAGGTTTAGGACAGCCAAAGAGCCCTTAACTGGAGCTGTCAATCAGCCTGCCAGCAGCTTTGTCCTGCTTCCTTTTACAAGGAAAGGTCAAGTAGGGGTAGGGGAGCTAACTTTTGAAGGCACTAGGTGACTGCATTCTGCAGGAGGATTTACCCTCTAGCTCCCTAAAATATCAGAAGCCCATTTCATTGTAGTGGGGCCTTCACTGTGGTTGCCCCTGTTCCATAGCTGCCAAGTTTTCCCTTTTCTCACGAGGAAGCCTATTCAGCATAAGGGAAAATCCCTTAAAATAAGGGATAACTTGGCAGCTATGCTGTTCTGTGAAACATCGTCCCGGTTGAGATAGGACAGTACTATCAGATTCCAGTTGCTGGGAATCACAGCTAGGAAGAGCGCTGTTGCGCTCGGATTCAGCTTGCAAGCTTTCCAGGAGTGGCATCTGGTTGGCTACTGAGAGAACAAAGTGCTGGACGAGATGGGCAACTCTCCATTGGTGGAGCACGAAACCCTTAATCTCAGGGTTCTGAGTCCAAGCCCCACGTTGGGATGTACTGGATTTGTTTCACATTCTTCTTAAACTTTTGCTACGTCATTGAATACGTCCTCACTTCTCAGGAGTGAGCCAGCAATAAAACACACTGATTAAGTGAAGTTAGCTCTTTATTAGAAGAAACAAGGAGTGCCAGGCCTAATGAGCACAGCAATTCTTCTTGGTGGGTCTTGCCCCTGTGAGGCAGTTGTGGAGACTGAAGGTCCCCGCCTCCCCACAGCTGCCCAAGTCTCTTACTCTCCTGGGTCCTTCCTAAGCAATCTGAGACTTGTGCCTGTGTGTGTGTCTCTGCTCTTCCCTCTTCATGCCTCTTCTGGTTCTGGGAGACCAGGGGGGAAGGGAAGCTTGTTGCAGCAGGAGGGGGAGACATCTGTGACTCTGCATCAGCCTGACTCATCTCTGCCTCTTGTCCTCCCTCATCCCTCTCCACTGCTTCAGCTTCTGTGTCTGATTCTGGACTTCTCTCTGCCACAGACTCTCCCTTCTCACTAAGCCCTGTTCCCTCTTCAGCTCCTGACTCCTCCTCTTCTCCCTCTGACCACTCATCATAGTCCCACCACTGCTTCCCGGGCTCTGAGCCTTCTTCCTTAGGGGGTTCCTTGGTTGTTGGTCATGGTGGGTGGGACTGATAAGAGCTGGAGTCCCACAAGGTCTGGGCGGGAGGCACGGGTTCCCCTCACCTGCTACTATCTCCTTAAAGTGCAGTTGTTTTCCTAATTCACAAAGAAGGCAAGACTTCCTTTGCAAAGGTTCTGCCAATAATTCCCGCTCTTTTGGAAGCTGCCTTCCCACGACATCTTTTTCCAATTATCTGTTTCTTGACCCCCCCTAGAAACTTCCTCTTTTAAAAGGGGTAGTTTTCACTTGAGAAATAATGCTCTTCTTGTTTGTGTTAAGCATTTTTCTTCCTTCCTTAGAAAGGTTCTTGTCCAGTCAGATTTGGCTGGGTGAGGATATAATGCTGGCTCTCTGATCTCTGCAGTTCACAAAATCAGAACGGGTTAGGTTAGGGAAAACCACACACACAAAAAAAACCAGAACCCTTTAGTTTCAGATAGAAACCTCTCCCAGCTCTACCACGAGATGCCTGGGACTGAACCAGGGACATTCTGTGTCTTTCCCCCCCAGTTCTGCAAAGCCTGAAGGGACAGCGGTACCATCCCACTCCAGTTTGAGTTGAGGCACAGGAAAGAGTTTGTTAACCCCATTCTCCATGGTAATGGGCTGGAGCTCAGTGACAGAGCATCTGTTTTTGCATGAAGATGGTCCCGAGGGAACATTGTAGAACCACAAATAAAAAGCATGATACGTGGACGGTCTAATATAAATCCATTTCTAGTGCACTGTTATTGCGGCAATGACATGCTGCAGAATATACCCCCCCCCACACACACACACACAAAAACCCCTGTCTGTACTCCTCCCATCCTGCCATATAACCTGATTTTGAAAGATCCATGAAGCAGGGAGGGAACTCACAAACCCCCTGTCTCCTCCTGATCATAGTCTCCTAACTATGATCAGGCAAGTTAGATCTGTGCTGGACCTTTACAGAGACAGCATTGTTTATATACTGGAAACACTCAGCTAGTTATCCCCAATACATTCATTAAGCTGATTTCAAGAACAGACAGAGAGCACAGTGCTACGACTAGCAATTTTCTTCATTGGCAATAAAATGCTAGCTGGATTGAAAGATCATGAGAAGAGGGTTGCTGCAACAGGAGGGAGCCATTCCTGAGATATGTGGGTTTCATGTTTATGGAAAAGGGAGCCAAAATTCTTTCCCCCACTTCTTTAGTTTCCTTTCATAAAAAAAGGGCTTCCTTTCTTCAGATACATCTGCTTCCAGCCACTGAAGCAGTTATTTCTCTCAAGAAGCTAAATGATTTCTGCCAAAGACTACACCCCATGTGACCCGTCACCTCTAGCCAAATTGCAAAAAAAACTTTTGTCTTCATTGGCTGCATTCGCATGGCACAATAAAATCTGGCTTTCTCGCTTATCACGGTTTCTGATGCACGCTCCCTGATCGCTCCTGCTTTGCTCTTACACAGGGTGAAGAAAAGAAATAAGCCAGGAAGGCACAATTAAAGCTTAGTTTCCCATTAATGTTTGAACCCATGATCGTGGTTTGTTGCTCCCTAACAAACCAGGGATCTCTAACCAACCTTAAACCATGGCTACAGCTGCCTTCCCCAACCTGATGTCTTCTGGGTGTCCCATCATTCCCGACCAACATCTACTAGCCAAAGTGGCAATGCTATACCTCCACTGTCAAACGCAGTATGCCCCTAGATGCCAGTTGCTGGGAATCACAAATGGGGAGAGTTCGGGACCTGTTTGTGGGTTTGTCCCAGACATCTGGTTGGCCACTGTGAGAACGAAGATGCTGAACTAGATGGACCACTGGCCTGATCCAGCAGGCTCCTCTTAATGTTTTATTGGTGAAAAGGGAGAAAGACTGCATAGACGTAGCAGTGCATATCCCATAAATGCTAGTTTATGAGGTCCAGCTCCGAGGGCCTTTTGGGAGTTCCCTCCCTGCGAGAAGTGAGGTTACAGGGAACCAGGTAGAGGGCCTTCTCGGTGGTGGCGCCCTGCCTGTGGAACGCCCTCCCATCAGATGTCAAGGAAATAAACAACTCTCTGATGTTTAGAAGACATCTGAAGGCAGCCCTGTTTAGGGAAGTTTTTTATGTGTGATGTTTTATTGTATTGGTTACAGGTAGGTAGCCGTGTTGGTCTGGGTCGAAGTAAAATAAAAAAATTCCTTCAGTAGCACCTTAAAGACCAACTAAGATTTTATTTTGGTATGAGCTTTCGTGTGCATGCACACTTCTTCAGATACCACTGAAGAATCTGAAGAAGTGTGCATGCACACGAAAGCTCATACCAAAATAAAAACTTAGTTGGTCTTTAAGGTGCTACTGAAGGAATTTTTTTATTTTATTGTATTTTTAGTATTTCATTGCAAGCTGCCCAGAGTGGTTGGGGAAACCCAGCCAGATGGGCGGGGTATAAATAATAAAATTATTATTATTATTATTATTATTATTACTACTACTACTACAGTGGTACCTCGGTTTACAAACAGTCCCGTATTACGAACGCCTCCATTTACGAACGTCGCGGACCCGGAAGTGTTTACATCTGGGTTCCGTGGCATCGGATGTGCAGACGCGATCTGCACAGCTCTATCGGCGCTTCGCGCATGCGCAGAAGCGTGCCTTCGGGGAGCGAATGCCTCCGTTTACGAACACCTCAGTGGAACAGATCGCGTTCGTAAACCGAGGTTCCACTGTAATCTTTACAACCATATCCTCTAATAGGGACATCCAATTCAACAACAACAACAATTATAATATTTATACGCTGCCCATCTGACTGGGCTGCCCCAGGCACTCTGGACAGCTTCCAACATATATAAAAACTTAACAAAACATTAAACATTAAAAAAAACTTCCCTATACAGGGCTGCCTTCAGATGGCTCGGGGATCGGATAACTCCATACCCTCCAACAATTCTCCAGTGAAAATAAGGGTGTCCTAAGGAAAAGCGGGACATTCTGGGATCACATCAGAAACCAGGAAGGCTTCTGTAAATCCAGGATTGTCCCTGAAAAATAGGGACACTTGAAGGGTCTGTACAACTTGACATCTTCTGATCCCTTGAGATCCTCATGGTTTAAGGGTGTGTGTTTTTGCAGTGGATTCATAAAGATGCCTTGGAAATGGCACCTTTTGGCTCTCATTCGAAGGTCTGGCTTAAAACATGCGATGGCAGCTTAAGAAGGTTACTCAGCAAAGGAAGGCGGCTTATTATCTTCTGCATTCTGCTTGCAAATTATTTCAAGACAAATCCATCTTGACTCTCTTGCCTAGTTCTCCATTCTCCTCCACTTCACATTAAGAGTACTTGCAGGAGGAAATAAATTATTGGCTACTTAGGGTTTTTTTAAAAAAAAAACAGAAACAAAACCCTGTAACAATTAGCCAAGCCTTTGCACATACATGCGAGAGCCAACCCATAAAAAGCAGCAATTAGTCACTGCCATTACTTCAACCTCTCGGATGGTTAATTATGATCTGTGCTTGGAGAAATGAAGTGCAGGCTCAGGCAGAGTCCTCTGCCATTACTGGCCCTTTGTTAGGAGGAGTGCTTGTTAGCTTAAGCCTTCCCCAAAAGAGCTAAACAATTACGAATGTTTGGTTTTCAAATTTCAGGGCCTCATGCACTTGCCTTGGCAATCTCAGAAAGAATATCTGCAAACATGGGAATAATGGGAGTGGCTCCTTGGAAAGGCTCTCTGGAGACCCATGCTTCATTGCATACATTTTTGGGGAGTTTTCATTACTGGAAACAAAACCATGAATCCCTTATCCAAGGTCCTTTTTTTAATGTATTGCTGAGTGGATGCATCATTAAATCGTGCATTGTGTTACACAGAGCAGACAGGAATTTGCAGATTTAACAAAAACAAGGGAAGCAGGAGTGAAGAATGGCAGTATATATATGCTCAGAGGTATAGAATTACACACACACACACACACACACACACACACACACACACACACAGCGGTGGTACCTCTGGTTGCGAACGGGATCCGTTCGCAACATGAGCAGTACACAACCCGTGTCTCCGCTTCAGCGCATGGGCGGGTCGCGATTCGGCGCTTTTGTGCATGCGCATGACGTCATTCGACGCTTCTGCACATGCGCAAACCGCCAAACCCGGAAGTAACCCTTTCAATTACTTCCAGGTTCAGCGCATTCGTAACCCATGTTGTACGCAACCCGCAGCATTCGTATCCAGAGGTATGAATGTATCTCGAAATGCCAGAGCCAGCAAAACTCTTCTACTATTTGCTGCTTTGGTAGGGCATCCCTCACTGGCACCAGTAGAGACTTCCATATTGTTGCAAATATCAGCTGGGGGGGGGGGGAGATTGGGATTCCCCACTCCTGATTCAACATTTGCATGAAAGATGCTCCAGTTTCTTGTTTTTGCACACCAAGGTGTCCTTTCTTCCTCCTAAACAGTACTGCAACTTCTGAGCATTGCAACTTTTCTTAGACTGCGATTGCTCTGTTCTTTTTTCCCTTCTCCTCCAGGGGGCTGTTCATTACCATTCACGATAAAGGACATATTGCAACGATGCTGGACTCATGGCCTGAAGAAAACATAAAGGTAATGGAATATCCTCCCACATGTGGGCTCCCAAAACCAAAGCGCATGTCTTCCCATCTGTGTTCCCGTGGGAGTCATGTGATCTGCTCGAGATCACAAAGCCCCAAAGATGTGGTTTTTTCAGGGTGAGATCTTGGCGCTATGAGATCACAGGGACCCAAATGGTCGCACCCCAAAAGTGTGTGTTTTGGAGTGCTGCATGAGATAATGGTGTGTCCCCCCCCCAAAAAAAAACACTTTTCTGCAGGCAAGATCTCAGCAACCAAAATGGCTCCCAAGCTCACGCAATAAAAAAACAGGATGTCCCCGCTTTTTTGAGACACTTGCGGGGTATGTAATGGGTATCTTGACTCATTTTTAGCTGAATAGAAACTGATTATGAAAGGGGTTACAAAATCTCAAGCTGTTAGAGCAGATTTCATGTTTGTGTGCGATGTGTTCCGGCTGCAAAAAGCTTCAGGAATTTGGGGTTGTGTCTATGAGGGCTTTGTCCCAGATATTAGCTTTAGTGTCAAGGCTCAGCCATTACATATCTAAAACCCGGTTCCTGGGTTCTGTCTCTTTGTCACAGAGAAGTGTGACCAAGCATGGAAATCCAGAGTGGGCATAGGCAGATAGGTTGAGTTTTCTCAAGCATTCCAGATGGCCCTGGATGTTCTGAGATGCTACACTCCCATCTGGTGAAGCCTGCAATATTCAGAGACTACACTGGGCAAGCAAATTGACCCTTCAAGTAGGTACAATGGTGCTTTCTGCTCCTCCCACCTATTGCAGCAATGAACATGAACTGATAATGAAGTGACTGCTTCTGAGCACACGTCGTTCCTTTATCACTGAATAATTGCAACTCGCTTGCATCTACTATTATGGGAGTGTGCCTTGCAGACAGAATTGCTCCCGGGCCCTTTCCCCCATTAAAAACAAAGCATTTTTTGCAAATGCTACCTGTCCATAGCTTTCTAGGGAAGCCTTGCCAAGTCACCAGCAATATCTCCAGGGTCACTTGTGGGGCTGCTTTGCAAGAAACGACCCCATTTAACATTTACAAGTTACAGGTTTGCAAAGCTGAATGAGAACTTTCAGGAGTGTAAGCAGATCAAGCTCCGGGCAGTCATGTGGCTAATTTGCAGTTTGGTATTCTTAAAACACTGAGTCTCATGGGTGGTAGAGTTGCGCATGCCCAATTGCATTTGCTCTGGTTTCGTCAAAGTTTACCATCAAAGTGCGGGGTCCTTTGTTTTCTGCAGTCCCACGCTTGCTAAATTCCCACGTCATTTATGGTTACCGTCTGGCATGGGATTGTTGTCAGGGACTAAAGCCTGGTTCAAAAGTGCACGGAGGCAAACCGGGTTAGAAATCAGGAAACCAGAGCCACGTGGGTGGAGTATATGCAGGATTCAAGAAATGGCATTTTCCCAATTCAGACCATGGAGTCCCATCAAGCTTCAGTATTGTCTACACTGACTGACAGCAGCTCCTCAGCATTTCAAGCAGGGAATATTCCCAATTTTACCTGGAGAACTCTGTGGTTGCCATTCTGTATAGAAAGCAAATAGAAGGGGAAGAAATGGAGGCCGTGAGAGATTTTACTTTCCTGGGCTCCTTGATCACTGCAGATGGTGACAGCAGTCACGAAATTAAAAGACGCCTGCTTCTTGGGAGAAAAGCAATGACAAACCTACACAGCATCTTAAAAAGCAGAGACATCACCTTGCCAACAAAGGTATGTATAGTTAAAGCTATGGTTTTCCCAGTAGTGATGTATGGAAGTGAGAGCTGGACCATAAAGATGGCTGATCGCCGAAGAATAGATGCTTTTGAATTATGGTGCTGGAGGAGACTCTTGAGAGTCCCATGGACTGCAAGAAGATCAAATCTATCCATTCTTAAGGACATCAGCCCTGAGTGCTCACTGGAAGGACAGATCGTGAAGCTGAGGCTCCAATACTTTGGCCACCTCATGAGAAGAGAAGACTCCCTGGAAAAGACCCTGATGTTGGGAAAGATGGAGGGCACTAGGAGAAGGGGACGACAGAGGACGAGATGGTTGGACAGTGTTCTCGAAGCTACCAACATGAGTCTGACCAAACTGCAGGAGGCAGTGGAAGACAGGAGTGCCTGGCGTGCTATGGTCCATGGGGTCACGAAGAGTCGGACACGACTAAACAACAACAAATAGAAAGCAACTTGTGTTAGAGGCACTATGTGCCTGAATGCTGGGAATCAAGAGTGGAGAGAGTGCTGTTGTGCTTGGGACCTGCTTGTGGGTTTCTCACAAGCATCTGGTTGGCCAATGTGGGTTTCTGTTGGATTTCTCCAACATTCTTCCAAGAAAATAAACAAGAGCTCTGCTGGAGGGCAACCAAGATGATCTGGGAACCAAGCCTTATGAGGAACGCTTGAGGGAGTAGGGTATGTTTAGCCTGGAAAAGAGGAGGCTGAGAGGAGATACGATAGCCATCTTCAAATATCTCAAGGGCTGTCACATGGAAGATGGAGCAAGCTTGTTGTTTTCAGTTCTGGAGGACCCAAACCAATGGCTTCAAGTTACAAGAAAGAAGATTCCAAGTAAACATCAGGAATAACTTTCTGACAAGTAAGAGCTGTTTGACTGCAGAGGTTGGATGGTCATGTGTCATGGATGCTTTAGCTGAGATTCCTACATTGCAGGGGGTTGAACTAGATGACCCTCAGGGTCCCTTCCAACTCTATGATTCTATGGATCAGGCAAGGCCCATCTAGTTCAACATTGTGTCTTCACCGTGGCCAGCTAGATGCCTATGGGAAGCCCACAAGCAGCAGCTGAATGCAGCAGCGCTCTTCTCACTTGCAGTTTCCACTTGTGATGTTCATAGAATCATAGAATTGTAGAGTTGGAAGGGACATCAAGGGTCATCTAGTCCAACCCCATGCAATGCAGGAATATTTTCAAGGGCATACTGCCTGAGACACTGCAGGTGTGGTATGTAGCCTCTGTGGCGAGTAGCCGTTAATGTCCATGGGTTTCTCTAAACCCCATTTACAGTGGTACCTCGCAAGACGAATGCCCTGCAAGACGAATTTTTCGCAAGACGAATGCGTCTTGCGATTCTATGGGTGACTCACAAGACGAATTCGTTTTGCGAAAAATTCGTCTTGCGAATCGCGGTTTCCCATAGGAATGCATTGAAATTTAATTAATGCGTTCCTATGGGCAAAAAAAAGAAATTCCAAAGACGAATTTTTCGCAAAACGAGTTGACTCGCGGAACGAATTAAATTCGTCTTGTGAGGCACCACTGTATTTATTTAGAGCATTTGTACCCAGTTTTTCAGCCAACAAGACTCCCAAAAGTGCTTACAGGCAATCAAAGCAAGACAGGCCCTCCCCGCAGACTTACAATCTTAAAAGAAACACGGCATGTGAGGGGAAAGGGACAGGGAGAGAAGAGGAAAATCAGGCATCAGTTTCTGAACAGTTGTTCCTATAATGACCAGTTGGCACAATTCAGGAGCTCCTAATGGATCTGGGCCCCAGCCAAGCCAGAGGCTTTTAAAGCCATCCAGGTTTGAGCAATGCTTTGAAACTTTGGTTTTAGTGCCAGAATGGTGTTGGGAGACTCCCGCAAACCATCGTGTTCCCACAACCCGGCAGTGGATAAATGCTAAAAGCAAGATGGGGTGAGATGGAAAGCAACAACTCCCTAAATTAGGATCTCAAGTTTTAAACCATGGATTACTCACTCAAAGCTGTGAGTTCACAAGCTGCCAGGGCTCAGCTTCAATTGGGGGGGGGGGGTGATGTGAGTCGAGTTACTTTTAGAGTCTTATCCTGTCCTGATTCTTTTGTGTTGCTGTAATACCGTAAAAGTAAGTGGATTTCCCATCCAGCTCATTTGGTATATTAAATTATAAGTCATCTCTGCGCTACGTCAAAAAGGCACCTGCATTTGTGTTTTTGGTTATATGCACATTTTCTTAATTTGATAGCGGTTTGAATTTCTTTAATCTAATCTGCACACTTAATTATGTCCAGTTCTTGAGTTGGCTAAGCAGCAGATGGTTAATCAGCTCAAATGCCTTTAATCAGCAGATAGCCACACCGACCTTACTTTTCTCAAAGTAATATTCGTTTCAAGTTTACAGTGACAATGGGGCTGGGAGACCCCAGAGCCAATTGAATGCATGCATCTATTACAGAGCCAATGTATATCATACCCTTTTAATCAGGGTTTCGCTGTTACAAAGGGCTTGGAGAATGTGGGCCCTGCTGTCTGCTTAACCTCATTCTGTGTCTGGCCTCCTAGCTTTGAATTGGTTTCTGCACCGAGAATGTCCCCTGACCTAACTCCTGATTAGGTGCAACGAGGAAACTTCCGATGAGCGAGGCTCTGCAGTGTGTTTATAATGAGTCCAAGGGGACGCAGATGCGTGGCAGAGTTCTGCCAGCAAATCTAACCCACAAAGATGCACACACATGCTTTTATTTTCCGTGTGTGTACAAAGACAATAGCTTTCCTCCACCCACGCCCATGTCAGAAGCGATTACCCGTGTAGATAACTTTTTCGCATAACTTTTGCAACCGAAAGCGACTGGCCGACCTGGAAAAGAAGGAAGCCGTCAGTCCCCTTGGGTGACGCTCGTTGCTTTAGACTGGATAGCAACGCCTATTTATCTTCCGACCACGGCAGCAACAAAAGAAACCCTCAAGCCATATGGCAGAAGTTTTTAACCCCCCCCCCCCGTGAATTCTCCCTTTAATCATCTGAAATATGTTAAGAATATTTTAGAGCGAATTCCTTCTGAACTGGGGGGGGGGGAATCCTCGTGAGGTCTGTTGTTCTGTTCCTAAGTAAACACAGCTTTTTCTCATTCCTCTTCCACCCACTCCCTAAAGCAGGTAAATCTGATGAAATATCCGAGTCTCTTAGTCTTGCATTCGCTGCCCTCTCGCCCTGATATGCCTATGTGCACGATCCCTGTTAGAATAATAGAATTGTACAGGTGGAAGGGGCTCAGAGCATCATCTAGTCCAGGCATAGGCAAACTCAGCCCTTCAGATGATGGGAGTTGTATTCCCAAAACATCTGGAGAGCCGAGTTTGCCTATGCCTGATCTGGTCCTTGCAATGCAGGAGTATGTAGCTGTTCCGTATGGGGATCAAACCTGTGGCCTTAACAGCACTATTCTCTAGCCATCTGAGCTTGGAAGGACTCCACTGCCGTGTTTGGGTGCAGTGCTAAGCCACAAGCCATGGTTGAGCAAGTTGGGCAGGACTCCTTAACTCCTGCATTCTTCCAGGCATTTTAACCTTTGCATTTTTAAATATTGAAGGGTCTTCTTCTTTCGTTGCAATTTTGTTGTGGTACCCAGCCCTGAAATTCTAAACAGAGTGAAGAACAGTATAAAAGATGCTTTAAGTCAAATGTTCTCAGATAGCTCCTGTGGTTTGCCCAGGGAACATGATCTGGTGATCCAGCCCCAAACTAGACCCAGCTATCAGGGGGATGGTTTAATACTGGGAAACCACTCTAGGTTAATTGCAGCAAGGACTACAAGCTGATGCCGTTCCAGAGCAAGGAAAGGGGACTCGACCAAAAAAAAAAAAAACCCCCACACAATTCTCCTTTTGTTAACTATGTCCTGGATTCTGATTTCAGTTTTTATTTTTTTAATTTTTTTGCTATGGGCTGCACCGGGCACTGAATTGTAAACTGGAACTTGTCCCAGAGGCTGGAGGATAAGAAGAGCTAAATTACACCACTTAAAAGGAAAACAGAATTAAAGCTCTTTTAAATTGTGTTTTGCACTTCCTGTGGGTGATAAAGGCTACAGTAAATCATTTCAAAGCCTGCCAACTAGACGCATGAAAAATAAGCAAATTAAATTACTTCCTGAAGTTGCAATTGCTTCTTGTCCCTTTTTGCCCTTCAAAGGCAAAAAGGCAAAAGCAGGGCGGTCCTGGACTTGGACTTTCAGCCCATTTGTACCCGTGCTTTTCATGCCCTTTGCAGATTTCCTATCCACCTATTTCCTTATTTATGAGGGTTGTTTTTTTATCTGGCCTGATCCAGCTGTAGGTTCTTATGTTCTTCTCTAGGTGACAGATGTTGTGTTCCCATATCCCACTTTGACCTCCAGTGAACAGATATGGCGGGGTTTTGTCATTTCAAAAACCAACCCACACAAGGTGTTTGACCAGCAACACAAACAAGATGCAAAACATCCCCTGCTCTCCACACTATTATGCATCTCCTTTGGCCAGTGATTTCCAGCCAGGGTGCCTTGAATGAGGGTCCGGGGTTCCGCGGGCAACACTGGCCTCTGTCCCTCTTTCTTTCCCTCCCTCCTCTGATACCCTCTTGCGTCTCTGACTCCCAAAGGCTTGCTTGGCTGGTTGTTGCAGCAGCAGCCCTGCCTACAATCTCCCCAGGTGAATGGTGCCTCTGGGTCCGGCCAGGGGGTGCTTCCCAGGCCCCTGTGGGGCAGTGTGAGGAGGCACCTCTATTTGTGGCAGGTGGGGGGGGCAGCTCAGAGATCAGAGGTGTCAGCTGTGGCTGCCCAGAGAACTCCCAAGGAGAGGGGAGAATAGAGGAGGCTGAGGGAACACTTCACAAGGGAGGGTGTTCGAAAAGGGGTGAGGGGCGACATAACTGAGCTCCTGAGCCCCACAGGGGTGCTGCTTGGTTTACCGAGGAGCTTCGGAAAATGAAGCGGGACCTTAGACGGCTAGAGCGAGTATGGCGGCGTGCTCACGACGGAGCCTCAAGAACATCTTACAGGAAACTTATGAAAGCCTATGAGATGGCGGTGAAAGCTGCAAAAAAGTCCTACTTCTCAGCTTCCATTGCATCCGCTAGCTCTCGCCCAGCACAACTTTTTAGAATAATCAGGTCTTTAACAACCCTAGAGGAACAGCCAAATTTAAATACGAATTTGACCCATAGCTGTGAGGCATTTGCGAGCTTTTTTGCGGAGAAAGTCTTGACACTCCGCCGTGACCTCCCTGCCAATTTGGATACAATAACGGAACTGGAGGCCCCTCGACTGTCTTCGAGTTCAGTATTGGACCAATTCGATCAGATACTCCCTGCCGATGTAGACAGATTCCTCCGGGCTGGAAGGCCCACCACTTGCTCCCTGGACCCGTGCCCGTCTTGGCTGATTAGAGCGTGTCCAGATGAGGTACGGGCCCCCCTGGGTGAGATCATCAACTTGTCCCTGGGCACAGGGACTTTCCCAGAGGAGTTGAAGGAGGCAGTGGTGCGTCCACTCTTAAAGAAAGCATCTCTAGATCCTTTAGATCTATCCAATTATCGCCCGGTTTTGAATCTTCCGTACCTGGGTAAGATAATTGAGAGAGTGGTTGCCGAACAGCTTGGTAGGTTTCTGGATGAAACATCGGCTCTAGATCCATTTCAGTCCGGCTTTCGCCCTGGTCATGGGACCGAGACAGCTCTGGTAGCCTTAACAGATGATCTCCGTAGACAGCTGGATCGAGGTGGGTCGGGACTGCTGATTCTTTTAGACCTGTCAGCAGCCTTCGATATGGTCGATCATGACCTTTTAGACCACCGCCTTGCCGACGTGGGGATTCAGGGCACAGTCCAACAATGGCTGCGTTCCTTCATCTCAGGTCGGGGACAGAGAGTGGCGCTAGGGAGGGAGTTGTCGCCGCGGCACCCCTTGGTGTGTGGAGTCCCGCAAGGTGCAATCCTTTCCCCAATGCTTTTTAATATCTTTATGCGCCCCCTTGCCCAGATTGTCCGGAGTTTTGGGCTGGGTTGTCATCAATATGCTGATGACACCCAGATCTATCTGTTGATGGACGGCTGCCCTGCCTCGGCCCCGGACACACTCACCAGGTGCTTGGAAGCTGTGGCTGGATGGCTACGTGGGAGCCGACTGAAGTTAAATCCTTCGAAGACAGAGGTCCTCTGGCTAGGTCGGGGCGACATGGGGTTGGGGGGCCAACTCCCATCTTTTGCAGGGGCTCAATTGGTACCAGCGCCTTCTGTCAAGAGTTTGGGTGTAACCTTTGACACCTCCCTTTCCATGGAGGCGCAGGTTGCATCCACAGCAAAGGTGGCATTTTTCCATCTCCGCCGCATCAAGCAGTTGGTCCCTTACCTCTCTCGCCCCGATCTGGCCACAGTGATCCATGCGACGATCACCTCCAGGCTTGACTATTGTAACTCGCTCTACGCAGGGTTGCCCTTAAAGCTGACCCAGAAACTCCAGCGGGTGCAGAATGCCGCGGCGAGGCTCCTTACAGGGTCCCGGCCGCGGGATCACATTCATCCAATGCTTTACCAGCTGCACTGGCTCCCGGTGGAGTACAGGATCAGGTTTAAGGTGCTGGTTTTGACCTTTAAAGCCCTATGCGACTTGGGACCCTCGTACCTACGGGACCGCCTCTCCTGGTATGCCCCGCGGAGGACCTTAAGGTCCACAAACAATAATATTCTGGAGATCCCGAGTCATAAGATGGCTAGATTGGCCTCTACTAGAGCCAGGGCCTTTTCAGTACTGGCCCCAACCTGGTGGAACGCTCTTTCCCAGGAGACCAGGGCCCTGCGGGATTTGTCATCTTTCCGCAGGGCCTGCAAGACAGAGCTGTTCCGCCTGGCCTTTGGGTTAGACTCAGCCTGACCCCTGTGTTTTTCTCCCTCATGGCTTGGATTTATGGCCTACTTGAAATGAGGCTGCACTTTAAATTTTAATACTGTATTTTAATCTGTATTTTAACTAATTGTTTTTATGTTTTATTGTGGTTCTGTTGGTGTCAGCCACTTATGGCCTACTTGAAATGAGGCTGCACTTTAAATTTTAATACTGTATTTTAATCTGTATTTTAATTAATTGTTTTTATGTTTTATTGTGGTTCTGTTGGTGTCAGCCGCCCTGAGCCCGGTTTTTGACTGGGGAGGGCGGGGTATAAATAAAAATTTATTATTATTATTATTATTATTATTATTATTATTATGTAGTTGGTCAAGGGAGCCGTGGACTCAGAAAAGTTGAAAACCTCTGCCTTGGGCACATGTGCTAAGTTTCCTCGTGGGGGGAGTAGCTCAAGTCCCTTAGTGATTTTGGTTGACCTTTACTGCACATTTTCCTGCATTACAATTCGTTTCACTGCTTCGCTTGTGAGTCAGGTAGGATTCGCTCATTCTTTATTTTTAAGGGCCAGACCTGCTGCTACTCATCAATATGCTCGCTCACCATCTTATTAAATGAAAAGAAATGTTAAGGCAGTTGCAAAGCCTCCAAGGGGGTTAGTAGCAGTGGCGAGTTCTCTCAGTGACGTCACAGGCACTAGCCCATCAGTGCCATACCGATACTCAATTCCCACCCACCCCCCTTACAAACATGCAGCATCAGTCTTTCGGAGCTCGACCCAGAGAGGACAAAATTGCTCTGAAAGTGGCAAAGGTGCTTCTAGAACGGCCTTACCGCTGTGCAAATGTGGTGTCTGCCTTCATTCACCCTGTGGAATACAATCTCTTGCAAAGCCGTATCAAATGCCGCTTTTTTTAAACAGCAGGCTTCTCTCTTCGCTCATAGGCCATCGTGGTGACAGACGGAGAGAGGATTCTGGGTCTGGGGGATCTGGGAAGCTACGGCATGGGAATCCCTGTCGGGAAACTCGCTCTCTACACTGCTTGTGGGGGCGTCCATCCCCAACATTGCCTACCTGTCCTTTTGGATGTCGGCACGGACAATGAGGTGAGGTTGACTTGCTCGTTTTCATTTGCTGCTATCCTGGAATCTCAAGGTAATGGGTGTGTCAGTGGAGGCTGGTCCATTAGAGCGTATGGGGCACTGCCCCAGGAAATTCAGTCTGCCCTCAGTTAGCCTTGCACAGTAAACCTTTGAATATCAGTTGCTGTGGATTACAGGAGGGGTGAGTCTGTTGCCCTCAGGTCCTAGTTTTGGGCTTCCCATGGGTTTCTGGTTGGCCGCTGTGAGATCAGGATGCTGGACTAGATGGGCCATTGGCCTGACCCATCTTACCTCTTCCTAATTTTGTAGGTAAAGGGACCCCTGACCATTAGGTCCAGTTGTGACTGACTCTGGGGTTGCGCGCTCATCTCGCATTATTGGACGAGGGAGCCGGCATACAGCTTCCAGGTCATGTGGCCAGCATGACAAAGCCGCTTCTGGCGAACCAGAGCAGCACACGGAAATGCCGTTTACCTTCCCGCTTTAGCGGTCCCTATTTATCTACTTGCATTTTGAGGTGCTTTCGAACTGCTAGGTTGGCAGGAGCTGGGACCAAGCAACGGGAGCTCACCCCGTCGCAGGGATTCGAACCGCTGACCTTCTGATCGGCAAGCTCTAGGCTCTGTGGTTTAACCCACAGCGCTACCTGCGTAAAAGGGTTTAATAATGTGCATTGCAACACATGTGAGTACTTTAGAGTATTAGATTTTGGATGCAGAAATCCAGGGCAGTCCCTGAGATACTTTGGGTTCGGATGGTTGTCTGAATCCGCACACAGGCACAAAGCGACTGTTGTAGCCCAGTTTTCAGCTCTTGCGCAACCTCTTGGAATCTAAAGCATGGCAGCAGGTATTGCGAGCCCAAGATAAATGCTGGATGCTCTCCCGTCCAGCTGGCCGAAAACTCAAAACAGCTTTTCAGCCAGCAGGAGTTGAAGAGGTCCGCTCCATCTTTCAGCGCGATAATGGGGAGTATAAAAGATCCTTGGCTGCCCAGGCCTGATAGAGCCTTTACTCTTCCTGAAACCAACACATCCCTACGGCTGCTTGGAAGAGATTATATTTCAGCCAACGGAGAATCCCCCTGCGGGTGGCTGGAGGCTAATTAATTTCAGCGGTTTGTCAGATCACACACTCTAATTCTTGCGATAATAATATGAGAAGGTTGCCATCTGTTAACAGTTTTCTGCTTTCCGACTCCAGCAGTTTTAACTGGTGCCAGAAAGGACATCTACAAAGAGGGTTTTTTGGGGGGGAGGTTGCCCCCTCTTCTTCTTTTAGCCAGTAAATACCTTGTGGCTATTTGATGTGTCCAAGTTTAGTCAACAAAATGCTCTTTTTTAAAATAAAGTGTTCTATCGCTCTCTTTTTCATTTGACAGCTTACCACACAGGTTGATAATGTGGTGCCCATGGATTTGGATATGCCCACAAGTAGCCTTTGCTGGGGGCTGAGGTCTCACCCCACCCTCCGAATTAGGGGAGCAGGAAGCCATCTCTAATAGCCAATAGAAGACTGTTTTCCAGGCTAATTTCAGGTGGAGTTACAGCTGGGAAGGGCAGTGGTGGTCACCCTGAACATCTCCCTTGTTCTCTTAGAATGGCAATGGCGCCCACCTGAGAGGTGCCAGAGCTGAGCTCAGGCTGAAAAAAGGCCCTGATTCTATCCAGAAAAACCTGGGTTTGGCCTTGATAGTGGTACCTTTTCTTTTATTTATATATATTCCCTATTTTTCTAGCAGCAGGAGACAGCTGGCTCTTCCTTTAACCTAGGGCCCTTTGTCTGCGCAGAAAACACTGCTATAAAACGCTGCCTTTTTCCTCTGCGGATCCGGTTCATTATGGCACAGAGGAACTTGAGTCACGACCCAGGGAATCCCCTTTTACTGGCGATAGAGCACAGCTGTGTGTCTGCAGCTTTGGAAAACAACGGCAACAATGAGGTGGGAGCGCCTGCAGGCCAGCCGTCCGTGGAGCAAACAGGGAAGTCACGGGACAATGGGTCTGTTGATGGGATGCCCCCTGCATCCCTTGCCTTTGATACGGCTACCAACTCTTTACAGGGTACAAACGGCATCCCGTTCCACTTAGTCACCGAGGCCGGTTAGTCATCACACCTGCTTCTGTTTCCTTCGCTTTGAGCCAGGATCCTGTTTCCCACCAGGCTAAAAGCCGAGGCAGGCCTTCCTGTGAGTCATCGGCTGCGTTGGACGTTCCAGTTTGGAGCAAGCATGGTGGCCGGGATGGAAAATCATTTGGGAAAACAACAGTGTGGTCATGTAGCTATGCAGGCCTTGACCTTGCCACTGGGCTGTTGGGAATCTCGTGTAAAGTAAGACACAAGATCACAATAACAACCCCCCGCTGGATCAGTTCAAAGGCCCATCTAGCCCAGACGCCTAAGGGAAGCCCCAAAGCCAGGACCTGAGTGTGAATCTTCCCGTTTGAGATTCCCAGCAACTGAGAAAACATTCTGAGCTTCCTCTCTAACCTTTCTCCAAAGGGAAGTTGCTCCATCCCCTTTTAGCAGTTTGGTTGAGCTTTCCTGAACCCCCCCCCCCCCGGAGGGGATAAAGCAAATGCAGATATATTTTGCAGTGTGAGGTCTATCCTTGTCTTGCCATTCTAGCATAGCAATGGGATGGGGCTGTTTGGAACTTTAAAATGCCGCTATCATTAATGCCGTTCTGAAGGTCGAGACAGGAAGACTGCTTACTCGGGGATACAATACACCTGTGACTCTGGACAAATAAAACCAACAGAGCATCTGCTTCTCCAGTGCCTATAGTATAGAGCAGGCATCCCCAAACTGCAGCCCTCCAGATGTTTTGGCCTACAACTCCCATGATCCCTAGCTAACAGGACCAGTGGTCGGGGAAGATGGGAATTGTAGTCCAAAACATCTGGAGGGCCGAAGTTTGGGGATGCCTGCTATAGAGACATTCGTATTAGCCTCATCTCCCCACTACTCCATAAGTACCCAGGGAGCATAGGACAATGTTATACCTCCCTGCTGCTGTCATATACCAATCCTGCTCCAACATGCAATGTTGCCAGATTCTGCACAGCAGCGTTCAAAATTAATCAGATGGTGACCCGTGGCACAAACTAGATTTAATTTAAAAGAAGGGTTAGGAACATTAAACGGATATGGAAGAACATAAAAAGGTTAGTCAATCAATCAATCACCTTTATTAGGCATGACAAATTCAAGAGCTTCAGAACAAAATTATGGATAAAACATTCACGTTACAGACTTCATGAAATAAAATACATATTAATTAAATTAATATTTTAAAACGATATACATAAAAGGTTAGTATTGTAAAAGACTACAGCCATCAGTTTAGAGAGCACTCTGGTGTGAGTGTTCATTAAATCTAGTTTGCTATGCTAGAACGCCGAGACAAGGATAGACCTCACAGTGCAAAATATATCTGCATTTGCTTTATCCCCTCGGGGGGCTGATTTAATTGCACAGAAACCATACGGCCTGCAGAGTTGGGTCTTATTTGGGGTTAACTGCCTGAAATGGAGGTAACTATCGGGCATTCTGCTGAATGGATTGAATATGAGTTTCTACCTTGCTGGGCCAAAAAGCAGCAGACAGACAGACGTCATTATTTTCTCTCTCACACTCCATTTCAGGCCCTCCTGAACGATCCGCTCTACATTGGCCTGAAGCACAAGAGAGTTCGTGGGAAACAGTACGACAGCCTGATTGATGAGTTTATGCAAGCAGTTGCCAACAAGTGAGTGGAATTTCGAGTGCGCGTGTTTTCTCCCATTAGCTGCTTGGCGTTAAGAGAGGTTAAAACTAGCCACGCAAACAGTCCGTTTCAAGGCAAGACTCGGGCAGAGGGGAGCCATTGAATATGTGCCCCTACGGGTGGTCTGAGAATGACCCTTTGTGCTCGAGTCAAGGTTATTTACGTCCACAGAAATCTGATGGGAGAGAGACTCATTTATCTGGAACAATTTCCTGCTGTCATCGTAGGCCCCTCAAGAAGAGACAGATGTGACTCACATACAGACATGTTAAACGACGCTCAGTTATCACCGGGGTGGTTAAATGTATTTCTGTATTTTTATTTTTATTTTTAAACAGCAACCAGGATACTTTGAGAGAAGCCATGACTGTTCAAAGTATGGTGGTGCACTTTTAAATGTCTAGTTCTGATGCATACCCTCCAACATTCCTCTGATCAAAATTGGGACACTGGGTTTTTGGGTCCCGAGCTATTGCGGGAGGTAGTGCATAAGACCAAAAATACGAGCATCTTTTGGTCCGGTGCTCTGGCGTGAGCCAGCTGGACCGAAAAACGAATTGGGACAGTATGCAGATGGGGCTTGAGCGGGAGGGGAAATTATATAACCCCCATGCATATTTTAGCAGATTAGAATATTGCAATTTGCCTAGCTATGCAAATTCAGATAAAGAGGGACATTGGAAGCTTATACCACACCAGGCGGCTGGTCCACTTAATTCAACATTGCCTACACTGACTGGAAACAGCTCACCAGGACTTCAGACAGCTCTATTTGGAAATGCCATTGGGAAATCACCCTTGGGATACAAAGCATGTTCTCTACCACTGAACTGTGGCCCTTCCCTGTAAACATATCAGCAGAAATTCAATAAATCAACTTAAGCATATATTGGTGGGAGAGATCGAAAAGAGAGTAACGGTGATTGGAGTCTCTCGGGCTCTCTGTCCTTTCTCCATACTGTGGTTTAGCAGGCCCTTTGAACATGGATCTTTAAAGTGGAGCACTATCATAAGCATTTAGATTCCCCTTGAGAACCAGGGAGCTGCTTCCACTGGGAATCTCTCCTACCAGCTCAGAGAAACAGGGAGTTTAATGGAACACAGGAGAGGAAACTTAAATGAAGAGTCACAGCCCTAATGTTAACGTTGCAATTCATTAGTAACAACCAGCAGCTGTTCTGATCTCCCAGGATTCCTGGAGGCGCCTGCAATTAGCCACTTGATGATGGTGCCTCAGGCATGTAGCTATTTTTCAAACGTGAGCAATTAATAGATTTTCGAATAGCAATGCAAACCAGAGTTGTGAGGTTGATATGCAAGCCGTTCCCCTAAAGCAGATCAGCTGGTCGGTGCTGCTTGCAAATCCACCTATGGGGCAGCTGTAGCTTTACCTGCCCCACACCTGACATTGTAAGGCAGGTGGGTGCGGCTTGACATGGCCAGTGCATCCTCAATTTGGGAGGCTTGGCCCTCCTGAATAGGCTCATGAGCTAGCGGTTTCCCATAAACGACATAGGACCCAAATATCTTAAGAGTTACCTTCCTCCATAATGAATTGAAGGGGTTGGACTAGATGACCCTTTGGTCCCTTCCAGTTCTAAGATTCTATGAATCTGCCTGACCCTTGAGATCAGCCATTGAGATCCTCCTCCATGATCCCTTAACCATCTGCACACAGCATGTGAGCACAGGAGACATAGCCCCTTTTTTGGTGGTGCTAAAACAGTTCCAGTGCCCTGTGAAAAGACTGGGAAGATAATTAAGCAAGGGTTAAAATGATTTTTAGTTAAGTCACCTGCCTTTTAATAATCAGTTAATCATAATCATACATTTGCATATTGCAAAAATTATCTCATGCTTCAATTTAATAAACAAAAACTACCACTCTGTTTAAAAGAAGGAACATCCTTAACATTTTCTTCTCCTTCAGTGCTAACCTAGAGCCAAACTGTGTTTTAAAAAAGTTAAAGTGTTTCCTTATCTTCCAGCATCAGCGGTTTTATTTTTCTCCCTCCGCAATTAAATTGGTTTCCAATTAAGAAATTAAAGTTTTGTATGATGCACCTGCCAATTAAACGGCAAGCTTATCATCTCTGCAAGGTTGACATTCTCACCATTCCAGCAGAAAGGGCAAGAGGCAGAAATTCCAGGGGCAGATTGGTGGGGGGAAGGGCTAAGCTGGCACTCCTGGGGAGTAATCCAATTCCGTTCACATTTGCAGGTGAACCTATCTAATTTTGCACTTTCAGAAATGATTTGTGTGAACAGCCATCCTTCAAAATTCACACCTCTCTGAAATTTGCAATGCACTTCTTGAGTTAAGTCACGTGTACCAAAATGCACACACACACACACACTGTGAATAAAAGTGCATATATCGATAAAAAAAGCATTCAAATGAATTATTACTGGACATTGCACACAAAATATGTCAGGAGAAATTCACAATAAGATGCCAATGAGTTTTCATGAGGGGTTCAAGGGAGCGATCACAACTCAATATAGAAATGTGGAGAAATAAACATAAGGGTGGAAATTGAGAAACTAGAGAGGAAATGAAATCGACAGATTCACCAATCCCCAGCTGCCACTGGAGAAATTGAACCTGACACCAAAATTCGCCAGTGAAATACTTAAAACAAATATGACCTCATGCTGATTTCTCTGGACCTCATTTGAGACCTATCCACACTGACCTGGAAATAAGTCCCACTGAACAGAATGGGACTAACGTCTGAGTAGGCATGCAAAGGATTGCACCGGCTAAGCTGAAAAACCCTGTGCAGACTTGCAGGTTCCACCGAACTTAGTGGTGTTTGTTTCCAAATGAAGAACATGTAGGATGGTGCTTCACATGTCCTCCTCCCCATGTCCTCCTCCCTTTTGCCTCTTCCCTCTCTGCAATACTGTGCTGCAGCCGTGTCAGCCGTAGGTCTCCAGGTATCGGGAAAATGTCAGTTTCTGGTCCATCCTCAAAGCGCCTGCTCTATGTTAGCGTGATGGGTGTTTGAACGAGCGGCTCAGATGCGCTCCCACACTCTCAGGAGCGCTGTCGCTGAAGTCTCATTAAACTGTCAACAGCCTTCTCCTATTTCCTTTCACGCCGCACACCCATTTTGCCAGGCTGACTGCGAAAAGGAGAAGCTCGCTCCCTTTCATCAGCCCTCCTCCCCTGTTTTGACAGCAGGCCGCAAATCCCGAGAATGCAGACACTCGGGTCGACCGGCGCAACTTTGTTGGAGGAGGAGGAGGGAATGGCAGGAAACATAGTTGAGAGATGCTTCGTTCAGCCAGTATTCCTGACCCAAACTCCTAGGGTTGGGGGACCCATGCCGTTCCCCATTTCCAGATGTTGTTGGCGTTCCCCATCATCTCTGACCATTGGCCATACTGGTAGGGAGCTGTTATTATTTTTACCCTTTGCCTCAAACCCCAGGGTAGGTTTTAGCATTATAATGCAATATTAAAAACCATTTACAGCAACTTGCAGTCACCAAGGTGGGTTCGAAAAATCTCCACCTCGGGTGCCAAAAGACAGAGCAAAAAGGTGCGTCTTCACCATTGGCCAGAAGGTCCCAGGTGCAACTCTATGGAGAGAGAATTTCACAAATTTAAGGCTGCTGCAGAGAGAGCACCCTCTTCTGGTCCACCACTCCTAAGCTTCTAAGAAGGCCCCCTTTGCTGATCTTAGCACTCGAGGTGGGTGAGCCTGTAGGAAAAGAGGTAGTCTTTCAAGTGTTTGGGACCCAAGTTGTTGAGTTGGAATCCAACAGAATCTCAAGGGCAGTAGTAGGCTTCAATCGCCTTTAGCTGTCAAATTCAAGTTGCACAATTAAAGTAGATTTTGAACTCCTGCACAACAAACCCGCTTCCTCCCCGAGTCCTTTCTGCAGCCAGGAAAGTGACAGGCGAAATTCATCATCAAGAAGTGTGGGATAACGCGTACTTGACACCCAACATTGTCTAACCTCCCCACAAAAAAATCAGGACAGATGCTCGCTAAATAGCCAGCAGGCAAATCACAATGGATTCTGAATGCACAGGTCATCTGAAAGCACTCATGAGAAGTGGGTTGGTGCAGTAGGCCTGGGAATTTTCCGCCAAGTATTCATTTGTTTGCAGAGCCCCGCTGAGAGGCTGTGCCCTTTGCTCCAGCTGAGTGCCGATTCCTGATACGTGGTGATGTGGTAAATCTCACGGGCAGGCAGAGTAAATGTTCTTGCTAACAGGATTGTGAGGCCAAAGGCAACCAGCTTTATTAAACACGAACCTTGGAATTTGGGGCCTTCTCCAAACCGATGCCAATGTTTTGTACTTGTTTTGTACCACAAACCCTGTGTTCTGTACCCCCTCCCCCCAAAAATGTGCAATTGATACATCAAACTAGGATTTGCTATCAGTTTGGAGGGGATTCCAAATTTCAGGGTTTGCATTTAATAAAGTTTATGCAACCTCCAATCCCCCCCCCCCGGAGATTTCTTAATATTTTTATATTGCATTGATTTTCTTATCCCTTTCTGTTTATTCTGCCAGTTGCACTACCTCTCATATGAGTAGCCTTGGGCAACCTGGAATAGAAAGAAGGGATATGAAAACGGGATTTAAGAAATACCGAAAATTGTTACACTTTTTCAGATCCAACCACTTTAAGTTGGGGGTGGGGGGCTCTCCAGTCAACCTGTTTACTGAGTACAGTGGTACCTCGACATCCGAATGACTCGACTTCCGAAGGTTTCTACTTCCAAAGTCAGCAAACCCGGAAGTCTTTTTGCCACGCACGCGTTGCATGCGCAAAACGGACGCTTCGACAACCGAAGAATTCGACTTAGGAAGAGCGCCGCGGAACGGATCGCGTTCGTAAGTCGAGGTACCACTGTACAGTATTCATCTTGATTGGCATGTCACAAGGCTTGCATGGGGGTTATAATATTTTCAAGCCACACACCTATTTCCTGCCATAAGCTACTTTGTTGTTTTTCTTACCTACCGCACAAACATCTCCCAGTGCAAACATCTCCAGGGAGAAGTCTGCTCTCTGACCAAGATCCAGTCCTTTAATGCTGCCTTACTCTGCAGCCCGGGAGGATTCCGATAGTTAATTGGGACCAATTATTCCAAGACTCTGCTTCTGCGCTTATGCCTCCAACCATGCCATCCTTTCTCAGCTGTGAGAAAACATTGAGTCATGTGAACTCTCCCTTGCAATTTGCAGTCCAGCAGTAACTGTACTTCATGTGATGTTAGCGCACGTTTTCATAGACCAATTTCTTCAGCCCGATGAGTCTGAGGTGACCTTTCGTTTTCCTAATCATGCAGTTTTCGCCCTTTCTGATTTTTGCATCATCCGCTAAACCAAGAATGCATACTATTTCCCCACTGCAAGCACTCCATGCTTGTCGTGTTACTCATTCTCTCTGATAAACCCATCAGGGCAAACCCTGGGCTGCCTGTCTTCTTTTACTGGCTCGAGGGAAGAAGGGAGCCTAAACTTGGGGGAAGCTTCTCTTCCTTTCTCCAAGTGAGTATTTTGGCAGGAATTTTGATGCCGAACACTCGCTCTCGTAAATGTCAGGGTCCGCGTTGGGAAGAGTTTGCGAGGGCAGAGCCTGTAAGTGGGTCATCCGTGTGAAACTTGCAAGAAGCTGCCAGAAGGCTAATATTTTTTCTAAGCGTTCATGGTTTTGATTCTGCATTGGAGAGCCAGTGTGGCGTAGTGGTTAAGAGCAGTAGACTCGTAATCTGGGGAACCGGGTTCGTGTCTCCGCTCCTCCACATGCAGCTGCTGGGTAACCTTGGGCTAGTCACACTTCTTTGAAGTCTCTCAGCCCCACCCACCTCACAGAGTGTTTGTTGTGGGGGAGGAAGGGAAAGGAGAATGTTAGCCACTTTGAGACTCCTTAGGGTAGTGATAAAGCGGGATATCAAATCCAAACTCCTCCTCCTCCTCCTCCTCTTCTTCTTCTTCTTCTTCTTCTTCTTCTTCTTCTTCTTCTTCTTCTTCTTCTTCTTCTTCTTCTTCTTCTTCTTCTTCTTCTTCTTCTTCTTCTTCTTCTTCTTCCTGCAGAGTAAAGTGTTGTTTTCTTCCGGATGAGCCAGCAGTTTCAGAGTTTGACCCACAGGACTCAGGCTGGGGCACTGTTCATGGGTGCCCTGGGTCTTTTGAAGTGGGTGGGTCTCCTCATGCCACATGCTCACGATCCCTGTTTTGCACCTTCCTTTGTGCTCGGGTCCTACTTGCGGGTTTTCCTTGGGCATCTTTGTTGGCCGCTGTATTGCATTAGATGGGCCTTTGAGCCGATCCGGAAGAGCTCTTCTGCATTCCTATGGCTCTCCTCTTCATCTCTTCCTTAAAAAGAGAACAAGACGCTGGAGCCCTTTTTGTGGTCCACTTTGGGATAAGGGTATGGCCTCTTGCGGGTCACATGCTTCTAGCTGAGAACCAATCATTTCAGCAAGGTTCTGTGGAACACCGGGTCAAACATAGCATACCCCCCTATCAGGGGCAGATTTAGGTTTGATGAAGCCCTAAGCTACTGAAGGTAATGGGGCCCTTGATAAGTCCAGCTGACCTTTGTCAACAACAAATTGCCACCATTTTCAGTGTTGAATATATGCTATATGGTAATTTATGGACCTAATAGGTATCGAAAGCCATTTGCACATAACAAAATATGTATTTTATCAGAGTAATTGATACAGAAATGAGCAAACCAGTGGTATTTTAGGGAGCAGGCGAGCAGGCGGGGCCCATTGCTTACATCACAGGAGCCTACACAACACAAAACACTGTTACTGTATGTAGGTTTTATTTTATTTGTTTTTTATCTTATATTTTGGAAATGTACATCCAGTACATAATAAAAACATTAGCAGGATCATTGTAATCACCTGCTGTTTCATAAGAGTATATCTTTACAGTAGAAAATTAAATGTGCAAGTGAAATGAATTTGGATATGCAGAAGATATTAAAAAATAAATTTAAGGAACCACAGAAAGGGGGAAGGAAGTCAAATTTTGAAAGGTTAAATTGATTGTAAAATGAATGAAAATGTATACATTTGAAAATTAGAAATAAAAAATGAGATATTTTTTTTAAAAGATAGCGTACCCCACAAGTGTCCTGATTTAACCAGAACCTGATTTAACCAGCCGCCATGGCTTCATGTTCCATTCTGGCTCCTGTGCTAGAGCTTGGGACCAAAACGTGGGTGTTTTTCGGTTCTGCATGTGGCACACGTCCATTGGCCGACTCCAGAGCACGGCACCCAAAAAACAGGAGGAAAACTTACTTTGACCCCGTGCGTCACCACTCTCCTCTTCCTCCTTCTGCTACGAACTTCCGGAAGTACGTCTGCATTGTCTGGAGGAGGAGGAAACTGGTTGCGATGCTGCAGAAGCTGGGGCAACCTTCCCTGGGCCGCTCTGGACAGAACAGTGTCTCCCGATGTCGTACAGGCCGGGGCAACCTTCCCCAGGACACTCTGTTCCATGTGGCCCTCTCCCGAGGCTGTGGAGCAGGAGGCGGAAGACAAAACAGAAATAGGAGAGGGGAAGGGGAATGGGGGCCAGGGAATGAGTTGCAGCAATGAGCAGGCAGGCAAGAAAGGGTTTGGCAGCAAGGAGGGGGCGAGCGACAGGATGGGGGGTGCCCCAAATTTCCTCCCAAAATGTTGGGGGGTGTATAAGATAGTAGCATTTAAGTGGAGATATATTTCTATTTTAAAAAAGAAAGAAAGAAAGAAAGAAAGAAAGAAAGAAAGAAAGAAAGAAAGAAAGAAAGAAAGAAAGGAGCTTTTATGACATGTTTTACAAGAGGCTCCCGATAAACGGGTACCTGCCTGTAGAATGAATAGGATGAGGTGCCTTTGTAGGAGTTGAGTGCTCCCCCCCACACACACACACACAAACACAAACACCTTCAAAGGAGGGAGTTACTTGTCTGGTTCCATAAAGAGAGGCCATCATTGGACCTTCCTGCTGACAGGCACTTTTTAGCACCGTAGCAGGAGAAATTGTTCACAAATATCGACAACAACAAAAAGGCCCCGTCTGAGAGAGGCTGACAAAGGCTGCAGTCTTTTTAAAAGCTGCAATGAATGGGGCTCTCAGTGGCCTGGCTAGAAGCGAAGCATGATTTGTCTGGTTTCAGTTTCTGGTTTCAAGCCCTTGGTGTGCCCTACTTGTTCATGTTGTATTTCTCAGGGAGAGCTGTGCCAATGTTTCCTTGCAATGCTTGAGGTCCCAAAGGCAGCGTTATTGTGATTATGATTATTCATACACTGCAGGATTTAGTTCTCTCTCTTTTCTTTTTTGTCACTTGGGATGCCTCCTGACTGTCACCGTTCTTTGCGAGGGATTCAAGCACACACCAAAGGTGTAGGTTTGCACGGTTAAAGCAGGTTAAAGGGCCCCGATACACCAGTGCAAAACACAAATCCACTTTAAAGGAGAAGCTTGGCTTTCTACAGTTTGGAAACTGACAGGCAAGTGCTTTGGAAAGTGTAAAATGAACAAATCGCTAACAGGGTGACATATAGGCACCCCTCAAGCAAGGATTAAGCATTAGTTATGATTTATTTGCATTGAGGTCCTATAACCTCAATGCAAATAAATCACAACTAATGTTTAATAAAGACCAGGTACATTCCTAACTTCCATGTAAGCTTTGTGCAAGAAATTTCAGGATGAATGCTTGATAAACATGTCATTTGGAGGAGCATATAGTCATTGAACATACTAATAACTTGCTGGCCAGCTCTATGTCTATCTCTTGTTTATTCAGGTACATTTGAGAAGACATTATTGATTCCTGCCCTCCTTGTAGCCCACAAGCAGACAAATGCCAAAATCAGAAATTTGCCTCTCGAGTCATCTGTTTTGTGCTTCCCAAATATAGGTGGCAAAGGAATGTGTTTTGAATGGGTTTTTTTTTTACACCGAATTTGATGGTTCCAAGCCGACAGAGCCTGCCTTGTGTTGGACCACATCTTAAACCTGTCTGACATTCAACACTAGCCCTACTCAGAGTAGACCCGTCAAACTTAAAGGCCATGGCTCACATAGGTTCATTTCAGTGGTTCTACTCCAGGCATCCCCAAACTTTGGCCCTCCAGATGTTTTGGACTACAATTCCCATCTTCCCTGACCACTGGTCCTGTTAGCTGGGGATCATGGGAGTTGTAGGCCAAAACATCTGGAGGGCCGCAGTTTGGGGATGCCTGTTCTACTCTGAATACAACCTATTGTCAGGATCTTTTAATGTTTTTTTTAAAAAAATGTTTTTAATGGTTGACCAGCTGTGTGCAAAATTAAGAGTATTCTATAATGCTTTGCAAAGATGGATCTTCAATTTCTTCCTGGAAAAACTTGCGCTGACACGAGACACCAGCTCAGTTTTATCTTGGTCTTTCTTTTGAAACCTCCAGGTATGGGATGAATTGCCTCATTCAGTTTGAAGACTTTGCCAACGCCAACGCCTTCCGGCTTCTCAACAAATACCGCGACAGATATTGCACGTTCAATGATGACATTCAAGGTAAGAGATGCAGAGCGTTCGCTGACGAGACACAGGACTCGGTACCACGTTCTGTGGGGGTTTGCATGGAGATCCTCTCTGCTGTCGAGGAAATTGGTCCAAGGATGAGCACAGAAGCTGCGTGGCGTCTTGGACATGGATGTGCTGAACTAGCTCATCCCAGACTTGAGGAAAAAGTCCACAGGGGCATTCGGAAATGTTCCTGGCAGCGGATGACACCCATTAATACAACTATCTGGCAGTAGGAAGACTCATTTCTTCTTGGCTGCTACTGTGATGTCAGTAACAGATGGTAAGGTTCTGGATGACATGGAGCTACCATCAACTGGGTTTCTCTGGGGCTTGTTCAGTTTTTTGCGACGCCTCGTTGATCTTTTCCTTTTTAAGTACTGAAAAGGGGCTCTATAGACAGATAAGTGTTTTTGAGCCTCTTTCCTGCTGTTGGGGGGGGGCTGGGGGCTTTAATTATGCTTGCATTAGGCTGCTGAGGAATGCAAATTCACAGTCACATTGCAGCCTTTTGTGGTCAACTGAATTCTGGATTACACGTCCACACACACACACACACACACACACACACACACACACAACGTCTTATTCCTTTCACTGATGCAGTTTTCTTCCACAAACCCCACTCTCCGGTCCCCTGTAAAACTGGAAAGATAACTGGGAAACACTGTTAGTTTCTTGTGTTAGTGGACCCCACCCCCTACTCAGGAGAAATGCCTTGGTGCATCTTCAGCAACACAACTGGACACCTTCACCTGCCTCAGCTGCAACCAAACATGTCTCTCCTGTATCGGCCTCTACAGGTGCTGCAACCTTCCAACAGTTTGGCTTCGCCCCCCAAAGGCGCACTCCTCCATTGTCTCCCAACATAGACAGATGCCAACAACAACAAGTTCCGTAGCATTTTATCAGTAATAGTGCATTTAGTGTCGGATTTACGCTGCACCGTCCACACGTCATCCCGCTTCGAGAGTTGCAATGTCGTTGCCTTATGGCCAACTGGAGGGGCACTATAGTGCAATGAAAGCGGGATAAAAGGGGGGGGAACACACACAGAATGCTTGCGATATGAAAAGTTCCAGGGTTCCGGGGGGAAGTTACAGAACCAGGCACCAATTGGAAATGCAGCCGGCAGCCCTCTGCAAAACTTTTGTAGGTACAAGCAGTCCCATTATGAGGGCAAATCGTCCTGAATGCAGGAGGGTCCCTCCCTTCTTCCAACCATGATGTTTCACTTGGCTTCCTTTTTTGCAGCTTCCAAAAGGCATGTGTGGCATTCCATCAATAATAATAATAATAATAATACCCTGTCCATCTGGCTGAGTTTCCCCAGCCACTCTGGGAGGCTTCCAGCAGAATATAAAAACATAAAAGAATGTCAAGTGTTTCACCAGAGGGTGGGGTGGGGCAGGGGGAAGGAATGGCAGCAGGGTGAGTTAGAAAGATATTGGTAGGATTAAGGGCACTAGGAGAAGGGGACAACAGAGGACGAGATGGTTGGACAGTGTTCTTGAAGCTATGAACATGAGTTTGACCAAACTGCGGGAGGCAGTGCAAGACAGGAGTGCCTGGCGTGCTATGGTCCATGGGGTCACGAAGAGTCGGACACGACTAAACAACTAAACAACAACAACAACAACAACAACAAGGACCCCTACAGATGTCCTTGTCATTTTTGCATCCACGATAATTTGTGCTCATGATGGTTTCAAGGTGGTCACATGCAATTCCACTTTCAACGCTGCACCCTCAAGGGTTTTGGGGGTGGGCATGCTGCTTTTCCAAATATAACTTCCTGTTGAAAAATTTTATACCACAAATTCTCCAGGATTTTTGATTTTTGGTGGGGTTTTTTGTTTGCGGGGTCGGGTCCCGCTTTTGTTACACTATAGCGCAATGGTGCCCCTCTAGCAACAGTAATGTGCTAACTTTGGGATAGCCTCATGGAGCAACTAATAAAGGAAAATGAAGTGTGTGGATCAGGCATCCCCAAACTGTGGCCCTCCAGATGTTTTGGCCTACAACTCCCATGATCCCTAGCTAACAGAACCAGTGGTCAGGGAAGATGGGAATTGTAGTCCAAAACATCTGGAGGGCCGAAGTTTGGGGATGCCTGGTGTGGATGATTCAGGATAAACCCACGGCTAATGCATGATTATCTCATTAATGGTGTTTTATAGAATACACCTGCCAAAAACAAAACAAAAAAACACCAGTCTGAAGGACCAAATATCAGCCTAGTCTCAGAGCAGTATGGCCAGAATCCAGGCTGGGAAGATGGGGGAATGCCTTGTCCCACACTAGCTAGAGGGCGATTGTGGTGACATTTAAAGCAGAATAAGCGTAACTTGTGAACAATGGTGCATTAACTGAAATGGGGGGAGACTCCCAGGAGACAATTAAAGCTTTGATTCCAGCCTTCCTCTCCCTTTCCAAAGGAGACTTACAGCTGGAATCCTAAACACACACTCTTTCAAATAAGCCCGATTGAAATGAAAGCCACTTACTTGCAAGTAAACATGGTGACGGACTGGGCCCTTAGCCAGTCTAGCTTCCCTTTGTTAATTAAGGAACTCTGTTTGAAGTAGAAACTTGCAAGTTTGCGGAAAGCAAAGAGACCAGTTTACAAAAGAATCCCTTCAGCAATCTGTGGCAAGATTAATTTTTTTAAGAGTGACCCTTTGGGATTAAACAAACATTGATTAGCCAACAGTTTGTGCAAAGCAGCTGTGAACACTTTTTCATTTCTTTTTTTTACCCCACTTCAAGTTCAGCAAACTGTAATCCCAAAGATAAATTATTCTTCTGCACCCAGGGTGCATTAATTTTGGTGTCTTTTGAGTAATTGGAGAGCGAGAGAACAAACATGTGGAGACGATGGAGGATTAGAAACACATTTTGAGGAGGGGGGGGGGACCCTATTACTGGTTCTTGTCATTGCACCAAAGCCTTGCAACCTTTCCATCCTATCTGGAATTGAAGGATAGGATTAGGAGTAACGACACACCCTGTCTCGCAGGGATATGGGCTTCTTAAAACCACATCACAGAACAGGCTGAGTCATACACCAACATCGATTCCTCAACCCACCCACCCCACTTCTTCTATCTTTATGAGAGCATTTTTTTAAAAAAAAACAAAAACTCCCTGAGTTTATTTGGCAAAGTGTCCACCTAGTTAGTTAGCTGTACCGACGAACTATTAATCCGTAGCTCCACCTAGTGGATAGAGGAGTGCAGAGCAGTTTTGAGATGATGAATATACAGTGGTACCTTGGTTTATGGACACAATTGGTTCCAGAAGTCTGTTCATAAACTGAAGCGTTCATAAACTGAAGCGAACTTTCCCATTGAAAGTTATGGAAAGTGGATTAATCCGTTCCAGACGGGTCCGCGGAGTACTCAACCTGAAGCGTACTTAACCCGAAGCATGGGTGTAACTGAAGCGAACTTTCCCATTGAAAGTAATGGAAAGTGAATTAATCCGTTCCAGATGGGTCCGCAGCGTTCATAAACCGATAATTCGTTAACCAAGGTTCTACTGTATATATATAATATAAATCAGGCACATCCAACAGGTAGATCGTGATCTACCGGTAGATTACTGGACGTCTGTGGTAGATCACTGGCTTCCCCCAAAGAAGCTCATCATTTTTGCCCTGAACCCCTAAAAAACGTGGCTTTCCCCCTCCCTAAAAAAAGTTCAACAACTTTGACTGAACCCCTTAAAAGGGGGTGGATCACTGCCAGTTTTTAACTGTGAGTAGATCGTAGTCTCTTGGGAGTTGGCCACCCCTGCGATAGATAGATAGATAGATAGATAGATAGATAGATAGATAGATAGATAGATAGATAGATGATAGATAGATAGATAGATAGATGATAGATAGATGATAGAAAGGTAAAGGGACCCCTGACCATTAAGTCCAGTCGCGGACGACTCTGGGGTTGCGGCGCTCATCTCACCTTATTGGCCGAGGGAGCCAGCGTACAGCTTTCGGGTCATGTGGCCATCATGACTAAGCCGCTCCTGCCGAGCCAGAGCAGCACACGGAAACGCCGTTTACCTTCCCACCGGAGCGGTACCTATTTATCTACTGGCACGTTGACGTGCTTTCAAACTGCTAGGTTGGCAGGAGCTGGGACAGGAGCTCACCCTGTTGCGGGGATGCGAACCGCCAACCTTCTGATCAGCAAGCCCTGGACTCTGTGGTTTAGACCACAGCGCCACCCGCGTCGATAGATAGATAGATACCCTTAATTTTTTTAATAGTACAAGAATGGACTCTTGCATAAAGGCCCTTTTAAAGCGATTATAGGAAACAGCAAAGACACCAGCGGAGGTCTTGTAAGCAGCCTTCTAAGAAACGGTGGTTTGATTACAACTGCAGGATGGTTTCATTTGAAGCAGGAAGGAAAACAACTGTGTGTGTTTTGGGCATTGAGCTGGTTGGTCAACACCCAGAACACAGGAAACTGCCTTTAAAATCCCCACCTTGGGCCAGTCACTGCCTAACCTACCTCACAGGGTTATTGTGGGGATTAAATGAGGAGTGGGAGGGGAGCCATGTACGTCACCTTGAGCTCCCTGGAGGAAAAGATAATGCAATATCTATTGGAAATGCAATAGGGGGGGGGGAGATAAATAAATCAGGCAGTTGGTCCTTCTAGCTCAGCATTCTTGGAAGTGATTGGCAGTGACTGTTCTGCAAGAGACTCTCTCAGCCTTACCTGGAGATGCTGGGGATTAAATCTGGCACCTTTTTGCAGGCTGAGTTAGGGCTCTACCCCCCCACACACACACACCTGTGATGTCTATTCTTGAAAATGTTTTGCAGCTTTAAAAAATAAATTTATTAATAATGATGATGAAAATAATCCATCCTTCACCCTAAGGTCCCAGGGCTGGATACAGCTGGTCACGTCTCTTTTGTAGTTGAGCCCAGAGCTGGATACAGCATTGATACACAATATTAAAAACAGTTCAGAACCATTCACAGTCACCTTATAGCCCAGCTCGGTCACTGAGATCATCTGCAGGAGCAGATGAGTTCTCTGAGTTTGTGAGGCTCGTTTGGCAACAGTGGAAAACTGAGCCTTGAGTATCATCAGTCCTGTGGAACTCCCTGCCAATAGAGATTCAGCAGGCACCTTCTGCGCCAACTTTTAAACGACTTCTGGAAAATCTTTCGATTCCACCGGGCCTATGCAGGCAATGAAGAATACTTCCTTCCACAGTGGTCCTCAGGTGTCTGTTTTTAACTTTTGTATGTGGCTTTTAATTTTACAGTTTTATTTATTGGTTTTTATTTATTTATTAAATATGTATACCTCCCTTCATCCAAAGATCTCAGGGTGGTTCGCAACATAAAAATACAAGGCAGAAGCACAACAAATGTAATAATACCAAGAACAAAACAAAACAATCACACACACACACACACACACACACCCTTCCCACAAACACATTTAAAAAGATATAGGATGTTAATCAGCCCAAAACCTGGTTGAAGAGGAATGTTTTTGCCCAATGCCTAAAGATATGTAATGAAGGTGCCAGGCAGGCCTCCCTGAGAGCAATCCACAAACGGAGAGCCACATCGGGAAAGGCCCGTTCTTGTGTTGCCGCCTTCCAGACCTCTCATGAAAGAGGAGGCACATGAAGATGGTGATCTTGGGGTCTGGGTCTGTTCATATGGGGAGAGACAGTTCTTGAGGTGTTGCGGTCCTGAGCCGTTTTAAGGTTTTATAGGTCAAGACCAGCACCTTGAATTGGGTCTGGAAACTAATTGGCAGCAGGTACAGTTTGATGTAAACCACTTTGCTATCTAAATTTTTAAGACATGGCGGTGAACATATATTTTACTAAATAACTAGAAAGTGGGTCCTAAAAATACACACCACAAGGGTAAAAAAGGTGATGGGTGGGGGGAACCAAATAAAGGGCTAAGCATAGAATCCTACCTGTGCAACTTCTTCAAAAGGAAAAAAAAGAATAGCTCACCTGAAGTGTGCAGAAGGAGGCGGATTGACAGCTGAGCCAACATTCAGCTCATTGGATTTCATGAACGCCATAGCAAATTGTAAAGCTGTGTTCACACTGCGGGCAAGGAACCTGCTGTGATTACTCTTCAAATAACTGTCTGTATTTACCCTTTGATGTGGAGTTTCCTAACACTTAAAAGCAGAGCAGCAGCACCTGCTGGGTTTTAAATGTTGCTTAGATTGCATGCTTGCCCAAGATAATGTTGAAATCTCTCCCCCTCCTGAACTATTCATTATAGTTTTCTCTGTGCCTGAGACAGGCATGGAAGGGGGCGGATGAAGGAAATTAAAGGGAAATCTGTGTTGATTTTTAAACCTAGCTGGATAAATGTTTCCTAAGTCTGTGATCTGAAAGACTGCTAATGTGCTCAGCGTTCTGCTCATGGGCTTCCTGGAGACATATGGTTGCGCCTTTTGGAAACACAATGCAAGACGACAAGCATTTGGGCTGATCCAGGAGGGCTCTTGTTGCATTCCTTTGTTTTTCATCCATATTCAGCGCTGCACATCTTCCATTTCAGAACGAACCTGAGCAATGCACAAGTCACCTTGTGTTTCTCAAATGCGGGTCCCCAGCTGTTGTTGGACTACAACTCCCATCATCCCTAGCTAGCAGGACCAGCGGTCAGGAATGATGGGAGTTCTCGTCCGACAACAGTACAAAATACTACCAAAATACAAAATGAGGCATTATAACAATCAACACATTTAAGACAGGCAGCAAAATACACTTCAAAGCAAACACCTTGCAGAACTTGCACCATGCTCCAGAAGCTGCTAGGGACAGAAACATATTTGTTAACCATTTCAAATCAGCAAGAAGTTCCATAATTTTGATGCCACCACTGAAAAAGCCCTGTTTTTTTCAACCGTCCAACAGATCTCATGAGTAAACGGGACTGAAAACAGTTGTCTCTGCTGCTGATTTTGAATTCAGCCCCAGGAAAGTTTGTCTGTCTTGTTAACTCTGTGTTCCCAGGGACATTTCCACCAACTGCATGTAACTCTATGGGGTTTGAGGTTGTTGTTGTTTCCCCCAGGAACTGCCTCTGTTGCAGTAGCTGGCATCCTTGCAGCCTTGAGGATCACAAAGAACAAGCTTTCTGACCACAAATTCGTCTTCCAAGGAGCTGGAGAGGTAGGATTCCTCTTACTCTGAGGAAAGGCCAAACAAGCCACCATTTTCCTTTTGCTCTCAGGAGGGAGGCGGGGGTAGTTTTGAGCTTGCAGCTCTGCTCACATGGTAGCTTTGCAGAAAGAGATTACACAGCTGTGAGGGAGATGGACCCTTGTGTTTATGGCTTGGGATGTGAGCCTGCATTTGCGCCAAATCCCTAAAGATCCTGCAGTGTTTCGTAGAGAATGAGACATGACCCACGGCTATCCATATTTCACAGGGTTCTGCTTTGTGTCTAGTGAATGATGTAAACAGTGCTTCAGATTTTTTTAAACAAAAAATAATAACACACAAAAACCAAAACCAGCCAGATACCAGAATCAACTCCCTTCCCAGGTGATTTTTCTTTCCGGTTTATTTCCCTTGAGGAAATGAGTTAGAATTACAAAAATGCACAGTCGGAAGAGACCACAAAGGTCTACTAATTCAACCCCTTGGTAAATGCAGGTTCTACAGTGCAGAAATGGATGACCACCCATCACCTGCTTAGGAGTCTCCAGCAAAAGGTAGCCCACCACCTCCCAACTCTGCCTGTGGTCACTATCAAACAACTCTAACTGATAGGCAATTTCTCCTAATAGAGGAAATGATTGGTGGTGGTGGTTGATTAGATTTATATATTGCCTTTCATCAGAGTGGTTCAGAAGATAAAAGCAAATATATAGTTAAAACCCGCCACCCCAAAAAACCCCACAATTAAAAGGCTGTAGAATATTAATCAGCCAAAGGCCTGGCTGAAGAGGAATGCTTTTGCCTGGCATCTAAAGATATGTAACGAAGGCGCCAGGCGAGCCTCCCTGGGGAGAGCATTCCACAAATGGGGAGCCACTGCAGAAAAGGCCCCGTTCTTGTATCACCACCCTCTGGACGTCTTGTGGAGGAGGTACACGAAGAAGGGCTTCAGAAGATGATCACAGAGTCTGGGTCTGTTTATATGGGGATAGGTCATCCTTGAGGTATTGCGGTCCTCAGGCTTTAGAGGTCAACACCAGCACTTTGAATTGGGCCCATAATTGGTTGTCTTTTCTGCCTGTGTTTTCAGGCGGCGATGGGCATAGCTCACCTGATTGTGATGGCCCTGGAGAAGGAAGGAATTTCAAGGGGAGAAGCTATCAAAAAAATCTGGATGGTGGACTCCAAGGGACTCATTGTAAAGGTATTAACCACAGAACTATGCTCTCCATCCTGGGGCAAGGCGGGGTGGCAGAGCAGCTTTGCAAATGTTTGGGATGGTTCAGTGCAGAAATGAGAGAAGCCTATTGTGAAGAACACCTACCTATTGGCGGTGTACCCATCCAAAGGCACAAGCACATGTATGCCAATATAACTTGACAGTCCAGCATGCTGCTGTATAATACTTGTCCGTAATGCAGTTTGCAATGGTGAGTTCACAGGACTCATGGAATCCTGTCCCATTTCCATCCTCTCTTCCTTTTGAAAACCGAGTCCAGTTCCCCAAGGCCTCTGAACATAGGAATATATTAGTTATTTCTCAACTCCTCTTTCCCCCTCCTTGCTCCAACCCCAAGCATTTGGGATAGATAGCTTTAAAAAAAAATTAACACGCACATACTGACAAAACCAAATAGAATGAAATATCCATTAAACAGAAAAGTGGTGTGTCAAATTTTAAATGATGCCATCATCTCCCTTCTTTGACCATCAAAAGTCAACACAGCAAATGACATACCCTCCAACATTTCTCCAATGGAAATAGGGACATCCCATTCCATAATGATAAGTTTACTATTTATACCCCATGGATCTTACTGGGTTGCCCCAGCACTTTGGGCAGCTTCCAACATATATCGAAACATAATTAAACATTAAACAATTTTTTAAAAAACTTCCCTATACAGGACTGCCTTCGGACAGCTGGGGGGCAGTGTCGGATAACTCCATACCCTCCAACATTTCTCCAATGAAAATAGGGACATCCTAAGGAAAAGTGGGACATTCTGGGATCACATCAGAAACCGGGACGGCTTCTCTGAATCAGGGACGTCCCTGGAAAATAGGGAGACTTGGAGGGTCTGAAATTATCATCTTGCATCAACTTCAGATAGCGCTCAAACTTGGATTTTGGGGAGGAAAGGAGCTTCTCCAGCATTTGTGGGGCACCCACCAAGAACAAGTAATAATTTCTTTGTGCCCAGGTGGCATAATCTTAGCAGATCTCTGGTGCTAGGGAAAAGGCGACTGCTTCAAGTCTATCACCTTTTCCCTTTGCCTTGTTTGACTCCCAGGGCAGAAGTCATTTGAACCATGAGAAGGAGATGTTTGCTCATGACCACCCCAACGTGAAGACCCTGGAGGAAGTGGTGAAGGCAGTAAAACCAACAGCCATCATTGGTAACTGTTAGGCTCCCAATTGCTTTGGAACGGTTGCATTTGTTTTTATATTGTTGCTTTTAAGCAGTGGTTTTTAGACTGCAGCTTTAAGATAATAAAAATAATAATTTATTATTTATACCCTGCCCATCTGGCTGGGTTTCCCCTGCCACTCTGGGCGGCTTCCAACATAAATATTAAAATACAATAATTTATAAAACATGAAAAGCTTCCCTAAACAGGGCTGCCTTCAGATGTCCTCTAAAAGTCTGGTAGTTGTTTTTCTCTTTGACATCTGGTGGAAGGGCCAGAGATAAACCAGGGCCTTAAGAGATAAACCAGGGGTCGACAAACTAAGGCCTGTGGGCCGGATCAGGCCCAATTGCCTTCAGGATCCGGCCCACAGACTGTCCATGAATCAGGGTGGGGATTCTGTTTGTTTGGGCTGTGCCATTTTTTTCTGCGCCATTTCATTCCCCCCCCCTCTCCCTCACACACCGTGGTGGCGCCTCCTCCCTCCCTCCCTCCTGGCTTCTCCCCACCCTGTCTAGAGGAGGAAGGGGGCTGGGCTAAGCTGGCTGAGTGCCATTTTAAGCAGCCCCTCTCCAGAGCCAGCCCTTTCGCGCAGCTCATCTTCCCTCCACCACCGCCGCCCTGGTGCTCCTGTGGGTCAGAGAGCGGAGCGGACGAGCTTGCTCTGCCTACCCATAAATAGCAGCAGTAGCGGTAGCAGCGGCAGCAGCCCCAGGGAAGGGAAGTGGGTGGGGGTGGGGGTGGGGAGGAGGACTACTTGCCCCCTCGCCTCTTCATCCAGCTCCCCCCCCCCAGTGCCGCTTCTCCGACCCGCCACAAGATCTGAGGGACAGTGGACCAGCCCGTGGCTAAAAAATTTGCCGACCCCTGAGATACACCGTTTGCTGATGTTGTTGTTGTTCATTCTTTACCTGTTGAAGGTGTGGCTGCTATTGCTGGCGCTTTCTCTGATCAGATTCTGAAGGACATGGGGTCTTTCAACAAGAGGCCGATCGTGTTCGCCCTGAGCAACCCTACGAGCAAAGCAGAGTGCACTGCAGAACAGTGTTACCGCTTGACCGAGGTATAAGATTCCCTTTCCTCCTGCTTTCATTTCATTTTTGATTAATTAGTTAAATTTAATAATCGTGTGCCACTTGACTGCAAGGAAACCTCAAAGTGGTTTACAAAAATATATAGCACAGCACATTAAGGTTACTGGTTTAAAAAACAAGCAAACAGTTAAAGACAGCTGCTGCTTTAAAAAATATTGCTACCTTGCCACCCCATTCTTTGCTGAGTGGCTGAATGAAATTACAGAATTCCGGGTGCTTCCCAAGGCCGTGTTTCCGTTGGGGAAATTGAGACACAGCGGAAGCTACTAGCTAGTGCCTTTAAGATATATGGTTTATTAGAACATGTATACACCTGGAAGTCTGCAGCGGAAGGGGGGGCAGAACATTACAGCCCAAGAGTGTGTCAGGTTGCCCCTCTCATCGCTTCAGCAAAAGCCACAGTCAGTTATGGTTCTTGGTCTCTCAGTGCAGTTTCCTCCAGTCGGCAGTCAAGATGTTCGTACCTCCAGCCCCCGCCTAGAGTTCTGGCCTGCCCAGCAGTTCATGGAATCAGAATCATAGAATTGTAGAGTTGGAAGGGACCATGGAAGGGACCAAAGCCAATGCAATTCTGGGCTGCATCAATAGGAGTATAGCATCTAGATCAAGGGAAGTAATAGTACCACTGTATTCTGCTCTGGTCAGACCTCACCTGGAGTACTGTGACCAGTTCTGGGCACCACAGTTCAAGAAGGATACTGACAAGCTGGAACGTGTCCAGAGGAGGGCAACCAAAATGGTCAAAGGCCTGGAAACGATGCCTTATGAGGCTTAGGGAGCTGGGTATGTTTAGCCTGGAGAAGAGAAGGTTAAGGGGTGATATGATAGCCATGTTCAAATATATAAAAGGATGTCATATAGAGGAGGGTGAAAGGTTGTTTTCTGCTGCTCCAGAGAAGCGGACACGGAGCAATGGATTCAAGCTTCAAGAAAGAAGATTCCACCTAAACATTAGGAAGAACTTCCTGACAGTAAGAGCTGTTCGGCAGTGGAATTTGCTACCAAGGAGTGTGGTGGAGTCTCCTTCTTTGGAGGTCTTTAAGCAGAGGCTTGACAGGCATATGTCAGGAATGCTTTGATGGTGTTTCCGGCTTGGCAGGGGGTTGGACTGGATGGCCCTTGTGGTCTCTTCCAACTCTATGATTCTATGAGGGTCACGAAGTCCAACCCCCAGCAATGCCAGCTGTGGGGGCACTGCCTGAGCCTGAGTGGGTTCAAGGGGGGCAGCACACGCTCTACCACTGACGGAAAGGGCACCCGCAACCCCCCCTTTCCTCTGCCAGTGACTGAAGAAATCAAGGCCACTGCCTCCCAAGCCGCCGGGCGTTCTCGCAAGTCTCTCAAGGTGCCCAAATCTTTCTCACTCTGTTTGCAGGGCCGAGGCATATTTGCGAGCGGGAGCCCATTCTCCAAAGTGACCCTGCCAAATGGACAGACCTTCTTCCCAGGCCAAGGGAACAACGCCTATGTTTTCCCGGGAGTTGCCCTGGGAGTGATCGCCTGTGGAGTCCGGCATATCTCCGATGATATCTTTCTCGCCACAGCAGAGGTTTGGGAAATTCCTTTCATTCTGCTAAGATCGCGGTGGCGAATTTCTCAGGACTGTGCCCACTACCCCTTTCTGCCTCTTCCTTTCAGAACTCCTTCCCAGGGCACATACACCTTCCGTTTTCAGGCCTGCCCCCACCCCCACCCCCGAGTCCCCTTTCTCACAAGGCGCAGGAGCAGACCCAGGTTTATCTGTGAGGGAAGCTGTTTAGTTTATTTTTCTTTCGTAAAATTTATACACTGCCTTCGGGAGAAGAAACGGCTAAGGAGGAAACCCTGCACAAATCCGAAGTGGAGTCCCTAAGGTGGTTGGATGAGGCCTTGTATGCCTCCTTCCGGCAACTCCTGCAGCCGAGCTGGTGCCAAATGTCTTGCTCTGCTTTCCTTTGGACCACATCAGTGAGGCTGAGAGGGGGGGGTATTGTCATCTGGGCACCCCAGGACCTCCATGGGGAAGGCTGCCTAGGTAAGATAATAATCTCAGGCAGCTACCAGTGAAGAGCTTGCATTCAGAAGGCCTTCGTGTTCATCTTGCTGAAAATCGCACAACTCTCTCTCCTTTCCTCCCCTTGCTAGTCGATCGCAGAAGAGGTCACTGAAGAGAATCTTGCAGAAGGAAGGTTGTATCCGCCTCTGAGCTCCATTCGAGACGTCTCCTTAAAAATCGCTGTCAAAGTAAGTTTCGTGGCCTTTTTCATTTTGGCGAGGTTGAAATGGTACATCGGAGGCCTTCCTCTTGAAAACGATCCTGGGGGGCCCCCAGACTTTTTGCACCAAAGTATCTTAAAGGCACCAGATTGGAGGAAGCCACTCTATTCCTTCTCGTCTTTCTCTTGCTTTTAGGTTGTCGACTATGCCTACAAAAACAACTTGGCCTCCTGGTACCCGGAACCGGAAGACAAAGAAGCCTTTGTCAAATCCCTCATCTACAGCCCTGACTATGATTCCTTCGCCATGGATAACTACCAGTGGCCGCAGGAAGCCATGCAGACTCAAAACATTTGATGTTCCTCTCTCTCTCTTTCTCTTGGTCTTGAAGAGACTCTGATCCTTGAGATGCTCCCATTTCTACCACCTCGGATTTCAGTAGGTCTTCAAGCTTTTAGATTCCTCAGCTATAGAGGAATCTTTCCTTGGTGCCATTTTTCCTTTCTTCCTTTCTTTTCAAAGAAAAACACACATATACCTGAGCCGGAAATGACGCAAAGTCAACAGGGGCCATTTGCGTTCCCAAACAAATGCACTGACACGTCGGGGTCAGCGCAAGATGGCTCCATCCTGTTGTCTTCCCTCTCTTAGTTTAAGCGCTTGCCACAATTTTGGGGAAACTTTCTGCAGTGAGGACGCCATCCCCCAAAATGCCCCACAGCTCTGACATAACCCCACCGCCCTTCCCAGTGTTAGTGCTTGGAGCTGAACTCCAGTAAACCCCACAATAGCGGTGGCTGAGAGGCCTTACAATTAGGGATGTGGCCAAATCTGTCAATTTCACTTTCTTTTGAATCTCCCCCCCCCCCTGCCAATTCCTAAGCTGAGTTCTGCACAATTCCACATCAGTTTGTGACTTAAAAAAAAAAGGCCACACAGAAATCCACCTTCTTTTTCCTGATATACACATGCTTGTACGCAATTTTGCCTTATATACGCATTTCTGCTTTTGATGCTTTTGAATTATGGTGCTGGAGGAGACTCTTGAGAGTCCCATGGACCGCAAGAAGATCAAACCTATCCATTCTGAAGGAAATCAGCCCTGAGTGCTCCCTGGAAGGACAGATCGTGAAGCTGAGGCTCCAATACTTTGGCCACCTCATGAGAAGAGAAGAATCCTTGGAAAAGACCCTGATGTTGGGAAAGATTGAGGGCACTAGGAGAAGGGGACGACAGAGGACGAGATGGTTGGACAGTGTTCTAGAAGCTACCAACATGAGTCTGACCAAACTGCGGGAGGCAGTGCAAGACAGGAGTGCCTGGCGTGCTATGGTCCATGGGGTCACGAAGAGTTGGACACGACTAAACGACTAAACAACAACAACAGAATGCATTTTGTACCTTATTTTAATTGACGCATGTTTTTATGCACACCTTCTTCTGATATTGGTATTCTTATACACATTGGTTGGTTGGTTGGTTGGTTGGTTGGTTGGTTGGTTGGTTGGTTCGTTGGTTCGTTGGTTGGAGCAGTGCACCACAAAACTCAAGAGAAGTGCAGATTTTAAAAGGATAGCTGTCTTTTTAGGTTAGGCGTTGATTCAGGAAGTGAATTTTTGGTAGCTTTCCATTAAAATGTGAACCAAAACAACTTTCTCCCCCTCCCAACCACAAAGCAATTGCTGCTACTGCTGCAGTGAGTTGGGAGCTGTTCATTCAGATGACAAGCTGGAAGGCGTGCAGAAGAAGGCGACCAAGATGATCAAGGGTCTGGAAACCAAGCCTTATGAGGAACGGTTGAGGGAGCTGGGTATGTTTAGTGTGGAAAAGAGAAGAGATACAATAGCCATCTTCAAATATCTCAAGCGCTGTCACATGAAAGCTGGAGCAAGCTTGTTTTCTCCTGCTCTGGAGAGTAGGACACAAAGCAATGGCTTCAAAGAGATTCCAACTAAACCTCAGGAATAACTTTCTGGCAGTCAGAGGTGTTCAGTAGTGCAACAGATTCCCTTTTCTCACAAATAAAAAGCATTTAATTCAGATTTTGAGATGCAATTCTCTAACCAAAACATGGCATCTTTATTAGGGGAAAGTGTGCACAGATATGCTTACATTAGGGTAAATGCATTACATTGCCCTTTCTTAACACCACTTTTGCAACCACTGCTAACAAGTTCTGTTGAAAAAGCAACTCTCGGCTGGTTCTGAGTGGAAACAGCATCTGTTTCAGCTGCAGCAAATACAGGCGATCGCTTGCTGCTCTGCGCCAGCAGTCCCCTTTCCCCTTCAGATTTGCCCTCAATTCTCACACACAAATATCATTTGGTACCAGGTCTTGCGAACCTTGGAGGATTCATTTGCAAGGCTGTCCTCGTGTCAGGATACGTTCTGCAGAGTATCAGATACAACAATGGTATTTTAACCTCAGGGAGTAGAGTTTTATTTTTAAATGTTGTTTATTTTACTTAATGCAAGGCAGTACCCAAAGTATCATGGTGCTTGGATTTGATAGGAGGAAGCACGCATTGAAAAATTGCACAGAGCTTTTATACCTGATGCAGGAGTCCCTTTCGAATAGTATCGCTGGCCATTCATTCAAAAGTTTGCTATCAAGGCTTTGTTCCATAATGAGAGCCCTGTTTAATCAGATCAAAGTTCCACCTATCCAGCATTCTGCTTTTATAACTGTAGCCAATCAGATGCTATCAAGAAGCCCAATAAGCAGGGTGTGAAGGCAATAGCCTCTCCCCCTGTTGTTGTTCCCTAGCAACATCTACAAAGCTAAGCAGGTTCTGGCGTGGCTTCGAATTGGATGGGGTACCATGTGTCGAGATTCCTGCATTCCAGGGGGTAGGGCTAGAGGACCCTCGGGGTCCCTTCCAAGTGTATGATTCTATAACTGGTGTTATTCAATGGTATTCTGTCCCGGAAAGTCATAAACACTTCTGTCTTGAGCCCTGCCTTGGACACTATTTCGTGGCACCAAAACCAAAAGAGAATAATTGTAGCAGCTGTTTCCGAGCCTGCTAAATCTGAACCGAAGTTTTTGGCATCTCCCCCCCCCCACAAGAGGAATAATAAAATGGGCAGTGGGAAGGGAGAACAGGAGGGGAGGAAGCATAAATTCAGGAAACAGGAGAAAATTTGGGGGAAATTCATGAGCACGGCAAAGATGAACAGTGCCTGCAAGAGTGGCTTGTGTTCATTTTGTGACCTTTTAAAGATGTACGTTTTCCTGCCAACAGTAATTGTCCTGCTCGCAGAAGTCTAGCACTTGCTCCGTTCTCCTTCAATGCCACACTGGTAACAATGCAACACCAGGACGCAGTGTTATTCCAGAGGTATTGTGCAAGTTAGGAGAGAGATGGACCGTGGGGCATTGTGGGAGAACATGACATTGTGGGAGAACATGACAAGGCAGCTGCTGCATGCAAAGTCACCCAAACAGTATCCGTTATTTTTTAAAGGATATGGAGGAAATTTTCTGGTTCCCGCCCCCACCCCCATCTGAACCACCCCACCCACTTTCACACCACCCACTTTCACACCACCTCCTTTTGCAGCCATTGGCAGAGCATTTGCAACTTAGCGCACTGACTCTCTGCTGACATCTAAGTACCAATAATTGGTTCCAACTGGCAACAGGACTAGAAATCTGGGTCTTTAATCTTTAAAAATGGAACCCTCCAATAATACATTTGCAGGGAGCAGGAACAGATAATCGCTGTCCCTGGAGCTCCTCTTCTTGAGCTGAAGTTGCAGTCTGGGAAATGGGACATTTGGTCCCTGCATTTCCTCCTGTTGGGACAGCTGGAGACCTCAGTTGGCTGGAGCTTGGTGCTGACCTCAAGGTTGCAGGTTCGATTCCTGTAAGGGACAGCTGCACATTCCTGCATTGCAGGGGGCAGGACTTCCAGTTCAGGGTTCCTTCCAACTCTATGATTCTTGAAGGATTACAAGTTTCTAGCTGCATGAATAAGAATAGCTTTCAGAGTTATAAAGACTCATGTTACAGAAGACAGAGTACCAGTATACATCTGCCGTCATATGAATTTGCAGGACTTCTAAAAGAGAACATGAACTATAGGCTATTTTTAACACAATAAAAGAAATCAACCAGGGGTGAATTATAATCACAGTGCAATCGCCTTTTAAACTAAATAGCATCTCACCAGACCAAATAACAGTGCTCTTAACTGCTTCTTTTAAAACCAGTACTATTTTCTGCAAATGCCAGGCTGAGGACAACAAAACCCTTTTGCTTCCCGGTGTGATTGCGTTAATTCTAAATTTCTTTAAGTGCTATGCCTGAATTAGAACATGAATTATAAGAATACACACACACATACACATAGACACATGGTGCTTCTGGCATTTAATATGAAAAGGAAGAAGCTATTTGCAGGTGCTTGTAATGGCTGTATGTGATTGAGCTCACGGCATGTCTGTTCTCAAGTCTGTAACTATGATTGGGGGTACTTGAAACGCAGAGTGAAAATCATCCTGAAATAATTCTGCCCCTGTGAACTTCCCATTTGGTTTATCATTTACCTACTGTCATCGTTTACCAGCTAAAACAGGGCTCAGCTAGGCTTACCGGGCATGGGCCGGATCACTCCCGCAGAGATCCTCTGTGGGCTGGGCCGGCGCAGCACAATACCGCAAATCGCTTCTGTGCATCCCCAGATGAGACGCCGGAAATCACGCCTGCACAGAAGCAATTTTCAGCGTGTGGGCATGTGCAGAAGCAATTTCCGGTGCCACGGACATGCACAGAGGCGATTTCCAGCATCTGGGCATGCGCAGAAGCAATTTCTGGATCCGTGCAAGAGAGTCCCCGCGCCGCGCTGTGCAGGTTTAGCACAGCACGCTGGGGACACGCCAAGTGGGTGGCTCAGTTCGGGGGCGGCTCATGGGCCAGTTAAGCGACCCTCATGGGCCGCTTCCAGCCTATGGGCCTTAGGTTGCTGGCTTCTGGGCTAAAGACTGTCAGTGCCACTTGATGGAGGGCCTCAGCCCACCCAAATTGTGGCACAACAGGGCTGCATTCACACATTCAGTGCAGCTTCTCCATATCTCCATCCCATCCAGCTGTGGCATGTGTGTGCAAATCGAGGGACAGGTAACAGTGCCAGTCAGGAAGCAAAGGCTCCTGCAGTTTTCCTGACCATGACTGCTGCATTCACACATACAAATGTAGATGGTTGGAATAGATGACCCTCGGGATCCCTTCCAATTCTACAATTCTGTGATGACAGCCACGTAGGATAGTGCCACAGAAAAGCTACTGCCACATGGCTTGGTGAAGCGGGCACTGAGTTTATTTGTGTTTTCTCTCCACAAACAGCTGGGTTTTCCTCAATTACCCATCACCAACCATTCTTGCCACTGTCCTTTCATCGAATAGTGATCTGATAGAGACTGTTGGTCACGCTGCGTATGTAATCCTGCATTAAAGCACTTAGAATGTGTTGGTGTTTGTTTTATTACTGAAAACCTCAGACAAAGATGAATGTGTTGGTTCTTAAAAGCTGTAAAGAAGCACAAGGCAGTGGCTGCCGGGATAATGATTTTGTAACGCAACAGCTACATGTAAGTATGCTGTGCATCTGCGCAAGTCTGTTAAAACTGATTACAAAAATGCAATTATGTCCAGTTTAAATATGACTTGCACCAGGAATCTGCCACTGTCTGTAAACCTTGTCAGCTGAAAACATAATAAAATGGTTTCTGTGTAAATTTAGAAGCTTGGCTAATAATATCTTCTGTTTTAAATTGATGAATAAGTAATTCAGTAAGCTTAAGGAACAGCTTGCCAACATAGGTGAAAAGTATTCAAGCAGCCAAATGCTTTTGGTTTGGGATGTATGGGGTGTTAGGGGAGGGGTAGTAACTCTGGTGGAGGGACACCCCGTGCTCCTTCTGGAGTAGTTTGACCACCTTTGGTCCCCACCCTGCACTCAAGGTCTCACCTGTGGCTCCTAGAAGCCACCTGCATGCCAACAGCAGCCACACTCTGGGAACGACTTTGACTGGTGGCTAAACCAGGTGAGGGTAGCCGATGGGTCTCAAACCCTCGGTGAGTTAGGGACTTCCCCCGCATGTGAAGACAGGCTCTGGCAGATTGAGCAGACAAGACCATGCGTGGGTCCAGCAGTCAAGAAGGTGGTTTCTGCACGTGCTGTAGAGGGAAGTGAGAGGTAGATGGGGCTCATCAACCTGGGAAGGAGAAGGAAAACTCTGATCCTAAACCTCTGCTGCCTTGCAGGATATCTTCGGGAGAAGAAAAGGCTGAGGAATAAACCCTACACAAATCCAGAGTGGAGTCCCTAAAACGGTGGGATGGCACTTTGTATGCCAACTCCTGCAGCCAAGCTGGTGCCAAACCTATACATAGTTCTGCTTTCCTTTGGACCACATAAGCAAGGCCAAGAGGTCTTGTTGTCTGGGCTGCCCAGAACCTCCATGCATCCTGCCCAGGCTTGCTTTTGGTCTGTTTTTGGTCTACTTTTGTTTTATTTATATACAGTGGAACCTCGGTTTACGAATTTTCGGTTTACGAATGTCACGGACCCATCTGGAACAGATTAATTCACTTTCCATTACTTTCAATGGGAAAGTTCGCTTCAGTTTATGAACACTTCAGTTTATGAACAGACTTCTGGAACCGATTACACCCATGCTTCGGGTTAAGTACCCTTCAGGTTGAGTACTCCGCGGACCCATCTGGAACAGATTCATCCACTTTCCATTACTTTCAATGTGAAAGTTCGCTTCAGTTTATGAACAGACTTCCAGAACCAATTGTGTTCATAAACCAAGGTACCACTGTACAACCCTTCATCAAAAGATCTCATGGCAGTTCACAGAATAAAATACAAGATAACACACACACAAAAATAGGTCTAGCATTCCTTATTCTTGATGTGTTATGTTTGCACTGTACGTGCTTATCTTTAGGTAAGTGAATAAACTTGCATGCCCTACAGAGGTTTGGACATGATTGAGCTGGTTCCACAGAAGCTTTCAGAACCAGACTTCTCACCCCAGATGTTGCTGGAAGGCATCTCCCATCAGCTCCTGCAACTATGATCAGCGAGCCGTCAGGGATGATGGGAGTTGTAGTCCAACTAGAGCTGGAAGACACCAAGTGGGCTACCCCTGACTTATGCAATGGAACTTATTTCCCACGAGGCCTGTTTGTCATTCTGTGTGCAGTTGACGCAGGCTGGCTTTGTGCCTAATGAACACATTCAATTTCTTCCCTCTGACTGTCTCGGGCTCTGAACATCGTTGCCACATGCACACAGGCAACATTTCTCTTTTCAAGCCATGTTTATTTCTGCTCTACGCATCCAATTAGCCAGTGGCCTTGATACCAAGGGTTGTAGCCAAGGTGCAAAGACGATTGTGACTCCTCTGCGGGGGGGGGGGGACGACGACGACAACTTGATCACATGTGACCTGTTTTTCAGCAAATTCTCACAAAGTCCTTAAAACCGCAAACAAAGAGCCTAGTCACAATGCAGAAGGCAAAACAAAACAAATTCGCTGGAGGAAGAATAGTTTGACTGCCGAGCAAAGTGATTCCAGAAGTGCCTCAAACACAGGTGAAACTCCTGTGCAATTAAAGCGTGAACATTTGCATTTTTTTCTCGTTTATTCTCCAACGTGACAGAGAAGCTGCCACCAGCAGGCTAGCGGCGCAAGACTCATGGTTGGCTTTTAGGTACCCTCTCTTTCATTGTCAGAAAGGTTCGGTTCATTTTGTTAGCCATCCTTTTAATGAATTTAAGTTTTCGTCAACGATTCGAAAACACTTGATTCAACTGGTTGATTCAGGCCTGCTTTTGTGTTGTCACCAAGTAACAATCCGTCGGCCGTGGAACGACCAGCATGGTCTCCTCGGAACGTCTTCAAGATTGGTTTGGTCTGCATGAGGGGAAGCAGTGACTTGCTATTCAGGCCCCAAGTTGTTTAGAGCTTTCAGTGTCAACTACAAAACCTTGGTTCACTAGCTGTCAGTGATTAGCCAGGTAAGGAAGAGTGGTGGGAGCCACCTGCCCAAGAGCCCCCCAGGGAGGGCACAGAAGATTGTGTCCAGTTCTGGGCACCACAGTTCAAGAAGGATACTGATAAGCTGGAACGTGTCCAGAAGAGGGCAACCAAAATGGTCAAAGGCCTGGAAACGATGCCTTATGAGGAACGGCTTAGGGAGCTGGGTATGTTTAGCCTGGAGAAGAGAAGGTTAAGGGGTGATATGATAACCATGTTCAAATATATAAAAGGATGTCATATAAAGGAGGGAGAAAGGTTGTTTTCTGCTGCTCCAGAGAAGCGGACACGGAGCAACGGATTCAAACTACAAGAAAGAAAATTCCACCTAAACATTAGGAAGAACTTCCTGACAGTAAGAGCTGTTCGGCAGTGGAATTTGCTGCCAAGGAGTGTGGTGGAGTCTCCTTCTTTGGAGGTCTTTAAGCAGAGACTTGACAGCCATCTGTCAGGAATGCTTTGATGGTGTTTCCTGCTTGGCAGGGGGTTGGACTGGATGGCCCTTGTGGTCTCTTCCAACTCTATGATTCTATGATTCTATGATTCTATGATTCTATGAAGATGACAACTTAGATCCCAGATCTTGGTGGTGGGACACTGAAGTCTGCGGCAGGGATGAGCTGGGAGGTACTAAAAGCAGGGGATCTGAGCATAGCTGCCAAGTCTCCCATATTCCCCGGGAAATCCCCGTTTTTCCAGCTGTTCCTAGCTGAAAAAACAGATTTTTTTTTGTTTTTTCACGGTTTATTCTGGCGCAGCGGCCATTTTGGAACTGGGCAAAGCAGCATCAAGTCACTTCTGAGCATGCTCCGCCCAGTTCCACAATGGCGGCAGCGCTACTTCCGGTCTGTTACTTCTGCCCAGTCCCTTATTTCTCCGACAGCAACTTGGCATGTATGGGTCTGAGCGATCAAGAGCAGTCAGGAGAGTGAGGGTCTTCCAGGATGGGTTTAGAGGCTGAGAGTCACAGTGTGAGCACACACTCAGGCAGAGAGGAGCCAGAGTTTGGCCTTGCTACACAGCAGCAGGACCGTCCTTTTCATGCTCGATCTCCTCCCTTTCTGACACCTCAATCAAGGAGAGTCCTGCACATTGCTGAGCAACGGGCCAGACAGGCCCAGAGGTGGAGCTTGTCCCCACAATGCAGCGTTCGTCTGCTTGGGAGGGATCCAGAGTGAGAAGGGCAGAACTAGTGCTCAGTTTCAGCAATGTCTCTGCTGTACTGTTATTTTCTGTTGATAAAGAGCTCATTGCGTTCCATGCCTTCCATGTGTGTCTGCCCTGCGGTTGACCTGGATGGCTGACAGCTCCTTGACACTAGCTAATAACCAGTGCAGATCTTTCAACAGTCCATCCCTCTTCCCAGGGAATTCTGGGAACTGTAGCTCTGTCAGGGGAGCGAGGGGGGGTGTCTCCCCAAAACTCTTAGCACCCTTAACATACCACAGTTCCCAAGATGCTTTGGGGGAAGCCACGACTGTTTAAGGAGTTATGATACTGCTTTAAACATGGTGCAGATGGGAGATGAGTGAATGTCTAGCGTGCTCATCCTTGGCTTCAGTCAGTAGATTCTAGTAAAAAAAAAATGTTTTACTGGGTAGTAGGTGAAAAAGGAAAGGAAAGAAAGTGGCACGTTCTACCACATGTGGTGGACATGTAAAATAGTAAAAGAATTCTGGGAAATGATATATAATGAATTGGAAAAAAAATGTTTAAGATAACTTTTATCAAAAAAACCAGAAGCCTTTTTACTGGGAATTATAGGTGATGAAATACCACAGGACTTTAAAAGACTGTTTATGTATGCAGTGACAGCTGCAAGAATGCTGCTTGCCCAGAAGTGGAAGGAAGATAAATTCCCAACCAATGAAGAGTGGATAACCAAGGTGATGGACTATGCTGAAATGGCAAAGATGACCGTGAAGATCAGATACCAAGATGATTAAAAAAATCAGTAAAGAGTGTAAAATTTTTTTAGAATATCTCAAAGACCACCACTGCAGATATCTTAAAATGTTAGCAAGATTGTTATAACACTTATAATGTAACAGAATTTAAGTTTTAAAAAGGATATAAAATGAATTTGAAAAATGTAATTAGATGCAATAGAAAGAACAGACAAAAATTGGAAACCGGGGGGAGGGGGGGAGTCTGGGGATTCAAGTGATCTCAGGTGTGTAAAAATTGAAAATGATCCAAATGTATAAGAACATTGTTTTTAAAAAATGAAAATAAATTTTTAAAAGAAAAAAAGAAAAATGGATTCCACATTCCTTTTCAACCAGGCCTTGGCCTGACTTGATCTACATCCTATACCCTTTTTAAAAATGCTGGCTCTTTGTGGGGGTTTTTATTGGGTTGTTGGTTTTGTTTTGATTTTATGTATTTGATATTTTAGGAGGTGAACCGCCCTGAGACCTTCGGGTATAGGGCGGTATAGGGCACCAAAGCAAGCAGGATACTACTACCAGAGCACTTCCATGTCTTCTTTAATTCAACATAATTCTCCATAAAAACATACTGAAGTTAGGGTAACAAGAATCTTGAGCAGAAATAGGGAGAATGCATTGCACAGAGCTGCGGGAATCAAATCAAGCACATCAGCACGATCAGATTTCTTTCTTTTCTCTTTTTAAAAAAAGAATGATTAAAAAAAAATGCGAGATGAAAGAGGGCAAGGGAAGAAACAAAGCAGCGAAGTTGCTTCAAACTACCAGCCGGGATCCAGGGATGTATTTGCTGTCCACCAAAACATTTGCTTCTCCACAGTTGCTCATGCGCCTCTTGCACTGGTAGCAGCGGCGATACCTCGCGCACTGGTCGAGCAGCATGAGCTTGTCGCCAGCGCTGTAATGGAAAGGGGAGAGAGTTTAGCAAAAGCAACGGGCTCCCCGAACGAGAAACGCCAGCCAGCCCCTTGTCCTCAAACCCTGCTGCACCTCATCAGAAATAAAAAAAATTCCTTCCGGTAGCACCTTAGAGACCAACTAAGTCTGTCATTGGTATGAGCTTTTGTGTGCATGCACACTTCTTCAGATACGCTGAAACAAAGTCACCAGACCCTTATATTCTGTTTCAGTGTATCTGAAGAAGTGTGCATGAAAGCTCATACCAATGACAAACTTAGTTGGTCTCTACTGGAAGGAATTCTTTTTATTTTGTTTCGACTACGGCAGACCAACGCGGCTACCTACCTGTAACTCATCAGAAATGTTTCCTGTTTATAGAAGGGGTTTGCCAATGGGGGCACCTACAGAGACCTCCCACCCTGAAATGATGCCTGAAAGCCAAACGAGGAGGTTGCACTGTGTGCTTGGTTTGTGGTGTGTGAACCCCGCAGCAGTTGCTCTGGTTTGCACATGTGGTGCAAAGGTGGGTGTTCCCCAATTCTGAGCAAGGACAGAGAATCTGCAGCTCTCAAGATGCTGTTGGACTGCATCCCTCTTCCTGCATCACACGGAGTTGGACTATATGATCCCTGCGCTTCCTTCCAACTCTATGATTCTACGATCGCTGTGAACTGTCTGTGTTGTCTGGGGCTACTGGGAATTACAGACCAAGCACATCTGGAGGGCCACAGGTTCCCCATCCCTAGTTTACATAATGGAGACTCGTCCGTCACGTGATCACTTGTTCTAAGTATGCATTCCAGGTTTCGTCATCAGCACCTGCACCTCATCAATTTCAGCATGAAACTGTCCTCCCATCATATACCTTGAGAGGTGCTGATATTCACCATAGACCAGTGATGGCCAAACTTGGCCCTCCAGCTGTTTGGGGACTACAATTCCTATCATCCCCGACCACTGGTCCTGTTAGCTAGGGATAATGGGAGCTGTAGTCCCAAAACAGCTGGAGGGGCAAGTTTGGCCATCACTGGCATAGACCATCGTAAGCTAAATGAGCCAACACCTGTCTCAGTATAAGGCGGCTCAGAATAGCAATGATGCTCTGCTACGATTTTTCTCCAGGGTGGCTAAACTGTGGACTCCAACTCCCAGCAGCATGGTCAGGAATGATGGGAGCTGCAGTCCCAACAACATCTGGAGTGCCACAGGCTAGCCACCCATTTTACGTACAGTGGTACCTCTACTTACGAATTTAATGCGTTCCGAACGCACATTTGTAAGTCGGAAAAAATTGTAAGTCGAATCCCATAGGAATGCATTGGGAGAAAAAAATCGTAAGTAGAAGCAACCCTATCTAAAAATTCATAAGTAGAAAAAATCCTATCTAAACTGCATCCAAGATGGCGGACAGAGCGCCATTCGTAAGTAGAAACATTCGTAAGTAGAGTTATTCGTAAGTAGAGGTACCACTGTATTGTAAACTACCATTCTGAAGACTCTTCTGAACCACGTTGGAACATAAATAACAACAATTTTTATTGCGTGTGTTTATCTTCGTCAGAGGATGCTCACAAGCAAGGCATCAACTTTCCCCCAACTTCTGGGAATGTCAGGGATACGTTGCCTGTGACTTCAAATTGGTTAGTGCTGTGCCAATTTTTTGTTTGTTCCAATCTTAAGCAAAAAAACCGCACCCTTTCAAATATCTTTCCATTTTGCAAAATTAATGGTGGTGGTGGTGGTAACAACAACAACAACAACAACAACAACAACAACAACAATAATCTGGGGTGCCCCAGCCACTCTGAATGGCCACAGAAGTCTCCAGGGCTGGGGTGGACCTTCTGGAAGTAAAAATGGGATGTTATGCCACCAGCTGGGAATTAGCATGCACTGCTGACACAACATAGTCATAACATTGACAGGTGATGAATAAAAATCATGTGGGTCAAGACAGCACTTCAGGAAGGCAACAGGCAATTTTAATAATGCATTTTTAACCTTTTAATGTATTGTTAACCTTCTGTTGGAAGCCGCCCAGAGTGGCTGGGGAAACCTAGCCAGATGGGCGGAGTAGAAATAGTAAATTATGTTGTTGTTGTTGTTGTTGTTGTTGTTGTTGTTGTTGTTGTTGTTGTTATCAGCTGCAAGTGATGCCACGAGACTTTACAGCAAGGTTGCATGCCCCCATTTCAAACACAGAGCTGATGTTTTCTAGAACATCATCTCCCCTCGATGGGACTCGATACGTATATTTGCAACTGGGAAAGATGAATGTGAAGGGGAATAATTTTGCCTGGGCCCTAATAATGTCTAATCACAGCTGACATCCTTCCACATCCTCCTACAGCAGGCCAAGACACACGAACAGATTTTCAGTTACAGCAGTGGTGCCTACGCATTCTTCCACCAAGGCTTCCACCACTGTCCTCCTATCCCCATGGAAAGCAATTTTGATGGGCAGGGGCAAGGAGAGTTGCTGTGCCATCACCCAGGATTCCCAGCCCTGTGTGATGCAATGGGACTGTCTTTTCTTGGATGAAACTGAGCCTGGTCATTTTGGGAGGATGACCAATGCCAGGAAGAGAGAGCCTAGCACCAGGGGGATGCTGGGACTCAGCTACTCCCCATTCTGCGCCCACAGAGTGCCATGACGCCACTGCCATTCGGATGGCAGCTTAGCGGCAGCACCCTGGCCCAGCCAAGAGAGAGGCAAGGAAGGGGCTGGCGAGTTTGGTTGGCTGTCAGCTGAACTTTACCGTCTAAAGATCTGCTCTTCGTAATCCCGCTGCCTCTTCAGTCCAGCACTCTTCTTCCAGTCCTCCTGCACAGCTAAGTTCATCTGGAAGATCTTCTCTAGCCGCTCTCCTTTTTCAGCCATCAACCTAGAAAAGGCAGCCCCGGGGGGGGGGGAGAGTCAGATCCTGGCTCCTTTCAGATCATTGCTCTGTCGTGCCCCCCCCCACTAGAATAAATAGTGCATAACCAGAAAACTGTCCATGCACATTTGCAATGGGTTGCAATAAGAGCACACACAGGCTTCCCCCCAAAAAAACAAACAATATAGCTCAATATTATCTAGATTCTAGACCATTGTTCTTCAGCTATGGGTCCCCAGATATTGTTGGACTGCAATTTCCATCATCCTCAGCAAGATTCAGCTGAGGAGCAAGACTGGAAGGAGCAAGACTGGGCGGCATTGCAAAGGAATGTCGATTTGGCAGTGGACTTGAGACCTGATCCAGTCCACCCAAATCAAATAAGGCAAGTACAATTAGGAATCTGAGTTTGCAGGATTCCTCCCCCATCCCTAAGCAAAGTACCATATTTTTTGCTCATAAGACACACTTTTTTCCTCCTAAAAAGTAAGAGGAAATGTCTATGTGTCTTATGGAGTGAATGTGCGGTCGAACGCTGGCTCCCTTTCTGGCCCACCCCCCTTGCCCAGGCCTCCATTGTTGAATGTTCTGCAGACGGAGGCTGTTTGTTTCCCCAGCAACATGTGACTGGCTGATTGGATTATCTGTCTGGAAACTGTAGAAACGGCTCCCTTTCCTTTCCTAAAGAAGCTGCAGAACTGTGAGTTGAACCCCATAAAAATAGGATTTTTTCCCTTTGCAAAGGAAGCTCAACAACTTTGAGCTGATCCTCAAAAAAAGGGGGCTTTCCCCCTTTTGCAAAAGAAGCTGCACAACTGTGAGCTGATCCCCCCCCCAAAATGGGGCTTTCCCCCTTTCCTCCTCTAAAAACTAGGTGCATCTTATGGAGTGAAAAATACGGTGCATGGTACCCAAGGCTAGCCAAGTTATTGCATCGCCCAATGCAGAAAATTCCACAAGAACATTAACTGGGGAGCAAAAATGATGATGATGATGATATATACGGTATATTTTTAAGCAACTTGTTGACCTTTCAGGAAACCCAGAAGTCTGCTGCCTGAAGCAGTCACCCTCTCACCGCCTAATTACAATAACTTTGCAGCTAAGAAATAATGCCTGAGTTTGCATCCCCCCCCCCGCAGCCCACTTCCTTCCCAACCGCTTTTCCTTTTGTGCCGTGTCCTTTAGACTTTAAGCCCGAGGGTAGAAACTTTCTTATTACTGATTCCTGGGAGCCTTTTGGGGCAGGATAAAAATGCTCTGGAAAATCATTACAACAGTAAGACTGGCCCAATTCTGCATATCTCGGTTTAAGTACGCCTCGATTTGAGTACTTTCAGTTTAAGTACTCCACGGACCGCCTGGAACGGATTAATCCACTTTCCATTACTTTCAATGGGAAAGTTCGCTTCATGTTAAGTACGCTTCAGGTTAAGTACAGACTTCCGGAACCAATTGTGTACTTAAACCAAGGTACCACTGTACTGGAAAAACCGTAGCACAACCATTTTCTGTTCTTACTGTTCCTTCGCTCTCTGAAGCATCTCTGCTGCTCTCCTCTGATCAATCAGCTCTCTGAGGATGGCCGCCCGCTTCCGTTCTGCAGCTGCCTGCAGCTGGTATTTGGAATATTCCTGGCAGCGCTTCTTTCCTTCTCCCATTTTCTCGTTAGTCATGTCGTTCTTCCCAAAGATGACCCCAGCCGAATCAGGCTCGTACTCCGGCAACGGAGCTGGCCTCATCTTTATCTGGGTACAAATTCAGGAGGGTGAAAAATGAGCCTTACTCCTTCCTCTTACACAGGCACCCCCAAATTGTGGCCCTCCAGATGTTTTGGCCTACAACTCCCATGATCCCTAGCTAACAGGACCAGTGGTCAGGGAAGATGGGAATTGTAGCCCAAAACATCTGGAGGCCCGAAGTTTGGGGGGTGCCTGCTCTTACGCCTGCTTCTTTCGTAAGGAAGCAAAACAGGTCTAGGGAAACTATGGAGCCATGTAAACCACGTGTGAAGACAGAACGTGTGGATAAGGCAAACCAAGCCTTATGAGGAACGGTTGAGAGAGGGCGGGATGTTTAGCCTGGCAAAGAGGAGACTGAGAGGAGATATGACAGCCATCTTCAAATATCTCAAGGGCTGTCACATGGAAGGTGGATGGAGCAAGCTTGTTTTCTCCTGCTCTGGAGGGTAGGACCCAAACCAATGACTTCAAGCTCCAAGGAAGGAGATTTCGACTAAACACAGGAACCTTCTGAGAGCAAGAGCTGTTCAACAGTGGAACGGTCTCTCTCGGGAGGTTGTGGACTCTGCTTCGTTGGAGGTTTCTAAGGAGGGGTTGGATGGTCATCCGTCATGGATGCTTTAGTTCAGATTCCTGCATTGTAGGACTAGATTGAGAGTCCCATGGACTGCAAGAAGATCAAACCTATCCATTCTTAAGAAAATCAGCCCTGAGTGCTCCCTGGAAGGACAGATCGTGAAGCTGAGGCTCCAATACTTTGGCCACCTCATGAGAAGAGAAGAATCCTTGGAAAAGACCCTGATGTTGGGAAAGATTGAGGGCACTAGGAGAAGGGGACGACAGAGGACAAGATGGTTGGACAGTGTTCTCGAAGCTACGAACATGAGTTTGACCAAACGGCGGGAGGCAGTGCAAGACAGGAGTGCCTGGCGTGCTATGGTCCATGGGGTCACGAAGAGTCGGACACGACTAAACGACTAAACAACAACAACAATATATGGAACTTCCTGGACATGTCTGGGATTTAACCGGCAAAAGTGTCGCCCATGGGGAATTTTGGAAAATCGGCAAAATGTCCAGGTAGTTAGTTGCCCATGGGGTCCCTTCCAACTCTACAATTATCTGATTCTAAAACAGGCCTCTGCTATGGGTATTTTGCTTTGTTTTGCTTTTAAATTTCTTCTGCTGTTATTCTGCGTGCTGTTTTTAAATGCTTATATTATCTCGTGTACACGGTCTTGACAAATATACGTGGAAGGTGAAATAATAAATACCGTAAATAAATAATTTGCTATTTGTATGCATAATACAGAATAAAAGGGGAGATAAAAGACTGTCTATGTATGCATGATCAAGTACTATACCAAAAGGACTGGAGTAAATTTATACGATATTTGAAAGATTACTGTAAGAAATTAACATCACTACGGTAGCAGGGTTGTCCGAAGACTTGTAATGAGAAATTTTCTACCTTTCTATATTTATTTAAATTTTGAGCCATTTTGTAATGAGTGTAATTAGAATTGGAAAACGTACGGAAATGCAATGATATAAAGGTGAATTTTGATAGCCATGGGGCGGGAGGGAAGGAAGTTGATAGGCTCTAAAGAGCCTGGGCAGTAAAGTGGATAAAGATGATGTGAATGTATATAACTAAATGGAACAGGGTGTCTGTCCTTGCCACTTACAAACACAGTAAAACAGATCCGTGCATCCAATTTATGTCCGAGTTTAGACAAGCTGCATGACGTGTGAAATGGCCCTTTGAATGAATGAAATTCTGCGCAAATTACAAAATATAGGAGGGGGGCCTAGGAGGAATTTTTAAACTATGAGCCAGATTTAATTGAAAGGTTTAGGTGTTTTTTTCCCCTGTTTGTTTTTTGTTGACAAATAATGTACCTGAAATCTTGCTAATAAAAGTTTTCAGGCAACGAAGCATTGTTAAATTCAACACCTCAAAGGCTGTGGGCAGTATCCAGCCAAACAGTTCCTCCGGCACAAGGAGTTTAGCTGCGCGATGGAGATTCCCCCATTAGATTCTCTCCCTGTGCAATCCTTGTGTGTCCCCCTAAATCTTTTCTGGGTACCTCCCACCCCCAACCCTACGGAGCAGATTCACAAGACGGCTTTAAAAGATGATTAGACAAATTCGTGGGAGGATAAGGCTATCAATAGCTTCTGAATTCCAGTTCCTGGGAATTGCAGGTGGGAAACATAGAATCATAGAGATGGAAAGTACCCTGAGGGTCATCTAGTCCAACCCCCTGCAATTCAGGAATCTTTTTAGCCCAGGCATCCCCAAACTGCGGCCCTCCAGATGTTTTGGCCTACAACTCCCATGATCCCTAGCTAACAGGACCAGTGGTCAGGGAAGATGGGAATTGTAGTCCAAAACATCTGGAGGCCCGAAGTTTGGGGGGTGCCTGCTCTTACGCCTGCTTCTTTCGTAAGGAAGCAAAACAGGTCTAGGGAAACTACGGAGCCATGTAAACCACGTGTGAAGACAGAACGTGTGGATAAGGCAAACCAAGCCTTATGAGGAACGGTTGAGAGAGGGCGGGATGTTTAGCCTGGCAAAGAGGAGACTGAGAGGAGATATGACAGCCATCTTCAAATATCTCAAGGGCTGTCACATGGAAGGTGGATGGAGCAAGCTTGTTTTCTCCTGCTCTGGAGGGTAGGACCCAAACCAATGACTTCAAGCTCCAAGGAAGGAGATTGGGGATGCCTGTTTTAGCCCAACATGGGGCTCGAACCGGCAACCTTGAGATTAGAGAAGCCAAGCATCCTTTTCATAATGCTTTTTTGAAAGGAGGCAATCAGTCAGCTCCTCTATGTAGCTCCACAGCTTAAAATTCACCCTGATTTTATAATAATAATAATAATAATAATAATAATAATAATAATAATAATAATAATAATAGGGCTTTGGTTCATTCTATGAGGCTGCAGCACCATATCCACTTATCTTGGAGTAAGACCCACTGAACTCAACAAGATTCCCTTCTGAATAAACACACCTGGGGGGGGGGGGTTGAACTGTTAACTTGCATCCCTCATTTTTACCTGGGTGTCCAGTGCTCTCTTATAACACTTTGTTTCTTCCATCTTGTCCTTCAGGTATCTTGCTCTTTGGGCAGCTAACCTAGAAAGAGAAAGAGGAACATGTGTAGCATTCAGCCAACCACATCTCAGTAGGCTTTATTTTTTATTCCCTCTTTAAAAACATACCAACCACCATCATATTTTCTTTTTCGTTAACATACAAAACATACATAATCTATTCACTCTTCTATCCAGTCTCCTTTCACAAATACAATAGCTGACTTCCTCCTACCTCTATTACAGCGGTCTCATTTCTTTTAATTTCCTTATTTTTGTACTGTGTTCTAACATACTGTCAACCTTTCCTTTATATAATACAGTGGTCCCTCGACTTAGGAATTTAATCCGTTCCGAATGCACATTCGTAGGTCGAAAAGTCTGTAAGTCAAAAAAAGTGGTTTCCCATCGGAATGAAATGGAAAAATTCGTAAGTCGAGTAAACCGCATCTAAAATTCGTAAGTCGAGAAAACGCCATCTAAACTGCAACGGTTTTCCTTTCGGATGTCGAAAAAACGTAAGCGTGCGGCCATTTTTTTCATAACTCGAAATTTCATAAGTCGAGTACTTCATAAGTCGAGGGACTACTGTATAGTTATTTTATTTTTTTCCTTTTCCATTTTGTGAAAATTAATCTAGGCACATCCAAGTGTTACTTTGGGAACCATATTTACCCAGATAATTTTTAAAACAATCTGTGTTGTTTTTATATATTTTAGCCAATTTGCATGGGGTTATATACCACCGGTATATCATCTTCATGAAACATTTCAGTAGGATTTACTCCTGTCCAGTGGTTGACAATGTAGGAATTATTTCAGGCCACTTTACAACAGGGTTGCCAATTTTTGATTTACAGTATTTACTTATTTTTTTTTAAAAAAATCTGATACTTGGTCAGGGTCCAAAGTCCAAAGGCTCTGAAGTTTACCTGAAGTTTACAGAGGCGCTGTTCTGACAACTTGCTCAAAGCCATAATAGTCCACTGAATATTATCCCACTCCTGACATCGTTAGTCTTCTCTTCTTCGTTTATTAAAATATTTAGTTCAAATATATGCCCATTAGCTTTTAAAACATGAAAAAGGCGCTGTGGGTTAAACCACAGAACCTAGGGCTTGCTGATCAGAAGGTCGGCGGTTCGAATCCCTGCGACGGGGTGAGCTCCCGTTGCTCGGTCCCAGCTCCTGCCAACCTAGCAGTTCGAAAGCACGTCAAAGTGCAAGTAGATGAATAGGTACCGCTCCAGTGGGAAGGTAAACGGCATTTCCGTGTGCTGCTCTGGTTCGCCAGAAGCGGCTTAGTCATGCTGGCCACATGACCTGAAAGCCAGGGCCGGCCCTACGGCCAGGCTGGGTGACACAGGGCACCAGGGTGCCTGCCGACCCGGGGGACGCCGCGGAGCTGCGCCCGCCCGCTGGGAAACGGGGCAGGGTGGGGGCGCTGGAGGGATCCGTCGCACCACGCCGCCAGGGTGCCAAATATACTTAAGACGGCCCTGCTGGAAGCTGTACACCGGCTCCCTCGGCCAATAACGTGAGATGAGCGCCGCAACCCCAAAGTCAGTCACGACTGGACCTAATGGTCAGGGGTCCCTTTACCTTTACCTATAAAAGTAGAAACTATACCCAACAGCAATTTGGAAAGGAGGGAGAGGAAACAAATTGCAGTCTTGCCCTGGAAAGCCATTCAGAGTTCTGAATGACTTGATTATACACCTTGATTATAGCCAGCACATTATGTTTAAACAATTTTGTTCCTATTCCGATTTAGGAAGACAATTCTTTTGGCCCTTTTTTTGGAAAATGTGAAATCTCCCTGCAGCTTTTAAAGCAGCCCATAAAGCAGATATGAAAATACCTGATGTCACCTGCAGCTCACCAACCTAGTTCCTTCCAGAGGTTTCGGACTACAACTCCCGGCAGCCTGTTACTGCGGCCAATGCTCAGGTATGGCAGGCATTGTAGTCTGCCAACATATGCAGGGCACCAGGTTAGGGCAGGCTGCTTCACACCTCACAGTGGAAAACACCTTGAGAAAGGAACGTCTACAGCAGTGTTTTCTTGGTGTCCGGCTGTCCTTGGACTACAACTCGCATCATCACCAGTTAGCAGGACCAGCGGTCAGGGATGATGGGAATTGCAGTCCAAAAACAGCTGGGTGGAATCCACACACTTATGAAAAAACGCTGTGAAAATGCTTTTTAAAAAAAAAAGTTTTGAAAAATACATAGAATTTCGCTTAGCTCACTGTCGCCAAATAGTGTCACATTTGTATATTGCACTTTACAACGCATTTGAAACGTTTCATTTGCAGCTGTGTAGCTGAGTCCCTGGAGACCCAAGTTTGAGAAACTCTGGCCTACAGGGACAACTCGTCCCAGAAGACTTACTCTTCTGCCATCTGCACTTGCTCCAGGCGGTCAATGAGGTCCTGATCCTGCTTCAGCTTCAACTCTCTGGCCATCTTGTCATCCACTTGCTTCCCCAGCTGTTGTGCGTACACCTCTTGCTTTTGATGAAAGGTGGCACTGGTTGGCCTCTTCTCAAAGATGTACGATTTCTGTTCAGGAGAGAGGCGCCCGTCGGTTGAGAAGACCTCACCCAATCTTGTGCATTGAGGGAATTCCCAACCATCACAGAAACACGGGAAACTGCCTTATACTGAGCCAGGCCATCAGGTCCTTGTAGCTCAGCATTGTCAACACTGACTGGCAGCAACTCTCCAGTCCCACTAGAGTAGACTAGACTAGTCCCACTGGAGATGCCGAGGGCTGAACCCAGGCCCTTCTGCATGCAAAGCATATGCTCTTGCTTCTAGTCACGGCCTGAAATGTCACTTCCCCCATGACAAAATCGCATCTGTTAAAAACCCCAAAGAGATGAGAGCCAGCGCAGTACAGCAGTTAGAGCAGGCATCCCTAAACTTCAGCCCTCCAGATGTTTTGGACTACAATTCCCATCTTCCCCAAACACTGGTCCTGTTAGCTAGGGATCATGGGAGTTGTAGGCCAAAACATCTGGAGGGCCGCAGTTTGGGGTGCCTGAGTTAGAGGTTAAACCAGGACCTGAGAGACAGGGTTCAAATCCCCAGTACACCACTTTGCACCACTGGGTGGCTTTGGGACAGTCACCACCTTCTGGCCTTGCCTACCTCACAGGGTTGGTGTGAAGAGAGCAAGGACCAAGTGTGCCACCTTGAGCTCCTCGGAGGAAAGCTGGGCTATTGATGTAATAAATAAATCAATGTCATTAGTGGCAATCCCAGAGTAAAGTCCTGGTGGGGGGGGGGAGGAACCCTTCTGCTATTGCTAAGGTTGAGGGACTGGCCAGATTCTGAACACTACAGTGGTACCTTGGTTCTCAAACGCCTTGGTTCTCAAACGCCAAAAACCCGGAAGTGTTCCGGTTTTCAAGCGTTTTTTGGAAGCCGAACGTCCAATACAGCTATCGGCTATTGTTTCTGGGGCACCTACACCAATCAGAAGCTGCGTCTTGGTTTTTGAACATTTCGGAAGTCAAACGGACTTCCGGAATGGATTAAGTTTGGCACTTTTGTTTTTGCTATTTATTTTGCGTTTTTGTTTTTAAGGCTTTTTCGGTTAATTTGTTTTTGTGACTGTATGGAACCCAGTTCAGCAACTGACTGAAGAGGAAAGAAGAAAAGTTTGGATTTTATATCCCGCTTTATCACTACCCGAAGGAGTCTCAAAGCAGCTAACATTCTCCTTTCCCTTCCTCCCCCACAACAAACACTCGGTGAGGTGAGTGAGGCTGAGAGACTTCAAAGAAGTGTGACTAGCCCAAGGTCACCCAGAAGCTGCATGTGGAGGAACGGAGACGCGAACCCGGTCCCCCAGATTACAAGTCTACCGCTCTTAAACACTATACCACACTAGCTGATTGACTGATTGACTGTGTGGCTGTGGAAATGGATAAAAGCCCCCCATCCAAACAATGACTCTCATCAGCGCAGGTAAGAAAAAATTTTTTTTTTATTTTTATCATCTACAGTACTGTCTTATTTATTTCATAGTACAGTACATTATTGCATTCATTTTATGGATCAATGGTCTCATTAGATAGTAAAATTCATATTAAATTGCTATTTTGGGGGTTGTTTTCAAAAGTCTAGAATGGATCAATCTGTTTTGCATGCCTTTCTATGGGAAAGCGCGCCTTGGTTTTTGGAACGCTTTGGTTTTGGAACGCACGTCCGGAACGGATTAAGTTTGAGAACCAAGGTACCACTGTATTACGAATGTATTCATGGATTGTTTTCATTTATATTATCGCACTCTGCCCCGGTATTGCCCTGGTATTCGGAGAAAACAAATAAGTACTGAACTATGGTGCTGGAGGAGACTCTTGAGAGTCCCGTGGACTGCAAGAAGATCAAACCTATCCATTCTTAAGGAAATCAGCCCTGAGTGCTCACTGGAAGGACAGATCCTGAAGCTGAGGCTCCAATACTTTGGCCACCTCATGAGAAGAGAAGAATCCTTGGAAAAGACCCTGATGTTGGGAAAGATTGAGGGCACTAGGAGAAGGGGACGACAGAGGACGAGATGGTTGGACAGTGTTCTCGAAGCTACGAACATGAGTTTGACCAAACTGCGGGAGGCAGTGCAAGACAGGAGTGCCTGGCGTGCTCTGGTCCATGGGGTCACGAAGAGTCGGACACGACTAAACGACTAAACAACAACAACATTTCAGAGCACCTCCCTGTCTTGAGTGGGAAAAGATGAACCCACTTTGACCAGAGATGCCAGGGAAGTTAGACTATCGCAGAGGGCATGAACTCACGTAGCTGTCCAAAGCTTTATCGTTCTTGTGGTTCCTGGTGGCTTCGGCAACCCCGAGGTTAAAAGCCGCAACTTTCTGGTTCTCTTCTCGATTTGTCATCGCTCGCATCTGTGGTGGAGGAGATTTTCCAGAGATGCATTCAAAGTGAAAAAAGAGCAGGGGCAGAATAAAAGGGGGTGAGAAACCAACAGCTTGCAATAATGCATCGCCATCAACATGCAATGCAATCTCTCCCTCTCAGCATCCTTATAGATGCCTTTGAGGCAAAGGGTGGCAGAGCAGGGGGATTATTTATTTATTCGTTGTTATTTTTATTTATTAAGTTTGTTAGTCGCTTTTCCTTCCCCAAGGCAACCCAAAGCGACTTACAAACAACCATGTTCTCTAGAAAGGCAATGCAACGCAACACTTTCTCTTACCCTCTCAGTCTAATTCTTCCCCTAGATATATTAGCTTTGCACCTGCAAGGAGACTTTAACCCAGGAGATGTTCTCGAACAAGCAACCTCTACACACCGGTAGCAGTGAACATAAGATGCTGCCTTGTTCAGAGACCAGGAACAAACAAATTTGTCGGTTTCTCATTTCCCCAATGTTAAATTCATTTCTCCACATTTCCTCAACAACGGGCAACTTTTAATTTTCATGAAAATTCATCAGCATCTTAGAGGGGTCCTCTCCGACAGCAAACAGGTGTGCTTGCAGTTTTGACAAATATGCACATTTCTGCAAGCCATTCTCCCTAATACAATGCATTTTCATATGCTACTGTCACTAATTTTTGCATTTTCATGCCTGATTTCCTCTTAATACAGGCATTTCTGCACGTTTGAAACCATCCTCAGCAGAGCAAGTACAGTGGTACCTCGCTAGACGAATGCCCTGCTAGACGAATTTTTCGCTAGACGAATGGGTTTTGCGATCGGAGGTTGCCTCGCAAGACGAATTCATTTTGTGAAAAATTCGTATAGTGAATCGCGGTTTCCCATAGGAATGCATTGAAATTCAATTAATGCGTTCCTATGGGGGGGGGAATTTCAATGCATTCCTATGGGATTCTCAAGACAAATTTTTCGCAAAACGAATTGACTCACAGAACGAATTAAATTCGTCTTGCGAGGCACCACTGTATCCCTTTTCTTGTTCAAAAGATCTGCCCCCCCTTTTTAATTAGAAGAAGAAGAAAAGGATGTTGCTTTTATTTTTGTGCCACCTTACCAGCTGCCTCTGAAAGGCTTCATGATCCTTTAGGGCCTGATACTGTGCCAACATCCTGTCTTCTTCCTTCTCTTTCTTCCTCTTGTCTTCACCCGTGTAAAAAGGCATGCTCCTCTGAGCACGCTGCATGCACAAGTAGCACATTTCCTGGGAATGCATATAGTACAAGGCACAGAGGCATTATTGATTTGAAGGCTTGATTTGGCCACATTTAGCTTGTCGACTCCAATGTTCAGAAAGTACCAGACCATAATTTGGCATGATGAGAATAAGCCGCAGCAAGCCTTGGGCTCTCACTCTCTCCTTTCCCTCCTCCTCCTCCAGTGTGGCTGTGGAAGAGGAGTTTAGAAGCTTTTGCTTCCGGTTTCCATTAACCGCAGTTTAGTGTGTTGATTAAACCAGCAAACTGTGGTCACCTTTAACTATGAGTCCTTTTAAACAATGAAAGCAGGAAGATCATTTACCTATTCTCTGAAGGGGCTAAATATCCTTAAACCTGTGGTTTTCAACCAGTATGCCATGGAACTCTGGGGTGCCTTGAATGAGGGTCAGGGTTGCCACGGGCAACACTGGCCTCTGTCCCTCTTTCCTTCCCTCTCTTCCTCTGATGCCGTCTTGTGTCTCTGCCTCCCAAAGGCTTGCACAACTGTTTGTTGCAGCAGCAGACCTGGCTACAAGCTCTCCTCTGGAGATGGACAGGGGGTGCTTCCCAGGCCCCTGGGGGGCAGTGCAAAGAGGCACCTCTCTTTGGGGTTGGGAGGCAGCTCAGAGACCAAGGGCAGTAGCTGTGGCTGCCCAGAGGACTCCTAAGGAGAGGGGAGAAGAGAGGAGGCTGAGGGACCACTCCACAACAGAGGGTGTCCAAAAAGGGGTGAGGGGCTGCCGGCTCTGCAGGCAAGGAGTGACAAAACTGGGTTCCTGAACCCCACAGGGGTGCCACAGAAAGAATGTCATTAGTCAAGGGAGCCATGGACCCAAAAAGTATGAAAACCTCTGCTTTAAAAACCTAATGCTCCTCTGTTTGCCTCTGACTTGAGTTCGTCAGAAATGTAGGCAGAAAGAGAGTTTCAAAAATTAAAATTTATAAATGCCAGTGGCTTTCAGTAGATCCAACCTGACCTGGCACAACTACACCTTGTCCATTATGGAGAGAAGGGTGTCTCTGGTGGCAGATTTGAGGGTAACGTTAGAGGGCCTGCAAATGCTCAATTATTATATTTTCATCAGAGTAAACCACACAAATAATAAAACAGAAAGGGTTGTGGAGGAGTGTTGTTGGGCTGTTTCTAGCACTGGAACAGCTATAGGGAAAACTTTACAGCCTGAGGGCCGCGCTTTCTTTCTGGGCAGACTTCTAGGGGCTACAAGAGGTCTTCAGAGACAACCCCAGGTTTAACACATTGCAGTAGTCCAGTCCAGTCGTTCTTGCAGCAAAAAGGAAATGCCACAACAAGTGCATACCACAAGAAATGCAGTAGTGTCTGAGTTGCCCAAAGATGCACACAATCGTATTCAAAATATGCACCCTGGGGCGGTGGTTTTGGAAATGCAGGGCTGGAACACCTCTCAGCCACAACCTTGCTAAATCCACACTTCCCCAGTAGGTACAAAAGCGCCAAGGTGGGCTCTTTGGCCTTGCGCATGCTTTGTACGCAACCGTGCGCATCACCCCTCATGCCCCCACCAAAGCACCACCAGAGATGTTAGGAACTAGGACAAAACAGGATTGCATCCCCGACATCCCGCCCTCCCAAATCTATCTAGGAAAAACAAGCATAAATTTTGCTCCAGGCAATTTTGCACAGGCAAAAGCTATTGTATGTTCAGCATTTAAACACAGATCTGCTCCTTGCTTGTGTAAAAAGGCTCTTTTCAGGTAGATTCAATGACTAGAGCATGCCCAGAAAGGCAAAAGAAATGGCATATGTAAGAAATGTGCATTACAGGGTCCTCGGACTGCAGGCATGGCTAATCTGTGGACCTCCATATGTTGCAGGGCTATAATTCCTATGCCAGTGTGTATATATAAGCAATGGGACAATATGGATCACAGGCTGCCGGCTGCCAACTTCCATCCCCTACCAAAAGCCATGCCTATTTGGCCCTGCACAGATATAGATGAAAAAGGAGGAAAAGCTACGTATTATACCTGGCCTGCCCTACCATGATCTTGACAAACGGGGGATGGAGTCCGGGGTCTGAGGGCAGGAATTTTGGCGGGGCTGGCTTCTTGCTCTGTCTTCGGGGCTTCGTGAATGGGCGTTGTTGTCGGTCCTTGCCTGGAGAACACAAAAACATGGCCAGCAGGAGTTTTATGCATGCCAAACACAGGACTGTGTCTCTGGAGAAGACGAGAGTGTCTGTCCTGTCTCCCGCCTTGACAGTGGGGTCGGAAGTTGGACGAACTTAACTTGAATGTGGCTCAATCCCAAGCAAACTCGGGGGCATTGAGTAAGGATTTTGGCTCCCATTGTGCTAACACGCTGCCCTCACTATCCTTAGAGGGATCTGCTCATTTTAGGAGCTTTGGACTGTGCCAGACGGAGGGGGGGGGGCTCCCTTTAAGTCCCAACAGGATTATAATCACCCGTTCCATTATACATACAGTGGTACCTTGGGTTGCAGACGCTTCAGGTTACAGACGCTTCAGATTACAGACTCCGCTAACCCAGAAATAGTACCTCAGGTTAAGAACTTTTCTTCAAGATGAGAACAGAAATCGTACGGCGGCGGCAGCAGCAGCGGGAGGCCCCATTAGCTAAAGTGGTACCTCAGGTTAAGAACAGTTTCAGGTTAAGAACGGACTTCCAGAATGAATTAAGTTCTTAACCTGAGGTACCACTGTAATGGCAGTACCCCCGAGTGGGGTGAGCTGTTGAGGTGGAACTTAAGGTCACCTCTGGAAGGGGAATATTGCATAGCCAAGAATCATGGGAATGTGAGCGTGGGGAATAGCATCCGCAAATGGACTTTTGCACGGGTCCAAGACTGTGCCACTTGTGAACCGATCAGTTGTGCTAGATATCAGGACAAGTGGAACAGCACAGCAGTTAGGCTCCCTAACAACACATGGATCAAATGTACCCCTAACAGACCCACAGGTGCAAGCATCATCTATCTTGACCTGCCAATCCCACAATTCCAGGGGAGCTGCAAAGTCTCGAGGGAGAAGCCTCAGGTTCACCTGAAGCAAGTGTCATGGGTTTGTTTGTTTTTAGGGCATATTCTGAAGCAAGGAACTTGTTTGCCACCTTTGATATGCCCAGCCTGAGTTCTCAAAGGTCCTGAGAGCATTCTTAGGACTTGCTGGGATTCTGCAAGGATTGGATACCAGAAATGAGGGGGAAAGCAAAACCCCTTTACAACACATTAACCAAAAATGGTTACCGGGTTGAAAATGGACTATAGAAATGAAGAAGAAGAAAAAGCCTTTGAAGAGCGAAGAAGAAGAAGAAGAAGAAGAAGAAGAAGAAGAAGAAGAAGAAGAAGAAGAAGAAGAAGAAGAAGAAGAAGAAGAAGAAGAGGAGGAGGAGGAGGAGGAGGAGGAGGAGGAGGAGGAGGAGGAGGAGGAGGAGGAGGAGTTTGGATTTGATACCCCGCTTTATCACTACCCGAAGGAGTCTCAAAGCGGCTAACATTCTCCTTTCCCTTCCTCTCCCACAACAAACACTCTGTGAGGTGAGTGGGGCTGAGAGACTTCAAAGAAGTGTGACTAGCCCAAGGTCACCCAGCAGCTGCATGTGGAGGAATCATAGAATCATAGAATCATAGAGTTGGAAGAGACCACAAGGGCCATCCAGTCCAACCCCCTGCCAAGCAGGAAACACCATCAAAGCAGGAGTGGAGACACGAACCGGGTTCCCCAGATTACGAGTCTACCCCTCTTAACCACTACACCACACTGACATCCCTAGCTGAACCATCAGCGTTGGCACTGCCCAGTCCCTTCAAGAGCAGTCTATGCCTGGGACCTCCTTCCCCTGAAGAGAAGGGTAGGATCACAACAGCAGGCGTGCTAAACACCATTATCTAAATAAACAGAATGCAAAGCGGGCAAGTTGAAATTCTATCGGCCTCCTCATCTTTGGTGCCATCTGTTGTGTGCAACATTATAATCAGCTTCCCTTGCGAAGAAGATGCCTCTATGTTAACCCACAAATAATGGAAGAGGTCTCTGGTTTATCTCCTCCAATTTCCCTCGGCCCTGAACAAAGGATCTCTTCCAGTTAAGGACAAAAGTTCTCCTACATCTTTAATTGCTGGCTAATCCATTTTTCAGTGGCTTCGGAGAGCAACTGTTGGCCTCTCACACAATGCCTCAGACGAGCCCTTAAAACATTTTAAAAGCCTTTCAGCGCAAAGGACTTTGACCTTGTCGAAACCAAAACAGTGTCTTGTCATCAAGAGGAAGGATAGAATTTGTCCCCGGTGGAGAAAGAAGATCCTGAGTCTCTTCCAATTATACTATGTTGTTCAGCTGCACAATAGCTGCTGCAGAGAGCATATGGGGAGGGAAGAGCAAAGTCAGGAGAAAACCAGAGCAGACTATGGTTGCATTGAGAGGGTGAACTGCACCCCACAGAACATCTTGCACAATATGGAAGGTTTTTGTGACTTGGTGAGGAGATGCAAACTCCTCGTCTGAATCAACAATAGCAGTAGACTGAATCCCTGTGGGCCAAACTAGATAGGAGTGCAAATGGGGCTCCAACCCTGCATTTCTGTATTTTGGAGACTGCTGCGGGGAGGGAAGCACTTGTAGGCTGAAATCACTGGGCAGGAGGCAGCTGCTTAACCCTTTCTGCATCTCTCAATTCTCTCCTGCAAATGAAACCCTGGCAGCTAAACAAAAAGCAACCAAGGTGCAGAATCATAAACGGTCCCAGCAATATAAATGGGGCGGATTTGCAGGGGAGAACCAGTGGGCGTTGCAGGGTTTAAGAACCCGTTCCAGTTCAAACTTTGCCACCAAATCCCAGTTCTGGAGGCAGATTGCTTTGAGCCAACTTTCTGACTCGATTGTATATTAAAATTGCTAGAGATTCCATGGACTCCACTGCCACTCTTCTTTTAAAAAAGTATTGCAACATGCATGGCAGGGAGAGGGAGAGGGCAAGGGCAAAACATTTGAAGACACTGTCCATCTGAGCTGGGCCACTATCTCAGACAGAAAACCAACCAAACACCTCTTGACCCTGAAGATTATCTTATTTAAAGTGCACAGGAAAATGAAGAGATGGGACAATTCCAGCCAAACATTCAGGCCACCCTGAATGTTGAAATCTTACAGCAGGCTTTCCCTACCTGCTCTCCAGGTATTTTTGGCTACAACTCCCATCAGTGCCAGTCAGGATGGCCATGGGTCCCTGGAGATGGAGCTGCAGTTCAACAACATCTGGAGGGCACACAGTTGTGGCAGTTGTGATACAGGCAGGGATTCCATCAATGGGGTTTCCGAAAAGAATTACACATCACTTGGGAAGACAGGCGAATGAATGCCAGTGTGCCGGAAGAAGCAAAGATCCCCAGTGTTGAAGTAATGGCTCTTCAACATCAACTTTGTTGGTCTGGTCATGTTGTGCCTGATGATCATCTTCCAAAGCAACTACTCTACTCCGAACTTAACAATGGAAAGCATAATGCTGGTGGTCAACAAAAGAGGTTCAAAGACTCTCTCAAGGCAAATCTTTAAAAATGTAGTATAAACACCGACAACTGGGAAACACTGGCCTGCAAGCGCTCCAATTGGAGAACAGCCTTTACCAAAGGGTGTCATGGGCTTTGAAGATGCTTGAACTCAGGATGAAAGGGAGAAACGCGCTAAGAGGAAGGCACACTTGGCAAACCCTCACCATGATCAACTCCAGCCCAGAAACCTATGTCCCCACTGTGGAAGGACGTGTGGATCCAGAACTGGCCTCCACAGTCACCTACGGATGTACTGTTAAAGCTGTATTTATGGAAGACAATCTTACTTGGCTACGTAAAGGTAAAGGTAAAGGGACCCCTGACCATTAGGTCCAGTCGTGACCGACTCTGGGGTTGCGCACTCATCTCGCATTATTGGCCGAGGGAGCCGGCGTATAGCTTCCAGGTCATGTGGCCAGCATGACAAAGCCGCTTCTGGCAAACCAGAGCAGCACATGGAAACGCCGTTTACCTTCCCGCTGTAGCAGTTCCTATTTATCTACTTGCATTTTGACGTGCTTTCGAAGTGCTAGGTTGGCAGGAGCTTGGACCAAGCAACGGGAGCTCACCCCGTCACAGGGATTTGAACCGCCGACCTTCTGATCAGCAAGCCCTAGGCCCAGTGGTTTAACCACAGCGCCACCTGGGTCCCTTACTTGGCTACGAGTGATCGCCAAAGAAGAAAGAAGACAGGCAGGGAAGAGCAAGTGCAAGAACTGACAACCTGGACCCATATGGCCAATATGTCCTAGTTGTTTTCCCCAAAGCCTTGCTCTCTAAAGCCTGGGGCACTAGAGAGATGCAACCAATCAGAGCAAGCCAAAGGGGTAGATTGACAAGTGGTCTGAGTCCATCCTAGGCAGCTTCTTATCTTCACAGGACCAGAGAGTATGAAACCTCCCTGCTGCCTTCAGAATCAAGATCTTACCTTTGCGGAGGCAGCTTGGGCTTCAAGTTCTTCTCGTACTCTTCGGTCAAACAGACCCCTGAGACTTTGGCCGGAGAAATCAGCTGGCGAGACAGAAGGCGCTTGGGCGAGAGATTTTCTACAGGAAGGAGAGAAGCAGAAGGTTGCGTATGAATTCTGCAGAGTGAACGGAAGCAGCTTGTGAAAAATTAGCTGTGAAAAGTGCACATTGGGGGGGGGGAGAGAAGAGATTAAGGGAATGCTCCATTCTATCGCATTCATGTGAAAACCCTGCTCAACCATGGATGAAAAATGCAAACATGCACACACATAGGACAAGCATCGTGTGCAGTTTTACTTTCCCCGCAAATGTCCCGTTTAAAAACCAACCAAGTTCTGTAAGCTCTTCGGTTTATCTTGCTTACTGGTGAATAAAATTTGAAAAAGGGGGGGAAACCTAAGGGGAAAATATTTTCTCTCTTGACAAGGGAGGAGATTCGGTTGCAGAACGACGTTTGTTGGAGCATCTGACAACAAGGGGAGGCAGGGGGACGTAGACACATCTTTGCCCTTCTGTAGTGACTGCCGCTGTAAAGTATTTTTGAAAGCTGCCTCAAAAACTTTGGTTAGTAGGCTGGGTATAAATATTCCTGGAGAAATAGATAAATAGAGGGGAATGGCGTCGTCTCCCCGCAGCCCTGCAAGATGTCAAAATTTCCAGAGCTTTCCCATCTCTGCTTGAGGTCATGTCTGAGATATGCTACCCAGCCTGTTTCCAGGACAATTTTGGACATGTCCTGGTGTGGTGCAGGAGGACAGCTGCTGTAAAGACATATCCTTGCTACCCAGGAAATAAATGAAAATAAAACGGCTTACGAAAGCGAAAGCTCTTGCCCAACCTTTTTTGCTGTTTTCTTTCTCTGCCTGCCCCTTTTCCTTCCTGGTCTTCTCACCTTCTTCGGGGATGGTTCCCATCTCAACCTTACGGTGGCTGTGAGGGTGTAGACAGGGGGAACCAATCAAAACAAATGGCTTTGGGTGCCCTCTTCCACACACCCAAAAGGGGAATTGTGGGGAATTTATCATGGACTTGTAGAGCTGGAAGGGGCCCAAGAGACCTTCTAGTCCAAACCCCTGCAAAATAGGAACAGTAACGAAAGACTCCCCAGCAGGTGGCTATTCAAGATCTGCTTAAAGGAGAGTCCACCACCTCTGGGTGAGATTTAAGGTGGTGGCACCCACCAGAGGGCCCTTTGCCAAGGGCTACCTCAAACCTGGAAGCATCCCTGATACAAAGAGATGGGCTAAGGCTGAAGGGGACAGAGTTAAAAGGTTCTCAAGCAACAGGTCTGGGGCCCTCACCTGAGACTCTGGAGAGCTGCTGCCAGCCAGAGCAGACAATATTGAGCTAGATGGTCCAATAGTTTAGCAATGTGGAACTAAGCAAGCGGTAGGGTAGCAGACTTAGTAACACAGAAGGAAGATGCAGATTGGAATAATGGAATTGTAGAGTGGAAAGGGACCCCCAGCGGTCATCTAGTCCAACCCCCTTCAATGCAGGAATCTCAAGTGCCCCGTCCAATTTGAAACCATACCAGACCCTGCTTAGCTTTGCAAATGTGCTAGCAGATTGTCCTGTTCTAACCATTCATCCTATGTTATAAATCGTTCTAGTCGCTACCTCCCTTGCATTCATGTACCTGTGGTTTATTTTGTTTTAGTTCCTATTCTATGTCTGCATCTGTTCGGCATTCGTCAAATCTGCTCTAATTGAAAAGTAAAATGATACAGCCCAAGGCAGCCGGAGGGGCTTGCAATCATTATTCACCCTACAATTATTCAACTGCAATTCTCAGAAAACTGGTATTCAGAGGAATAACGTTTCTGGTGGCAGAGGCAGAACACAGCTATCATCGCTTGCAGCAACTCTTCCCCAGAAGCCAGATCATCTAGTAGTCTGGCGGCGGCGGCAGCAGCAGCAGCAGAATTTTGAACTACTTGCAATTTCCATCCCATCTCAAAAAGATCAAAACTGTTTCACAGTCACCTTAGGAGAGAGACAGGTGAAATCTACGTGCGGATCAGGTGAGTCTACCCACCTTGGAAACAAAACCACGTTACCGGTGCATGAATGTGGAAGGGTGGTTTCTTTGGCTGACAACACCGAGTCCCCTGTGCCCGGCCTCTATAACGAAAAAAAGGGGGGGGTAATTTTATTATTATTATTTCCTAAGATTTATACACTGCTTGACTGTAAAAGAAAAACAAGGAAACTCAAAGAGAATAAAACAAAACGATTGTCAGTAAAAGAGCAGAAAGCAACTTTTAAAAACCTTTTTGAAAATTAAATCGGCAAAACTAAAAACAGGTTAGAACGCACATCAACATTCGGCTCATCTGGGTAGCCTTGTCTAAACAAAAATGTTTTTAGTGGGTGCTGGAAAACAGGCAGGGAGTTCTGACGTCTAGGTGCTGCTACACTAAAAGATTGGTTTCTTACAAATGTGGAACAGGTATTGTGTGGTACCTGTAGCAGGGCCAGTTCCGCAGATCAAAGCACTCAGGTGAGCACATTTGGGGCAAGATGATCTTGCAAGTAAACTGGTCCCAAGTTGTTAAGGGCTTTGTATACTAATAGCAACACCTTGAATTTGGCTTGGTGGCAAATTGGCAACCAGTGTAGACCTCTGAGCACAGGTGTCCTATGCTGGCAAGGCCTCGTTCCTATCAGCAATTATGCTGCAGCATCCTACCCTGTCTGTAGCTTCTGGATCAAGTGGAAGGGAAGCCCCACATAGAGCACATTGCAGCCACTGAGTCTTGAAGGAACCATGAGCAGCACATCTTTAAACTATGGAACCTGATCCTACAGAAGGTGGTGATGGCCACCGAATTGGACAGCTTTCGAGGAGGATTAGACAAATTTATGGAGGGGGGGTTATCAATGGCTTCTAGCCCTGATGGCTGAGCTGTGCTTCCACAGTCGGAGGCAGCAATGCTTCTGAATACCAGCTGCTGGAAACTATAGGAAGGCAGAGGGCTCTGGTGCTCGAATCCTGCCTGCAGATTACCCAGGGGATTACCCAGTTGGCCACTGTGAGAACTGGATGCTGGACTAGATGGGCCATTGGCCTGATCCACCAGGCTCTCTTAGGAGGAACGGGTGACTCGTCTCACTTTCAGGCCGAGGGAGCTGGTGTTTGTCCACAGACAGTTTTCTGGGTCATGTGGCCAGCATGACTAAACCGCTTCTGGCGCAACAGAACACCACGACGGAAACCAGAGTGCACAGAAACACCGTTCACCTTCCTGCGGCAGCAGTACCTATTTATCTGTTTGCACTGGTGTGCTTTCGAACTGCTAGGTTGGCAGGAGTTGGGACAGAGCAATGGGAGCTCAATCCGTTGTGGGGTTTCAAACCGCCGACCTTCCGATCGGCAAGCCCAAGAGGCTCAGTGGTTTAGACCACAGCACTACTTTCGCCCCCTTGCATTATCAGCACCACACTCTAAACAATGAAACTGCCTCAAATGCAATAATTATTTATTATTACGAAAAGGTGAAATATGAGACCGGAACGACGTCCAGGCCCAGAAGGAAACGATGACCAACGTACGTTTGTAAGCGCCTTCAGGAGATTCCCACTCCCATCCATGGCGCGAAGGAAGTCTTTGTAAAACTTCATTTTCACCCTGTTGTCCCGGATCACCAGGACACCAATCCCTTTGAAGGTGAACTCAACCGTCTGCTTGGTGGCGATGGACCGCGAGAAAGACAGCAGTGTCTCTCGGACACATCCTTCCACGGTCTCCCTGTTGAAAGGGCCCTCCAGGGATAACACTATGAAATTTAGCGGAACAATTGGGATATCACCTAGAGGAGGGCAGCAGGAAAAGAATCAGTGAAAAGAGAAATCATCTGAACAGGAAGCAAGATTATGTCCATCCTAAGGGCCATTTGCCAGTGGTGGGCGGGGTGACAGGCAAAAGTAGGCGGAGCAACAAATGTAAATGTTACCTTTGTACAAGAGGCTAGTTTTTTATATATACTTCTCTATCCTCTGTTCAGACAAGCGAGAGGCACTCTACCCAGGAAGAGACACTCAAAGTGTGAAACAAGGGCCAGTGAGGAGACTGTGGGGCCTGGGGATAGTTCTGAGGGCCAAACAGAAAGGCCTGAAGGACTACAGTTGAACCCCCAATTCTGCAATGCATCATATGAGTAAAATGTTAGAACACTAATAGCTTGTTCACACATTTCTCTCAGTCAAAATCTTTTTTTCTCCCTCATCTTGGCCCATTGGTGGAGAAGAGAGATGTGGCCCCCAAGCCTCTCCACCTGGCCCGTTTGATTCATAGACCAGGCTCCCTTCACAGGCCACACCTCTCACTGGCCTTGCCCCGAACCTTCCTGAAGTACCTTTCCCTTGCTGGAATGTGTCCCTGAACCGCAATGGCGGTGCCTCTTCCTTACCTGAAACATAAAGCCCAATATTTTTGCAGCCTACTGTACAAAGGTAAGAGTCATACCTCTTACCATCTCCACTTTTGCCCCTGGCACCAATCACCACTGGTATATGCTGACCCTTCACTCTACTCTCCCCATCCCATATCAAAAATCTAATTGTAAAACTGCTCTGGGTACTGTGCTCACCTGTGTTGGTGATGGCACTAGTGCTAGCCAATAGGTGCTCACCACAACCAGCTTTTCCCTGGCTCAGACCATTAACTATGAAATACAACTGCCCTGTGTTCCGAGGGCAAAAACTAGTTTCTGCTTCCCATTCTTTCCACAACTCTGCTGGCATCCTCAGCGCTGCTGCATTTTCGCTCCATAATATTATGTGTTATGTTGGTTGCACACCTCAAAATGTACACTGCACACATGGGCATGGAGGAAAGCACACACCGCAACCCCATTTCTTACCGGGAGTGTGTATTTTGGTAAACTTCAGCCCATGGATCTGCGCAAGTTTCTCAGACAGAAGGAACACAGGCCGCTGTATGAGGATGTATTTGTTATTTCCGACTTCAAGCTTCTGTCTCAAGAAGGAGAATGTCCCCAACCCTGGTATTAAGACACCCTGAAAAAAGAAGGCACAGCTGAACTACTGTAATGGTTTAGAACATGAGCTATGAACTGGACGTCCCCAGTTCAAATCTTAGATTGGATCAAACATTAGGCAAGCCATACCCCACACCCACAAATTTGGAAGAAGACCTTATCTGATTGGGAGACCTGCTTAGCATTCAGAAGGTTATTGGTTCAATCCTGGGCATTTCTAGGTAGGGCTGGCAACTTCGAGAGTAGTTGCGAGACAGTGTAGATAGCGCTGAGAACTAGATGGGTTCACCTTATAGGATTGTTGGAAGGGCTCTGGACATGAAAGCCCAATTTGCACCATCAAATCACAATATGCATGGGCTTTGTACACCTGACTGCAACCCTTCTGCTCCTCCACTTGCAAGAGTATTAACCATAACTTCCCATTAGGTGAGAACCAGGAAACTATGGTTAGCGGCTTCCAAACAAGCCAGGATATGAAGCCATGTTTTCGAGTGCGTTTCTGAACCCAACAAGATTGAAAGCCATTTGTTCAGTTCTGGCACCTCTCAGATGGCCGCCATTGCTCTTCTAAGAGAATGAGGGAGGTACTCTTTGTGACTTCCCACGCCTCTTTTCCCAGAAAATAGCACTGCCTCCAACAGGGATTCACCTTCTGTGAGCATGTTCACACCAAACATCAGCAAAAAAGGAGAATTTATCTGCACGCACTCTGCCTGCTTTGACCAGAATGCAGAAATGCACAAATCATTCAAAACAAGCATTTAAGCAAAAGAACAAACAGGAAGTCCCACCTTATTCATGGAAAGTTGCTTTTCAACGAATTCCGAAACAGTGCCCCAAATACCGAGGATATCTGAAATGCAAAGAAATACAGAGTTATCCTGCGTCTTGTTGTTGTTTTAATCATTTTTATTGGGTGTTTCTTCCCTCTTATAACAATATCTGCAATCATCACATTACATTCAAATTTCGATTTCCCCCTTCCCTACTGACTTCCCTCAACTTCCACCCCTGGTTTATTACATCTCATATTACAATCTGCTATTTGTATATACTTCCATATTGTCATACTATTATAGTTCTTGCTGTTTATAAATAAAATTGCAAATGTTTATTTAAATCCTGCCAATGACTCTTAAGTTTTTTTGTTGTTTCTGCAAGTATGATGTAAAGGGTTCCCATTTTTTTTCAAAGTCACTATTATCTTTTTCATGTAATCTGTTGTCTGGGCACCACAGTTCAAGAAGGAAACTGACAAGCTGGAACGTGTCCAGAGGAGGGCAACCAAAATGGTCAAAGGCCTGGAAACGATGCCTTATGAGGAACGGCTTAGGGAGCTGGGTATGTTTAGCTTGGAGAAGAGAAGGTTAAGGGGTGATATGATAGCCATGTTCAAATATATAAAAGGATGTCATATAGAGGAGGGAGAAAGATTGTTTTCTGCTGCTCCAGAGAAGCGGACACGGAGCAATGGATTCAAACTACAAGAAAGAAGATTCCACCTAAACATTAGGAAGAACTTCCTGACAGTAAGAGCTGTTCGGCAGTGGAATTTGCTACCAAGGAGTGTGGTGGAGTCTCCTCCTTTGGAGGTCTTTAAGCAGAGGCTTGACAGCCACCTGTCAGGGATGTTTTGATGGTGTTTCCTGCTTGGCAGGGGGTTGGACTGGATGGCCCTTGTAGTCTCTTCCAACTCTATGATTCTATGATTCAATGATTCTATGGTCTGTTAACTTTGCCAACTCTGCATAGTTCATCAGTTTCTTTTGCCATTGTTCCTTTGATGATATTTCTCCAGTCTTCCAGTTCTGTGCTATCAAAATTCTTGCTGCTGTCATCGCATACATAAACAATGTTCATTTTTCTTTCAGTAATTGTCCCAAAATTCCTATCATCAAAGCTTCTGGTTGTTGTTGTTGTTGTTGTTTGTAAAGGTCATTTTAAACATTTTTTTCAATTCATTATATATCATTTCCCAAAAGATTTGGACATTCCTACACTCTTACCACATATGATAAAAGGTACCTTCCCCTATCCTGCGTCGTGTTAATGCCCTTGTCCCATAAAGGGAAAGCAAAGGAAGGAAGAAACCACAGGCTATTAGGCATTTGCATCTGGAATAGCCAACGTGGTGCCCACGGGTGTCAAACACAAGGCCCGGGGGCCTAATCCGGCCCGCCAGACCTCGTCATGTGGCCCGCGTAGCCGCCGCCAATAGCCACTGACAGTAGTTCTGGAGCCTGCGATTGGCCGAGGATAAAAACCGGGGGCGGGGCTGCAGGCGGAGGCCGGGGCGCTGGAGCCGCGCTGACGGCCTTGGCCAGCGAATTTCAATTTCGAATGAGGCTGAGGGAGGCGGTGGCACAGCGGCCAGACGGGGAAGTGAGATGCAGGAGGAGGAGGAGGAAGCCCGTTGAGGAGGTAGGAAAGCCCTACAGGCGCCGCCGGCAAAGTTTGTGCCAGGACGGAGCAGCGCTGGATTTTTTTTTTTGCGGGCTTTGCTGTTGTCTCCGAGAGCGAGTGAGGTGGCACTGGGGAGCTGCCGCCCGCCGCTTCCCTTCCTCTCCTCGGCTGCATCCGGGAGGTGGGCGAGCGAGCGGGCGAAAGGGACGCGGAGTGAGCCTGAGGGGGAAATAGGTGAAGCGAAACAGCCGCTCTCTTGATGGAGCTGGGTTTCTCTTCCCTCTTCCCCCGTTTTCTCCTCATAGACACTCGGGAGGGTGCCTGGCTTTTGCTCTGCCCCCCACCCCCGAGCTGCCCTTTGGCTTCTCAGTTCCAGCGGAGCTGCTCCCGGGGGGCGGCCGGGAGGGAGGCGGCGATGACGGCACGGGTTCCTGCTCTTCCCGCTCTGCCGCCGCCTCCTCTCAGCCCCTCATGATGTAGGGCTCCAGATGGAGTTGCCTCGCGGTTTGAGTAGGTGGGAGGGGAAATTTTTTTTGGGGGGGGGGAGGTTTTCAAGCCTCCTCTGCCTGCAGTCCCGGTAGGGAGAGGCGGCGGCGAAGACAACAACAGTGCGGGTGGGGGGAAGAGCAGCTCTGAGGCGAAGATGCACGTCCGCTGGGGCTGCCGCCGCCTTCCTCCTTGGGAAATCCGCTGCCCTCCCTCAGCACGAGGGGAAGGGACTCTGGCACTGAGGAGGGAGGATGGAAAAGCAAAGCAGGGAGTTGGCGCTGCACCGCATGTTCCTGCCCCTCTCCAAAGCATGGGGTGGGTTGTAGCGTGTGGCTTCCTGCCTAGCGGGGTTTGGGTGTGCGCAGGGCGGGAGAGGGAAGCCCTCTTTCCATCTGCAGGTTTTTAATCCCAGCAGTGGCTTTCTCCTTCCTGCCGAAGGTTTAGTTGAGCCCCCCCCCCCTGGAAGCCGTCGATCCCCACCTTTTGTTCAAATTTCCCTCGTTTACATCCCCTCCCACACACGTGCCACGACGCAGGAATGTGATCTGCGTGGGGGCGGGAATGAGCTTACATTATTACAAAAAACAGTAATAATTGAATGCAGTGACAATAATTTATGATAATAAAGAGTGGACACATAGTCCTACAGACATAACCGGCCCTTTGAGGGTGACCAAACTGCTGATGCGGCCCCCGATGAATTTGAGTTTGACACCCCTGCCTCAAGGGATGTTTGGCCTATAAGTCCCATCACTCCTTACTGTAGTGGCTCCTCACTTTTCCAGACAGTGAGAAGCCATTTCCACTTCCCTTTTCCAACTAATATTAGACTGATATGTCAGCAATAGAACAGAACACTGTGTTACCTCAACAACTCTCTTGCCTTGAATGGAGTCAGCAATTTTGCAGTGGAATACTTTACATGCAGTGCTGCAAAAGGCCCTTACTGAGATTTTGCAAACCATGTTATAGGCAACTGAATTCAGGGCACTACATCAATGTCGAGGGCCCACTCCCTATATGTCATTTCAGTCGGGGTAAATGTATAGAAGGCAGTCAGAGATTTTATTTTCTTGGACTCCATGATCACTGCAGATGGTGACAACAGTCATGAAATTAAAAGACGCCTGATTCTTGGGAGAAAAGCAATGACAAAGCTAGACAGCATCTTAAAAAGCAGAGACATCACCTTGCCGACAAAGGTCCGTATAGTTAAAAAGCTATGGTTTCCCCAGTAATGATGTATGGAAGTGAGAAGGCCATAAAGAAGGCTGATCGCCGAAGAATTTATGCTTTTGAATTATGTTGCTGGAGGAGACTCTTGAGAGTCCCTTGGACTGCAAGAAGATCAAACCTATCCATTCTTAAGGAAATCAGCCCTGAGTGCTCACTGGAAGGACAGATCCTGAAGCTGAGGCTCCAATACCTTGGCCACCTAATGAGAAGAGAAGACTCCCTGGAAAAGACCTTGATGTTGGGAAAGATGGAGGGCACAAGAAGAAGGGGATGACAGAGGATGAGATGGTTGGACAGTGTTCTTGAAGCTACAAACATGAGTGTGACCAAACTGCGGGAGGCAGTGGAAGACACGAGTGCCTGGCGTGCTCTGGTCCATGGGGTCACGAAGAGTCGGACATGACTAAACGACTAAACAAGAAAATGTATAGGGGAACAGTACAAAGCTGTCGGATGACACCTGGAAACCAATGTGGGCCAAGGGATGGGGCCAGACCCACACATAAACATGCCTGCTCAATACATACACAAGCTGCACACACACCATTCATTTAAAGCGCATTAATTCCCCCCAAGGAATCCTGAGAACTGTAGTTTGTTAAGGTTTGTTTAGCATGCAAAAGGTCTCAGGTTCAATCCCCAGCATCTCCACCTAGCACTGGGCGAGTTCCCTTCCTTGAAACCCTGGTGAGCTGCTGCGAGTCAGTGCATGCAATACTGAGCTAGATGGGCCAGTGGTCTAACTCAGCATAAAGCAGCTTCCTGTCTTCCTAGCTAAGTTCAATTATTATGGGGAAACGGATGTTGTGAAGCGGGGGGGGGGGAGGCGGGTAATATAAGGACATAGCATTAAATGGAGTCAAACAATTGGTCCCTCTAGCTTAGTACTGTTTACAGGGTAGACTCTGGCTGGCAGCCATTCTGCAGGGTTTCAGGCAGGAGACATTTCCAGCCCCCGGGGATTGAATCTGGAGATTGAATCTGGTAGACCTGTAAAGGGGTAAAAGAGTATTGGGAAATACGTAATCCATAATGAATTGAAAAAAATGTTTAAAGGTACTCCCCCCCCCCCAAAAAAAACAGAGTCCTTTTTGTTGGGGATAATCTGATGGAAATTCCCAGATGTCAAGAAAGGTTACTTATGTATGCTACAACTGTGCCCCGCATTTTGTTAACCCAAAAATGGAAAATGAGCGAGGTCCCAACTAAAGAATGGCAACTTAAACTGATGGAATATGCGCAGCTAAACATAAAAGAACAAGAACAACATGCATTTAGAGAAGATTGGAAAATGTCTTTTGAATATATGGGGGGGAAATTGTGTACACTTGAAAACACTGGCAGCATTAAGATAAGTTCGACATAAATTTTGATGGATGCAATGATGGAATACTGAATGGTTCAGTTTATATAAAATATGTAGGGATACTTTGGCCACCTCATGAGAAGAGAAGAATCCTTGGAAAAGACCCTGATGTTGGGAAAGATTGAGGGCACAAGGAGAAGGGGACGACAGAGGACAAGATGGTTGGACAGTGTTCTCGAAGCTACGAACATGAGTTTGACCAAACTGCGGGAGGCAGTGCAAGACAGGAGTGCCTGGCGTGCTATGGTCCATGGGGTCACGAAGAGTCGGACACGACTAAACAACAACAACAACATGTATGGTATGCAAAATGAACCATGGATATAGATGTTTTAAGGATATTTAAATGAGTATTCAAAATTGTAAAAGAGAAAATGTGTGTGTGTCTATACACACACACACACACACACATTCATTCATAAAAGCAATTTGCACTGTGCAGCATATTAGCCTTGTGGTTCATTCTGAAGGCTGAACTGTGAAAACCCAGTGGAGAAACAGCTTACCTTCTGTAGTGAGCTTGGGAAGTGTAAGGAAGACGTTCCTCCCGCCCTCCAAGATCGTGGCATGGATGGTGTCCAGCATTTTCGAATCCTCTTTCCCACCTTTCTGCCTTTACCAAAGGAGGAGAGAGAGAGAGAGAGAAAGACCAAGCAGAAAGCCAGGTAGACTGGGCTGGTTTTTGGAGGTTTTCCTTGGGTGTGGGGGCGGCGGCCGTCACATAGCTCCTTCTCACTCCCTTTTATGCGCCTCTAGCCTTCAAAGCGCTGCCCATTTTCCCTCCTCTCCCGCTTTCCACCTCCGCATCAGTGCAGAAGCAAACCGATTTCTTGAGAGCGCGGAGGCGATGGCAGAAAAGGGGAAATTCGCCTGGGCGCACTGCGGCGCCTCCACAATGCAAGATGGAGGGGGCGGGGCCATGAATGGGAGGGGCGGGGCCGTCGCTAGGACGCGGGTTCCGCTCCCGGTTGCTAAGGGAGACGTCACAATAAAGGCTCTCCGCCCCGGGCGAGAGCAGCAAATTAGACACCAGGTCCTTGCAAGCTATGATGGTGCAACAAAATTACTGGTTGTTTTAGTACGGCACTATCTATTTTATTTTATTTTACTTTATATTATAAAACTCACACACCGCTTGATGGTTTTTAAAAAGGAAAAAAAACACTCATAGTGGTTTACAGAAATATAAAAATTAAATGGAGAAAAATTCACGACCATGCTTTTAAAACATGCAAAAGTTAAACTAAAAGTTAAACTGATTAAAATTTCCTCAACTTTCTAAGCACCTGGGTAGGCAAGAATGTTTTTAGCAGGTGCTGAAAAGAGTACACAGGAGGTGCTTGGCTTGATCTCAATAGGCAGAGTTCCAAAGACTTCTTGGAATTACATTTTCCAGATGTTGCAGTAGGATAACTTTTGTGTAGATTTAAAAACAATAAGTATTAGATGCTCACATAGACTAAAATTGGTTCGCAATGTAATCTCATGTCTATTATATTAGCCTTTTTGGCTTGCTCAGTGCCACTGGTTTCTTCTTTCCAGCCATATCCATGTACTATGAATGGTGTGTATTTGTATTTTAAGTACATTTTTAATAGATTGGATCAGTTGTTAAGGTTTAATATTTATATGAAAATAATGCTCAAAGCAGCTGACAAATATTTTGATTTTACAAATGAAATGCATGTTTAAAATGAAAGCAAAAAGAATCCATTGTTGCCAAGTTCATTCCAGAGTAACAGACTTGGCAGTTCTTACTGAATTAACCTCTGCTGGTGCAAGGTATGGATGCTTTTGAGTAACAGTGTATTGCATCTATGGAAAAAACTTTGTTATTAATCTGTATTCCTCAAATGTCCATAATGCTACATCAGTATAAATAGGGTCACTTTAAAAATAAAACATGCTTGACTATCTTTATTCACTCGTTTATGTTTCCTCTATGAAGTTGGAATGTCTGAAGTGGTAATAACGCGATATTTGTTTCTTTTTAAAAACACTTTATGGAAAATATTTGTTTTTCCTAGCAGTGTACATACTGGAGAAGGTAAAGAGAAAAACGCAAAATGAACCAGACCACTGCATTGCTTTAGAAAGGCAAGAGAAACAAATTACGCCCAGTTTGAAATCCTACATCAGAAATCACATCCTAACATTATAAATAATATAAACCTGCCTTACGGCTGATGGTTATTTAATAATGAAATATAGAAAAGGCATCAACAGCAATTTCTTCAGAAAATGAAGTATTGGACCCTGGGTTAAAATCACTGACAACTGGGAAACACTGGCCTGCGAGCGCTCCAGTTGGAGAACAGCCTTTAACAAAGGTGTCATGGGCTTTGAAGACACTCAAACTCAGGATGCAAGGGAGAAACGTGCTAAGAGGAAGGCACGCTTGGCAAATCCACACCGTGATCAACTCCCACTCGGAAACCAATGTCCCCACTGTGGAAGTGTGGAATTCTGGACGTGTCACTTACGGACTCATTGTTAAAACCGTGTTTATGGAAGACAATCTTACTCGGCTATGAGTGATCACCAAAGAATAAGAAAGAAGAAGTAATATTAAAATTAATTCATTTTACTCAGTCCCTTTTGGCTAAACCATCATGAGAGCAAAAATAAGTCTTCTTCTTAAAGCAACACCCTATGACTGAAAGCATGGATTTGAGAGATGCGTTAAATATTTGATACAAACACATATGTAAAGCCTGGAGGCAGTTGGAACTCCCAAGTAACACTCGACATCTAAAAAAACATTTTAGGCAGACTTATCCAGAGTAAAAAAAAATATAGATGGAAATGTGTGCAAAACAAGCTAGGGAGGATGGCTGAAAAGTCAGACTGGAACAGAAACAATGCAAGAATGCAAGGTCCATGAATGAGAAAGTACCACTTGAAAAACGATGAGACAGATCATTCTGCCTGTTGTAGCAATCATACTGTGCTGTGCTAGATGCTGCATGATTTTTAACTGTATTTATATTGCTTCTTTTATTTCTTATATAATGTATTTTAAATACACCCTGTGGAAGATACACAAGAAATGAAAGCGGCAGCAGCACATTGGATTAAAAATCAATACGGATCTTCAATGTGCCACCTGTCTTCTTCAACCACAAATCTGCAGACACTCCGTGGACTACTGGAATGAAGCTCATGGATCAGAGTTTGGCAACCCACTGGGTGACAGGTTCAGCAGGATCTGCAATGGCAACTCCTTGCAACAGCTGTTTCAGCAACCCTCCTTAAACAGGAAATTGTACCACTGACAGATCCTCTTCTCACCAGACAACCTTGAAAAAAAAAGAACCAAGATAGGTCACCAGTAGCTATGTGACCGGTTTCTCAGACAACTGTGTTTGGATGAACTCTGGGCATAGAGAAGTTATTAGTTGTAGACTCCAACAGGCAAATACATACAGACCAAGATGTTACACAGAAAGAAATTAAGTACAGAGTTCAGACACAGGCAGGGGGTTGGACTGGATGGCCCTTGTGGTCTCTTCCAACTCTATGATTCTACAATACACCAGGAGCTAATCAGATCTACTGGATAGCTCAGCTGGCTGAGCAAGGTTGCAGATTCAATCCCCATATTGGACCACTGTATATTTGGGTTGGATTAGATTATCCTCAGGGACCCTTCCAACCCTATGATTGTATGAATTTGTGAACTGTTCTATCTGAACTAAGAAAGAATTGCACAGGAAACTGTTAACAGCGTGTTTTCAAAGAGGCACAGGCGTCAGACCAAATTTTATTTGCAATTTGATGCGCACAACAGTGCCCGAGCCTAAAGCGTTAAAGAACCACCAAACAAGGACCTATTTGCTCGTTAACACGATGGAAAGAGTTTTCCGTACAATTCATAATGAGGAGCTCCTTTTGTGGTTCCACATTTTTAACTTTAAAAAAAGAAAAACGGCAATGACTTCTTTTTAGAGCTTTAATTTGTAACAAATGCCCCATAAATATTACAAAAGCTGCCCTCCCCCAATTATGCTCAGACTTTTAATTGACCCATCCAGATTTATTTTGCAGGCTCCATCTTTTGCATCTTTTAAGTTGTGACCAGTTGCCAAAGCACGCATTTGCAAGAACTTGGCTCCAGATTATGTTTTCCAAAACAAAGGATTCTGAGTTAATCTTCTTTGGAAATTCTCGTACCTAGGAGAAGAAAAAAGATAAGCACAAATAAAGTCACATAAAAACCACATTCTAGCTAATTTGCTGAGCATTATGCAATCCTTCTCCTTTGCATGCAAAGGGAAGATCACCAGGATTTTCACTGAGTCCTCTCCTCTCCAACACCTCTGGCTCTTTAACAGTTATGCTGGGTGCAATGCAATTCATTCAGGAATCCTAATTTGCATTTATCAAAAATAATTTCTAAAACATTGTGTCTGCTTTTTGTTAAATTCCTGGTCTTGCTTCTCTGGAAGCATATCACCTACTGCTATACGAAAAAGGTAACTCTTACAGTTAGAGATAATGTTACTACCGCACCATTAATTCAGTCCTACCAAGACCTTGTGTTGGTAAAGGCAGTCCTCCCCCTGCAATCTCCTTACCATTTCAAAACTACATTTGCAGGAATAAAAGCTTCTGACGGGTTGGGTGTCATTTGGGCCTGGGTGACAGCGAAGGACGAAGCGAAGTTATAAAAATTGTCTAGCATCTTTTGAGTGAACTGTAATACACAACAACAAAAGCAGTTATTTTTTTAAAAAAAGGATGTACATAATCATTTCAGTCAACCCTAGCTAGGTCCTCTATTTTGGCATTTAAACAATCATTTACAGATACAATCCCAATGAAAACGTATTACTATATTATGAGGAGGGCATCTCGTTACTGTACAAGAGTGATCTGCTCATTTGACTCATGCTGCCTCAGCAAAGGCTTCAGGACAATAGACCTGCTTCTGCACATGCCAGCAGGGAAACAAATGTAACCAGTTGCAAAAGCCAGGGAGGGGAGAGAGCGCTTTGTGTTAATAGCTTGTTCCTCCCTGAGAGAAGTTTTATGGAATATTTTATCACTGCAAGTTGTTTTTAGGTTTGCAAGCCACTTTGAGTGACACGAGTTGGGATGTTTCCTACAATATTTAATATTTTGTCACCTGCTGGGAACATCCGTTTCACCAAGCTTTATAATGGAATTAATTTGATTGAGTGTTGGCCGTTGCTTCTGTGTTTTATTCTGTTCATTTAACTGTATACAGTCACAATGTTTTTCATGAGTTGGCAGTTTATTAACACTTGTATAAACAAGAAATTGAAAGAGGAGCATTAGTTGGGAAGACAGATAGCAGATGAATAGGTAACTCTCTGTTCCAAGTGTTTCTAGGGAGTTGTCTGTCAGTACACAGAGTTGCCAACCACAGTGCTATAATGTTTTTGCAAACCGCCACCAGTTCACAAAGTGGTAAGAGAAAGGGTAAGTTTATGTGTTTATTTTAATCATCATATTACAAATTATAGATTTTCTTCAGGGCTGGGGATCTCTGTATGGTCTAATTAGACCATCTAAGGATAGTCTAATCCAGGCATGTCAAACCTGCGGCCCTCCAGATGTTTTGGACTACAATTCCCATCTTCCCCAACCACTGGTCCTGCTAGCTAGGGATCATGGGAGTTGTAGGCCAAAACATCTGGAGGGCCGCAGGTTTGACATGCCTGGTCTAATCTAAGAGTTTTTATTGTAAGTGACAAGCTAAGCCAGAAATGTTTCTACTCTACATGGTATCTTTTCCTAAAATTACTCTGATTACACATTGCAGGCTCATGCCCCACTTAATATAAAACTGCTGAATTATTAACATGCCTTTAAAAAAGCTATGTACTATATAATCCTTTACTCAGAAGTAAATCTCACTGTGTTTAATGGACTTAATCCCGAATCTCTTTTTATAATAATATATCAGTGACCTAGAGAATTATCTTAGATGAAAAGCTGTTTTGGGGGCAGAATCCCAGTTTTGCCCCATTTCAGGAGAAAGGTACCTTCTGACATTCCCAAAAGGGTTTTCAGGGACAGCTGCAAGGGAGAGGAAACTTTCCTTTTAGGAACTTCCCTTCCCTTATCATAGGATCCAGGCCAATAACCGCAGAAGAATTAGACAGATGGCCTTCTAAAAAATGAGCTTCTAAATTCTTTTAGATAACCCTTTTCACACAAAGTCGACTGCCAAGGAAGATTCTGCATACCACAGAGCATTATGGGAAATTTTATGGGTCAGGGTCAGTTTATGTTGGGATCACATGGAAGAGGGAACATGCTTGTTTTCTCCTGCTCGGGAGGGTAGGACTCAAACCAATGTCTCCAAGTTGCAAGAAAGGAGGTTTCAACTAAACATCAGGAAAACCTTTCTGACAGGAAGAGCTGTTCAGCAGTGGAACAGTCTCCCTCGGGAGGTTGTGGGCTTTCCTTTGTTGGAGGTTTTTAAGCAGAGGTTGGATGGCCACCTGTCACGGATGCTTTAGCTGAGATTCCTACATTGCAAGGGGGTTGGACCAGATGACCCTTGGGTTCCCTTCAAACTCTAAGATTCTATGATTCACTATTATTGTGAAAATAGAGGCTCTGTGCTACACATCTGCAAGTGAAGATCAGTACTGAGGATCAAGCTGTCTTCCAGGGAACATTATTGCTCTTTTCACTGAGGAACTCAGAAAACAGTTTGAATGCTGCTGCTCTGACGAGTAAGGCAATTTTTGTTAATGCCTCACTCGTCTTCATGGCATTATGTCCAATGCTCTAAGACCCATTAATGAAGAGACTATTCCGGCAATAACTGCTGAAATCAAAATCACTTGCTATTCATTACCTCTGTGAATGAATTGACTGATGATACAGCGGCACTTGCTACAGGAGTTTGCTGAGCCAAGAGTTCCAGCAGCTCCACAGAAATCCCAATCTGGGCTACAGATGGCGTTTGGGGGATATTCATCGCTCCAAACGGATGATGGCTGCCTTTCCCTAAAAGAGACAACATCACAAGTGGCCTAATGCATCAGTCCTGACCTCAGGAGAAGCACAGTTCTGAAAATGGCCCAGATTTATACAAGACTTCTTAAACACAAGTAGCATCTACCACCATCAACAAGAAAGAGAGAACACAGCCCGACAATAGAAAAGCAGTGGCGTTTTAATGCTTCAAAATCATAATCTCTATGGTACTGACATCAACAACTAACTTAAGTCAATTCAGGTAGGTAGCCATATTGGTCTGACGCAGTCAAAATATATAAAAAATAAAATTAAAAATTGTCCAGTATCACCTTAGAGACCAACTAAGTTTGTTCTTGGTATAAGCTTTCATACAGTATCTGAAAAAGTGTGCATGCACATGAAAGCTTATACCAAGAACAAACTTAGTTGGTCTCTAAGGTGCTACTGGACAATTTATTTTTATTTTTTTATATATTTTAATTAAGTCAATTCATTTCAGTTGGTCTACTTGGAGGATGCTGTATCTAACTAAGATATGTTCAGAGTACAACAAGTGAAATGAATTAAGTTAGCCACTGATGTCAACACTGTAGTTCTACTTTTGAGTATCTTAGCTGCATTTACTCCAATACTTTGGCCACCTCGTGAGAAGAGAAGATTCCCTGGAAAAGACCCTGATGTTGAGGGCACAAGGAGAAGGGGACGACAGAGGACAAGATGGTTGGACAGTGTTCTTGAAGCTACCAACATGAGTCTGACCAAACAGCGGGAGGCAGTGGAAGACAGGAGTGCCTGGCGTGCTCTGGTCCATGGGGTCACGAAGAGTCAGACACGACTAAACGACTAAACAACAAGCTGCATAAAATGGTTGCTTCAAGAAAGGAACCCTCTCTGGCAACAGAGGGCACACACCACTACCCCAAAGAAGACAACTAGGAGGACAGCTTGAAGCACAGAGGGTGGTTCTGGGTTCTCTCTTCCTGCATCTTTCAGACCCAGAATACATGATTTTAGTGCCAACTCTGGCAGAGTCCCACAGAACAACTTTTGAGTAGGGTGAGGCAGCTCTGGCCAAGGAACTCTCCACCCCCTACAGGCAAACGCTTACATAGAAACAAAAACCAGTCACAAAGGCTGAAAGGTCAACAATACTGCCTCTACCCACTTCCACAGAATCTGAGGTACAAACAAAGGGATTTTTATATCTCTCTCTCTCTTCCCCTGCTGTCAGTTCTCCCGTTGAGGGCCTCAGATGATGGCTCCCATGTATGAGCCAAGGCACAAACAAGGAACATGGAGCCCATTTTGTCAATCACAACAGCTGGGCAGAGAAGAAGGGGGTTCAAGAGCCCTTTGCCTGTGCCTCAGAGAAAAGAGATGGGACTAACCACTATGCTGTGGACCACAAGGGAAAGTGAAGGCTGAAGTGTTGCTTCTGGCTACCAGTCACCTATCTCTACAGCAAACCCCTTCCCAGGCTTTAATGGTTGCGTTCAACGTTCTTACCCGATTTCAGACTGGAAATTTTGAAGATGGCACTTGGTTTTTCATTTGTGACAAAGCCCAGGAGCTGCCACACTGCCAGCCCGTTCTCATCGGGGTAGCAGAAGTAGACAGACCCACCCATTCCCTCTGGGAAGGGAACGGTCCCCAGCATGAAGACCACCACGTGGTTGATGCTGTCATAGTTGGGCAAGTCAAACACAAACTTGTCTTCTGCCACCTGCTGTGCAACCGTTTGCACCTACAAAAGAAGAGCAGGGAATGAAGCATGGATTTGAGCTACCAACATACCCACTGCCAGCCTGCAGTGGAATTAAAACTCCTTCCAGGAAAAACGAAGGATGCATTGAAATGGAGACTGTGCAGAAAAAGACAAAGCAGTGTGCCAAACAACTCTTCTACTATCTGTTCTCTGCAGGTGAGGACCTCTTGCAGATACTGTACCATCATAGCAGGAGGTCCATTCTGCACAAGATAGGAATTTCACCTTTCCGGTTATGCCACCTATCCTTTGGAATTCCCTCCTGTTAAACATTAGACAAGGCGCTGTCTCTGTTGTCTGTCTGTCACCTACTGAAGAGCTTTCTTATTCAGCAAGCTTTTTAAAGCACAGATCTTTTCCAACCTGCATCTGTACTGGAATTGTTTTTAGATGTTTCAGTTGTTTTATTGCTTGTATTTTTGCTGCTGTCCATTGAGAGTTGCCATTGTATTTATTTATTTATTAAAAATACAATTTTAAATGGGGGAAAAATATGCTGCCCGGTTAATTAGAAGCACTTTTTTCATTGACCAAAATATTTTTACTCAGTTAATGCAATCCATTAAACACTGCAGGCCTAGTTTTGTGCAACTAGTTTTAATCTGTTTTAGTCTATTGCAGTTTTAACCTGCATATTTTAAATCATGGTCTTACTTTTTCTTTTTTTTAAAAAGTGCTTTAATTGTTTTATCCCATTTGTTGACCACTGTTGAGGTTTTCCCCCTACAATCAAGTGGTATATAGATTATACCACTATATACCACCGTAGAAACCCCAAGTGCCCTCCCGTTCCCATAGCAACCCCCTTCCCCCCCTCTCCCCATCGTTTCCATAGAGACCCGGCAGCAAGGGGCCCCCGCCCACTCCGTCCTGCGCTGCCGGACGCGATCGCCACTCACCAGCCTACCCGCGACCAAGCAGCCAAACATGGCGCAGGGGGCTCCGCTCGCCGCTTCCTCGAAAGCCACGATCGGCCCAGGCGACCACCCCGGTGGGCCCTCCGCGCCACCGCCCGCCCGCCCGCCGAAGCTCATCCGGGGCAAACGGAAGGAAATGATTGGCATAGGGATAGGCTGGCATTCTTGCGCGTGTGTGGGGGATTTCAGGCATCCCGGTGGAGGACTACGTGTTCCAGTGCGCCGCGCTCGAACGTTCAGCGAAGCGGAGGACGCTGGGAAATGTAGTCTTGCAAGGAATGAGGAGGCTGGGATAGCGCAGGGAAAGAATGGGCCTTGGTTCTTTACAGGAACTTCCGGCCTAAAATCGAATTGTCTTCCTGCTCCAACAACTTCCCGGTGCCAAAACTTCTAATGTATTTTTAATCTTTTGTTGGAATCCGCCCAGAGTGGCTGGGGAAACCCAGCCAGATGGGCGGGGTATAAATAACTTTATTGTTGTTATTACATTATTGTTGTTGTTATTACAGGTAGGTTGCCGTGTTGGTCTGCAGTAGTCGAAACAAAACAAAATAAAAATCCTTCCAATAGCAGCTTAGAGACCAACTAAGTTTGTTATTGGTATCTGAAGAAGTGTGCAGGCACACAAAAGCTCATACCAATAACAGACTTCGTTGGTCTCGAAGGTGCTACTGGAAGGAATATTATTATTTTTAACATTAACATAACATAACATTAACATAGGTGCTACGACAACGACTAAACAACAAGGGGCTTTTCAGTACAGAGGTGCCACTGGCTAGTTTTTCCCCATGCCTAATGGAAAAGCTCCACAGCCAATATCTGCTGCTGTATTAAGCATGCAGGTTTTAAGGTTCAGCAGAATAATTTTTCAAGCACAACATAAAGTACCAACTGCAACTGTTTGGAGGAAGACCGAAATACAAAATTAATCCCTAAAACTATACAGAATTTTCCCACGCTGCTTCGGCATTCAATACTGCCGCGGGGCTAGGAACAGAATGTCAATGTCCTCAGCCTTTAATGTTGCTGAAGCACCTCACAGGGTTGGTGTGAGCCCTGCCGTGCACACAAACTTTGAGCTTCTTGGTGGAATATAAATGTAATAAATAAAATACGTTTTTAAAAAAGAACTGTAGGCTGCATCACTACAAAATTTGGGCATGGGAAGAGGGAGGGTTCAAGTGGCGAGTATTTTTACACACACAAATATCCCCGCAGATAGAAAACTAGATGGCAAGGAGGAAAGGGTCTACTGGAGGAAGTGTTTCAATGCTTCTCCACACAGAACATGCAGATCCTGACCTGCACCTGAGAAAAAGTAAGAGTCCAGGCAAGAATACCTCCTCAGTAAGAAATAGACCTTTGTAAAAATACAAATGTATGTTTTGGAAGAAATTATAGGTATACCATTCTGTGACTGCTTATTTTTTCTTGTGAGAAAGTGATCTGAGGAATGGGGGTTTTTTTGGGGGGGGGAGAGAATAAGTTAACACATATTTAGTTTTGTTTTTATTTCATCTTACCAAATTTAATACTTTTACATCTTGTTCCAACAGCTTCCATATATTACACATATTTCACACACACTTTATTCACATCTTGTTTTTATAAGGTTAAACACACTTTTAAAGTCTCTGAAGTTCATTTGTTCCCTTCTGTCAAAGATGAGGCAGCTGGAGAATAAAGGCCTTTTTAGTGGTAGCACCAGGGTGGTGGAGGCTCATCTTGCCTCTTCATCAACAGTTTTCAAACACTAAATGAAGCTTTATTTCGGCAGATGTTTGGGATCTACTGAACTTTGTTTTTAGTTCGTCTGCCTGTGCCTTGTCTTGCTTTTGTTAACAGTATTAAGTATTAAAAACATTTATTTTCGTAAAGCCACTATGTGGAATGAAGTGAATTTAAAAGCAATGGAAATACCCTAAATAAGTTCCAGGGCATTCTACACAAAAACAGTGGCTCCTTTTACCAACAACAGTTAGTTAACCAAGTTTTGTTATTTCATTTACTCTGCAATTCTCATTCAAAGTACAGTATGCCCATATCATATGCAGGAGTTGCATTCCATGCATTGCGCTTAGAGTCAAAATCACATACCTATAGTCAAAACACATTGAATGCAATGACAGGTAGAATTTGCCAATGTATTTTCCCCTGGATGCCCTTTTTTGCCAAGCGCTTGAAGCTGAATATGCACAAATTAAATGTTTGCAAATTGCAGGCTTACTGTAATCAGATGGGTATGAGGCAGAGAATTAATGTAAAGTAGTATAGTCTCTGGGAATTATGTGAGTAAAACTTTTGCTGGACCAAAACATTAAGGGTTGTGCGCACACACACACACACACACTGCATATATATATATATATATATATATATATATATATATATACACACACACACACACACACACACACACACACACACAGAGAGAGAGAGAGAGAGAGAGAGAGAGAGAGAGAGAGAGAGAGAATTCAAATTCTGAGCAAGAAAGCGGAAGGAAATGATTGGCACAGGGATAGGCGGGCATTCTTGCGCAACCTGTTTAATTATGCACATTTACTTAATTTTGTTTGCATAATTTACTTGCTTTTCTTCATGAAGGAGAAGGGCAGAGAGCCATATGGATAAATGTATCTGTCCCGGCCATTGAGAAATTTTATCGGTCACCCATCTTGGCTTCTGAGAGTTCCAAGTGGGCAGTGCTGCACCACTTTCATGTTTTCACTGTCATAAGGACAAAATCAAGGGCAACTTTCTCAGGAAGAATTCTGCACTCAATGTGCTTCTTGCATCCAGCAGAATTGTAGGGGACACCCATACTCATACAAGCTTATTTAACACATGGCTTAGCACAAGCAGCAAGTATATATACAGTACAAACAAACTTTACATACTACAAACACTGAATTAAAATGGGACAATAAACCAAACGTACAAAAATATTTTTATTAAAAAGCAGCAGCTTCTGAAAAAGGCAATGCTATCAAAAACCAAATGTAAACATTGCTAAGTTCAACTGATCGGGGTGGGAGGGAGGCTACTCTGAAAGCAGTTACAGTACTACCAAATCAGCTAATTATCCTTGAAACAAAAAGCAATACATAATTTTGTCATTCTCAAGTTGTAAGTAACTTATCGGAGCCTGTCCCAGCGCCAGATACTGGCATCATCACATACAGCTATAAGGATACTACTGTCTCTGCTAAAGCTGGTTTGTCGAATGGCAGCAGCACACTTTGGGTGAGTAAGAGTTGTACACCTATCAAAAGAGATAAAGCGTTATATTTATCTTCATTCACCACCATGTGAACAACAGGATATAAGACAACAGGCACAGTTCTTAACTTCATCCCTCCACCCTTTAAAAAACTTATCCAATTTCTCCCACCCCAAAATATACTAATTTACGGAAGCTTTCTGGGCTGTATCACTTTAGACTGAAGTTCGGAACTTATTTGATTGGATAAAAAGTTGATCCACATGGACAAGAAGCATGTGAAGCTTCTCAATATTCTTGTTTCCACATTCAGGGGGTGTTTTTAATGAAGGCACACATCATCTGGTGCCCTATTAAGTGGGATGACCCTGAAACAGGATTTTCTCTTCCAGACACCTATCCCAACTATAAATAAATCAAATACTGGAAAAGCTTAATCACAGATCTATGACGGGAAGTTATCATCCCCCCCCCCATCGGTCAGAAATTGGTGCATGTTCTCTTTGTTCCTATGAAATCATACACAAAGTTGTTCAGGATTCCCCACAGTCTCTTACACTGTTACCTTCCCAGAACAAAGGCAGCAAACTGTAATCCAAACTTTGAGAAGACAAACATGCTTATGGCCTGTACTTCTTTATTGCAACGTCCTAAGTTATGGTAAAGGGGTTGACTTGTCTGTTTTATTGTTGATAAGCAAGAACTGTGGTGCAAAGCTGGGGATTCAGAAACACTCACTTGGCCTTGTGAGGATCTTCTATTTCTAAGTCCCAGACGTAGAGCTTGCCAACTTGATTGCCCAATGCCAACATCTAAAAAAAGAACAGAAGATTTATGTAGCCAAATGCTGTGGTGATCAGAAAATGACTGTTTCAATATTGCACTCTACATGCAAACATAAATTTTATTTTGTTTTCTCAGCAGGTTCAAGAGTAAGTTTCCCTAGACAACTCAAGGACAGCACACCATCAGTCCCTTGAGGATTTCCAATCCCTTTGCCCACCTGGTGCACTCCAGCTCTGCTGGTCAAGACAGTTGGAAGCTGTTGTCCAAAACATGTGGTGGGCAGTGGATTGACTAAGGGTGCCCTCAGCAACTAATTAATTCATACTACAGTGGTGCCTCGCTTAACGAATGCCCTGCTTAACGAAATTTCCGCTTAACGAAAGGATTTTTCGAGTGGAGCTTGCCTCACTAGACGAATGTGTTTTACGAAAAATTCGTCTAGCGAATCGCGGTTTCCCATAGGAATGCATTGAAATTCAATTAATGCGTTCCTATGGGCAAAAAAAAATTCAAAAAAATTCAATGCATTCCTATGGGATTCGCTAGACGAATTTTTTCGCTATAAGAAAAGACCCATGGAATGAATTAATTTCGTCTAGCGAGGCACCACTGTACACATTTTGACAATTAAAGAAGCCAAAGTCAATATAGGGTATCCTTCCTTACTACACTTCTGGAGGTAATAGGCTTTGTTCCAAAAGAATGATAGACTATGGTTTAAGTGCAGCTTTCCCCAGCCTTGAATCCTCAGATGCTGTCAGACAGCATCGTCCCCAATCATCGTCTATGTTGTTTGGAGATTAGCATGGCTATAGTCCAAAGACACCTGGAGGGCTATAGTAGGGGAAAGCTGGTTTAGAGTTGCATAAACGTCTCATGCTCATGAGCTCCCCTAGGATGGCTGCAAAGAGGTCAGTAACTTTTCCTTGATCTGAACGTTCCCCTCACCTCTGCTATATTATGCAAGCCACCTTGTGAGGGCTTTGTCCTTAAAATATCTGAATGAATACAATATCCTCCTCCAGGACACCTTTAACTCCCTTATTGTCCAACAAACCTAGCTGTCTAAGATAATCTCCTGTTATTTTTAATTATTGTTTTTAACAATATGGTATTAACTTTTCTCCTTTTGCATCTCTTAATATCCACACTGTGCATGTGCACCCACACTTGCTGACCCGCTGAAGCCTCGCTTACCAGGGTCACACAGCTGTGGCTTCCAGGTTATTGCAAGAGCTCTCGTCAGAATCCGGAAGTGCCCCTTGGTTTCCACTGCCTGAGGCGACTCTCTCAGTGTGCCTCACGGATGGACCGGCCCCATAGAAGAGTATACTACCCATTATGGTTTACGCACAACAGCCATATTTTATGACATATGGCATATCCGCCTACATATATTACAAAATATGGGAGCCTCAAGCGCGCATGAGAGGCAACAGTGCCAGCTGAATTTCACCTGTGCACTGGACTAATCTTAAATAACCTTGCTTCATCTCTGCCTTGGCCCTTACCTTTTGCCAGAAATCCATTGAAAACCTCATATACCATATATCGCACTGACTGTAATCAAATCGTCCTAAAATGGTCACATTAGATTCGCTGGCCTTTATTTTATCTATGTCATCTTCCATTTTGCCTGGTTTCCAGCATACAATGGCATTTTCACACGACTGTGGACAGAAGAAAAAGAAGGCTTCAATATAACCCTCAAAACATTTCCACGCTCAGATCCTGCACATGAAAATGTGGAGTAGATAGACTGCTTTAGGCCATCAACAGTATTTTTATTGTGGGGAGAGGAGGCATGCTATTGGGATTTTTAAAAAATAGTAGGAAGATACCCTTTCAGTAAATTTTGAAATTTTCCTATTCTCATCAATTAAATAACTTTTAAATCTTCAGAAATCAAAACATAAATGTGACATTATTGAAACTGAAGCCATCCTACCTTGGAAAGTATCAGATCTCCTAGCCATCGCACACAATCTACATAATTTCTATGTATATCTCTGGTGGAGAAGTCAGGAAAGTGAATTTTTTGAGAAACAAATGGCCTGCAAAGAGAGAGTTGATGCATCTGATCATTGCAGTTGGGCAGAGGAAAGACACAACTGCAGGAGCTTGGGATGCAATGACAATAGAGGTGGAATAATTTATATTTCCATCCCACCAAAATAAAAAATATAGGTCACTGGCTGAATTCAAATGTAAGAAGCCACGTTCTTACATGTCCTCTCTTCAACTCTCACTTAACCCCCCCCCACTCAACTTCAGCAAAGCCTATATTTGTTTTTTAAATCACCATTTCCCATGCTATCAGAACTGAAAAACTATGGTTTAAGGGTTTCCACCAAAACTTTCAATGATATTTTTGCTAATATAGCTTAGTAAAGCCTTCAAACTTACAATGAATCTTAACAAACAATAAAATACATCATTTTAAACACTGCAGAGCTTGTCCTGCAAAAAAGGGGAAAGTGGAAAACTGACATTTAAACTGCAATCCTATATCCACTTAACTGGAAGTAAAGTCCCACAGAGCACTATGGGACTTTATTCTGGATACAGTGGTACCTCTACTTACGAATTTAATGCGTTCCGAACGCACATTCGTAAGTCGAAAAAAATTGTAAGTCAAATCCCATAGGAATGCATTAGGAGAAAAAATTCGTAAGTCAAAGCAACCCTATTTAAAAATTCGTAAGTAGAAAAAATCCTATCTAAACCGCATTCAAGATGGCGGACGGAGCTCCGTTCGTAAGTAGAAACATTCATAAGTAGAGTTATTCGTAAGTAGAGGTACCACTGCAGTCACATACAGTGGTACCTTCGTTCTCGAACTTAATCCATTCCGGGAGTCTGTTTGGCTCCCGAAACCGTTCAAAAACCAAGGTGCTGCTTCCAATTGGCTGCAGGAACTTCCTGCACTCAAGCGGAAGCCGCGTCAGATGTTCGGCTTCTGAAAAATGTTCACAAACCAGAACACTTACTTCCGGGTTTGCTGCATTAAGGAGCCGATTTGTTTGACAACAAAGCCATTCGGCAACCAAGGTACTACTGTATAGGTTTGCACCAGTGGCCTAATTTGCATATCACAGTTCAATACCATGAACACAACAATCTCACCTATTTTTAAAGCCACAATCGTTGGGGCTTATCACTACGTCCAAATCAGGGATCAAGGTTTCAGTCCAACCAAACCACAATCTGTAGCTAAAGTTCGTCCTTGGCTTACTGATCATGGAGAGAAATAAACTGTAACTCCTAGTTCAGACAAAATGCTACGCCAGAGGTCATGGCTTGCATACTGGTAGGGCAAAACTATGAAATAAATAAAACTGGCATGTTCACGGTAAATCATTACCTATGATTTACCACTGACATGGCAACTGGACCATACCTGACACGGGAGGGAAAAAACTTCAAGCAATTTACAGCCTCATTTCAAGATCTAACCACTTGCAAGTTTCAAAAGGTGTTGATATATAATTTCAGTGATGAGCTGAAGGATATACTGGGGTGAGGAAAACATCATATTAGGATTGGGACTGCCCTTACCTGTTGGTTTTATTGGGATTGTATTCATAGGACTCTTTGATTGCATTGATCATTCTCTTTGAATTGATTCGCCAGAGTTTCAGGGAGTGATCCATGCCACAAGACATAATTTTCTCACCAAGGAGGTCATAATCCTATACACAGAATGTAGCAACTTCAATTTTGCATACAAGATTAAAATAAAATAAACAGTGAAGCCTCCAGATTATACAAATCAGGTTATTAGTGATCCTATTAAGCAAATTTCCATTTCCTGACCTATAATTAAAATGCAAACCGTTTAGCTAAGAAGGGAAATAAACTTGGGAGCGGGGGTAGGACAGCACTGATAAATTTCAAGCTGCTCAACAGTTTTTCACTTACTGCACTTAAAACTTCATCCCTGTGTCCTTCTACTCCTCCAAATATTGCAACCAAAGTGTCTGTTTGAATGTTCCACAGTCTCAATGCATGATCTAGTAAAAAGGGGAGGGGAAACAGAAAAGTTAGACTCCATCATCTCACAATAAACGCAATAGCAGTATGTTCTGATCAACTAAGTGGTTCAACCCCAAAACTGCATACAAACTTATTGGCTTGGTTCACATGCATTGCTAAGGCAAACCATGGCTTGGCAAAGTCATGGCCTCCCCCCCCCCTTCTCCATCATTTTGCTGCTGTGCTGACTCAGCCATGGTTTGGATTAATGCCATCTGAACCTGGACTCGTTGCTTTCTTCAGACAATTAACAATGGTTTGAAAAACAATGAGCCCATATTCGGACAACATGCAAAGCCAAACCATGGCTCAGTGCAGTACTACACAGCAAGACAACCAGGGACGAGCAAATCGGCGGCAACCTCCTCTCAAGGCTTGTTCCCATAATGTAGCTGAGCCATAGTTTAGTGCAGGCACCCCCAAACTTCGGCCCTCCAGATGTTTTGGACTACAATTCCCATCTTCCCCGACCACTGGTCCTGTTAGCTAGGGATCATGGGAGTTGTAGGCCAAAACATCTGGAGGGCCGCAGTTTGGGGGATGCCTGTTTTAAACTGTTCTAACCCACCCTTGGATATAATGGATATATAATCTAAATTAATGGGGGGGGGAATATGAAGATGCTGTTATATGTACTGAAAGCTAATTTCTGAAAATGCGTTGGGTAGTTTACATTTCAAAATGCATTCTCCTTCTCACACCAATTTGAGTTTCCTATTTGGGATGTTGTGTGCATTTTTGGTATCACCCTTTCCCCCTTTTAGCTCTTACAGAACTCACTACCAGATCGTTCCTAAACATTCGAAAGGAACCTACTTCCATACCTTTGCTGACAGACAAGAGAAGATTTGGATCCCTGGGATGAAATTTCAATTCGTTGATTGCGTTACCATGGCCCACATAATGCTACAACAGAATTCAGAGGTCAGGTTATTCCCTCCACATCTCTGTATTTTTTGCATCAGAACGTTAGAACTACTTTTGAACATTAATATTTAAATATTGGACCAACTCACCTTTATGCACTGCATTGTAATGGGATTAATTATCCTAATAATGCCCCTTGACCCAGCCACAGCCAGAAGGGGGTGGCTTGTATTGCTATCATAGGTCCATGCACAAGTATAAAAGTTTTCATCTGCCTGAAGTGTGCAGTTAAGGGCTAGACATGCACCTGTGGAATGTCCTACTGCCCACCATTTATTTAACCAAAAACATTTAAACATAAACAAAGCAGCCTACAGTTCACAAAGCAGAAAGCCAAGTGCTGCCCCCTACTGGGCTTATGTGAAAGTGCAGAGAATGGTTGGAAGCAACCCATCAGTGGGAAAACTGAGAAACCACTGGCCTGGAAGGGGCCATTCTGCAATGAACTCCAAAATTTGACGTGGAAGGAAATCGTTTACTTTCACCATATTAACTGAAGTTAGTCTTGCAAAGTGTTTCTTTAACTGTATTCTCATGAAGCAGGGGAAGCTATGAAACCATTCTCAAACCAGCCCTAGAAGCACAGGCGTAGTAAAGGATACATCGGCATCCACATAAGACTGTAGCAACCGTATTTCTCCTTGCGAATGACATTCATATAAAGTAACCTGGAGGTGGATAAAGCACAAGAAATTAGAGAGTTCCCGATTCCCACAGCTGAACAACTCTACACAGTGTATAGAATTAGTCATATAATATTTAAGTTTCCATCCACTTCTAGTGAGAGCGATGGAGGCCAGTCCATTAGGACAAATGGAACACTGCTGCCCCACCAAACTCAATCTGCCCACCAACCTCATTCAGCCTGAAGCCAGCCCTCACCTGCCTGCCTTTTCTCCCTACTTGCAACCAGTCAAAGGGGTGGCCCTACTTGTGAGCTTCCCCCTCCTCAGTTTCAGTATTGCCCTTGCAGAACTCAGCAGAAGAGGCAGATGGGGACAAAAGTAGAATTAGTTGGCATGGCTTCGCATTGGCTGCACCTGTCACTGAATTGGGTTCTACCTACTGTTGGTCTCCCTACCTTCCACTCTACCAGTCCCAAAGGGCACTATCACTGATTGAGGGGGACATAATGACTTCATTTGTGTGCATTCCTAATATATCACCAGGTCAGCAATTTCCTTGTCCTCAGGCCTGTTCAAACCACAAGACCTTCTCTTTTGTCTACAGTGAATGGGTCTCAGGTTCCTATGCTACCTGTAATATATGAAGTCTAGTTACAGAACTTTTTTAAAAAAATCTTTGCTGGAAGTTATTTAGCTAAAATGAGCAGTTATTACCAATTGTGAAAACAACTACCTTTGAGAGGAGTGCTTGATTATAACGCAGCTGCAGGAAGCTAACTGTTTCAAGGCTTATGTAGTTTTTTTTCACCTACTACTTATTGACATCGCACTACTTGAGCAGATTGCAAATGTCTCTTTTGAGGTGTTTAAATATGCTGCCAGGCCCGGGGGGGGGGGTTATTTTAAAAAGCAGGATTTTGACATTTTACTTCAGCTGCACACCCAATGGACAGACAAATGATTTTTCCTTTCAAACCCAACTTTTATACGCAACTGAGTATGAGCATTGTCAACACACCTTCAACTGGAAGTGTTCCTAGCAAACCCATGTATATGCTTATCTAGGACCGTGGCCATCTGCAGCTACATTTGCACTATACTATCATACCACATCACAAAACTGTATAATTTGGCTCTTGGGATCAGAAATAATGCCTAGAGTTTGAAAAGAAAAACCCACAAGATATTTTTCAACGTTATGAAAAGGAAGCAAGATCTTGGAAAGCTGTAAATGAGTGAAATGTAAAATAAGTTTCAACATGTCACTCACTCTGTTACTGCCAACAGTAGCAAACACCAGGGGGTCGCCTTCCTTGCTGTGCCAGTTAAACTGTACCCCAAACAATGGCAGACTATGGTCTTCCTGAAAACGAAAAAGGTGTAAGAAGAATTGGCTTCAAAACAAAAGTTGTGAGAGAGAAGACAAATGCATTCAATATACTTATATTTAGGACATTTCTTTTCAGGGCAGAAGTACACATTATGTGCACTATGGGGATGCTGCTGGGAAAAAACAGCATTCCAATGATGACCTCTCTCCCTGTCATCAGTACCATTTTGGAACACTTACCCAGGTTGCAATGTTATCACTTCCATCAGCCCTAGCCAGGGTGGCCAATAATCAGGGATCATGGGAGATGTAGTCCAAACACATCTACATGGTCCTACATGGTCACAGGTTCCCCAACCCTGATGCAGAATGAGGGAGCAGAAACATACTGCATGGCATCATGGGGAAGTATTTCCAAGTGGTACAAGGAAGTTATTTTTGGTGGCAACACTATTTCACCAACACTACTAGGCTAAGGTGACTTGTCTGCATTAGCAGAATTTTTTTGAACAAACCTTAGAGATTGAGAGGAAGGAGTGTTGCCCATGGGACAACTCTATTAGTAAGCCATTCATTAAAGCAATGCCTGCCAGAATCAAATTGTGTCCAGCCTACTCCAAGAAACCTAGGTATACTAATTTGCATATGCTAATTAACCCACTGTAGGACTTGCTTGTGAAGGGTGTATAATAAATGCAATAATAAATGAATAAATGGCACAATTTTCCTTCCAAGTTTTGAGTTTTCCAACCAAAGTTATGAGCATGGACTAGGATGGAAATGGAAAAATAGGGCTCAACAATTGGTAGGAAAAGAAACTAAACAAGAGCATTGCCTTTCCAATCTCACTAGAAGTCTTATTCCAATTTATGATTCAGAACGCTAGGAACTGGGAGTGGGCAGGAGTACAGTATTAAAGAATATAACTATAAACACTGACTTTTCAAGGATTCCAAATACCGTGTTTCTCCAAAAATAAGACACCATCTTATATTTATTTTTCCTTAAAAACAACAACACTATAGCTTATTTTCAGGGGATGTCTTATTTTTTTATTAAGTATGGTACAGTTTAACCTACAAGGTTAAACTGCCTATCACTATGGCTTATTTTGGGGGTATGGCTTATATTCCTTGAATGCTTAAAAATCCTGCTATGGCTTATTTTATGGCTACGTCTTATTTTCGGAGAAACAGGGTATCATGTCAGATTTTAAATAACTCAGCAACACACACAACATACAAATTATCCAGTCTTAGTGAAAACAAGTATGTTACCCTTCTCACAATGTTTTACTGGGAGTTGTAGGGAACAGCTCTGTGCAACCTTCCCCAACCTGGCCCCCTCCAAATATTTGGACTACAGTTCCCATCATCCCTGATCACTGGCCATGATGATTGGCACAGATGGGAGCTGTGAGAGTCAAAAACATCTGGGGGGCACCAGGTTGGGGAAGGCTGCCCTGACAAAAGAACACATCTTGCATGTGTAAAGGGCTCAAGCATAAATTCCCACACCACCAATTAAAAGGATCAGAGCACATAGCAGGATATGCTGTAACAAATATAGCAATCTACAAACACCACAGACTTTTGATAATCTTTTGAAAATAAAACTTTTGATAATTTTTTTCCTGCTAAGCGCCTTCTCCCCAAGACAGACATGTGCTGTAACTGTTTTGGCATTATATTTTCAAAGGTCTCCAGGCATACACTTTTATTTCAAAAGAATTCGGCCTTCACCTTCAGTGGCTGATCTTAGCCACCCGAAAAGAGAGACTACACCCTTCAGTTTCCTGTTAGTTGTTAAAACATAGCTTGCTTTCCCGTGGTACAAACTTCAAGTAAAGGCAACAAGTGAAACATGTACAAAAACATGCAAAGAACATTTAGAATAGGAGTTTTGGACTGATCCAAGAGAAAACACTGCTTTAAGCTTTAAAGGAGTGCAATGCTGAAAAATAGCATCAACATGATAGTGATTACTATCTGCAGGATGTGTCCATGAGCTATTTTACCTGCTGCCACAGAAAGAGAAATTATTATATTACAAACAATATATGGGCAACTCTCATCTTAGGTGGGGGTTAAGTTCCAGAGATAGTGCATAAAGCCAAAATCACATATAGTCAAAACACATTGGATTCAATGGCGGGTAGGAATGCCAAAGTCTATTCCTCCGGACGCCCACCCCCTTTTTAATTTTTATAGTTTTTTTGCCAAGTGTGTAAAGCTGAATGCACACAAGTTAAATGTGTGTGTGTTGCGAGGTACCCATACTTTAAATTTCTCTAATGCTGCTTCTGATTTTCCCTCCATACGAGCACGGCCACTAGCTTACATGGAGAAGCTATTTGTCATGTAAAGTACAAGAAGCCTGTTCTGAGGCAGCATTCTCCTGAACACAAGATCCTTGTGGACTGCCCAGAACCACCACCTGAATCACTGAAGTACAGAACACTGTTATAAAGGCAGCAAGCAAAATTCTAATGAGATGTCTGCTGAAAAAATACCTTGAGGCTGTTTACACATTTGAAGGAGTATTTGCATTTCTTTGACTTCCATTTTCCTTTCCCCCAGCTTTTTCTTCCTGGAGCATTGGGGGTGTTTGTAGGGGTGTCAGGGCGTTCAGTGTTCGTACCACTCTCTATGCTAACAGCATCATCCTGAAAGCATAAAGAAGGATGGTTTTCAAAACAGATCACGATCCACATTCACAGCAAACAAGCTAACTTACTAAGTGAAGGAAGATCCTCCACCTACTTCAGAACAAGGAGAGAACCTTGTGCAGAAATAGAGGATACTGAGCAACTAAGAATAGTCAATGGCAATAGGCAAGATGATTCACACGTTCAGAATATGAGTGGGCCAAGGTGATTTGTCATTTGTGATTTGCCACAGATGGTTAAGGATTTCTGTTGCCTGTTTTAAACAAAAGCAGCAACAAAACAATTATTTCCCCCAACTGCCCCTAAATTATTCCACTGAAATAAAAAAAAGTTTGCAGAAAGCAGAAATTGATTTTTGTATTGAAGGTCTGTGAGCTCCTTTCAGTTCAGGGACTCAAAGTAAACACCTGTACTTAGACTTCTTTAAATCCAAGTGTATGACTTTTGTGCCTAGCCCTGGTTGGTGAATCCTGGGATACTAGTGAAAAACTAAGTAGATGTCACAGAAGAGGTATTGAACCTGCGTTCTTGCCATCAGCTTTACTTTCTTTTTAAAACAGAGATGACATAGGTAGAAACTTTAGATGCCATTGAAATTTATTTTCATAGAATCATAAGAGTTGGAAGAGACCACAAGGGCCATCCAGTCCAACCCCCTGCCAAGCAGGAAACACCATTTTGCCTACCCATCTCTTCCATTCAGAAACAAATTTCCTTCCACAGAGAAAGCTAGCAAGTCAGTGAGAAGAGTTATAGTCTAGCTTTATCCCTGACATGCTAGTTTTCTATATGCAGATAACTGGAGTAGATACAGAGAAGGTGGATAACACAGAAGCCTAAATATAATCAATGCAAATTATTTTAGCCCAACTCTCTTCCTAACTCATTCTGATATTCTATTTATAAAAGCAAGTGTAGCAAGATGGCAAATATAGAAGCCTAGATTCCAGGAGGAAACGGTTCTAGATTAGAATTCTTCTTGGTACCATTGCTGTCTAGGGGTCCTTCTTTGATTTGTTCTCATGACCAAGCACTCCACCCACCTGCAGCCTAAAAGCCTAGAACAAAAGCATCCCCCACACAGGTAACCACCTGCATATGAACAACATTGGTTTCCGAACAGCAGCAGTGTATAATCAAGAGAACACCCGCCAGATGCTGTGGCCTCCCAAATCCCCAATCAGCCCCAGCCAGCTGCATAGACCTTCCACCTTCCAACCTGCTTTCCCCCACCTGGCTCCTGATGCTGGTGGGCTACAGCTTCCATCCTTCCTTACCACTGGTCCGAGGGCCACTGGGAGATCACCATCAATTTCATTTACACATTGCTTCCCATGAAGCACCCCAAATAGGATAAAGGTCTAGGAAGAGGCTGCAAACCCTTCAGGGCAGCAGGTTGGAGGGGGGAGGCTGCCTTGCAGTGGGGGGGGGGTGAACCACAACTCCCAACAGCCCCAGAAACAACAGCCCCCCTCGGGAGATTGTGGACTCTCCTTCCTTGCAAGGTAAGCAGAGGCTGAGTGGCCATCTATCATGGATGCTTAAAGTTGATTATTCCTGCATTGCCGGGGGTTGGACTAGATGACCCTCGAGGTCCCTTCCACCTCTACAACTCTATGACGGGAGTTGCAGTTCAGCAATACCTGGAGGCTCCCACACACTTGCCCTAAGGGAGCCTCAATGTGGTGAACAGTGAAGAGTGCCTGGCTAGGACCTGGGTTCAAATCCCTACTCAGCTATGAAGCTGGCTGGGTGACCTTGGAGCCAGTCACCCGCTCTTAGCCTAACCTACCTTGTGAAGATAAAAAGGGGAGAGGGAGGAACCATGTGCACCACCCGGAACTCCTTGGAAGATAAAGGCGGCATATAAATATGTAAATTAATAATAAAAAATAAACAGGACAGCCATGACCTCAGACCCCCCCCTCTCAGGGGGCGGAGAGAGAAGACCACCAGCCCCCCCCCGCGTTGCTAAGAGACGCACTAGGCCCCAGGCCTGAGAGAGGGGTGTCTTCCTATCTCAGGGCCCCCCGCTCACGTTCTCGTCGCCGGACAGGTCCCCCGGGTTGCTGTTCTCGTCGCTGCTCAGCTTCTGCTTCTTCGCCGGCATCTCCGCTCCCGCCGCCTCCTCCACCCCCGCGGACGATGCTGCTGCCGCCTCCGAAGCCGCCTCTCCTCTGCCTCCGCCTCCTCTCCGCCGCTCAGACATCTTCCCCGCCCCTCATCCCCGCGGCCGTAAAGCGCGGCGGAGGCGGTGTCGCGAACGGCCAGGTTCCGAAAGCGTGAGGGTTGGTGGGGGCGGGAGAGTGGTGACGGAGACGGACGTGGGGAAAGGGGGCGGGGCGAGGAAGGCGAGAGAGAGCGTTCACTTGAGCTTAACTGCTCCGCCACAAAGCACGCCCGGCTTTCCACCCGCCCCTTGGCGTCGTAAAAAGTTTAAAAGAGAGAGAGAGAAAGAGCGCGATGCGAGGCGGCAGAAAGAGAAGGGAGTGCGGTGCGTTAGGGGAGGGAGAGGAGAGGGTGGCCGTTGGCCGTTGGAGGGCGCGCGCGCACTTCAGGGAACTGGGTGTGATTTTGATTTACAGTACAGTATTTTATTTTTTTGCGTGCTTGGTGGGTCACGTCCGCACACGACGTTCTTTTAAAGCGGCCTTGCACCCAGGGCCGGATTTAGTTTTGATGAGGCCCTAAAGCTACTGAAGGTAATGGGGCCCTTTATATATCCAGCTGTCCTTTGTCAACAACAAATTGCCGCTGTTTTTTTGTGTTGAATATACAGTATGCTATAATTTGTAGACCTAATAGGTATCTAAAGCCATTTGCGCATAACAAAATATGTATTACAGTATATCAAAGTAATTGTTTAACTGAAATACAATTAAGTATATTAATAGTGAAATAATTATTAAGCTCTAACTTAAAGTTATTTTTTATTCATAACAAACTTAATATGCAAGAGAGAGTGGGGCCCTAAACTATAGCTTGTTTAGCTTATACTAAATCCAGCACTGCTTGCACCACTTTCAAATGGCTTTCCTTAGTAATTTTTCTTTCTTTTTGGTTGCCACTCACCTAACAATCAATAAAACCGATTAAAGACATTGCCAGTTTGCCACCAAAAAAAATCCTGCCAAATTAATACAACAGTACTGTGGGTTGTTCTGGTTTTGTGAAAGGACACTCTCCCCCCCCCAGCCACAATTTTCAGCACCTTTAATAAACTACGTACAGTGTTTATCCATAATTTGCATCCCATTCATGTCAATCAAGTCCCGCTGGGGATTGTTATAAACTACAACTCCCACCAGCCCCAGCAAGCATGGCCAAATGACAGCGATGATGGGAGTTGTAGTTCAGGTACCTCTAGAGCAGGCATGTCCAACAGGTAGATCGTGATCTACCGGTAGATCACTGGACATCTGTGGTAGATCACCGGTAGATCAGTGGCTCCCCCCAAAGAAGCTTAAAAACTTTGGCTGCCCTAAAAAAAGCTCAACATCTTTGCCCTGCACCCCTAAAATGACCTGCACCACAAAAAACAGGGCTTTCCTTCCTAAAACAAAAAGCTCAACGTCGCTTTCTTCCCTAAAGAAGCTCAACAACTTTCATGTGAACCCCCCAAAACAGGGCTTTCCTTCTTAAAAAAAAGCTCAACAACTTTGACATGAACCCCAAAGGGGGGGGTAGATCACTGCCAGTTTTTAACTCTGTGAGTAGATCGTTGTCTCTTGGAAGTTGGCCACCCCTGCTCTAGAGGGCAAAGGTTCCCCACATCTGCTTTAACTAGAGCAGGATTTAGGTTTGATGAGGCCATAAGCTACTGAAGGTAAAGGGGCCCTTGATATATGCTATATGGCAATTTATAGACCTAATAGGTATCTCAAGCCATTTGCACATAACAAAATATGTATTTTATCAAGGTAATTGTTGAATTGAAATACAATTAAGAAGTATATTAATAGTGAAATGCAATTAAGAAGAAGTATTTTGGGAAATCTGGCATTGATAATCCTATGCATGTGCAGAGTTGTGCTGTAAAGCAGAGATCAGCAGGTCATTCCTTCCCCCATTTTGTGTGGAAAATGGGGATGGGAGAAGCTTCACCCCACAGCTGTAAAAGACACAGATCTTCTTTCCATAATGCTAAAAGTGCAATCTGTGACAAGGCTGCAAGCAAGGTCTTGCCTGGGAGTAAATCCCATTGAAGTGTTTGAACACAACAGGGCTGTCTTCTGAGTAGGCATGTATAAGATTGCCTTGCTTGTGGCGATTTTCACAAACAAAAAGACAATGGTTTGCTGCCCCAGTGTGGCCCCCAAAATTGGTAGCCTATCGCTTTAAGAAAATGCTAAGAAAATGCTGAAGCTGGGTGTGGCGTTTGCCATTCTTTGGGAATAAGACTGTCAGGCGGAGATAAAAGGGTTAACAAGCTGACCAATAGGAAGTCCGGAGGCAGAGCTTATTGGCTTTTAAGACTCAGCCCAAGGTGGGGGGGGGGTTAGCAGTTGGGAGGGTTGGTGTGTGGATCTTTGTGGTGGGGAGTTAGAGTGAGTTAAAGACAGACATAACACTGAGAGGATAAAGTGTAACAGTGTATTGAATATCTAATCTTGTAGGTGTTTGAAATAAACTCTTAATATTCTTTATTAACTTTAATCCTGACTGAGACTCGGTGTTCTACCAGGGGATCCTGGTTGGTGGCAGCGGAATAGTGGTGTACAGGTCAATAGTCCGTGAAACAACTGGGGGCTCTGTACAGAACACAACAGGGCTTTCTTCTGAGTAGGCATGTTTAAGATTGCCCTGTTTTCACAAACAAAAAGACAGTGGTTTGCTGCCACAGTGTGGCTCCAGCAATTTTTCGGCCTTTGCCGAAGTGAAGAATGTTAGAGTTGCTGGAGCTTTTTAGCTATGGTTAAATTTTCTTATTCTTTATTTCTATTGATAGAGTCCGTTCCTTTGAAAAAACTGGAGTCCAACCAGTGAAACGGGAAGACTTTTAGCTAGCAACCCGTCCGACAGACAAGGACAACTGAGGAACTTTGCTTTAAACATCATATCCATGAGCGTTCATTGTACAATCACCTAACACTATATAGGATTTCAAAGTGAATTTTTGCACTTTAAGAGTTGACTATACTTGGAATGTATGCCATAGGCTATAGCCATTTAAGTGATTTTTGTTAGCTCATGTTATTTTCAGTTATATTTTTGTTATAATATCACAGTTTTTGTACATTTTGTATTGGTTATTATTTCCGTGATTGTCTGCTTATTATTGCACATGGCGGGGTGAAGAGAGCTCAGAGAGCAGCGAGTCATCATCTGAGAGTGAGGATGAGGCTCCCTCAGTTCCAGTAATCCAGAAGAAATTGCAAACTCCTCAGCCTCCCGCTGGAGCCAGACAAAATCAGATTGATAAACCAGGCACCCCAGCGAAAGCCGCGTTGAGGGCTTGAAGGGGAAGGAGATGGAGAGTGAGAGCAGCAGCTCATCTGACAGTCAGGATGAAATGATTCCTCCAACACAACATAACCTGCCATCTCCTTTCGCAATCAAGGCAAACGCTGCACCTCAGGTGTTGTCTGCTGCAAAGTCCCTGCCCCCACCAGGAGGACCACTTCAGAAGGCCCAGGAGAGTGAAGACAGTAGCCAGGATTCTAGCGATGAGTCTGACTCTGAGGAAGACAAAGTGTTCACCCAAAAACCAGCTCAGGAGACTCAGAAACCCACACTCGCTCCTGCGAAAGCTCCAGCTGCAAAGATGGCAGGTGCCACATCAGGCAAAGCAGGCAACGCTCAGCCAGCAGGAAAAAGTTTGGACAGGAAGCCCAATGAAGTCTGCAGCTGCCTCTCTCTAGAAGGCTGCAGAGAGGTCAGAGACCAACAGCTCTGATTCTTCAGAGGATGAGGTGGTGGCTGCAAACCCTGTGAAACTGCCCCCCATTCACCCCTTTTTTCTGCCGAAAGCAGTAAAAACAGCTGCTCCTCCAGTGAAACATGCACAACAGGCCAGCTCCAGTACACCGAACTCTGTTTCCACCAAGTGCCAAGGACCTGCTGTAGTAAGAATGGGGAAGGTGGAGCAGAGCTCCTCCAAGAAGCCTAAACTAAGCCAGGCTCTGATAAACCCGATGGGATCCTTAAGCACAAGGAGAGTTCCTCAGATAGCACAGTTCCTCAGATAGCGAGGAGGAGACATTGACAACTGCCAAGCAGATCCCACAGCCTGCAAGGATACCACAGAAACAAGGAGTGGGGGAGAAGCCAGAGAGCTCATCTGAAGCGACCAGCAGTGCTGAAGACCAGGAGGCTTCGCAGTCCCTCTTAAAGGGCTTCATGGGCCGTATAAAGACCCCACTGCCCACTCTGCCAAAGGGTGCTGCTCCTGCGCTATCTAGACAGAGTTCCAGAAAAGCCGCCTCTGCTCTTCGTAGTCCTCCCATCAGCATGGCTTCTGGCGACAGCTCTGCCAGTGACAGTAGCGACTCAGATGTCGATGCTAAGGTAATAGTTGGGCAGAAGACAAGAGATTGGCCCGTTACCCTCTTCTGGAAAGGAAGTGGCAAGGACTAAGGGGGCCGCAGCAAGGAAAAAAGGAGCGGGAAGCATCAGCTCCAAAGCCGCCTCTGCAAAGAAAGTTGTCACAAAGGCTCAGTGTAGTGAGATTGGAAAACCTGTGTGTCCAACTTTGGTTCATGGAACGTGGGGCATTGTGGGATAAGTAAAACTGCAGCCTTCTGGGGGAAAGGATCGTTTAAAGTGAATTCCTCCTTACACCTCTGGGTCAGCTAATTGCTTTCTGACTCTCTGAGCAGGGGAGATGCTTATCTGATTTACAATACAAAAGTATGAACCCAGTGCAGTTGTGATTTAAGATGTGTATTGGGGCTGCAAAAATACGCTGGTAAAAGTACGCAGAGCTGCCAAATCTTCCAAGGCTGAGGCAAAAGAGAAGCCGCCCATGAAGCGAAAGCTGGCAGCTGGGGATGCTGGCCTGAGCGAGCCAAAGGGAAAGAAGCTGAAAGCATAGAGTGGCATAGAGGTGCCGAAAAAGCTGAAGAAGAAGAAAGCCAAGTCTTCAACCGGCAGTGAAAAACCAAAGAAAAAAGGCAGCAAACCAGTGTGCCCTATGCGAGGAGAAAGGTCATTGGAAGAACACATGCCCTGGGATTCTCAACTTGTTGGAAGCTGTATGGGCCCCGAAGGAGGTGGCAGTAATGCATTACAGAGCACATCATTAGAGTAACCCCATCATCCAAATGGGACACTTTAGAGCAGAGCAGGCCGCCAGGCAGGCCAACACGGGAGCGTGGGAAGATGAGAATGACCTGCAGATGGCTCTGAATGAACTCTGAAAACCCAGTTTGACAGGAGACTCATATGAACTAGACAGAGGCTCTTCCTATTGCCCTGTTCAGAATTCACTGTAGCCCTAAGAAAACCCTGAAATTGTCACCTTTTGAATTGGAATATGGCAGGCGCCCACCAATTTTTCCTGCGGGTCAACAGTGGGTTGGTGGTTGTCGGAGGGGCATGCATTACGTCACCAAATGCAGTCTCTCTCCTGTGTTTTGTTTCATCTCTGCAGGTGGGTCCTTGAGCCTACCTTTTAACAGCCTCTCTGAACCAGTGCACCAGTTCCAACCTGCAGTAACATCTGGCTGAAAGAGTGGAAGGACGAACCATTGACATCGCGCTGGCAAGGACCATTTGCCATTTTTGCAGACCACACGGACTGCGATTGCTGGGGTTTCTCCTTGGGGTCACCATTTTCACATTAAAAAGTCTGTAGGCACCTGGAGTGTGCTAAGGACGCAGACTCTGACTTAAGGTTCAAACTGCACCAATAGAAACCCTGTGCCTGGGCTTGCCCCAGAGTGGATTAGGCCACAGGCCATGAGACAACAGCCCTCTCTGCTGCAACTACATCCTGGAAGCTGGTTGCTCTATGCACAGGGGAAGCTTGAGGAATCATCAACCACACCCTCTAAATCCCCAAGCACACACCCCCCACGTGGCCCTGATCCAAATAGGGCAATGACAATTATGCCCAAAGCTTTTGCTGTATTAACTAGTGCCTCTAGAGCAGGCATCCCCAAACTTCGGCCCTCCAGATGTTTTGGACTACAATTCCCATCTTCCCCGACCACTGGTCCTCTTAGCTAGGGATCATGGGAGCTGTAGGCCAAAACATCTGGAGGGCCGCAGTTTGGGGGTGCCTGCTCTAGAGGGTCCAGCTAATGGTGGTGACTTCATTGCACCTGAGGGTCAAGCTAAAGGTGTGAGTTCCTTGCACCTTAAGCTTGAAAGGGGGGAATGTGGGAGAGACCCCAAAATCTGTAGCCTTTCACTTTAAGAAAATGCTAAGAATCTGCTAAAGCTTTGAAACTGCTGAGAAAAAACATTTTGCTTTGCAAGTTGCCCCCCCCCCCCGGTAGAAAGAAGCTGAAACTTTTGTTGCAATATATGCAGGTTCACAAAGCACAATATGTAACACAGGGTATTCATATGAAGACCATGCAGGCACAATGAATTAAAGCTATGTCAGCATGCCTAGCACACTTCTGGCCAGCAAGAGCTAGTTGATTTCCTGAACAAGGTAATGGGGAAATGTTTCTATGCATATGATTGGAGAAAATTGAAATTATTTGTGGGGGGGAAACTTATAAATAACCCCCCAGGGGGTTGGGAGGGTTAGTTCAGATTTCCGTGGGTTACCTGCTGAACTGGAAGTAATAAATGGCTGGTTTATCTCTTCCCGGTTCCTGAGTTTTATTGGCTAGACCCATGAGTTTACAGCCTTTCTGGCTTGCATCAATTCCATAATTGATACTGTGAGCAAACAGGATGAAGGGACCATGACACCTCCATCCAAACAGACCACTCCAACCACCAGTCTTCACAATTCAATCAGTAATTCTGTAGACACCATTAAGAGGATGCCTGAACCTAGAACAGTTACCATTGAGAAGTCCCAAGTGGAATTCAAGAATCCAGATCTGTGGTGGATGGTATTTTTGTGTCTGAGGTCCTTTGGCAGAGCTGTCATCTTCTACATAACGGGCTGGAGCTTGGAGACATGATACTTGAGTATGGATCTGTTAACATGCAGAACAAAACAGCTGAACCAAAAGTAATAAATGGCTGGATCTTATCTCCTCCCGGCTCCTGAGTTTTATTGGCTAGACCCAGGAGTTTGCATCCTTTTTGGCCTGCATCACCAATAAAGGTAAAGGTATCCCTGACCGTTAGGTCCACTCGCGGATGACAGCTAATTAACTTAGCAATGCTAGAATGACAGTGTCATTCCCAGTTCCTGCTGCTGCAATTAGTCAATTAAATTTTCACAGGTTTTACATTTTTCTTTCATTGCTATTTCATGCCACAGTTTAATTTTCTCTCTCTCTCTCTTCACACCTATGTATATATTACCTATCAACTACAGCATACCCGCCAATGTTTCTCCAATGAAAATAGGGATATCCTATTCCATAATGATGATGATGATGATAATAAAAATACAGTAATACCTCTATTTACGAACCATCCTCCATGCAAACACTTCGGGTTACGAGCTCTGCTAACCCGGAAGCAGGTGCTCCTGGTTGCGCACTTTGCCCTGGGATGCGAGCGGAAGTCGCACGCCAGGGGGAGCCCCATTAGTGAAAGTGTGCCTCAAGTTAAGAACTGTTTCAGGATAAGAACGGTCCTGTGGAACAAATTAAGTTCGTAACCAGAGGTACCACTGTACTCTGAGTGGCTTTCAACACATATGATAACGTAAAAAACTATATAGGGCTGCCTTCAGATGTCTCCTGAAGGTTGTATAGTTATCTCCTTGGCTCTGGGGTCACAAAACTCCATACCCTCCAACAGTTCTCCAATGAAAATAGGGAAGTCTTAAGGAAAAGCGGGACCTTCTGGGATCAAATAAAAAACTGGGATGGCTTCTGGAAAATAAGGACACTTGGGAGGATCTCCTACGGATGATACTTCATGCGCCTGATGAAGTGGACTTTATTCCATTAAAGTTTTGTGCCATAATATATATGTTAGTCCTTAAGGTGTTACAAGACTCCGGTTGTTTCCAGACAACCTATTTCATTAATTTTTATTCTGGTTTCTTTACAAGGAAATTCATTCTGATTTGTTTGTAGGGAGATTAGCCTTTACTGTATGGAACCATATAGAATATATGGTTTGAGGGGAAACACATCAAGCAGAAGCATTTCTCAAGAATTACAGGATATATATGAACTGTGGCTAACATTATGTACACTCTGCTTCAAACACCAGTGGTGGGAGTTCATTGGAGCTGGAGTAATGTGTACATAGCCCATGTGGCAGAGAAAAAAGCAAGAAAACCTAGAAGTCCATTGTGTTCAGTGGAGCTTACTCTCAGGTAAATGTGCATGGATCACAGACTCAATCATGATATAAATGTGGGCTCTTTGTTGACACCTACTTTTTGGAAGGCTGGAGCGTAACCCCTTCCCTTTCCCAGCCTTTTGCTTTCCAGATGTTTTGGACTGTTCAGGGCTGTCTGGAGGGCACCAGTTCTAAGCCTAAAACCCTATATGTTATTGAGGTACAAGCGACGCTTGTATTTTTAAAGGATAGCCTCAATCTGGCAGGAAGGAAACAATTGAGCTAGACAGGAAGAACAGAAGTATATGCCTTAAATGGGAATATATCCCTTAAATAGGCACTGCTTTTCCCACATCTTGAATGAGTAATTTTGGAAACATCTGGAGAACCTTTCTTTTTAAAAAATACCAAGTTCATACTTCATGTTTCCTCACCACCCCCCTCAAAGCACACTGCACGTCATAATGGGATGTAAATGCTACTGGTAGTAGCTGGTGATTTAACCATGGAGCTTTTAATTGCTGCAAGGTTCTCATGACAAGGAACGCAAGCAGCAAGAGGATGATGAAGGTTCTTAGTCTGCTTCGGGATAACAGCTCATGTGGCCTGCAGCTATCTACCTAGGCTGGCCTACTTGTTCACATTTTGGAGAATTCAGCAAGCTGGGAATTTCAGCAACTAGTATTCAAAGACCTCCAACAACGTGGCTTGTAGCCTTTGACAGCCTTATCCTCCGTGAATTTGCCTAACCCCATTTTAAAGCCCTCGAAGATGGCAGCCATCACTACAACTTGTGGGAGCAAATTCCATAGTTTGACTACGCGTTGTTAATTTACTTTTTTAAAAAAAAGAATAGCAAAGAGCTATGAAAAAGGCAGCTGTGGTTCAATATAAGCAAGTGTAGGGCAATGCACATTGGGACACCAAAAAAGATCCCAACTTCACATATAGACTGGTGGGGTCTGAACTGACAGTGACTGACCAAGAAAGGGTTATTGGGATCTTGATAAATAGATGGATGTTGACCCAGTGTGCAGCAGTTATGGAAAAAGGCTGAAAATAAAACTGCCAATATCATAATGCTATTATGTTTAACACTATGGAATTCACTTGCACAATATGCAATGTTGCTCATGAACTCGGACAGCTGTGCTACTTCCTTTCACCTGCGTTCTGCTTGCATATTTGTGAATCATCCACATATTGCAGAAATGCCCAAGTCACCAACAGAGACTTGGCTCCTCCAAAAGGAAGCCAAACCGTGGTACCACTTCCTCTTGAACGTCACACTGTTTGGGGAAGTAGGGTGTGTGGGCAACAACAAAAAGCGAAGAAGAACCATGGAGACATGAGTCCAGATTGCAGCTTCCTGTGCTGGTTTCATCAGCCACCTCTTCAAAAGCTCTTCAGGACTTGGCAATCCACATGTTTGAAGGCAACCGTGTACAGATAATAAATACAGATAATAAATACTAAATCTCATCCAGCGATGACAGCCTGATAATTTATGTACTGCCCTTTGACAATAGACAACAGAGCAGTTTAAATCAATCAAATGTTAGAGAACACAACAGACTGCAAATCAAATATCGGCAGGGAGAACAATTCCATAACCAACACACAGGGGAAAAAGAAAAAAGGAGCATTAAATTGTTCACCATGGCCCATAGCTGCCAAGTTATCCCCCTTTTTAAGGGATTTTCCCTTATGCTGAATAGGCTTCCTCGCGAGAAAAGGGAAAACTTGGCAGCTATGCCATGGCCATCAAAATTGGGCAATAAAATAATCAACTAAAATTCTTTGCCCTGTTCCTCCTCCAAAAGCTAGTAAAAAGAGGTGCTTCTTGACCTGTTTCTGAAAAGAATATAATAAAAAGCCAGTCACATCTCAGAAGGGAATTCCACAAATACGGAACCACCACCAAAAAGGCCCTCCCGTGCCTTTTGCGTTAAATCAGATTGACATGGGTATGGAAAATCAGTTTCATGCCTGAAGCTGCCCCACCAACACCTTCTTGACCACCTTGCATCCCAAAAAGAAAATGCAGCTAGGAGAGATTCATTTCAGGGGAATTCAGCCCATTTATTTAAAAATTATTAGCTACCACTTCAGATCCGAAAAACAACCATGTTCTCTAACCTCATACAAGTAAGTAAAATTATAACACTGACTAGACCTGATAGCAAGTGGCTTCTGATCTGGTTGATTTCATTCCTCAGAAAATTTACACATGCACACCAGAACAAAATGTATTTTGATGTGCTGGAGAAGACACATCTGTACTGTGGACAATGTTAACTCTATCACATCTCCTCCAAGTCTTTGAACAGTTGTATATATACATACAAATTAAGAGTATCATAGAGTACTTCCATATGCCACTTTTGCTGTGCATTCATGATGACATGCATTCGTGTTTTTATGTGGGATGCAGTCATATACAACCCTACTTTTGATGCTATTCACATCTGCAAAAGTTTTGGGGTGGGCACATTGTTTCATTACCAATCAGTGCCTACCCTCCCTGTAACTTGCTGCCAAACTCATTTTATAGCACAAATGTTCTAGGTTATTATTATTATTATTATTGAAACTTTCCATCATACAATGCAATAAAAACAAATTAATCTAAATAAAATATGACAACAAAAAGGAAAGGAAAATAGACAGATGAGGGAAAATACAATACAAAGTCCTCTCTCAAAGGTCTCACACAGAAGGGGGTGGACCCTCCCAGCTCTCACCTGGGAGCTTTCTTTTCTTTTCCCAGCCTCCCACCCTGGGAGATCTTCCCTTCTACGCCTCTCACACAGGGTCTTTCATGTTCTGGTTTATTTTTGTCCCACTTTATTGCACAACACTCCCTCTGGACAGCAATAATGTGCGGAATCCTCAAAGAACAACTGAGAAAACAGAATGAACCCACCACTAATGTTGTGTCAACAACATGTTGCAGAATACTCTGTTCTTGCTTTTACTCTCTTCTGCTCTTTTGTACTTTTTGTTGTTCTTTACTTGGGGTTAAAGGGGACGGGAGGTAAATATGCAGATAGTGATGCTTAGCTGTTGAAGGACTCTGTGAGAGGCAAGGTAGGGAATCTCTCCAAGGGTGGGAAGATGGGAAAAGAAAGGGATGTCCCCAGGTGAGAGCTGGGACCTGGGAGGGTTTACCTTTCTCTATGTGGGACAAGTTAAGATTTACCTGTGAAATAGGACTTGGTAGCCTCCCCCCCCATTTTTGTTTAGATTTTTTTATTGTGATGTATTATGAAAAATCATAATAAAATCTTATATAAAATAGAAAATGTCGCAGAATACACCCCCGAAAAGAACAGCCTGAAATTGCCCATAAAAGAGAAGAGGCTGGAATATATATTTTGAAGCAAATGGGAAAGAGGATAGTATCCTTAAACCTTTCAGAAAACAGTGCAGAGAAATCAGGAACAGAGCAGCACCTTGGCTTAAGACCCCATGCACCCTTTGGTCTCTGTGTACAGAATCACATAGTCATTTCGCGTGCATGCACACTTCTTCAGATACTTCTTCAGATGCATGCACACAAAAGCTCATACCAAGGACAAACTTAGTTGGTCTCTAAGATGCTACTGGAAGGAATTTTTTTTATTTTGTTTCAACTACGTCAGACCAACACTGTACCTGTAACTAAACATAAAGTCATTGTGAGGAAGAAATCAAAAAGGAGTTTGCTGCTCCGCCAATTCCTGTGGTTCCAAAGAATTTGGGACATTTCTGTTGTTAATAATAGAGAAGTGGCATAGCAGCAACAAAGGGATCTCTCTTGGAGTGATTTCAGACGAAGGGTTTTTCCCAAGCTCTGGACAGCCTGATTCAATATGCCAAACACATGCACACCATCTGGAGACTGTGGCAAACCCTGTCACCTGATCATTCCTAATCCCAAAGATGAGCATCATGGGAACTGCATTGCATCAAGTAGACTGGATGGCTTTCTCTCTGGGCTTTTGCATTGGTAATTGCTAGCTTAATTACCTTGGGTGGCCAGTGGCTACTAGCTATTGCACACATCCCATTATTTGCATGAAATCCAAAATAAACTGTTCAACAGTTTAAATGTAGGCAAGAAACAAACAAAATTTTATCATCCTCCCGACACCAAATGGCCCAGACACCAACAGAATTTGGTGACATGGGGGGGGGGGTAAAGTGGGCTTGGGAAGGGATTGCTGCATTCCTCCTTTCCTCTGTCCAAACTTCTGTCCTCTAGGTGGCAATGAACAATATTTTTCCTTTGAGTTTCTGCAGATTGCCTCTCAACATGGCATTTTGCCACTAGCACCCACACCCTGGGATAACTCAGTTGGTAGAGCATGAGACTGTTAATCTCAGAGTTGCAGGTTCAAGCCCCATGCTGGACAAAAGATTCCTGCTTTGCAGGGGGCTGGACTAGATGACCCTTGGGGTCCCTTACAATTCTATGATCTTGCATTGTTCATAGACTTCCAGAGCAGAAGCTATGCCTTCAGAGAGCCATGATGACTCTTGCACTTCTGTTTTTGCAGATTAAGCACTGGGTGGAGCTCATCTGAAACAAACAGATAAAATTGAGCTCAGTTTCATTAAAGGGAAAGGGCATTGCTGCATAAATCTAAAATTACCCATCAAGAAATAATTCAGTGGGGAAGGTACTACTTTAGAGAGATGCAGGAAGATGGAAGCTGTTTCCATCCTATCCTTGTAACACTATTTTACTTTCAGTGGGGTTTCCAAGTTAGTACAGTATTGCTGTAGGAGTGAGGTGTTAAGGATCCGGACAGGAAACAGAAATGCCAACAGCCTTAAGAGCCCTAGGGGAAAAACTAAGTGCCTTCCTTTGTGAGGGAGATTTTCTGATTTGCTCTCAACAACTGTCCTTCTGAATGGCTAGGAAAGACCAGCTAAGGGTGAGGTAATCTATGGGGCCCTCCAGTGTGTTTTTACAGTTGATAACATTCATAGCTGCCAAGTTATCCCTTTTTTAAAGGGATTTTCCCTTATGCTGAATAGGATTTCTCACGTGAAAAGGGAAAACTTGGCAGCTATGATAACATTGCAGGGGTTTGGTTTCCAGATCCTTGATCCTATTGGTCACCCTCCTCTGTACATGTTGTTGTTGTTTAGTCCTGTCCGACTCTTTGTGACTCCATGGACCAGAGCACGCCAGGCACTCCTGTCTTCCACTGCCTCCCGCAGTTTGGTCAGACTCATGTTGGTAGCTTCGAGAACACTGTCCAACCATCTCGTCCTCTGTCGTCCCCTTCTCCTAGTGCCCTCAATCTTTCCCAACATCAAGGTCTTTTCCAGGGAGTCTTCTCTTCTCATGAGGTGGCCAAAGTATTAGAGCCTCAGCTTCAGGATCTGTCCTTCCAGTGAGCACTCTGTACATGTTACAGCTTGTCAATATCCTTCTTAAATTGTGGTTCCCAAATTGGACACAGGACTCCAGGTGTGGTCTGTCCAAGGCTTGAATCCCTTTAAATGTTACTGCTTCTGGCAGGGGACGCCTCTTTTCTGTGACTTCTACAGGACCACCTACACTGACTGGCAGCTCCTTTCCAGGGCTTCTGCCCTCTCCCTATTGTATATTGCATCTTATTTTATTTTGTGAGCCAGCCAAAAGTGGCATTTGGGCAGCCAAACAAATACGGGGGGGGGGGGAACTGCACCTGTTGGATTTCTTTTCCCTTTTACCCAAGTGCCCAACATCTAGTAGTCCTCTCATAGCCTTGAGTTGGCACTTTGATGGGGCAATCGTCCTTTGCAATTCTCACTAACTAAAAACAGGAACCTGAGGTTATTAGTGTGCCTCTTTATGTCAAGAACATTTTGCCCAGTGCTGGAATGCAGCTGTTGCTGTGGAAGGAAGCACAGTAGACATTCTGTTTATGCCAGCACTATTGCACAACCGTTAGTTCAGAAGGGAAATGGAGAATATTTCATCTTTCCAAAATAAGCTGTGGAAGTATAGGCGGCCTCAACTAGCTCATGATGAATGTGGGGTATGTTACTAGTTAACAGAGAGGCTTATTTGCATGCTACATTAGAGAGAGGGATTATCTCAAGAAACCTCCATCCCATTTCCATCACGCTGCATTTAACATCTCATTTGCAACAGTGCTTTAAAAGTAATCAAAATCTTGTTGACCTAACTAAGCTTGTCAAGTCTTAATCCAGGGAACAGGCCTATACCAACCATAAAAAGCCCTGTAACTTGCCAGACTATGGGTAATGCCATATACACTTCTTAAAAAACAAACATGGTTAAACTGTTCATTTTTAATCTGAAGGAAAAGCAGCCATGTGGGGCCCTGGTCTGGAATAGCCAGATAGTTCCAGACTGAACGGCCTCCCCAGCCATCCTGCTATTTGCCCTCCAGGGTGGAACTAGCTCATCAGCTTATCTTCCAAGTGTGACATTATTATTTCATAGACTAATAGAGTTGGAAGGGACCCGAGGATCGTTTAGTCCAGCCCTCTGCAATGCAGGAATATGCAGCAGCCCCATACGGGGATTGAACCTGCAACGTTGGCGTTATCAGCACCACGCTCTAACCAAGCTTTATTGCATTTATATGCGACTTTTCTTCAAGGAGTTCAAGGTAGCTTATGTGGTTCTCCTGCTCCTCATTTTATCCTCAGATCAAACCCGTGAGATTAAGAGTTGGTGACTGGCCCAAAGTCCCCCAGTGAGCTTCATGGCCATGTGGGAATTTGAACCCTGGTGCCCTGGTTCCTAGTCCAGCCCTCTAACCACTGCACCATGCTAGCATGCCAGCTTTATTGCCCGTACTACTAGTTTGTTTTGCTTTTTGCCGCTCCTGTCACATCCTGTTCTCACAAACTGGGTAGCATGAGCGAGCAATAAGAGCATACCCCCTCAAGTGTCCCAGATCACAGAAGCCATTTGTCTTGCTTTTTTGGTCAGGCAATGGCATGAAGCAAATTTTTTTGTAGGGGAGCAGTTAGGCACCAGGCTGTGAGGTCAACGGGGGGGGGGGGAGAGACACCACACATGTTTGTGAGCATCATGCCTCCCTCCCTGAGTTGGGCAGAAGCTCCCTGGGCTTTGGGAAGGAGGCAACAGGGGAGCATTTAGGGGACTAGCCCAGTCCCCCTAGTCCACCAACTGCACAATGCTGCTACAGTGGGTGAAAGCTCATGTGGCAATGCCCATTCCTGGGAGCGGGGGAGTCTCCCTGCACATAGAAAACTAGCAAGTCAGGGATATGAATTCTAGCCAGGGCCTGGTGAGACTGCCACCTCAGTGTGGCAAGCTTGGGACAGCTGGGTGGGGCGGCAGATCGGGTCCACGAGGACAGCGCCACTCACTGCTTGCCACTCGCCTCCTCTGCCTGCCTCTTCCTCCTCCCTTGCCAACACTGCTGGGGTCAGCTCCACTGTTGCTGTCATCCCCTGCACCACCCTCCTTTTTGACCTCCTTCCCTCTCCCCCTTTATTGATGTGTGTGTATCACATTTTCTATTTGCAGCAAAACATCCTGGGCCAGCCCTGATTCTAGCTAAGTTGTCTCTCCATCATGCTAGTTTTCTGGGTCCAGGGAAGTCCCTCTTCCCCCACCGCAAACAAAATATAAGATTCCATTCTAGGGGCCGAGAGAATATCCAGACCATGTGAGTCTTCTGCAGGTGAAGATCAATCTTACGTCTGCAGGCTGCAGTAAGGTGCAGCATAAATTAAATAAATCATGGACTAAAGGGCTATTTATAAAACACAGAAACCTGCTGTTACCCGGTATTTTATTTATTTTTACTCCAGGTTACTGCCATGTGATTTTCTTGTGGTTCTGGGATTTTTCTAACAACTTAAAAATAAAAATTGGGAGGGAGACAGATGGAGCTAATTGCCTGCTTCTAAAGTTAGGGGAAAGCTTTGTTGGTTTTTTTTAATCCTCCTTACAGTTATGTACATGGGATACTTTCAGGTTCTGCGGACATGATGACTAATATTAGCTTCTATTGTACATTGCCCCAGTCTCTTTTATGTCAAACTGTGAGAAAGCAGTGGCATTTTTCCCTCTCAGCGAAGGAAAAATCATGTGAACCCTATTTGCTATTCCCTTCTGGGCCATTTGTCTTCCTTTTTTTAAAACTCACAAGAGCTCAAGCAAAATTAGCTGATGTTTGAATGATATATTCAATGCTTTTTTTCCCCCATAAAAAATATTTAGGGGTACTCTCATTTTCCTGCTCAAATTGAAATACTGCCCCCCAATGAGGCCAAACATAGATTCACAAAATGTTTAGGGGTATGCTTACCCCTGCGTCACCCCAGGAAAAAAAAGCACTGGATATATTTAAAAGAGCTTCCTGCAAAACTCAGCCCCAGATTGTTTGTGGGTCAAATGGTAAAGGATGAGCACGGATTTGTGCGCAATGTACGAAGTCATGATTGCAAAAGGAAGATCACAGATGGAGACACCACCTAGACTTCTACTCTCTTTACAGTGATGTGGACAGGAGTCTGGAGTTGGGGAGCCAGGGGCTATGTCATGGACTGGCTGGATGCAGAGGAATGATAGGAGGCACCAGCTGGAGAATACCCAAGGGAAGTAGGCTCAGAGCCAGGGAATTGGTGGTGGGAGGATGACAAGTGGTCAGAGGCAGAAGAGGGAGCCCACTGGGAGGAGGAGGCATCAGAAGCTGAAGAGGCAACAGGGTTTAGTAAGCAGGGAAAGGCTGTTGTAATTTTCCATTCCACCTTAAGAGAGAATGTCATGTGACTGGTGTCAGTTGGTGTCAGTTAACCTGTCTGAGGTAAATCTGTCAGTGCGCTTCTAGTAACTTCTATGGAGAAGTCGGTTCTCTTTCTTTTACTTTAGGGCATGAAGAGATTTGTATGTGTTCATCTTTTGTCCAGCTGTTTGTTAAATAAATGCTTGATAAAACGTTCACGCCAGCCTCTGTAGTGCCACTTCTGCTGTGATATGAAATCTGAAGGCGAGCCTAGCTTACTGAAGACTAGGCCCTTGATTTTTGCTGCTCCAGGGAAAGGAACTCGATCGGCAGTTATCGGCCAGTAGTGAAAGAGCTAACTGGGGGCAAGTCGGTTGCTCTGCTCTCCCTGGAAATATCACTAACAAAGGCTGTGTCAGAGAACAGTCCAGAATCAGAGACGGAAGTGGAGGCTGGAGAGGAGAGGCATTGATGAGTCAGGCTGGTGAAGAAGCCAGGGTGCCTCCCCCTACTGCTGTGACTAACTTCTCTCCCCACTGGTGTCCCAGAACCAGAAGGGGTATGAAGAAGGAGGAGCACAGACAGGCATGACGACACCCTCAGATTGCTTGGCAAGGACCCAGGGGAGAAGTCTTAGGGAACTGTGGGGAAGTGGGGACCCTCAGTCCCCACAAGTGCCTCATAGGGGCAAGATCTACTGGGAAGAGTTGCTGTGTTCACTAGGCCTGGCCTCCTGAGCTGTGTTGTTTCTTGAACAGAGAGTTAACTTCACTGACGCCGTGTGAGTTAAAACTGACCTGCTCCTGATACCTGCTTCTGATAGACTGGGAGTTCAGACCCAAGAGCAATCAGGGATCAGAAAACAAACCACAAGGTCTGCAGCACGTGAGGAGACGCGCGGCTCCGTCTGCTGTCTGCCGGCCCTCGCGAGCGCCGCGCCTGCCTCGGTGGAGACCAGCCCGCGCCCGGTCGCCCCTCTCGGTTCCCAGCAATGTCCGAAGGCGAAGCCAAGCAGGCCGGACACAACAGAGGAGGAGGCGGAGGCGGCTCCAACCCAAACCACTATGACCTATTTTTTTCCAGCTTAATCTTTATCCACAGTATTTACACAGTCAGGCAGCTGGCTTTGTGTTTGATTTTGAAACACAGCATATTCTTCTTTGGCATTCTGCTGTGTTTCACTCTCAAGATCGTCTTGGATTACAGAAGTAGGAGAAACTACCGTAATCAGAAAACAGCAGCAGACTCTAGACAGCGCAGCCATCCCACCTGAGCCTGTCACAGTCAGCGATGTTAATAAATTGGCCAAGAATTAAACAAAAAAGAAAAAGAAAACAAACCACAAGTGAAAATGTGTTCTCACTCTCATTCTCATAACAATGGCTGAACATTGGAAGATTCAGGACAGATAAAAGGGATTTTCACCTGCAGCCTATGTTTGGACTACGGAGCTGGCTCCCACAGGAGGCAGTGATGGCCACCGACTTGGGTGGCTTTCAAAGAGTGGTGGACAAATTCCGGCAGAACAAGGCTATCTATGGCTACCAGCCAAGATGGCTATGTTCTGCTTCCACAGCCAGAGGCAGTAATGCCTCTGAATACGAGTTGCTGGAAAACACAGGAGGCGAGAGGGCTGTTGAGCTTGGGTCCTGCTTGAAGGATTCCCACAGGCAGCTTGTTAGCCATTGTGAGAACAGGATGTTGAACTATATGAGCCATTGGCCTAATCCAGCAGATTCTTCTTATGTTCTTAGGAGTCAAGACCCATGAGTCAGAAATGAAAATACGAGAGTAATCAGAAACAGAGGACATACCAGAAAGCAGAATGACCAAAGAACAAGAACCCAAGAGTAAAGCCAGTTATGTCAGAGCTCAAGTAGATCATATTGTACAGTCAAAGGACACTTTCTGGGCTTTCCTTATTTTGGGGTTGGATTCAATCACATACTGGCAAATTCAAGTTGGGCAATTATCATTTCAGAGCCAGTTCTGAAAAGTTGGCATTCTTAGTTGCTGGAGATTATGTTAAAAGCACAGGCCGGGGAGACAGCAATCTTCCCCACTAATATATCTCTCAAAGGACCGACACTGAGAACATCTAGGCTTGTCTAGGAATGGGACACGAGACCCAAGACTGGATGTTCCAGCTGTTTTCCCAATGTGGAGGCCACACAGAATTCCAAGCAAAAATCTTGTCAGATGTTTGGACTGACAACAAACTCTTTTAATTAAACAAGCTGCTTCTAAGTGCTTCTTCATCTTCAGTGATGACAAACCAAACCTTACTTGTTTAGTGCTGATGGTTTCTCTCTCACACACTGTGTGTATGTGTTTAAGGGAAATTTTAGGGCAATTGTTAGGGCTCAGCCAATATCAGCACAGCTCTAAGGCAGACAGCAAGTCTCCCAAATGGATGGGTTTTTGTTTTTTACATTTTTACATGCACTAATTAGCAGGAAAAAAGACCTGCAATTCTATCCACACTTGTCTGAGAGGAAATCACACTGAACTCATAGGGGGTAATGTGTATACAAGTATGCTATAAGAGTGCAAATCTGTGCATGCTTATTTAGGAGCAAATCCTATTCAACTTCATAGGGCTTTCTTCTGAGTAAACATGTATATTAAGTTAAATGGCGGACATATCTTGTACATTCTGCTAGGGTTCTCGATTTCTGAAGTAGGCTTCTTTCCCTGTTCATTCCATATCATTATGCTCAGCTGCAGTTAGCAGGTGGTGATGTTGCTCTCTACGCCATTGCATCCAGGCTGGATCACTGTAATTAAGGGGCCCACCAATGATGATGGCACTCTTTAACCATTAATAGTTGTAGAGAATGGGGATTATCAGCAGTTATAAGTAGCTTGGAATTGCCCTGGAAGACAGTCTAGAACAGGCATCCCCCAAACTGCGGCCCTCCAGACGTTTTGGCCTACAATTCCCATGATCCCTAGCTAACAGGACCAGTGGTCGGTGAAGATGGGAATTGTAGTCCAAAACATCTGGAGGGCCGAAGTTTGGGGGTGCCTGGTCTAGAAGCTTCAATTGGTTCCAAAGGCTGTGGCCAGATTTGTGTCTGGAGCTGGTAGGATATAGACCATATAAGCCAATTTAATGGGCTTCCCATTTGTTTCCAGGTTCAGTTCAAGGTGTCAGCTTTGGCTCTTAAATCCCTAAACAGACTGGGACCAGCTGTTGGCATCCACCTGCTTCAAGAGACAATGGAGTGCACCTCAGGGGTGAAACCAAACCGCTCTGATGGCAGCACTGAAGTGACCTCTCCAGGACACAAGTGTCACGGTCCGGTCGGCGGGCGGTTAAAGCCCTGGCTGAGGACGTCAGGAACAGAGGCAAGGTGGTGGTGTAGAAGCAGGAACAGGTGCAGGGTTGAGGGTCCAGTCGCAGGGTCAAGGAGCAAGGCGTCGGCAAGGCAGAGGTCCAAGGATCGAGGATCAAGGCGTCGGCAAGGCAGAGGTCCAAAGGTCGAGGATCAAGGTGTCGGCAAAGGCGAGGGTCCAAGGAGCAAGGCGTCGGCAAGGCAAGGGTCCAAGGAGCAAGGAGCCAGATACAACCAGGCAGGGATAGCGTTGCTGTGGCAAAGAGCTGAAGGGGAATGCTGATCTTTAATCCCTCTCAGCTCCTGCCACCAGGTGCAGTGAAATATCAAGTGGTCTCACCTGAGTGGTCACTCCGTGCTTCTCCAGCACAAGCTGAGGCAGGCCCCAGTCCTGCAAAGCACTACAGGCCCCAGAACCTGACTCCTGCCCATACTCCTGACAAGCCTGGGCAGTGTGGATGGAGGTCCTGGGCTGTTCAGATGACAAGACTTCCATCCCAGCCTCACTGATGTGGTCCATAGGAAAGCAGAGCAATATGTTAGACACCAGCTTCGCTGCAGGAGTTGTCAGAAGGAGGCATACAAGGCGCCATCCAACTGTCTTAGGTACACCACTGTGGATTTGTGTAGGGTTGATTCCGCAGCGTTTTCTTTTCCTGAAGATATCCCACAAGGCAGCAGAGCTTTAGGAGCAGTTTTCCTTCCTCTAGATGGGATACCTTCCCAGGTTGACGAGCCTCATCTGCCTCTCCCTTCCCTCTACAGCACGTGCAGAAACCACCTTCTTGAACATGGGTAGGCAAATAAGGCCCAGGGCCCACTCCGGTCCAATCGCCTTCTAAATCCGACCCGCGGACGGTCCGGGAATCAGCGTGTTTTTACATTAGTAGAATGTGTGCTTTTATTTAAAATGCATCTCTGGGTTATTTGTGGGGCATAGGAATTGGTTCATTTCCTCCCCCCTCCAAAATATAGTCCGGCCCCGCCACAAGGTCTGAGGGACAGTGGACCGGTCCCCTGCTGAAAAAGTTTGCTGACCCCTGTTCTTGACTGTTGAACCCACTATTTGGGTCTCAGCAGCAGCAGGAAGAAGCTGTCAGGCAGTGCCACCCCTTGAGCTGGTTGCAAGTAGAAAGGCAGGCTGGTGGGGCCTGGTTGGGGAATGCGGAAGTGGGTGGGACAGTGCCCTCATTTACCCTAATGGACCCACCTTTCACTGGAAATGCCCGAGATTTAATTTAAACTGGGACTTTCTGTACACAAAACATGTGTTCTACCACATAGCTATGGTTCCTCTTGCCAACATATTTAGTCATCGGCTACAGGCTCCACCTGGCAAGCCCTTATTCCCCTGCTCCTTGCCTGCAGTCTGAACTAATTCAGCTATGGATAAATCTCATGGTGCTGCTGACTTTGTGTTTTGTCACTGGCCAAGGGCCAACCCTCACAATTATATTCTGTGCAACAACTGCACAGTTATTCATCTGTTGTTTTGCAGGATCCAGATGTTTTCCCTCAGGTTTGTGCCCCTGTTATGTGGAAGTTTTGTTCTCCCCAACAGCACTCAGGTTGCAATATTTTGCTGCCTGGAAAATACAGATTTCCCTGTGCATTTATACCCATGCATCAGCATATTTCTGAATTCCAGATGGTCTGCATATGTATTTTCCAGAAGCATCTGCCTGCCAATGGGAAAAAAGAATTCAAGACTAGACTGACCTCTGGTCTGATCCAGAAGGATTATCATATAATATGTTCTTATCCTTTAAAATCCCTACAATATTATGAAAGGAACTTAATGCTTCTTTCTCCATCTCATCTAACTTAACACTACACTGTTTTGTTAGAATGCTTGGCTTAAGCTTTAATAAAGCCAACATATTTAGCTATGTGTGTTCTGCTTTTAGAAAATAGTTTTGGTTAGCATTTCTTTCATCTGCCAAGTATTACATTTCTGTCCCTTTTCCCTTTCCCATAAAATTGGGACATATTGTACGTCTGCTGATGTCCAAGTCCTGGCTATCCTTTAGCTACACCAGTTAGAATAAGGAATACAGTTAACAGCTCTATTTTTTAAATCTGTTTAAAGTAAACCACAGATGCATGTCTATCAAGAAAATCTGCATTCTTCAACTGTCCCTTTTCACCAGGGACAGTCACAATTATATGTTTCCTACTTCTGGCAAAGTACTGTCCCTAGGCTGCTAGAATTCCCAGCACTCTTGACAAACTAGAGTTCCCAGGTTTATTTGGGGGAAGCCAATAAGTGGTATAAGCCAATACTGTTGAAGTATAAGTGTAGGCACCTGCTTGATATCAATAGGCAGGGAGTTCCAAAGTGTAGGTGCTGCCACACTAAATGATTAAGTTCTTACAAATGCAGAAAAGGTATTATGTCGCACCTGTAGTAATGCCAATTCTGCTGATCGAAGCATTTGAGTGGGTACCTGTGGGGTATGGCGATCTCATAGGTAAACTTGTCACCCCAGCCTCTTCTGAGGAGGAAAAAAACTTAAACACGTAGCAGAGTTCCCACATTATAGACCAGAGAAGAAGAGTTTGGATTTGATATCCCGCTTCATCACTACCCGAAGGAGTCTCAAAGCGGCTAACAATCTCCTTTCCCCTCCTCCCCCACAACAGACACCCTGTGAGGTGAGTGGGGCTGAGAGACTTCAGAGAAGTGTGACTAGCCCAAGGTCACCCAGCAGCTGCATGTGGAAGAGCAGAGACGCGAACCCGGCTTCCCAGATTACGAGTCTACCGCTCTTAACCACTACACCACACTGGCTCTCAAAGAGGCAATTGTACTTCATCCAACAGAGCTTTACTTGCTACTGAAGGCAAATGAGCATAATGGTCACAAATCTAGTACATTCAGCATCGGCACTGTCCATAAAAATCCATTTATAACAATAAAACTTATTAATGGCTTATAATAAGAGTACAGTCATACCTTGGGTTAAGTACGCTTCAGGTTGAGTACTCCGCGGACCCGTCTGGAACGGATTAATCCACTTTCCATTACTTTCAATGGGAAAGTTCGCTTCAGGTTAAGTATGCTTCAGGTTAAGTACAGACTTCCGGAACCAATTGTGTACTTAAATCGAGGTACCACTGTACGTAAACTTAACACCCTAGCATACATAACACCAGAACAAAGAGATAGAAAGAAAAAGTGAGTGAGACCCAGGCTCCTCCTGGCCTGACTATAATAGTCAGCATGACCTTGACAGAAAGGATAACAGAACCAGTTTAAAGCAGCTGTACTCAGCTTCCCAGAAGAAATAACCCAAACGAAAATGTTATGTACATACCGAGCTGAATCCTAGAACAATAGGATCCAGAATGCAGCAGTCTGATTGGTCCACAGGAGCCACCCAATCCAGCTCCAGGTGGAAGTGAATCAGCAACCTGAGTGGCCTGCAGGAGCAGCCAATCAGGCTGCTGGCAGAAGTGAATCCGCAACTTGATTGGTCTACAGGTGTAGCCCTGAAGTAGCCAATCACACACGGCCCATTGTGTACATAATGTATATAAGCAGACGTTTTGGGGAGAAAAGCCATTCTTCTCTTCGTCTCCTTTTGCTACTACAAGCTGAATAAAGAGCATGAAATTCACTCTCGACTCTGAGTATATTTCAGAAAACCTTCTGCCTGTTTCTTTCACATAGAAAGAAAACTTTCTAGAACCCTCTTGAATTAAGTAGAATAGGAAAGATCTCTACACATCAGATCAGTACTTTCTGCACTAAGAAATGCAAACTGACAAAACTGGCCCTAATATGTTAAGGGCTTTATGTACTAATAGTAACTTTGAACCTGGCCCAGGAGCAAATGGACAACCAGTACAGATCTCTGAGCCCAGGTATTATATGCAGGCTAGACCTCACTCCTGGTGGGTATGTCTGCATTACAGCTTACTCCACATCCACTACACTTCCACTGGTAATTTTTGAAGCTACATTCACACTATGTTAGCCACAGTCCATACCAATCCTGTAGTTTCTTTACAAATACTGCTCTTTGATGTGCCTGCCCCCTCAAACCAGCTTCGATCCATTAAGAAAATTGCATGCAGTATAAGTGATAATGCAAACATACCCTAAAAGTCATCATTGTGCAGGGGGGGGGGGATGACCGCACAAACACAGATGACAGATAAATGAACAGGAGTTTCAGTGCGGTTTCAGGGATGGGGAAACCAAAAAGATCATATGTGATGGATGAAGACATCCCACCGCCCTCTGATAATAATAATAATAATAATAATAATAATAATAATAATAATAATAATATTTATACCCCTCCCATCTGGCTGAGTCTCCCCAGCCACTCTGGGCGGCTCCCAGTTGAATATTAAAACAATACAACTCTGTGTAAATGAAGCTTGAAATGCACCCAAGTGGATGTGACCTTTGACACTTTGTTGGAGATCCCTGATTTCTCCTGGGCTCTTTCTCTCCTTCCTCTACTCTACTACCATTCCCATCATTCTCTAGGAAGAGATAATTAGTTTTAAACCTGCTTAAGTCCACTGAAGATGATTGAGAAGAATGCCAAGCCTGAAAGCATTAAAAAAATTTCACCTTGCATAGGTCAATGACATGGTTAGCTATAGACAATTCCAGTGCAATTTCATTTTTTCCTTTTGATCACCTCCCTTCCTAATTTATTTTATGTCACATTCTGTGAGCGTGTCCGACTTCCCAGTTAAAATTAAAGGGGGAGGGGGGAGGGGCAAAAGACTAGCAGCAAGCCTAATTTGCCAAATAAGATTGGATCACTACGAAGGAAATAAAATACTCCTTTCCATTCCAGGCTTTATAAAGCCCATCTAATAATGGAGAACGGTTTGCTAAGATTGTGAATGGCTTTTGTGTCTTCAAAATACAGTCATTAGTTTCTGGCCATTAGCAACTGTCAATAATACTTAGCATTTATATTATAGTCCATTCCAAGTGTCCCAAGTGCCTCTCATACATTATCTCCGTAATCCTTCAAACAGCCCAATGCCATTAACATCCTCCTCCTCCCCCATATTATGCTCCTCTCAGTGATGTAATTCAGGCTAACATTTTCTGGAAGAGGACAAACAGAGAACGTTGTCGTGACTTTCCTTACCCTCAGGTTTTATAGGTATTTCTGATAATGTGTTTCAATAGCCGGCTGTGTGTTGACGTATTATCTGGTCATTTGAATCACCCCAAGCCCAGACGTTATCAACTGGTCAAGACAAGAAGGCTCTGGACACATTGCCGTATCTGGACACAGCTACGTATCTCGTTCTTTTGCTCAAATTGGATTGAAGTTATAATAAATAAGATGAAAGATGAAAAAAATTCTTTTTTAATAATTCCAGTGGCACCTTTAAGATCAACTAAATATAAGCTTTCAAGGTATGAGCTTTCGTGGGTAATACACACTTCGTAAGATACTCTGAAGCAGAGGTCGCTTAAACATTATAACTGTTGATGTCTGTTATGGCAGTTGGTTCCACAGGGAATGGCAAGGGATTTTTAAAGGGACAGATGGCCAAAATTAGCTTTAGTATGTATAATAGGACATGAATCCAATATCTCTATTCAGACCAAGTCTCTTCATAGCTTTTAATTTGGTAAAGGTAAAGGACCACTGACAGTTAAGTCCAGTCGTGAATGATTCTGGGCTTGCCGCACTCATCTTGCTTTACTGGCTGAGGAAGCCGACGTTTGTCCGCAGACAGTTTATCCGGGTCATGTCGCCAGCATGACTAAGCCGCTTCTGGCAAAACCAGAGCAGTGCACGGAAACACCATTTACCTTCCCGCCAGAGTGGTACCTATTTATCTACTTGCACTATGTTATGCTTTCGAACTGCTAGGTTGGCAGGAGCTGGGACTGAACAACGGGAGCTCACCTTGTCGCGGGGATTCGAACCGCTGACCTTCTGATCGGCAAGTGCCACCCAGGTCCCATGTCATTAGTTTGGTAATGAGTTATAATTCAGCAACTTCTCTTTCAAGTGTATTTCTAAAATTATTTTGCAATAAGACAGCTACTTTAATATCTTGTATAGAATGTCCTGGGAGATTGAAGTGTTCTCCTGTTGGTTTCTGTTTTATGATTCCTGATGTCAGATTTATGCCCATTTATCCTTTGGCGTAAAGTTTGTCCTGTTTGTCCAATATAGAGAGCCGAAGGGCACTGTTAGCATTTGACAGCATATACAGTATAATGTTGGAAGATGAACAATTAAATAGGCCTGAGATGATATGTTTGATGTTATTGGTGCCAATAATGATGTTGTCCGGGTGTGGCAGCAAAGTTGGCATCTAGATTTATTGCAGGGTCTTGTGTCAGTGTCCATTTTAATTCTGGTTGTTGTATTATTGTGTGTGGAGATGTTTAAGATTGGGTGGCTTTCTGTAGGCAATGAAAGGTTTTCCTCCCCGAGCTTGGGAAAGAGAGCTATCATTATCTAAGAGATGTTGCAAATCTCTGATGATGCATTGAACTGTTCTCAGGTCTCATCAGTGCTGCACATTTTAAAATCCCAATCTATATACCGTATATAAAAATGTAAAAAGGACATGTGGGTGTGTTTCCACTTTTCACCAAAACCGCGTGACCGATTTGAGGTGAAATTTTGACACAACATCACATGCGAATGTCTGAAGGTCATAGAAAGTTTGCCAAGACAGATGTCACACCTCCGCCAGGTAAAACCTCCCAAAAGCCCTGTTCCAGAATGCACCACTCAGCCAAAAGTGCATGCTGGGAAAAGAACTAGGTTACAAACCAGCGCCCTCTAGCAGCGGCTACACTGGTACTACACCTATAAAACCTTTTCTCTCAACAGCACCTTGGGCTCCCGTTTACATACTAGGCCAAATGGAGGTACTGACTCACCTGGGTGGGGGTTGGGGGGAGAAGGGGGTGTGATACGTCATGGGTTGGGACAGGGGGGTATCACAGGAATAAGCCGGGGGTGGGGGAGGAGGAGGGAATCACAGGGATAATCTGGGGGAGGGGGCAGGATACGTCATGGATCGGCACAGGGTGGGGGAAATCACAGGGATGAGCCACAGCAACGCGTGGCAGGGCCAGCTAGTTGGGTATAAATATACTGGGAAAGGGTCCTGTCTTGCTCATACTTTAGTCTCAAGCTACACATGGACATAACTGCAAGAAGAAACCTAGTACAGAATGTATGGGGCCTGGTAGGGGAAAACAAGGAGCATAATAAGATGCAGAAGATGAGCGAGAGCCAACAAAGGCATCTGGAAATGGGCTTGGTCACGGTTAGAATAGCAGCTGAGGATGATAGATAGCAATGACAGTTCTTTGGATTGTCTGATTGCAGGCAAGTGAGTGCATGGAAGGTTCCTGAGCTTGTTACAGTAGCATTTTCTGAGGTGTTGGCCACCCATACGTTATAGCTAACAACTCTGCCAGGTATCCGGGGGGGGGGGGGGAATCTAAGTTGTTTCAGCCTTCATGCAGCTTTCTGCCTCCAGCACTGAAATTTCCTCTTTTTCAGAGTTTCAAGTTTCATAGACCTTTGCAGTTGCCCACAGAACTGTGCTGCTCAGATGCAACACACATGACCCATTTATCCCCATTAGGATGATTCATGCCCAACAAGTCTTCACTTGGATAGTTTACCACATGGAGATAATCTTTTATCATGTGGTGGATGTTTGTCATATTATGTGGTCATTCAGTTAGGGATTTTGTCCTTAGGTCATGAGTTTTGCTGTGGTGTCTACAACATGCTGGTTCAAAATCCTGGTCAAGTCCATACAGTGCCTGTAATCCTAAGTATAGAAAGGCGTAAGTTGAACTGAAATCAATGCGGCTTACTCTCAGGTAAGCAGGGCTAAGAATGGAGCCTTAGATGGGAAAGCCAGACACAGTTCAAATTCATGCTCAACCATGAAGCTCCCTTTGAAACTATAGGTTTCCACACCATATATTTAAAGCCCAGAGAATCTTGGGAATTGTATGTCTGTGAGGGATAAACTTCAATTCCCGGGATTCTTTTGGGGAAACCATGTACTGTAAATGCTCTCACAATGTAGGGTTGCCATATTTTGAAGAGCTAAAAAGAGGACACATTTGCCAACTTTATACTATGGACCTCTCTGATGACTCTCATTTTACATACCCACGAGAAAGAGGAAATGTCCTGGAAAAAGAGGACATACGGCAACCCTATGACTTAATGTATGGTATGGATGTGACCATGCTTGCCTGCATGCATACATACTGGACATGGAGACACAGGGGTCCACCTCCTCAGTCAATCTGTGTGTGATGATCCACTGGGGGGGGGCTCATTGCTCTGCCCCACTCATTAATGATCAGTCTTAAGAGCAGGTGATTTACATCCTTATTATGGGGCACTGGAGCTACCCATACACACACCCCTTTGCCACCACCAAAAATTAGTCAAATCTTGAAAGGGAGGAATTTGCTTAGAGGAGCAGGAGTTAGTCACCCATGCCATGGCATAGAGCATGGACAGGTACATATGGAAGAAGCTGTTCTGTTAGGTGGGGAAAATAGTGAGGTAAAGATGAGCTCCAGGAATCACAAACATATCCACCCAGTTGTGTTCCATATTCACTGGCTGTCCATACACATCAGGCTTTGATTCAAGGTGCTAACGCTCAACTATAAAACCTTGTGACGACTAAAGTCCCACACATCTCAGAAAATCTCTCCTTTCGCATCAACTCTAAGGCTGTATACACATTACTGACTCAAACCACTGCTAGGTTGTTCTTTTTTCCTTTTTTAAATAATGATTTTTATTGGTTTTACAATTTAGTTTTACATTCTCAAATAAGAAAAATACAGTCCAAAAGTAGAGAATTCTCTGAATTCTCAGACTTCCACTCTCCCTTTTATGGGGTCCACTAGTGATCATTATCTGTGCATATCATATTATGCTCCATACTGTATATCCATAAATCTTTATTTTCTCCCATAGTTCTTTTCACATTGCGAGCATTATATATAAAAAAATAGTTTTTAACTATTTACAGTGTTCTGTCAAATATATTACCATTTTTCCCCAGTCTTTGTTGAAGTTTTTATCATCCTGATTCCTGATTTTCCAGTCATTTTGGCCATCTCAGCATAGTCAGGTTGTTCTTTTTTTCCAACTTGGGTCAAAGCCGCTTTGCAGGGAAATGCATCAAAACATAGATGAGAGGATATGGGTTGTGTTCAGGACTTCCGGTCTACCGTCAGCGCTGATCAGCAAAGAATCCTTGCGCTCCGAGGTTCCTGGCTCAGTGAAGGGAGGGGGGAGCTGCAAGAGCAATGCGCCCCCCCAGAAGAACCCCAGATTGAGCTTTCTGGGGGCGTGAGAGCTCGGCTGCGCCCCAAAGTGACTCCTCTGCCCCCCGGTAAGCTCTTTTTAAGGGCTCCGAGAGCGAGCGGAGAGAGTCACGGGCGCCATTTTCGAGTCTATTGCTACCCTCACAGAGCGAAGCTCCGTGTCGGCAGCGGAGGAGCGGTGGATTTTATTTTATTTTTAAAGGATTTGAAGACATTGGACACCATGAGTAATAGAAAGAAATTTAAGGGGGGGGATTTTAATTGAAAAGAATCGGCTATGGGAGGAGATTTAAACAGGAAGTCGATCTCCTCCATTGAGAGAACTGTGATGCAGTTAATTTGCCTGTAGCCAGAAAGACTGATAGGAACTTATCAGTCCCCCTGGAAGCTGGAGTCGGGTCCCTGGAGGAATCAGCGAGCCGGCATTATATCACAGTAGAAATGAATTTTTTTTACCTCTTTGAAGTTGAGAACTGTATTTTGAGGAGAGCGCAAAATATAAAGCTGGGAATAAGAAGTTTGATAAATGCTATTTTCACAAATGGTCACAAGATTTTTAATATATGAAGAAGAATTAAAAATGAGAGTATAACCAATTTGGATATAAACTTGGTCCCTGATGTTTTTGGAAACAAGATCTGCGCCACTTCCTGCTCTGTTCTGTTCTCATGAAATCTGAGATGAACAGGATGTCTGTAGCCATAACATCACCTAACGGCCTGGACTTTCAGAAGGAACTTTTGGAATTGCTTTTGGACTTGAGAAATGAATTGCGGCAAAATAATATATTGTTGCGTGAAAGTAATATACAGTTGCGTGAAATGCGTGAAAGGAATCAGAATTGTGTGGACAGTGAAAAAGGATTAATTTCAACAGAGAATGAAGAGAAGCAATAATGACTTTAAAGGAGATGAGGAAGATGCATGGAATATTGTTCCCCCAGTGGGGGGGGGGGAACGGAACATATGTCTGATCCAAGGAGTCTCCGAAGAAGAACCAGCATGGAATAATGTCCTCCCAGTGAGAGAGGGAGGGTAGGATCCATACTGGGGCCAGAATTTAAAGGGGGGGGAATTGAGATAGGGCTGGAAAGTGGAAATATAATTGGATGGTTTTGTACTACAGTATTTAGAGAATTGGGGAGGCAGCAGGGGATGATCAAGGAAGAATGGGAGGTAGGCTGGGACAGGGTGGGAGTGGGGTGAGGGATAATAATGAATGTAAATTCTTGATTAATTTAGATGGTCCGAAACTGGAATGATTTATGGAACTCACTGAAGTATCTGGGAGACCCTGAGTCAGGGGAAGCGGGGCTGAATTAGTTTTAAGTCTTTAAATGTTAGCATGATAGAATAATTAATATTTAAATTTATGGAAAATTATTGGTAATAAATTTTAGGCTAAGGGGAGAAATACAAGATAGAAAGACGGAAAAATAAATCTTGATTTGGATAAATTTATTAATTATTGATGAATAGATGTTTTTAGAATAGAATATTTGAGTGATAATGATAAAATGTGTTAGAGTGATTTAAGATATAAAATGGAAATTGCTTAATTGGAATTTTAAAAAGGACTCAGTGAGGGGGGAATTGAGGAAGTCAACAATGTTAAGTAAAAAATGCAAGAATTGATACTCCCCCCCTTTTTTTAATGTTTTATTTTTGCTTTTTGTTCTTGTTTTTGTGATTTTGTAATATTGGGAAATGAATAAAAATTATTGGGGGGGAAAAGATTATTTGAAAAAATAAGGTATAAAAACTGAGTTGGTGATCTGTTTGGATTGAAATATGTAAGGGGGAATATGTATTCATATATTATAGAGTGATTAAAGTTATATTTTTATCTTTATTTGTAAGAGCAAGTTCTGTATAAGGGTTAACGGAAACGGAATACAAATGATGGGAAGTTAAATTTAAATTCTGATGTTTTTTCATGATTTGTATTTTCTCTTTTTTTCTTTTTTGTGTATGTTTGTGTGTTTAGTATTTTGTATATGTTTGTAGGAATGTATTTTAATAATCTAAATAAAGAATTATAATAAAATAAAATAAAATAAAAAGATATTGACCTTTAGTTATTTAAATCGTTTCTATCTCTGTCTTGCTTGGGAATTTCCAGGACTCAAGAGATATTTCCTTCTTCCAATATTTTATTTATTGTTTTCAATGGGGTTGCCACTATTTCTTCCATTTTAAAAAAATAATGTATAGCACTGAGACAGTCTGGTCCCGACTCCCAGCCCTTTACCTATTTCGGCTTTCACTATAGCTTCATGAATTTCCATCATGGTGAACTGAGCATTTATGTATTCTAATTTTCCTTCATCTACTTTAGGAATTTGTTTTCCTTGCAGATATTTTATTATCTCTTCCTCTGATTCATTATCTTTTTTGTATAGCTCTTTAAAGCTTTATGTATTCCAACTGGGTTGTTAATTATGTTCTCAACCACCTTAATTTGCTCTATTAACCTTTCTTTTTGCTTTCTTTTTAGTTGTCATGCCAGTAATTTACTGCATTTATTCACAAATTCAAATGTTCTTTGCTTCATCCATCTCAATTATTTTGGATTTCTACATTTAACATCGCTGAAAACTGCGTCTGTAAGAGTTTGTTTTTCGCCGCTGCTTACTTGTTCTTGGGATTCTTTGCTAATAATTTTTCAATTTCTGCTAGTTCTTCTTTTATCCATTCTAAATTCTTTTCATATAATCTCTTTTTCCTTGCATTCTGTTGTATATAAAATTACCTGGTAAATGCTTTACTAACATCCCATATGATTCCTTTATCTGTTTCCTGTGGTTTATTATTTTCAAAAAGTTCTTTTAGTAATTGCTTTCCCCTTTCAACTCTTTTTTTCATCACTTGATAAATATTCATTTAATATCCACCTTCTATTTCCCCTTTGTCTCTTTTCTAGTTCTAGAGTTACAGGATTATGATCTGATATTGTCCTTGCTGGTCTGTTTTTTTAACTTTCATTATTAAATTGTTAGAAATCCAAATTGCGTCTATTCTTCCTGATGATTTTTTTAACTTCGGAGAAATGTGTAAATTGCTTTTCTAGTGGATTTTAAAACCTCCATACATCCCTCAAGTTTAGCTTTTCCACCATTTGAAAAAATGTATATGGTAATCTTCCCTTTTTGGTTTCTTTTTGTCTTTTTGTCCTATCTACCCGTAATTGTAAAGTGCGTACTCCATTTAAGTCTCCCATGATTATAATCTCATCCTCAATATATTCTACCACGTTTTTAAAAAAAGATAAAAAAAAGAAAAGGTACCAATATGTTTCACAAACAAAAAACCCAATAAACTCAACCCCGCTTCCTCATTAATCCCTCATGTCATGAGCCACGCCATCGCTTTGAATGCGGTAATTTCTGCAGGTTCTTGTGTACTTCGCCCAGAGTCCAAAGAAAAGGGCGGGTTGCCAGCAGAATAACAATATGGGAGGCAAGCCAGGCACGTACGGCGACAGGCCCATCTTCCCCCCTTTTTGGCGGGAATATACCTAGGCCGAGATTTTTCCTCAAGCCCTGCGGCGGTTCCGCCCACTCGCTCAGACAGTTGGCGACCGTTACCGACGAAAAAGAGAACAGGGGAGGCGGGGGGCGGGGGAAGGAAAGAGCGCGACCCGCGGCAACTCCCGACTGATTTCGTCACCGCGTTCCTGCTTGTTACGCGAGAGAGGGGCGGGGGCAGGAAAGACGCATTGCCGCGGGGTGGGTGCGGGGAGGCGGGCCGGGCGGCGAGGGGGGAAGAGCGGCGGCGACGATGGAATGTCACGTGGCAGGGGCGGAGGGGGTGTGGCCCTAATTTTTTTAAAGAGCATGTCACGTGGCTAGGCGGTGCGGAGGGGGGGCGGGCGGGCGGGCGATAGAAGGGAGGGTGGGGAGAGAAAGAGTAAGAGTGTCACGTGATGCCGGAGGCCCGGAAAGCTCTGAGGAGGAGCTGAGCGTCTCCTCCGTCCGCCATTTTCCTGCGGCGACCAGCTGTGCATGTGTGCGTGAGGGAAGGAGAAGGGAGGCTTACGGTGGTGGTGGCGGCGGCGGCCGAGCGGCAGGCCGCGGTAGTGGTCGAGTCCGAGGAGGCGGGGAAGGAGGAAAGAGGAAGGAGGAGAAGCCTCTTCCCGGGTGACAGGCCCGGCCCTTCCGAAGGCGGAGCGCTGCCGGGCGTCCTAAGCGGCGGCGGCGGCGGCGTTGTTGAGTCCAGCCGGTACCGCCCTCCTTTCCTCCCTCCCTCCTTCCTTCTTCTCCTCCTCCTCCTTTCCCCGTCCCTGCTTCACCAGCCTGGTTGAGGAATAGCAGCAGCAGCGGAGTGACTCTGAATCCGGCACCGCCATGTCTGGGCAGAGCCTGACCGACCGCATCACGGCGGCGCAGCACAGCGTGACCGGCTCGGCCGTGTCCAAGACCGTCTGCAAGGCCACCACGCACGAGGTGATGGGCCCCAAGAAGAAGCACCTGGACTGTGAGTCGAGACGGACTTCTCGCTCTTTTTCTCTCTCTCCATTTCTCCCCCCCCCCCTGCCCCGACCTTCGCCATTCTCGCTGTCGCCTTCTCTGCCCTCCCCGCCAGCCTCCCCAAGCAGCTCGCTGCCCTTCCAGGCCCGGTTTTATTCGCCGGCCAAATACTGTGTACGTGGATTGCAGTTCCTGTGCCTTGCTACAATATCTCAACGTAGGACCCCCCCTTTCTACTCCCACTTTCCACCATCCCCTCTGAGACGAGGGGAGAAACGAGACGGCACCCTCTTCTGGTTTTTACTCACTTCATTTATTTAGCCTATTAGATGCTTGGTCTCCAAGCGACATACTGTACATATATACATATACAGGTACATATAGATATGTGTGTGTGTGTGTGTGTGTGTGTGTGTGTGTGTAGTACATGCACACACACACTGCTATAAGGGAATAAAAAGGAGATCATATGGTACATTAATATAACGTGTAACATGATGCTTAAGAAATGTGTTCAGTTCTGCACAGCATCACCTCCCCCCCCCAGCTTTAATTTTTACTTATTCCCCATGAAGCTTTATACCCCTCTTTTCCCAGTGTGTTTGGCACCATCTCATCTTAATTTAAGGAACCTGTTACCTCACAGTGTGATTTTGGCCAGTTTAGAATATATGTATTTGGTTTAGAAAGGAAGGGTTTATCAGTGGCTATTAGCCAAATGGTTGCTGGCACACAAAAGTGGGGAATGGTGATTGTCTTAATGCAGGTTTCCTGGACTAGATTGGATTTTGGTTGGACCCAGTAAGACACATGTTGTGTTCAACTTTGGTCCCCACTCTTTCAGTGGTTTTCTACTGTGTCATTTCTTAAAACGTTTCTTTGATCTGTTGGGAATCACTTCACTGTATTCTCTTGATACTCCAACCCCCCCCCCAAAAAAAGTAGTGTCTACTGTAACCATGCCAAACCATTGAATTGTTAGTTGATCTCCTCCAGATGTTTAACCAGTGAAACTTCAATATTAGTACCATTTTAGCCTATTGAAAGAAGCATAAGGATTAACTATTTAATTAGCAACAGCTGCTGCTTGTTTCCTGGCTATTTTATTTTTCTTCCTATTATAATGGTTTGTCAGAAACAATATAGCTGCTGCTGATAGTAACAATAACTCATTTACTGTATTGGTTAACTATTAGACTAATCTACCAATCAAACCAATTAAAGTTTCAGTACAACCATTATCCTTGGACATTTTTTTCCATAGTGACACTGAGTAGTTCACCACTTCCTTTCTGAAACTTGCCTTTGGTATTTGATATGCTACATCTTTCCCCTGGCACTGTAATCTTCCTCCTAACTGATAAATGAAGCACACCTCCTGATATTTGAAATGTCTCAAACCTGCCTTCATTCTCCTGGCAGTCTCTGTATATGTAATTTGAGCCTGTCTCCATTACCTTGTTACTTATTTCAGGGTTTCTCTTTCCATTGTACCCCTTGTCTAGTGTATAAATCAGGGATAGCGAACCTGTAGCCTTCCAGATGTTACTGGATTACACTTCCTATCATTTGTGGTCATTGGCCATGCTGACTGGGCTGATGGGAATTGATCCAACAACTTCTGGGGAGTCATTTCTTATTCCTGCTATAGAACATGACTTTGGCAGCAACCACGTACTACTACTTCTGTGGCCTAGCTGCTCATCTTCAGAAAATTCTGCTCAGAAGAGGAACTGGCTTCATCTACTTCTGCATTGTATCAAGATTTTAAATGTTGAAGTACCGTACATAAGTAGAGCAACTGTATCTTGAGCTTTGACAGCTTTCTAAGAATAAAAGTTTTCTAAGTTGCAGTTTAGAAAAATAACAACCTTCCTTCCAGGACTGCTTGCAGAAAATTCTCAGAATGTTTGAGTTTTGCAGACTGCATATGTCTAAGACTAAGTAGACATGTATGCCTCTGTACATACATGAGAGATATCACCAGTAGTTGGGAGCCTCTTAAATTGATTCTTCTGTACCCCTGATGAAGTGAGAAAGGTTTGGGGGAATGACTACTTAGAAGCTTGGAATGATATTTCTGCCATCTTGGCACCTTTTGTTAAAGCTTGAAATATGGTCATGTTAATCTATTGTGGCCAAATAAAAGCACTTGAGGATCCAGCTGTGTGATCCACTGTTCGTCCTCAAATATCTCCATACTCAAGGAGCTTAATAAGGGACTACTAGCTTGTGACCCTTCAGATGTTCTTGCACCTGAGCTTCCATCATCCCTGACCTTTGGTCATGCAGGCTAAAGGTAATAGGATCAGGAAGCCACCCCTGAAAATGTGTAGCCATCCATTTTGCGGGGTGGATTGAGGCAATGGAATTTCACTTTGAGTCTGGAACCTCACCTGTTGATAATTATGGCTGCCTCTAATGTGAGATCCCCAAGAAAAAGCTAATATGTAGTATCCCCAAAGGCATCCCTGCAAGCATCATCTTTGAATTTCTTGCCTAGCGTAGTTTCATAAAGTTGTGAATGCCGCTTTAAGGTACTTGATTCCTCTTTTGAGGGTCCTGTCATTTGTTTCATTTCCTGCTTTGTAATATGATGGAGAGGTCTATGCACTCTTTAAGTTACAAGTTTGCATAGTGGAAATAAGTTTGAAGTCGTCTGCTTCTTAATGGGTATGTGGGCTCAGTATTGAAGTAAGTGGGTTGCATGTGACTGATGGGAATCTTAACATTATGAAGCTCTTAATAGTCTGATATCACCAGGCTTTGAGCAGCACCATAATGGAAGTAATTTTTAATTCTGCTGTATTATCAGGACTGTTGTGTTTTGTATGTTTATGAAATTGACCTATGGATGTAGAATCTGATAGTGCGTGCAAAACTTGGTACCCATTTTGAATTTTTGTGCTCAAGTTGCAACCAACCACTTGGGAAACTTACTTCATATGATGTTTTATCCTATGATGCCTATTCCCTACTTCATGCATTCTCCATTACAGATAATTGACCCCAAACTCCATGTTCTTTTATTCCATTTTCCTCTGATTCCTTGTTCCTTGAGTGCTTCTGTGAAAATATATTAGTTGCACTATTTTATTTTTTGGCAGTTTAAAAATATATAATACATGGTCAGAATTACCATTGACAATAAAGGCTGATGGAACAGCTTGGAGAGGTTCCATGCATGCTCTTACATCGGGCTTGAGAAGATTTTTTAATGCACATCTGAACAGCAGGTGCATGATATGTTCTTTGAAATGTTCATCTCCTGATGGCAGATGAAAACAAACATCCTTATCTGCCTAGAAGAGTGATCTGCAGCTGTAGAGAGTTCCAGCTGGTTTCTTATCACTTGTCCTACAGATATTTCAAAGCCTGGTCTCTGCTATAAAGCTTTTGCACCAGGGGGGAGTTAGCTTGCTGCACCCTGCCAGTTTTAGAAGTAGAGGACACATTGTTGGGTTTATTCTTTTGTGTCTGACATGCAGGTAGAGTACTCAAGTTTGTGGTTCTGATTTGGAAAGATTGCACTAACACAGGCTTCCTCAAACTTGGCGCTTCAGATGTTTAGAGACTACAATTCCCATCATCCCTGACCACTGGTCCTGCTAGGTAGAGATCATGGGAGTTGTAGGCCAAAAACATCTCGGGGGCCAAGTTTGAGGAAACCTGCACTACCATAATAACGGTAGGTGTTGCATGCCATAATCTCTTTGGGAAGACTTGGTGGCTTAATCTTGTTCATATGCAGTGGCGTAACATGGAGGAGCACAGCGGTGGTTGCCCTGGGCGCAATGCCACTGGGATGCAGTGGTCCCGAAAGTGTTGCACAACTGGAAAGGAGGTGGCTTCCTTTCCAGTTACTCCACTGCTGGGATGGATCAGCAAATCAGATACACGTCCTTTGCTTACAGGTGCTGTGCACCACACGCTTCTCGCACAATTGCTGGCACTGCAGGAACACTCAGTGGGAACAAAGAGGTGGTCACATGACCCTTGATGGGCAGTGTGTTGGCTCCTGGTTTGGACTGGCGGAGCTTCTTGTGAGCGCACTATGGAGAGCTGAAGTGGCTGGTGCAGGGTGAGTTGTGGCACCTGAGGGGCTCCAGTTGAGCGGTTGGAGACCCCATCCAGCACCTCCTGGGGAAGCCTGCATCTCAGAGTTTATGCTAAATATGGGGGAGAAAGACCCACAGCAACATGCTATCTCCCTTTCCCAATTTTGCACCTTGCTCTGGGTGTTGGCAACCCACACTATGCCACTGTTCATATGTAAGGTCTGAGCACTATATGTGATATTGGAACGAAATTTTCAGCCCAATCACATTGTTATGAAATGGTGGGAGAATGGCTATGCTTTCTCCTTAGAATGTAGTTTACTGGCTCACTATTGATCCATGAATGTGATGATGTTGTACTCTGCTTGTGTGGCTATACTGTAGCTTTCATTGCTTAGAGCAGCCTTTCTCATCCTGGTGATATTGATGCTCTGGACCACAGTTACCATCTTCCTGGACCATTGGCCATACTTCCTGGAGCTGATGTGAGTCTCAGAAATCCTGGGAGGCAACAGGTTGGGGAAGGCTGGTTTATCTGGGAAGAACAGGCAGATGGTTCTGTCTTCCTTTACAGAGTTGGAAGTGGAGGAGGAAGATTTTATTTGTCTTTTTTTACACTAAAGTGTCTCATAGCAACTTCCAAAGGAAGTAGATTGCCTTTAGTCTCCTTTGGACTATCTTAGAAAACTTGTTTGCTAGTACCCATAAGTAGCACTAGTAGTTTCCCTTTAGGATAACTTTTAAGTATTACACAAATGAAGGCCTGGATTCTGAGTGAGGTATTCCATGCTAATTAATGAATATGTATTTTTGGTTTCTATATTTTAAAAGCATCTCTAGTAGTGTAACTGTATACATGTGGTGGTTGGGTCATTCTCAATAAGGTATTGATAGTATGCTGAGATAAAGCTCTGTCTAGGGTGACAAACAATACATGTCTCAGAAGTGTGTCTGACACAGGCTGCTAAACTATGCCATCTCAGAGGTAAGTCTTAGTGAATTCCTTGGGGCTTACTCCCAGGTAGCTGGGATTAGGTTTGCAGCTTTACTAGCCCAATTAAAGTACCTTGCATTTATACATGTATTACTATTACAACTACAAGGGGGTGCTCAGATATTTAATGTAAATTAGGTCCATTAGGTCCAGTCGCGGACGACTTTGGGGTTGCGACGCTCATCTTGCTCTATAGGCTGAGGGAACTGGCGTTTGTCTGCAGACAGTTTCCGGGTCATGTGGCCAGCATGACTAAGCTGCTTCTGGTGAACCAGAGCAGCACACGGAAACGCCATTTACTTTCCCACCAGAGTGGTACCTATTTATCTACTTGCACTTTGATGTGCTTTTGAACTGCTAGGTTGGCAGGAGCTGGGACAGAACAACAGGAGCTCACTCCGTCGTGGGGATTCGAATCGCCGACCTTCTGATCGGCAAGCCCTAGGCTTCTGTGGTTTAGACCACAGCGCCACCCACGTCCATAAAAAGCCCACATTGACTCAGATTGGTGATTTTAGTTTTGTAAGGTTCTCTTGGCAACTAAGTAAAAACTTTATGAAGGCTTTCAAAGCTGGAATCATGGAGTTCAAGGAGAAACATCTGGGCTTATGAATGCTTTGGACTTCAAAAGCCTGATTGCACAGTGTTCTTCCTTATTTGCTCTCTCTAAGCAGCATGTGGATACTGAATGGCTAATCCCTTAGCTGACAACATTCATTTGATACTAGAAGTATTCCAGCTTCCTAGTAATGCCTTTTACCATATGGTCTGCTGCCTCTGAAATCCTGGGATTGAAAAATTCTTCCATTGCAATCTTCCACTATACCAAGCACCTAATTTTCCTTCCTTGCTTGCTTAAAGCATCATTAGTTGAGGAAATAAAAGTATTCTTATGTGTACATTATATGTTTAGATTGTCTTGTGTCTCAGTTGTAATTGCTTTGTGGGTTGGAGTGGAAGAGGATCTACGGTAATTCTGTAGGGGAGAAAATCTCTTCTGGAGCTGGTCTGGCACATAGGTACATTCAGCCTGGCAGTGTTGTTCTCCTTTCACAGGAATTCTTGAAATTTGGGCCAAACCTGAATTGTGTAATTTGTACAGCTGCTCAAATTGGGATTGATTGTATAACTTCAGACCTCACACGCTTTAATATTTAAATTACAACATGTGGAATTATTCTATGAAGTTTTTGGAGAGCATTTTATTTGCTGGATTTCCTAGATACTTGTTTCCTAGAAGGCATGTGAAAACTCCTTCAGGTATAAAATTAGATTTATTGTTTCAAATTACCAATGCCAACATTCAGGATGGAAATTGGAAAAGCTTTGTCTTGCACCAGGATTGTAGGTATAATCAGCTCCTAACCTGCATTGCCCATCTTAATGCAAATGAATCACTGTATATTCAAGCATAAAGAGTAAAAATAACTGTTTGAAAGTGCAATCCAAAAGTTACAGCACACACTGGAGTGTAAAGTATGAGTAGACATTGTATTCCAGCAACTGAAACTACATTATTCTAGAAAAAAGTATGCTGTTTTATGAAATCACAATCAAATGACATCATGTAAAACCTTTTTTGCAGACTTTGTTATTGACAACTAAGGTACCGGTAGCTTTGGCCTCAGTTCAGCTTAGTGGGGAGCATTGTTGCTGAGATGTAATTATCCTAGTTTTAAAGATTTTTTTGTCTTAACAATATTGCTATTAGAATACTGTCACATGCTCTGTGCTATAGGGAAACCTGAGAGGTTGTATTGGTGAAAAGTTTTCTAATTCCTTTCAAATTTAAAACTGTGTTCCCTGATTTTAATATATCTCACTGTATAACAATTCTAAACTATGAATATATATGCATGTACAATACATATAGATTTGTTTCCTACTGAATCCTTCAATCACAGGGCTGTCATACATAACTGCTCTAGTCTGTTCTAGTTACAGGTAGGTAGCCATGTTGGTCTGCCGTAGTCGAAACAAAATAAAAAAATTCCATCAGTAGCACCTTAAACGTAAAAGGACCCCTGACCGACTCGGGTTGCGGCGCTCATCTCGCATTATTGGCCGAGGGAGCCGGTGTACAGCTTCCAGGTCATGTGGCCAGCATGAGTAAGCCGTTTCTGTCGAACCAGAGCAGCACACGGAAACACCGTTTACCTTCCCGCCAGAGCGGTACCAATTTATCTACTTGCATTTTGACATGCTTTCGAACTGCTAGGTTGGCAGGAGCTGGGACCGAGCAACAGGAGCTCACCCCGTCGTGGGGATTCGAACCGCCAACCTTCTGATCGGCAAGCCCTAGGCTCTGTGGTTTAACCCACAGCGCCACCCGCGTCCTTAGGCACCAACTAAGTTTGTCATTGGTATGAGTTTTCGTGTGCATGCACACTTCTTCAGATGCTCTAGTGTTCATCACGAAAAGGCAGGTTGGTCCACAGGATCTTATTTCAAATCCTGTTTGAGCTGTGGACTAATTGGCAACAGGCAAATCACAATCTGTCTCAATTTCGAATCGGGAGGAGGAAGAATGACCACCTTGTTGCTTTTTTTAGAGGGATGTGCAGCATTGTAAATCAAATGTAGCAGTACTAATTCTAAGCTCAGGCAGCTGCTCTGTTACATCAAGAGCATTCTGTACTACTTACTGTATATACACACGCCACCTGGCTCATGCATAATATGTAGATAAGGCCTCAATATTTTTGTGTTTCTGGCTGTTCCTTTTAATATTCAAAGTACAATTTCACCTCACTTTAAAAAAAGCTTTCTTCTTTGAAGGTAACTCCCTCCCTAAGCTTTCGAAAACTTCGTGATCAAGCATTCATTTCCCAATACCGAAAATGTTTTGGCACAGTATTGGGCGCAAGAGATATCATTTGAAATTCCGTCGTGTAGCAAGAGAGTGGACCCTTCTGCCAGAGAAAGCAAAATTACGTTGAAGGGACTCAGCTGGTGTAAACACATTGGAGAGGGAGTGCATGAGTCAAGACTTGCTACAGCTCATGAAACGATGATCAGAATTTGTGCTGGGTATCTGTTGTAATGTGGGTGTCAAAGTGACAAGATGTGCTTAATTCTTTGTGGAAAATGAGGATGTTAAGATGGACCTGCAAGATGCCTACTTCTAATGTGCATCTGCAAAAGAATGTTGCTTAGTATCACTGTTGACACAATTTATGTTGTCTCCCATATTTTAATCATTGGCAATTTTGAGGTTTTGCTGTGGTTTGCAGCACTGCTTTATTTTGCTTAAAATGTTGAAAATATTTGGTTCCATAAATAAAACTAACTAAAACTTCCTCTAAAATCAGTTAAGACAACTAGACAGATTTTTTTCAACATCTCCCCCCTTCACCATTTTTGAAATGTTCAATTAACCTATATTATTTTAGTCGGGGTTGAAATAGACTCAGATATCATCTCAAATATTTAATTTTGTTTGATTTTCTTGTAAACTGGTTTCTGATTTTTTAAAAAATACCAAAAAGCAGTGTATAAGTACTTGAAATAAATTGAGAAAATTAAAAAATGAGATTAGAATATTGTCTGATGCTATGTTAATCCAGGTATAGGAGATGAACTAATTATTCAGGTAGAAAACAATCTTATTCAGCTATAGATAACTTTTGTCAGTTGCCTAGCAATAAATAAAATCTAGAATCCATTGACACTTCTTATAATGAATAAATCCCTGACAGAGTTTATATTTCTTGATTAGGCGCCTGTTAACATTACTGTAATGTCTTTCATGCAGCAAGGGTGTGCAGAAAAACCTGAATCCTGGATTCCTGGTTTACAGCATCTTTCAAGCCACTTCTTCTCTACATGCTTGTTTCACTTAATACTGCATAGATAACAGACTATGTAAAGTTCCTGAGTGGCGCCCTGTGACTTGGCAAAGGGAAAACCCATTTGGCTCTGTATTCTTGGTACTTTTTGGTGGTTTAAATGGACAGTAACTAGGGCATGAAGTCAGCCAAGGTTTTAGGTTAGGTTTTAGGCTTCAGCCTGCAGCCCATATTACCCCATGGTGCTGTAGAACATAACACTTCTTTTGTACAGAGGTGCTTATTTCTGTTCTTGCATAGTATGTGTGCTGCAATTTTAATTTGAGATCTTTTTTTGGCATGGCACTCAAGGGACAAGGAATACTTAAATGTTCCCAACTTCTGAGCTACACTTTTCCATATTCAGGTCAGTGGTAGTCAAACAGGCTCATAAGTAATCTCATTTCAGCTTGATTAGATATTGATGATGAGCATAATGGATACTGTAAAACTAGCACTGAAGTATTGCATTTAAATGTCAAGTATATGCTTATTCTTTATATGAAAACTTGAGCAAAATATATGTACTGCAGTGGCAACTAGTAAAGTCTATTTCTTTTTTTAAAAAAAAGAAAAACTGGGTTAAGAAAACTAGAGCATGTTCAGGTATTTGTCTGACCATGTTAACATTTAAAGTGTGAATGCACATGCAAATGTCATCCCAATGCCCTTGTGTACCTCATGCTTCCCCGAACCCTGACCTTCACTGTATTAAACAGGGGTCTTGTATTTGAGTTCAATTAAATGTTATTAGGCATACACCCACACACACCATAGTAGGGGTGGAGATGAGGGTCTCCGTTAAAACAGGGCCGCTGATCATGCAAGGCATTTACTTGAGCTCAAGTGATAGTGTGTAAAGCCCCCCCCCCCGACAGAGTCTTTTCTGACCATTGCTCTTTCCATGATAGTTTTGTAAAGTTATGAACAACTTTATGCCACATCTGTTAGGATAATTTCTGCAGTGTTGGTTTTACTTATAATAGCTTTCTGCCTTGGTTTAAACAAGCAGTTAAGATTTGAGGGCTTCTTATTCTATGGATACGGTACTTTTTATGGGTCAGTTAAGGCATTTGCTATCTTGGGTGTATGGAACCATGTTATTTAAGACTAAAGCCTACAGATTTTTTGCTTTGACAGGTTACTGGTGGCTTTGGGTCTTCTATAATGGTGTTCTTATTGGACCTGTGACACTGTCAATACAATTATTGAAGCCCTGAGACTCAAACAAAAACAGGATTTTCCCTCTCTTAAAAGTCAACGCATTGTATGCCAATGTGTCAGTTATATTCCATATGGATGGAACTACTTTCTGACTATTACACTTTTCGTGAAAGCAAAGCAATTTCATATTCATAATGCTCTGTCATTAATTCTTTGACTTACTGGGAAATCCTTGTTGCAATTTAGATATTTCAGACTTTGTACATTGCATGCTTGGCTAGGGCATCTGGTGCAGCTACAGATTTCCCATTCCTGACTTGGATATATTTCAGATGCTGCTGCAAAGCCAAACAGTCTACTTTATGCTTGAAATGATAGTCTGATTTACCTACTTCTGACTTGGAGTTTTTACCTGTTGAGTACTGCTCCTGCTGGATAGTATTTTGATGCAATTCTGCAGTATGCTCAGCTAAATAAAATTATTGGGTTCTGTTGCAAAGAATGATGCCAAGAATGGTGCAAGGAAGGTAGCTCTCTGGGCAGAATGTGGTAGCATAACATTGGAAGCCAAGTGATGAAAGATTTGCCAATAGTATTCAGAGCAGAAGCAGCATACTGCTTGTAAAACGCTGCCTTAGATTACGTTTCTGTTATACTATGTTGCTTAATTGTAATTGGCTCCTTGAAATATGGCCACACCAAATGGCATTGTTCCAGAAACCTGCTGAATCTTGGTATGCAGAGTCGATACCATCAGGGAGGTTGTACATTGGCCTTTCTCATATCCCCATTAATCTTAGCATGAAAGTATCTGTCAATGATTATTTAGGATATCTTGTTTTAAGGCTGGTTGTTTAACCTGTTGCACACTTCAGTGCTGCTGTGCAAAGCAATGGGTTAATAATGATCTTTAGGAAGAGCGATAAGTGATTGTATTAATATTGGAGGACTCCTGAGGCCCTGACGTTAAAGATTTGTGCAACAATACCTGATTAGCATAGGAATTTTCAGGCCCTCTTTCTTTGTCAGGCAAGCCAGGGATAGACAAAATATAGATCTTGATCTGCTGATTCACTGTTTGGCTATTTGTGGTATATCAACAAGGATTTATGCCACCCAGTTGTTCAACAACAGTAACAACAACAAAATGACTCTTCCCTGGCCTAAATTTTATTGCTGAAATGATGAAAACTTGGGATAAGCAGGAGGTGGTTTGTGTGTGTGTGTGTGTGGTAATACGGTAAGTTCCATTTTTAATTTTGGTGATCAAAACAAATTCCTGGACACAAAATTTAATTCTTTAGGTGCTTTTTTGCCCCAGGCTTTGGTTCATGGACCTCATGGTTTTAGAAATCCTGATCCTGCAAGCCTGAAGTCTGACCACATCTAAGGCAAGCCACCTCAAACCTGGGTCAGTAGCTGCCTCTGGTATGATGAGATAATAAAAAGTGGGGGTAGGAGAAGCTGTACGTTTTAATGTTTGCCTAAAGGGCCTCTTAAATGGCAGCTTTATTCTGTTTGCCTTTTCCAGTTTTATTTATTGAGAGCTGATGCATAGTGCAGCATGTGGTAACTTTATCTCTGCAACAGGTTTTAATCATAGCATATACTACAGCATATACAGTACATGGATCACTGCCTTGTCGTGGCAAAGGGGCTTGAATAACTCAGAGAAGCTATGTGCTATGCCATGCAGGGCCACCCAAGATGGACAGGTCATAGTGGAGAGTTTTGACTAAATGTGATCCACCTGGAGCAGGAACTGGAAACCCACTCCAGTATCCCTGTCAAGAAAACTCCATGGACAAAGACAACAAGCATATAAAAGTTATGACACTGGAAGATGAGCCCCTCAGGTCGGAAAGCATCCGGCATGCTACTGAGGAAGAGTGGAGGGCAAGTACAAATAGATTCAGAGCTGATGAAGTGGCTGGGCCAAAGCCGAAAGGTTGCTCAGTTGCGGGTATGCCTGGAAGTGAAAGGAAAGTCCAATGCTGTAAAGAAAAATATTGCATAGGAACCTGGAAGGTAAGAACCATGAACCTTAGTAAGCTGGATGTGGTCAGAAATGAGATGTCAAGAATAAATATTGACATCCTGGGCATCAGTGAACTAAAATGGACGAGAATGGGCGAATTAAGTTCGTATCGAGATCATTCTATCATTTTTGAGATTGCATCCCAGTACAGCTTTCGCCACTCTTTTGTTGACTATGAGGGCCACTCCATTTCTTTTACGGGATTCTTGCCCACAGTAGTAGATATGATGGTCAAGCCAGAATTAAGATTGCCGGAAGAAATATCAACAACCTCAGATATGCTGATAATAATAATAATAATAATAATAATAATAATAATAATAATAATAATAATTTATTATTTATACCCCGCCCATCTGGCCGGGTTCCCCCAGCCACTCTGGGCGGCTTCCAACAAAACAGAAATTCTAAAATACAGAAATCCATCAAACATTAAAATACAGAAATCCATCAAACATTAAAAGCTTCCCTAAACAGGGCTGCCTTGAGATGCCTTCTAAAGGTCTGGTAATTGTTGTTCTCTTTGACCTCTAGTGGGAGGGCATTCCACAAGGTGGGTGCCACTACCGAGAAGGCCCTCTGCCTGGTTCCCTGTAACTTGGCTTCTCGTAGTGAGGGAACCGCCAGAAGGCCCTCGGAGCTAGACCTCAGTGTCCGGGCAGAACGATGGGGGTGGAGACGCTCCTTCAGGTATACCGGACCGAGGCCGTTTAGGGCTTTAAAGGTCAACACCAACACTTTGAATTGTGCTCGGAAACGTACTGGGAGCCAATGTAGGTCTTTCAGGACCGGTGTTATGTGGTCTCGGCGGCCGCTCCCAGTCACCAATCTAGCTGCCGCATTCTGGATTAGTTGTAGTTTCCGGGTCACCTTCAAAGGTAGCCCCACGTAGAGCGCATTGCAGTAGTCCAAGCGAGAGATAACTAGAGCATGCACCAATCTGGAGAGACAGTCAGTGGGCAGGTAGGGACTCAGCCTGCGTACCAGATGGAGCTGATAGACAGCTGCCTTGGACACAGAGTTGACCTGTGCCTCCATGGACAGCTGTGAGTCTAAAATGACTCCCAGGCTGCGCACCTGGTCTTTCAGGGGCACAGTTACCCCATTCAGGACCAGGGAGTCCTCCACACCCGCCCGCCTCCTGTCCCCCACAAACAGTACTTCTGTCTTGTCAGGATTCAATCTCAATCTGTTAGCCGCCATCCATCCTCCAACCGCCTCCAAGCACTCACACAGGACCTTCACCGCCTTCACTGGTTCTGATTTAAAGAGAGGTAGAGCTGGGTATCATCAGCATACTGATGGACACCCAGCCCAAACCCCCTGATGATCTCTCCCAACGGCTGCATATAGATGTTAAAAAGCATGGGGGAGAGGACAGAACCCTGAGGCACCCCACAAGTGAGAGCCCAGGGGTCTGAACACTCATCCCCCACCACCACTTTCTGAACACGGCCCAGGAGGAAGGAGCGGAACCACTGCATGACAGTGCCCCCAGCTCCCAACCCCTCTAGACGGTCCAGAAGGATGTTATGGTCGATGGTGTCAAAAGCCGCTGAGAGATCCAGCAGAACAAGGAAACAGCTCTTACCTTTGTCCCTAGCCCGCCGGAGATCATCGACCAGTGCGACCAAGGCAGTTTCAGTCCCATGATGAGGCCTGAATCCTGACTGGAAGGGATCCAAATGGTCCGCTTCTTCCAGGCGTGCCTGGAGTTGTTCAGCAACCACTCGCTCAATCACCTTGCCCAAGAATGGAAGATTTGAGACTGGGCGATAGTTGGCCATATTGGCCGGATCTAAAGATGGTTTTTTAAGAAGCGGTTTAATAACCGCCTCTTTCAGCGGGTCTGGGAAGGCTCCCTCATGGAGAGAAGCATTTACCAACCCGCGAAGCCCATCGCCCAGCCCTTCCTGGCTAGCTTTTATAAGTCAGGATGGGCAAGGATCAAGGAGACAGGTGGTTGGTTTCACTCATCCAAGCAGTCTGTCCACATCCTCAGAGGTAACAGATTGGAATTGATCCCACAAAACTTGACTAGACATGACTCTAGCACTCCCCCGCCCCGGCCCTGCTCCCACGGTGGAGTCTACCTCTTCCCGAATCTGAGCGACTTTATCTGCAAAAAACTTTGCAAAATCATTGCAGGAGATCATGTGGCCCGTACTGGGCCTGGATGGAGCAGGTGGTTCTGCTAAATTGCGAACCACCTGAAAGAGTCTCCTGCTGCTGTTTTCTGCAGATGCGATGGAGACGGTGAAGAAGGTCCTCTTCGCCGTCGCCATTGCCACTTGGTAGGCTCGAAGCTGAGCTCTAGCCCGTGTCCGGTCTGATTCAAAATGAGTTTTCCGCCACCGGCGCTCTAGCCGTCTCAACAACTGTTTCATCGCCCTCAGCGCCGGGGAAAACCACGGGGCTGTCCGGGCTCCATGCAATCTGAGAGGGCGCTTCGGAGCCAGACAGTCAATAGCGCTGGTTAACTCCGCATTCCAGCGGGCCACCAGGGAATCAGCTGAAAGGCCATCGACATGGGTTAAAACATCCCCTACCACTCTCTGGAAGCCAATTGGATCCATTAAGTAGCGGGGGCAGACCATCCGAATCGGTCCCACCTCCCTGCAGAGGGGAAGGGTTGCGGAGAAGTCCAGTTGCACCAGAAAGTGATCTGACCATGGCACTTCTTTTGTTTCGCTTTTACTTAATGTCAGATCACCAACATCCATAGAGGTAAACACCAAGTCCAAGGCATGTCCGCGACTATGAGTTGGGCCAGACTTATTCAGGGACAGCCCCATGGTGGCCATGCTTTCCACAAAGTCCCGAGCGGCTCCTTGTAAGGTTGTGTCGGCATGGATGTTAAAATCCCCTAAGACAACCAAGCTAGGTGTCTCCAGGAGCACATCCGACACAACCTGAAGCAGCTCGGGCAGGGAATCCTTGGTGCAGCGGGGAGGTCGGCACACCAAAAGCAATCCTGTACTGCCCCTATTGCCCAACTTCTAGAACATGCACTCAGAAAACTCAGTCTTATCAATAGGACGCCTGGTGCAAACTAATGACTTCCTAAAAATCACTGCAACCCCCCCTCCCCGCCCAGATGACCTGGGTTGCTGTGCATAAGAGAAACCTGGTGGGCAAGCAGCGCCAAGAACAGGCCCATCGGCTTCATCCAACCAGGTCTCTGTCACACATGCCAGGTCAAATCCTCCATCCACAATCAGGTCGTGAATGGCAGTGGTCTTATTCATCATCGACCTGGCATTGCACAGCAGCACCTTCAGGTCATGTGGGTATCCCTTGCTGATTCCAATATCCGTCCGGTCAGGACCAGACCCGGAGGCAGGGATAGTCCCTGATGACACAACCTTGATGGCAGAAAGTGAGGAAGAATTAAAGAACCTTTTAATGAGGGTGAAAGAGGAGAGTGCAAAATATGGTCTGAAGCTCAACATAAAAAAACCAAGATCATGGCCACTGGTCCCATCCTCTCCTGGCAAATAGAAGGGGAAGAAATGGAGGCAGTGAGAGATCTTACTTTCTTGGGTTCCCTGATCACTGCAGATGGTGACAGCAGTCACGAAATTAAAAGATGCCTGCTTCTTGGGAGAAAAGCAATGGCAAACCTAGACAGCATCTTAAAAAGCAGAGACATCACCTTGCCGACGAAGGTCCGTATAGTTAAAGCTATGGTTTTCCCAGTAGTGGTGTATGGAAGTGAGAGCTGGACCGTAAAGATGGCTGATCGCCAAAGAATTGATGCTTTTGAATTATGGTGCTGGAGGAGACTCTTGAGAGTCCCATGGACTGCAAGAAGATCAAACCTATCCATTCTGAAGGAAATCGGCTCTGGGTGCTCACTGGAAGGACAGATCCTGAAGCTGAGGCTCCAATACTTTGGCCACCTCATGAGAAGAGAAGACTCCCTGGAAAAGACCCTGATGCTGGGAAAGATGGAGGGCACAAGGAGAAAGGGGCTATGGAGGATGAAATGGTTGAACAGTGTTCTTGAAGCCACCAACATGAGTCTGACCAAACTACAGGAGGCAGTGGAAGACAGGAGTGCCTGGCGTGCTCTGGTCCATGGGGTCACGAAGAGTCGGACATGACTAAAAGACTAAACAACATATACTACAGCACAAAGTATTGGCTGTCTACCAGCTGATCCCTTATTTAAACCCATAAAATGATAAATCTCCCTAGCGCAATTTATAGCTTGAGATAAAAAGAATACAGCAAAGAATATTGTTTAAGCCAGAAAAGATAAAAGCAGTTGGACGTTTTTTGATATTAATGTTGAAAAAGACAATAAAATGGCTCATCAATGTTAAAAAACAGAAATGTTTTTGAAAGGTAGACCAATGTGTGTGATGCTTCAAAATACTAATGGGAGACTTTGTGTTGTGACAGTGGAGTAGTACCGTAGACAGTGCAGAAGAGCCTAATAATAATAAAAATTAGCTGAAAAAGACACATCTAGTGCAGCTTCCTCTTCCCGCAATGGCTAACTATGGGAAGTCCATAAGCAGAACCAAGAGCAGCAGCACTCCCTCATTCATTTTCTGATAGTGGAGGTTATAAATAGCCATCATAAGTAGGAAACATTGAGAACCTTTTTTTCTTGTTCCCCGCTTTATGTAACATGGTATCTGATAAATTGTCCAACTATGGATTTGGAGTTTACCTAACTCAAGATACTCCTTTGGCCTGCATTTGTACTCAGACATTTGAACAAGGGAAGAAAGCTGGGTTTACTTAGGGGTGCCCCATTTTGAATAAAAGTAAGTTGTCTGGTTTTTCATTCCATTTTTTGTAGTCTCTCATGGAAGTCTAACCATGTACTGGAAAAACCGATTATGGTAACAGTATATCATACCAGCAGCAAAATTACAATAGACCACAAACACGTTTGGACTAATCTTACCTTAGGCACATAAGTCAGCTTTTGTCAATAATTAAAAACCTTTTGGGAAGATATTTAGTGTTTGGAAGACCCCTCATAACATCTGGGCAAGAGGATAAGTAATCATTTGCCACCTTTCGTCTTCCTTTTCTTTGTAGCATCTATTAGCTAGCTGCAGAGTACGGCTGCTACCCATTTTACCATCTCTGAATGGGACATTAAAAATAATGGCCAATGAGGCTCACTGTTGTCTCTAGAACTGTTTTGAGTGCCTAAGACAGAATGCAGTCAAAATCTCTGCAATACATTTCCTGTATCTCTGCACCACATAATAGTTGGTTACATTTTGAATTTCAAAACATTTAAGATGGATATAAGCTGTGCTTTTCTCAAATTTCAGAATGACACCAACAGAAAGCCTAGATAAAAATGTTTGGATTGTTCTGTCCTACATCATCCAGTATGTCAAGTATAGAGTTATGTTTATGGCTAAATACAAGGTTTCGATGCCGTATGCATAAGATAGTACGGTAGTGATGTTTTCTCAGATAAGTATGAATTCTACTTCTATGTGTGATCCTAATATGTTGTGTAAGCAGCGATGTGTAAGGCATATCTCATGCAGCCTTGGTGTAATCATTGAGTTGTCTTTGAAAACTCTGGTAATTTGATATAGTTATCCAGGGAATGCTATGCATACACTCATATCATGAAACCCAAATCCTTGTTTGTCACCTAAAGCATTGCCCAATCTATCCATTATGCTCCACCTGTATGCTGTGCTAAATGCAACCTGTACAAACTTGTTTTTTGATTAACTGTTGATGTTCATGTGCCTTGATTTTGTGTTCATTGAATCATAGAATTGTAGAGTCGGAAGGGTCTTGGAGGATCATCTGTTGTTGTTGTTGTTTAGTCGTGTCCGACTCTTCGTGACCCCATGGACCATAGCACGCCAGGCACTCCTGTCTTCCACTGCCTCCCGCAGTTTGGTCAGACTCATGTTTGTAGCTTCGAGAACACTGTCCAACCATAATAATTAATAATAATAATTTATTATTTATACCCCGCCCATCTGGCCAGGTTCCCCCAGCCACTCTGGGCGGCTTCCAAAAAAAAAACACAGAAATTCTAAAATACAGAAATCCATCTCGTCCTCTGTCGTCCCCTTCTCCTAGTGCCCTCCATCTTTCCCAACATCAAGGTCTTTTCCAAGGATTCTTCTCTTCTCATGAGGTGGCCAAAGTATTGGAGCCTCAGCTTCACGATCTGTCCTTCCAGTGAGCACCCAGAGCTGATTTCCTTCAGAATGGATAGGTTTGATCTTCTTGCAGTCCATGGGACTCTCAAGAGTCTCCTCCAGCACCATAATTCAAAAGCATCAATTCTTCGGCGATCAGCCATCTTTATGGTCCAGCTCTCACTTCCATACATCACTACTGGGAAAACCATAGCTTTAACCATACAGACCTTTGTAGGCAAGGTGATGTCTCTGCTTTTTAAGATGCTGTCTAGGTTTGTCATTGCTTTTCTCCCAAGGAGCAGGAGGATCATCTAGTGCACAGTTAATCACAGTTGTGGTGGCCAAGCAGCTTTATTTGTGAAGCTGGTGGTTAGGGTCCATGCAGTTCAATCCATTTCATGTTTACTCAGAGGTACATATACTGTATTTCTAATATTCATTGCTGGTATGTTTGCATAGTTGACATTAATAATGGACTTTGATTTGATTCTCAATACTGCTTTCTTAGATAATTGGGTATATTTTTTACTGTTCACATACCTTCTGTATTATCATACTAAGTTGTTTCAGCAGATATGCCTGGGAATATATGTAACATTTGAACTTTGGCATGGTTTTTCATCAACAAGAGGCCATACACCCCAAACTACTTAGCTGTGTTAAGTAGTTCTTCAGTGAGAGCCTAGCTAATATGCTTTCACCATTGACCCTTGGCTCTGGGGGAATATATGAAAGCTTGAATGGAATTTGTTCTCTTTAGAAAAAGGCATGAGCCTGAAGAACAGCAGTAGTTAACTTTAGATCAGTAACCTACATGGCATATTTTAAGTCTTGTCACAGTTTAACTTTCTCAGCAGCCACATCAGTTTCCTGAGGCCTTAACGCTTCATCGTTTTGAAGTCTGTATTTTTTATGGTCATGTTGTTGGGAAACATTACTGTAGCCTGTACAATGCTACAATTCAAGTGCTATTCATTCTTTTTATGACGTCAGAGGCTCTTCAAAGAAAGGAAGTGGTTCTCATGATATTTTTGGACGCCTTATGTTCAGATCTTATGGGTTTCAATAAACTTGATCAAATGCAATGATCTCATGATTAAGTGGACATTAATCCATGAGAGCTTATGCCATAATACATTTGTTGGTCTTTAATGTGGCATAGGACTTCTAGTTTTAGCTACCACAGAGTTAAGATGGCTATTCCTCTGCAAAGTAATACAGTGGAACCTCTACTTACAAATTTAATCCGTTCCGAATGCACATTCGTAAGTAGAAACATTCGTAAGTCGAAACGATGTTTCCCATAGGAATGCATTGGGAATGGATTAATTCGTTCCGGAGCCTAGGAAAAAGACCCTTTAAAAGAGACTTTAAAGGCATGCACCCCACATTATCTTTCAGTGCAGGGAGCGGGTGGTGGCGAGGCGGCAGGTTAGTGGTGGCGGCAGGGGCCTGATCCGGCCGTGGGCCGAGCGCCCGAAGCAGCGGGAGGCCATTAGTGGCGGCAGCGGGGGCCCGATCCAGCCTTCGGATGTCGAAAAAATTTGTAAGTGGGCCAAAATTTGTATCCTTCGTAAGTAGAATTTTTCGTAAGTAGGGTTATTCGTTAGTCGAGGTACCACTGTACATTGGATGTTTTAAATCTAATTAAATGGCTTACTGTTGGTGGAATAGGGTTGAAGAGGGAATTCCTGGCCATATTGTGATACAGATTTGGAGGACAAGTAACCTATAGCATGTTGAAGCCTATATTGCTGGGAAATGCTCTTATTTGAAAACCTGGAGAGCTGTTGTCCATAAGTATAGACAGTTTGAAGCTGTCTTGCCAATCATTGCAAGAACTAGATTTTTTTTTAAAAAAAAAAGTCCATATAAATGTAAATTGGCCCACATCTGTGTACCTCAGTTCCACAGAGCTGCAAAGCTGAGGAATAGCCACTGAGGTGTCCTTTGTGTGATCATACTGTAGAGCAGGGGTGCCCAAACTTTTTCCAAAGAGGGCCAGATTTGATGAAGTGAACATGCGTGAGGGCCGACCAAAATTGTTGACTTTTTTAAGGATTGAAGTTGTTGAGCTTTTTTTTAAACAAATTTACCCCAAAGTTGTTGAGCTTTTGGGGGGATTTTACCCCAGGAAATAAACTGCCACAGGGGCCGGATTAAAGTGACCGGCAGGCCGGATTAGGCCCCCCAAACTTTGCCCAAGCATTTTGATCTTAATTGAAAATTGCTTTTATTGGGGTATGCTATAGTCGCCCACTGTATCTGATTTGTGATTCTGTGGTTTTAACTATGGCTCTCGTTATAATGTGTCTTGTTTCCCCTAGTTGATCTTTTTTTGCCAGCTCTGGATTGGAGGAAGGGTGGGATATAAACATAAATCATAATCTTTAACCTGGTTTCCCCTATTTTATCCCTAAGTGGCCCTGTGAGAGAATTCGGGGAGAAGGAGAAACTGACTGGCCCGAGGTCACACTGCAAATTTCATGGCTGAGTGGGAGTTTGCATCAGGATTTCCCTGCTTCCTGTCAAACACACTAACCGTTGTGTCATGGGGTTTTGTTTTTGTTTTTCCCCCCAAATTTTGTGAAAGTTACCGAATGTATCCCAACCCCCCCCAACCCCACCCTGCCGATTGTTTGCATGCTTTGAAACAAACTTGCTGCTAAAGCAGCTTTCCTTAGCTGGTGCCCTCCAGATGTTTTGGACTTCAGCTCCCATCAGCCCCAGTCAGCTGGACAGCATGTTTTAAAGAACAGTGTGGCAAGGAGGGCAACTTTAGGCAAACCTTGAATGTTGTTATTTGTAGACTGAACGAGTGCAGCTACCTGCTAGTACGGTGAAGGATGCTAGATGACGACTACCAAAAGGCTTATAATTAACACGAAGACCTACATTCCTTTTGCTTTAATAACAGGAAGAGAAGTGAACTTTGATTAGGTGCATAGTTGTCTAAATCTTCCTGGTATTTGGATTTAAGACTTTTGATGTCAAAGTCTGTCTTGCCTCTGCTTCTTTAGCCCCTAGGAATGTCTTTTGTCTTCCTCATACAAAAGATATTTCCAAGTGATAAGCCTCTTAGCTAATGTTGCACTCATACCCTTTCAGGATTGTCTTGTCATTAAACTGTATGGATTCCTGCATTTCCTGTAAAAGTATTATTGGATTTGTTTGAGATACCTGCAAAGATCTGACGGGTTTTAAGATAAATAATTGTGTGTATAATTGTTTATGACTCAATATGTAAACTTGAATTGACCTTTACTTTCAAACCAAAATTGAAAGCAGCCAAATTCTAGCGCTGCATCTCTCTCTCCCCCCCACCCCGCCCTCTGTCTAGTCTAATGCCAGTCAGTTTGAGTAGTTGATTCTTGATTAGCTGCTTTTGAGCTGCAAGGTACAACCAGAAGGCACATAACATATATTGCAGCTATTTTTTGCTTTGGAATTGGCTGCTCTCCTTTGGTGAGTTGTGATTACCCCAAGAGTAGAAATGTGCAAGTATCCCTATTGGCTCATGAAGCTCCTGGCAGCTGCCATAGTACTGGGTTATCTTTCCCCAGCTAGCAAAATATTTATGAATGTCCCGGGAGCGGCTCTCTTCCATTTTTTCTCTACCTCGAACAGTGAAAAGGAATATCCATGGAATCTGGTTCTGTACACAGTTATTTTCCATATATTCAATAAACGTTTTCCAGTCTTCTTTAAATGTATGTTCTTCATCTTCTCAATATGTTAAGCCTGCAAGTTGTGCATATTCTGTCAACTTAAGTTGCCAATGTTCTTTGGTTGGGACCTCACTCATTTTCCATTTTAGGGCTAACAAAAAACAGGCGGCAGTTGTTGCATACATAGATAGCCTTTCCTGACACCTGGGGGTTTCAGTCTGAATTATCCCCAACAGAAGGGACTGGTTTTTTTCGGGGGGGGGGGGAAGAGTAATTTTAAAACTTTTTTTCAATTCATTATAAATCATTTCCCAATATTCTTTTACCCTTTTACATGTCCACCACATATGAAAGAACATTCCCTCCACCTCTTTACACTTCCAGCACTTATCTGATTCTATCTTGTAAATCTTAGCAAGCCTACTTGGAGTAAAATACCATCTGTGAATTATTTTCAGTTAGTTTTCCTTCAAAGAATAACATGCTGTAAATAAAGTCGCTTTTCCAAAGTTTCTCCCAGAGATTAAAATCTATATTGTGTCCTATATCTATCAGAACTGTGACAAATTCCTGTCCTACTCTCACTGGCTAATACACAAGGATACTACTTTATTTAAAGAAAAACAGTCTGGTGTAGGATAATTGTATGATAATTCCTTGCCCTAGACTCTGTCTTGTACCAAATAAAATTAAACACACAAGCTCTAGGCAGAGCACATATTTTACGACAAACCAATCCGAATTCTTTGTTAGGTTGGCAGTATGCACCCGCTCTTGTAAGAACAAGTTTTTGTTCCAAGAAGTACATGTTATAACAACTGTCTTGTTCTAGTTAGGATCTTGGGCATTTCCATTTATTTTTAAAATGGGATGGCAGAAAAGGTTAAAGAACTATAAATAGCATCTAAATTCACCACTTTGTAGCTCTTATGGTTTCTGTAGCTGTAAGGTAGACTGAGGATATATCTTGTGTTCCCTGTCAAAAGGAGGTAGACAAGGTTTATTTTGATTTCGATTTTAAACTAACACATGTGAAATTTGCAATGTAAGGTTCAAGCCAGCTTGCTCCCACCTCATTCTGCAGGGTGTCTAGCTCATTTGCTTGAGTAAGAATATAGTGAAAGCTCAGATTAGAACTCCTTAGGTATATCCCAGATGCACCCAGGATATAGGAAAAGGTAAAGGTATGTAGACATATTTATAATAAACTGGAAGAGAACAATATTTTTCTCTTGGTGCTTATCTGTAAGAATGTGAAGTCCTACTGCATCGACAAAGTCCATCTAGCTTGACGTTCTGCTTCCAACAGTGACTAATAGGATGCCTCCAGGAAGCTCAAGTGGAGCATGCCGTCAAAAGCTGTCCCTCAGTGCTCTCTCTTCCTTCCTCTGAATGTGGAAGGTTCCATTTAGCCATCATGGCAATATCGGTGGATATTTAGTATACAGTGGTACCTCTACTTACATAAAGCCGCCTTCAATAATGTCAGCATTATAGATACATAATGCTTGATGTGTTCATGGCATGCTGTGCTGATGAAGTCCTGGGTTGTGTTTAGAGTGCTGTAGCCCAGCTATCCATGTGTCATTAAAGCATTAACGGCATCTGGCTCAGAACCAGATATTTATCCATCCCACACACCCATGGGCCAACAACTTTGGCAGGTGATGAGGCCACCCACCTGTTCTATCATCTTGACATCATGATAGCATCAAGTAGCTGATAGATGGGAAGTCCTACCCACCTGTCAAAGTTGATCTGCGGGGGAGTGGTGTCTGCTTCACCAGCACATTCCCCAGGGGCAAAGCCTCATGAAGCAGCACCCATCAGGATTGAACTCTCACTCACTGGCAGATGAATTAAGAGTTCAGACCTGCTGGCTACAGGGATCTGCTTTGCCAGTGTCTTTCCTGCAAGGATTGAATTAGCAAAGCAGACACCACTAGCAAGATTATAGTTTGTTCACAAACTGGTGACAGAGAGGGATCAGTCATGTTGGTTACAGGGGTCTGTGTCACCGGTGCCTTCCCCACAAGGAATGCATTGGTGAAGCAACACCCAGCAGGATTGAATTCTGCCATTAGCTAATGTCTCCCACTGGTTGTGGTTTCGGGAAAGTGGCCTCCCACACCTACATTAAAATACTATAGCAAACTGTCAGTTGCATACGAAATAAAAGTAAAAGTGTACAGTAGCACCTTAGAGACCAACTATTTTTGTTCTGGGCATAAGCTTTCGTGTGCATGCACACTTCTTCAGATATGGTACGTTGGAAAGTGTCGATCACTTCTCCTAGCTTGGCAATTACCTTTCCACATTGATGCCAAAAATCACCATCGTCTGAGCTCTGTGAGTGCAGCTTTCTCCCAATTGAAGTGCAGAGTGTTTGAGAACCAGAACATTTGCAGGGAAAACAAAATGCTTGTTTACAAAGCTATTGTACTACCAACCTTACTGTATGCATGTAAAACATGGACCACTTATAAACACTATTTCCAGCTTCTCGAAAGATTTCTTCAACGGTGTCTCCAAAATATTTTACATATCACTTGGGAAGAAAGGCAAACTAATGCCAGTGTACTGGAAGAAGCAAAGATCACCAGTGCCAAAGCAATGATTCTTTAACATCAATTTCTTTGGACTGGTCATGTTGTGCGGATGCCTGTTCATAGTCTTCCAAAGCAACTACTCTATTCCAAACTTAAAAATGGAAAGTGTAATGCTGGTAGTCAACAAGAGGCTTATATACTCTCTCAAGGCAAATCCTTAAAAATGTACAGTAATATAAACACTGGCCTGTGAGTGCTCCAATTGGAGAATAGTCTTTACCAAAGGTATCATGGACTTTAAAGATGCTCAAACTCGGGACGAAAGGGAGAAATGTGGTAAGAGGAAGACACGTTTGGCAAAGCCTCACCATGTTCAGCTGCCGCCTGGAAACCTATGTCCCCACTGTGGAAGGACGTGTGGATCCAGAATTGGCCTCCACAGTCACTTACAGGCTCACTGTTCATGGTGACAATCTTACTCTGCTACGAGGGATCACGGAAGAAGTCCCTTAAACTGGTCCACAGTGCTTGTGTCTGCAGCTGAATACCTTTAGTGAAAGATGTTGCTATTTAATATTTACAGTATATTCCTGCGTATAAGACTACTTTTTAACCCAGGAAAATCTTTTCAAAAGTCAGGGGTCGTCTTATACGCTGGGACGTATTTCTTCTATGGCGAGTATATCCCAAACTCTATATTTTAACTGGAAAAGTTGGGGGTCGTCTTATACGCCCAGTCTTATACGCCGGAATATACGGTAGATAAGCATGTGTTTGCTTCATATGTATTTCCTGAGACTTTCCACGTCTTACAGCAGAGCTCAGGGACCTACCTTAACCTTCAGGGCGGTAACAGTGCGGTATAAGTTTTCCCCTTCATGGGTTTGAAGCAGAATGGTATTGGGGCATGAAATTTAAAAAAAAATAAAATTTCCCTCATCAGCACTCCCAATTAGGTCCTGTGCAAGACATGCTAAGGAAACTTGGAAATAAACAGAAAGGGGGGCTTTCATAACTCCCAGGAAATTCCCTAGATGATCCTTGCTTGTCTCCTTTTAGAAAAAGTACACAAAGAAGGCAACTCCAGTCTTGCTCAAAATAGTCAAGTAAGTTTTTGTTTCACAAAATTATAGTGAAAAGGCTTTGAAGGAAGGCTGTTCTACACTTGTCTTGTTCTACACTGTTCTACACTTTGCTTGGTGAGGAGGCAGAAACGTGTTTTTTGTTTCTACCAGTCTAGTGTAGGTGTTGCCCTTTGGACAGTTGCATCTCTTAAATTACTTATGTGGCTAATTATCCCCCACAGAGATGAAATAATGGCCTGATAAAGATCAAGGTGAAACCAATTTGATAACACTATAAAGTTCAAAGGGCCACATAAAAAGGTAGACAGGTATGGACTATGTCTCACTGTTCCCCACCCTTTTTATGATATTAATGTGCCTTTACCTTGCAGTATGTAAAGTTATGCATAGGGCTTATTCCCTCCTGATAATTTCAGGTCAGTTGTCAAATGAAGTAAAATGTGAAGTTAAACATCAAATTCTCTAATTCTTGTCGCGTCCCTCCCCTTAATTTGTGTGTGCTTATGTTTCTGTCTGCAGCTTTAGGGACTAGAAACATGATTTTTAATTGAAGTTGTGAGACTCAGAAGTCTGAATTCAGCAGAAGAGAGTCAGGAAGTTGGCTTTGTAAAGGAGAGTTTAGGGATGCTGGACTAGATAGGGCTCTGGTCTGATCTAGCATAGCTCTTACATTCTTAGAGCCCCAGAAGTTGTTTTTTTTTGTGGTGGGGAAGGCGAGTCAGTGAGTGAGGAACTTTACAAGCTGGAGGAAAGTGGAGCTCAGTTGCTGCCCTTTGGGTCAGTCCCTAGAGCTGTTGTGCAGATCTTGCCATCAGTTTTTGAGATACACTAACTAAATGCATGTGACATGCTGCAGTGTCTATTAAAACAGGGCATCTTGGTTTTACTGGGTTTAAGGCTGCTTGTACCACAGTTTATCTGCAAAATATTACAGGTCTTCGTATCACCTTAACTATAAAAATAGGATATGATTAAAATTTGAATACTTTTTGTATATCCTGTGAAAATACCTCCAAGCAGCAAACTTGGCATGGGCCATTTGTTCAAAGGGATCCAAATTTCTCCTCTTCCTTTTGTACTTAAATATCCTGGTCTTTTAAAAGCATTCTTTTGCCAGTGCTAGCTTAAGGGTTTTGACAGGAAATGAAGCTACTCCTTATCTTAGTGTTTTGCTCTTTGAATAGCTTATTACTTAAGCATGATACATTTTCTGTTATATGTTAATTGTGTTTGAACTGAAGCTTGAACTTCATATTATGTTTGATTCTACTTCCAAAAACTTGCATCCCTGTATCAAATTCCTCCTGTGGAACATTGCATAACTTATCTGTATATCAGGATATTGTGCATCTGTATCAGGATATTGTGTTGTGCATTTTCCTGCCCAGTATATCATTGGCTGAGGTAAACCTTTGAGATATCACTTACAACACTGCTAGGTGTGCTGAATCATTGCAGGGTAGAAGCGCAAAAAGAACCTCACATGGATATGTCATTTTAGGCAGCAGCCCTGTACTGAACTTATCTTGAAAACTGCTTTTAGTCTTTGTACTAGCCCTTCAGCATTGTAGAGTTTCTTCATGTTCAGAAGTCATTGAATCCTTTCTGAACAGGTGTGGAAGACCAAATGCTATGTGTGCTCTTTTTAGTTAAATTTCCACAATGCCCATCAAACCTTATGAGCTCTTGACATGTCCAGATGTGGTGTGGGGAGGGGGGCTTCTTTCCCAGAGAATAGTAGATTGGAGACTTTAAAATGCTTCCAGATTATTGGATATGAATGAGAACATTGTATGAAGTGAAACTTGGAGGCGGCAATGAAAACACAGAAAATATGCAGACACTGGGCACAAAACTAATAGTTTTGGCATGTGTTTGGTCTGCAGCTTGCTTTTGTAGGTGTGAATGATGTAAGCCCCAACCAAAAGTTGAATCCAGAGAGCTTTGTGTTTCCTTTCCTATTTTACAAACCCTCATCTTGAACCAGCACATAAGTAACACTCTCCATATGGCCAAAATTTTAAAGGTTTTTGGAAGCTAGGTGTTTATAGCCCCTTGAGTCTTGAACAAAACCCATAGAATAGTGCATCTTTATATAAAGCTGAACAGTGGTTGGATTTGTTACAAGTTACTTCAGTTGACAGCAACTGGAAGCTAACATTTTAGTCATGAAAGTTGGAGGCAGGAAACTATTTGGGCTGGTTAAGGAAACAGTGAACACTACATCAATGAGTATTTTAAAGTCTTTATTTCTATGACTCCATTTACAGAAGCTTCAGACAAGAAGAAAACCAAGGGTTGGCTTCTGTGTCCCCCCGTCCCCCCCCCCCCCGTAGACTGTTTTGCTGTCTTCTGCCCTTGCCTCCTCCGTTCCTTCTTCTTGGGCTCTCTAACATTAAAACCATTAAACTAAATCTTGGCAGCCTGGCTAGGTTAGATGGCTGTAATGCTGCTTTAACATTTTTAATCTGCTAAATCGCTTAAGTATTTCTATGGCTGCCAAAGATAAGTCTCTAACTTTGAAGAAAGTATTGGTGTTGAACTTTATTCTTGCTAATGGTCAAAGCCTTTAGCTGGCTTTTGTTTTCCTTGTTTCTGTTTTATTTTGAAGGGAGAAAAGTTGGGTTCTCACATGATTCCAGCACCCATGAGTAAATTTAAGCCACTTCTCACATTAGGCATGTGTTAATATTTGGAACATAGTATTGCATTCAGTGCTTACATATGGAAGAGTTTAGTTTGAAGTGGCCCTAGCAGTATACAGGGTTCCAAACATGACTCATTTTATGCAGCACTTCAGTGGGGAACTAGAATTGCTTTTCTTTTTAAAGGAAAGTTGTTGCTTGTGGAACTGTTGGAAAAGCTACTTTGGTGCCATTCAAATGTTACTTTCCCCCTTAGGGTGAAATTTGCAGTGGCTTTGGGTCCACAAAGAATGGTTAGTCATGCAAAATTGGATAAGGTTTTTACCATTTTCTGCTGTGGGAAAGGAAGCATGAGCATCAAAGGCAACTTCCCAATCTTTCTGTTGGTACAATCTGTCTGAAAATAAACAAACACTCTTGATAGAGATGACCTGCTTGCTGTGTTTCTAGCCTGTTGAATCTGCTTTGTCTTCTTATTCCTCCTTCAAGTCCTTTAACATGGCTAAATTCCTCTTGAGTTGCATGCTTGTGGCTTGGAGCATTTGGCCTTGCTATCGCTCGGTCTCCAGAAATCAAGTCTCTGGGATGAACAGAGCATTGTGCCTCCTAAGAGGATGATTTTTGGAAAAACAACTAGTAAAGATTTGGCAGTGCAGCTGATGCTTCTTTCAGATCTCTCTCTCTCTCTCTCTCTCTCTCTCTCTCTCTCTCTCTCTCTCTCTCTCTCTCTCTCTCTCTGTGTGTGTGTGTGTGTGTGTGTGTGTGTGTGTGTGCATATTGATATAGTCAACCAGCCTACTTGGGTTGTTCTAACAGAACTATTGGAGTAGCATATTGTAGGAGAAGTAGGACTAGTACAAACTGGCTTTCACAAAATAACAATTTTGATTTTCAAACTGCTGTGACTTCATGCATAGAAGACAATCTTACTTGGCTACAAGTGATTGCCAAAGAAGAATGTAAAGCTTCCCATGTACAGCTGTCTTTTGGACCTGGGACGCAGGTGGCGCTGTGGATTAAACCACAGAGCCTAGGGCTTGCTGATCAGAAGGTCGGCGGTTCGAATCCCTGCGACGGGGTGAGCTCCCGTTGCTCGGTCCCAGCTGCTGCCAACCTAGCAGTTCGAAAGCACGTCAAAGTGCAAGTAGATAAATAGTAACCGCTCTAAGCGGGAAGGTAAACGGCGTTTACGTGCACTGTTCTGGTTCGCCAGAAGCGGCTTTGTCATGCTGGCCACATGACCTAGAAGCTGTACGCTGGCTCCCTCGGCCAATAACTCGAGATGAGCGCCGCAACCCCAGAGTTGTCCAAAACTGGACCTAATGGTCAGGGGTCCCTTTACCTTTTAGTTCAGTAACATGTGTTGACTACTACTGTGTATACTACAGGCTTTGCTTGAAATGTGTTTAGGAACTGAAGCTGGTGCCAAATGTTGCTGCCCTGTTCTATTAACATGGTCAGATTGTAAAGTTAAGTACGCTGGTTTTGGTTTAGATATCTGATTACTACATGTAAAGCTCTAGATGGTCTAAGTCAGGGGTCCCCAGACTTACCGCGCAGTGGGCCGGTGCCCGCTGCGCCGACCGCGCGGCGGGCCGGAGGGCAGGGGAGTGCGCGCGCAGCGGGCCGGAGGGCGGAGGAGTGCGCGCCCGTGCGCACACACACACGCACACGGGCGGGGAAAAAATCACCGAAAATCGCTTGTGCGCATGCGTATGGGCCTCCCCCGACCCGGAAGTGCATCGGAAATGACCTCTTCTGGGTCGGGAGAGGCCCATACGCATGTGCAAAAAGGATTTCCGCCGTTTTTTTGCCGATTTTTCTGATCGCCGCCGCGCCGCGTGCTGTAAGAGCGGGCAGCGGGCGGCGGGCGGCGGGGGGCGTCGCGGGCCGGATTGGGAGGCCGATTGGGCCGCATCTGGCCCGGGGGCCGTAGTTTGGGGACCCCTGGTCTAAGTACAGTAAACTTGAGTCTTCACTCATACGAAATCCCATGATTAAAGTCTTAAGAACCTTTACTTGGGGTTCTGTATAACCATGAAAATAGATCTGTGGGTGCATGGAACAGCCCCTCTTTATGGCATGCATTTGATAAACTTTTTCAGGCTACATCACTGTGCAGTTAAGACATCAGTAAGAACTTTTCTTGTTGGCTATATTGGGGGCAGGTCTGGGTGGATTATTGTGTGAGAAGAACGAACTGTAGTTCATTGCCACCTCTAGAAGTGACAGTGTGGGTCTTCTGCATTTTATACTCTATTTTCATGAATGTCATGTGCTATTTCTGTTGGCATAAGTTTAAAAAACTATTTCAATAGTGATGTTAATGAATTTCATATGTTAATTTTGCACTGTATGAAGAGTGATTACTTTTTGCTGTATCTACCACCCATCAGTTTCACTGAATTTTTGTTTGGTGATGATGAATAGAAACTGTTCTGCATGCTGTTCATAAGTTTTATTAAACTTTTGTCTCCACACCATCTTCTTCTGAACAAAAAGCTTCCAGTGCATACCTCATTCTAAAGTCTTAGTTACCTGCTTCATTTTCTCCCCCCCCCCCCAACTGTTATCCTTCAGGGAATCTTCGGAACCCTGAGCATTTGCCATGGGATCTTTGCATTGCACAGAGGATACTGGGGCATATACTCCAGAGTGAACTGTTACACTTGGGTCTCAGTCTCCCTGCATCATCTGAAGGTGCCCTGGAAATCCCACACCAAATGAGCAGCTGTGTTCACATGTCATAGAAAGCCATAAACTGTGACTTACTACGACATAGCAGCTTGCTAGTGCACACTGCTGAATCACTCCTGTTGCGTTATTCCCTTTGAGCTGGGAACAAGAAACTGCACATCCTGGTTTAGTGTGACTATTGGAACCCAGTCCTTTTTTTTCTTTCTCACCAAACAAACCACAATGTTAAGCCAAGATTTGTTACTGACTTAGCAGTTCTGGTTTGTTTGCGAGAACAAACATGGTTTGGTTGTATGCTATATTTTGTAAGTTGCTTTAAGTTTTCATAAAAAGACTAATCAGTTCAGTAAATAATAATGTAATAATAATGAGCATTGGTTGACACATCACTCTAAGCTCATGGTTTATGGCTCCCAGCTTGATGAAGGGAGTAGTTCAGCAGTGTGTAGTAGGCTTCTGCTCCATAGCAAATCAGTTTATGACTTAACGTGATGTGCAAATGCAGCCAGTAGTCCATAGAATTCTCTCCTCTCTCATTGAATGGAACCTGTTGCTGTTTTAAATATCAATGAGAATTTCTTTGTGTTGCAGATTTAATACAGTGCACAAATGAGATGAACGTAAATATCCCACAGTTGGCGGACAGCTTGTTCGAAAGGACAATGAACAGTAGCTGGGTGGTGGTATTCAAGTCACTCATCACAACACACCATCTAATGGTGTACGGAAATGAGGTAACTTACTGTATTACTGCAGATCACTCATACATTAGAGAATTGGCTTATTCAGTGCAACCTGGCTTTTTGCCCTGCATTGGGGATAATGAATGGTATTTAAAAACAGCCCGAGGCTTAACTAATGCATGTTCCCTGGCAAAAATTGTGAAAGCGTATTTGGATGATCTTGATCACTTACATGCCATAAATAAGTTTGTAAGTGTCTCTAAAATAGGGATTGGTAACCTGTATTCCTGAGGACTTCAGCTCACATTAATTGCATCCAGCATGACCAGTGGTTAGGGATCTGGTCAAAAGGCATTGAGGATATTGGTCAAGTTTAAACAACTTGATCTGTAGTATTTGTGAAAATTGTTAGTGTTAATTTTGTCTACAGCTATAGAATTGAACTATAGAAAATCCAGAAAGGGTGGGAACAAATAATAGGGGCAGTTTAGAAATAATCAGCTTGCAATAACTTCTGAGGAGTAATGTTATTTTTGCATTCCACAGTCTTCCTTAGGTTCCACATCTCAAAACAGGTTTTTTGTTTTGTTTTGGTTAAATATATATCACCCCTTCAGTAAAACTATAACACATTTGTTCAGTTGTGTTTCCATAATGCATGTGATCAGTCATAACTTGGGAGAATGCAGAGGATAGTGTTTGAACATGAATGATTATTATTTTATTTTTCTGGCTACATATTGCCTGAATTAATTTATATCACAGAAACATAATCTTTCCTGTTGAAAGGGAGGGGAAAAGAAGTAGGGCATTTTGCAGAACAATGGTGCCACATCACCATGTGAAATAAATTCAGGATCTCATTCTTAAAACACTTCCTTACCTCATACTATGCTATTACAAAAGTTTTATTTATACTGCTCAGTTCATGTATTTGGCATTGATGAGGGTATTATCAGAGAAGGAAAAGGCACTTGTGGGCTGGCTGAGGAATGAATGGGACTAATATGAGTCATTTGAAGTCTGCATCATTTACCATATGGTTAAATTGTTTACTGGCTAAATGTCACCAATGCATGTAAGTTCATTCACTGTTCAGAGTAGGTCATAGTTGTAGTGATCCAGTCTTCTTGTCCAAATGGGATTCAATGTGTTCTAGAATACATATTTATCTTAATATAGTCTTTTGCTGCTTTTTACATCAGTGCTTCCAAGTGACTTATAGGACAAAAAATTATAATACAACAAGAAGAAAAATATAAAAACAGCAGTAAAACAAGACCTAAAATGCTTATCCAGTATATACTGGGGGCTGTGTTCCTACTTGCATTGCTCACCAAACTCCGCACTCCCCTTTAAATCTTACCAATCCCCAGGCTGAATGAAGGGTTGCAGGCGTGAGAAAGATGGATGGTCTTCCTTTGTTCACCTTGGGTGTTTCTTTGTGTCTGTGTAGTCAGTCACTATAGGGCTCAGGCAAAGGAACAAGGGGGCGGGGTGTGTGCATTAAGGGCAGGCTTGGAACTGGGGATGTTGCTTTTGGCCCAGTTGCTTCTCCTGAGGGGTGCTCCTGTATCCTGCATGCTGCTGACTTATCTGCAATGCCTGGTATGTGGTGTAGGTGATAGCAGTGGATCCACATGCTGGCTGGCTGCCACTTCTGGCCACTTTCCGCATTGCCATGGTGCTCTTACTGCATCCTGATCAGCTGCTTGGGATGTGGAAGCAGCAGATGATCTCCAGGCTGGTTGGGGATGAAGATTGCCAGTAGCAGTGACAGATAGCCTTGGACTGTGGATACTTTGGGTAGACACCACAGGGCTGGCAGACATTGGAGCCAACAGAGCAGGGTGGTTGCTGCATCCTGTTCTGGCTGTTTGTCTGCAGCTCACCTTGGCTGCCCACTTATTGCCTCTCATCACTCTATACTTCATATTGCCACTTGCTGTGGCCAAGCAAACTGCAGCATGATGACACTGTTACAAGTTAAATATAAGAAAATGAAAGAGAACATACTATGCCCACCCCAATTAAAAGGATGAGCACAAAAATATTTGTATTCAGAACCTGCCTTACATTTCTTGAGACTGCGTGCACTGTGGTACGACTTACAAGGTAAATACCTTTTTTTTTTACTTCCAGGATGGTATTCCTGTCTAAATAGCTCTAGCTCAGGCATCCCCAAACTTCGGCCCTCCAGATGTTTTGGACTACAATTCCCATCTTCCCCGACCACTGGTCCTGTTAGCTAGGAATCATGGGAGTTGTAGGCTAAAACATCTGGAGGGCCGCAGTTTGGGGATGCCTGCTCTAGCTCATCAACTCGGATAGTTCAGTTTAAAAAGCAGGCATTTGAAATGCCTTTGGATCCGTGTGTGAGAGGCCAGCATGGGAACTGCTCTGGTTTGCTTATTTGGATTGGACAATTTGAGAAGATTTTTCTGTAATCACATCACAGCTGAATCAATTCAGACATTACACCAAACTGTAGTTTGAGATCCAAACTGTGCTTTCTGGGCTAATGAAAGCTGTAGTTCCGAAACCTGGAGGGTACCAGATTGGGGAAGCCTGGCTTATAGGCATTCTGACCTAGGTCACTCTGCATTAATGATAAGATACACACAAAGAGCTATGTACAATTCCAGTCAAATAATCCAATGCCTTTTTATCCCTTCTAGCGTTTTATCCAGTATCTGGCTTCCAGGAACACATTGTTTAACTTGAGCAATTTCTTGGACAAAAGTGGATTGCAAGGTAAATCATTTGGTTTGTTTCAAGTGAGTCATGACATCCTTGAAGGTGTCTTTATAGCAGCATCATTGCTTCAGGACTCAGTTATCATTCTGAAAAGTGTAACCCTTCTGGTGGAGACCTCTCCCAAGTGCTTAAACTTCTCTGTATTCTACAATAGTCTGTAGTTCAATAGTAAAAAGTCCACACACACACCCCAAAAATGGAACCATTAACATTCATAAGGAAATAACAGAGACATCATCTTTAGTATACAGCTAATGAAGCTGGCCCATAAAATGATTTCTACAGTTAGAGAGGGAGATGTACAAGTTCTAATTTAGTTAAACAAGAAATGTGGGAGAAGAGGAAGCTCAGGGCATGTCTTTGTGTGAAATCACTTGTATATGGAAATCTGTGCTTTTAATTTCTTTGATTTTCACAGTAATTTAGATATATTTGTCCATAGGATCCAAATGATGATCCTGTGAATTTAAATTGTAACTTTCTTAATGTTTAGTCATAAGTGTTCATACAAAACAGGGAGCTAATTTGTTTTGTCTTTCTCTTCTTTAGGGTATGATATGTCCACATTTATCAGAAGATATAGCAGGTATTTGAATGAAAAAGCAGTTTCCTACAGACAAGTAGCTTTTGATTTCACAAAAGTAAAAAGAGGGTAAGGATTACATTGTCTGAAATAAATTCATTTTAATGTGTAATTAGCTTCTGTTCTAATTACTCATATGTTTCCTTAAATGTAAAAATGCAACTTCAAACGAATAATTGACTCCTAGAAGGTTAAGTCTTGCTAGAAGGTTAAGTCTTGCTACCAATGGAACCAAGATCTGTTTTTACACCACTGTGTTTTGTGCTCCAGCTAGGTAATTATTTGGTTCCCAGGTGTTTTTTATTTGTATGTTTTTTAATTAGAAGGCTGTGTGTATGTGTGTGTGCTTTTAGGAAAGGAAGAACTTTGCAGATCAGAGGGTTGATGTAGTGCTGATCTAAATAGCTGCAGTGAGTTCTGCAGCCTCTACAAAACACATTTTGTCAAAACAGTCATATTAAATTTGACAAATAAAAGTGACGAGCAAGTTTAATTAATAATTCTGGACTTGAAGTTGGAAGCTCAGTATTTATTATTATTATTTAAGCTGGCAGCAAGGGCTTTTAAGTTGATGAAGGCTGAGTAAGGAAGGCATTCCTCGAAAAGAATTTTGGATATAAAATTCTGAAAACTCAAAAGTATGTACTAGAGGGAATCAGCACTATGGAGCATATTTGAGTGAGCTTTTAAATGCTGGTGTTTTGTCAAGTAGTCTGGGAGAAGAGACATTCCAAAAGCTCTTCACCAGTAGCAACTGCATTTCCATAGAAGTCCAGCCCTTTGCTCCCATCCCTGTGCCTTGTGCTGTCAGGCTTTTATCCTGTCTCTGCCAGCCCTGGGTCTGTAATCACTTGGGATTGCAGTCAACTATGTGACTAGTTCTACACGCCCAAGGAAGCTTTAGATTTGTGTTATTTGATAATGAACGTAAGAGCCTTGCTGTGTCAGACCAGATGTCAATCTAGTCCATCATACTGCTTTAACAGTGACTATTCATTGCTTTATAGGAAGTTCATAAGCATTATTACATAAGGGCAGAGTAGATTTGAGGGGGACAGGAGAAGAAGTTCCTTTGCACAAGTAGAACAACTCACATAGTGATTTCATTGGACACCAGCTGGTACAACTTGTACTGAAAGTAGTTCAAAGGTCTTGTGACTTCTGTGTTCTTGAAAATTTGAAATGACTGACATTAAGAGTATTAAAAAATAGAAAGATGAGTAGAATTCTGCTTTGCCATTTCTGTTCCTTTAATTGAGTCTGAAATGTTTAATAGTCATGACACACCTTTAAAACTTGGCTGAGACATTTAGGAACTTGGATAGCTCTTGAGTTACTCTCAACTTAGTAATGTTTCTCTTGCTGTTGATCTTCTTGCTTGCTTTTGCAGCAAGTAGAATAATAAAATCATAGAGCTGGAAGGGACACCAAGGGTCATTTAGTCCAACCCCCCCCAAAATGCAATACCTTTGAGTTTTAAGAATCTCAGCTAAAGCATTCGTGACAGATGGTCATCCAACCCCTGCTTAAAAACCTAGAGTAGGAGAGAGTTAAGTAGTTTAACTCACAAATACAATCACTGTAGCATAAAACTACACAATGATTTAAAATATTATAAAATGCCTTACATATCTAAACATGAAGTTACCAATATACAATAACATCCAAATGAAACCACAAAGCTTGCCAGCGTTAGCACTAAGCACTTCTTTCCCCAAATTATTTACACCTAGAGTCAAAAGGCCAGAAATCCCATGGGAGTTCTCCTTGCAGGACCACTCCCCCAACTCCTGGGGCTGGAAGTTGGGGCAAGACATCCAGTTTTCCCTGTTGTAGCCAGACAAATTCCATGGACTGGGCAGAGAGCAAGAGCTGGACACAGGACTCCTATTATCCTTAGCGGTCTGGCATATTGCTTTTCTGCATGCACATGGGTTGCAGGGGTAGGGAAAAGGGGAGAGAGAAGAGCGGAATGCCCTATGTCAGCCATCTCTGTGTGCATCATGCCAAATATGTTTTGCTTACTGATTTGTTTCTCACTTCCCCATTCTCTTAGTGCTGACGGAGTCATGAGGACTATGAATACTGAGAAACTCCTAAAAACAGTACCAATAATACAAAACCAGATGGATGCACTTCTTGATTTCAATGTAAGTGCTTTACTTATGGCATGGATAAAGGCTAGACTACCTACTCCTGGTTTCATAAAACACTACCTCTTAATGTCTTATAAATGCCCTGTTTATATTTCTGCCCTTTCTGGCTAAAGGTAGTAAAAAAAAAATGTTCAAATTTAGTCTCCTATGCGGAAGAAAATGTTTGGTTCTAATACGTGTTGGTGATGCAAGCAGTAATTTCTCTGAGTTGGCAAATGCTAACTATCTTAAACTATATGTTCTCTTGGTAGCGATAGACAGCTGTTCCGATAGGAACTGAGAGCACCAACCACGGTAGCAACTTGCCCCAGCATTTGCATGGTAGTTGGAGGTCACTGGCACACCCCCTTGTCGCTTGGAAAGCCGCTTGCGTGCAACTGCTGCAGAGTTCCCAAAGCCAACGAGTGCCTTTATTTCACCAGGTTGTCATGTCACAAATTTATAGTGCACAATGTCAAAAGGCAAGACCGATCTTTCTCCTGCATACTGAAGACAGGATATAGCTGTGGATGTTTGTTTGTTTTTCAAATTGAACTAACTTCTTTCTTCTCACTGGCAGGTCAACAGCAATGAACTTACAAATGGCGTAATTAATGCTGCTTTCATGCTTCTCTTCAAAGATGCCATTAGACTCTTTGCAGCATATAATGAAGGGATTATTAACCTGTTGGGTAAATACTACTTTTTTTTTACATCTCTTCATTGTACTTAGTAGGCAAGACAGTGATCTTTGTTTTGACTTCCTGGAAGACAATTTTAAACTGCCTTAAAGAGCTGCTTCTCTTTACATGTAAACAGAAATATGTAGGTGCCTAAGCTAGTCTGGAGTATTTTTGGCATGAAAAATGACTTGCTTGAACTATAATTTTCTTGTCCGGCTACCACACAACCAACCTGCAAAGCTGACAATTTTCTCTTTGGATCTTAGGGAAGGTGACAATTTTGTTAGCTAATTTAGCTTTTGGCACTCTCTCTTTAGGGCGGCTTTCATAAGTGGAATTTGTGGGTTGGAATACTTTACACTTCCTCATGGAGAGCTGCCATACCTCCAGAGGAGAGAGGAGTAGGCTAGGGATTCCTTTGTGCTTCTGAATAGGGTTTGTCCCACATACAATGTGAAGAGGAAATGCTGGAGTTGATAACGGGAAAGTTAGTGTGCGGCATTCATCTATGCATTTGTACAAATAAACAATGAATCCTGTTAGGCATGGGTAGGCAACTCTTTTTGTATGCTCCTGCTTCTCTTTAATAGCATCCAAAGCAGCAGAAATATAGCAGCTGGAGCATTTAATCTTTGGAGGTAAAAATGTTTCACCTGAAGTATTTCCAGCTTTCAGGCTGCAGTTGAAAGGGACTGGGGCAGTCAACAAGAGCAACAATGGGAAAGAGCTATTTTCTTCATGCTATAATTTGTAGGCTTCTCAGAGACAGTTGTTTAGCTGCTGTTGGCAATAGGATGCTAGGCTAGATGGACCTTTGGTTTGATTTGGCAGGGCAGTTCTTAGATTCTTCATGCAATATGTCTGCAACAAGATTAGTGCATGGTACGGTATGGCCCAGTTGTGCCATTATGATTATTATATTTACTTTGGTATACAGTCTGTACCTACCTGCTGAATCTTTATGCATTGGGTTGTCCATACAGGAATGAAAGTTGAGCCAGTAAAAAAGTTGAAACTATTTACTTACTAGTACTTGGTAGCCCACTGTGGTTCTCCTGGATTGCTTATAATGTGAATGGTTGCTGTAAAGTAAAATGGAGATTGTGGTGCAGCATGCAGCAAAGCATGCTCATTCACAACTTTAGAATAACTTTGGGATTTTGTTTTGGGTTATATTTTGTTGAGGAAAATGTTCCTAGTTTGCCTTTCCCTTCTACACCATGTTGGATATTTAATTTCTATCTGAAATCATAATCATTGTGAGAGGGGGTGGTTATTGTTTAGTTTTAGTTTTATGTACTCTGTGGGGTTTTTCCACATTTTTATGCTGTGAATCACCCTGAGATATTGGGATAAAGCTTGCTATACTACTACTATACAACAAATGCTGACAAACTCCTGCCAAATAGGTGAAAGTAAAAGTAAATAAATCCCAAAGTGTGTGGATGTAAATAAATAAACTTGATTGAGTTTAGTCTGTGAACACTGAAAATTTCATTCAGTAACTCAGTGACACTTAATAGTCAAGATTAATACCATTCCCTTCTGGCTGTTGACACTCTCTATTTTGTGCATTCACTGTAAAATAGATCTCTGGACTGAAGGAGTCACATTGCAATCACTTTTGGGTGTCTGGTTTTCTGCCTGCTCCAGGGGAAATGGTCACCCTTAACAAAATCAGGCTTGAGTAAGAGGAGTTGTTCTTTAGTGCAAATTCTTAACATGTTGCTGTTCATCAGTAATACTAGAGTGACTTAAATACGGCCTTTGCAAATGCAGGGTTTTACTTTCTAACTATAACCATAGACTTGCGATTCTAACTTTTACTTCGGTCTGAGAACTTGAGGCTTCCTACTATGTCTTACAGTACTTTGAAATTGCTGTTCCTGCACCTAATCTCCAGCTCTTGAGCCTAAACAAAAACGCATGATAGAGTGAAGAAGAGCTTGGTGAAGGGTGAAGGTTATCCATTTGCTTGGCAAACACCTCTGATCTTTGTAAATGGTTTACTCATTTGGCTGGTTTGGATATAATGGTGAGCCATAGCTGAGGTTGGCAAAAATGAACTTAGCCCAGGCTTACACACACACACACACACACACACACACACACACACACACACACCCTCACTCCGCCCCCCCAAAAAGCTTGGCTGCACTGAGAACTTTAGAAGGTTTTGCTTCAATTTCAGATTAGCTGCAGTTTGTCATGCTGTCCAAGCTGGGGGGTTTTCACTAACCATAGTTAAGATTAACAACAGATGAGGGTTTTGGGTGACACACCAAACTGCAGTTGATAAAAAAAATTAAGCAAGCTTCAAATCTTCTTGTGGCTGCACCAGAGAAGGGGGGTAATGTGCAAACCAAGGAGGTGGCTAGGGTAATTCTTGTAATGGTTTAGCATTTTGTTTAAATGACATCAACGCTATTAAACTGTAAACAAACACATTGATGACTCTTATTTTTAAAATTCTCTTATTTTGTAGAAAAATACTTTGACATGAAAAAGAATCAATGCAAAGAAGGCCTTGACATATATAAGAAGTTTCTGACTAGAATGACAAGGATTTCTGAGTTTCTCAAAGTTGCAGAGGTAAAAATTACTGGTCCATCCAGTTCTGTCATCATTCATAATGACTAAATGCTATTAATGAGAGTTTTATGGAGAATAAAAATCAAAATGGTGATAAATATTTTTGAGCTAGAATGCTTAGATTAAAGTGAGCTAAAGACCCGTCCACACTAAGTTAGGGCGCAGGGAGAATATTGGTTCATTCAAAGCTGCCTAGGAGATCGATCATATGACACCAAGTAATGTGTGGGAATGAATCAGCTTTGTGGTGGTGTACACTCAAGTATTTTGAGCTGTTACATATTGAATGGAAAGATGGCAGTCCTGCACAAGTTTCATCCCTGCATGCCTTTCTTAGATAATTAATTCCTCACATGGAAAGAAGTATACTCATATTTTGGGGTGGAGAATTGTTCCATCTTACATTAATATGTGTAATGCTATTTCTAAGCTTTAGTGACAATGAATGGGTTTTGAAGGGACACATGGGATAGTTAGGGGAGAATTAGGTCTATGTCAGGTGTTATAAGCCCATAGTCCACCTCAGGCCCACAAAGCTGCTTGAAATGCTAGCCCACAGCATATTTGGTGGTAACTTTTCTCCTCCTGTGCCACCACTGTTAGCATGTCAAAGCACTCTAGAAAGAGGAGGGAATGCTCCTTCCTGTTTCTGCAGTGCTTTGACCGACTAGCAGTGGTGACATGCAAAAGGATGAAACTTTGCCATTCCCAATTTTTGTTTTGGCTGTGCCCACTGCTGGCTTGCAGCCCTTTGGAGGGTTGCCAACAATGAATGCTGCCCTCAGACCAAAGAAGGCTAGCCATTCCTGGACTAAATCTGTTGTGATATCCAGCTCTCCCCACCCCCTAAAAAAACTCAAAAGCATTGGCTGGCAAGGGTTGTGTATGTGTCCTCACACCACCTGGGACAAGAAGTTGAGCTTGGAGCTTTCTCCCCTCCCCCGTAACAACACTGCAGATGGGGATAAAATGACCTTTCCACTTGTTTTTTTCCTGAGCCCCCCTGCCTCCCGTTGCCACAGCTGTAGCAGAAGCCTCAGTCTATTTCTGCAACTAAGGTGCAGTGAGTTGGGTCACAGAGAATGTTTGTTCTGAGCTCAGCCACACAGGCACCCTCCGACGCATACATTCAGCTCATTGCATTGGGGAAAGAATGAGTGGCAAAGGTTCTCATAAGTTCTCTGCCTTGCTCCCTGTTTTCTTCTGCAGTTCTTTGTAGGTTGCTCCTTAATGTAAAGGTGCAGTCTTGATGGCAGCAGCAAAGGGGTGTGCACAAGCTTGCAATTTGACCAGGATTGTAGTTGCAAGGATACAAACAGCCGTCAGGAGTCCAACAGGAAACCTGTTTTATTAGCATTAACTTTGCTTATTCCATTGTTGAAATAAATTATATTGTAAACCAAAGGCCATTCCTAGTAACTCTGGTCAGGATAGATTTTGATCACTTATTCTTCAGAAAAGAGGCTCTTCATCCCCTTCTATAGCATATGACACAAAAAGAGAAGGACTGCAGAGCTGGTAAAATCTCTATGTACGTGTTTTTGGCAAAATCATTAAAAATGACCTTGGCTGCGTTGGGCGTTATTGATATATACCGTTGACACACTAAAGTAAGCAAGTTTATATTTTTCTTTACAGGTTGTTTTTTTCTTGAGTGATATGTTCCTTCATAGTGTGTAGAACAGCTTTTTTCCCTTTCATTTTACCTTCATTGTGTTTTCTTCATCCTGTCTTTAGCCAAACATGGTTAAGGCCTATTTCTTATTAAATCTATTTGTTGTTACAGCAAGTGGGGATAGACAGAGGAGACATACCAGATCTTTCTCAGGTAGATGATTTTATGCATTTGTTGTGCACGTCCGTTTGGCCTTTCATAATCAGAAGACCTTGGTGTAATCACTACTGCTTTAATTGGTCGTTACCATGTTCTTAAATTGGAGGGTTTGTTTTAAAGGGGGGGGGTTGAATCTGTTGCTTGTTCCATTGTTAGACTTCAGAACGTTTCTCAGTTGCTCTGTTTCAAAGCTAATGATCTTTGCTAAACTACTATACTTCGAAGCAGTAGATTGCTAAATTTTAAATCAGCTTAAATTCTGTAATAGAGATGCATGCTTATATAAATATAAGCATTTGCACCCAAAATACTAATTCATGTTGGTAAAGATTAATAGTGCATTAACATGTTTATGTGGCTTAGTAGCTGCTTTCAAGTTTTACCCTTGGAACATAGTGACTACTCATTCATGAATGTGCCATTTTTTCCTTGTGCCGTCCTTTTCTATTTCTCTTCAATACACGGATGAGTTGTTTTTTTAAAAAAATGAGCAATCTAGGGTCATATGTACCATGCAGCAGTTTAAATAAAATTTTGGTGATGGTGCCGTTAAGAGCTGCTGCCTGCTTATTTACCTGCTTATTGTTGAATTCTTTGCGACTGGAGGACCTGACATTTTTAGCCTTTAATTTCTCAAAGACCACTGATTTTCTTTTGTAGGCACCAAGCAGCCTTCTTGATGCATTGGAACAGCACTTAGCCTCCTTAGAAGGAAAGAAAATCAAAGACTCTACTGCTGCAAGCAGGCATGTTTTAAATTCTCCTTGTAGTTGGCACCATATGTTGGGCAATGCTTGAAGATTCCTCAAATATACTTCACACGTTTTGATCATAAGACAATTAGTGGAATCTGTTTATATGTCCAAAAGAGTTAAGTGTTAACTATTTTTCTAGATTGTGCCACTTTGGGCAGCAGGTGGGCAATTGCAAGTGGGGAAATTTCCTCCATGGTGGTTCAATTTACTGCACATGAGATCACATATCAAATAGAAGGATTTGGTGAGTCTTTCTGCTTTCTTGCATAAAGGTCTGAGGAAGCATAACCCCAGTGCCCACACCTAAACCTAAAGTGGTACAGTCCAGAGTATTGACTATTAGCTTGACTATTTGGTTGTGCTATAAACTGATTGCAAATGGCACATGAAGAAGTGCCATTCTGAAGAAGTATGCATGCACACGAAAGCTCATACTAATGACAAACTTAGTTGGTCTATAAGGTGCTACTGGAAGGAATATCTTTATTGTGTTTCGACTACGGCAGACCAACACTGCTACCTACCTGTAACTTGACCAGTCAGTCTTTCAGCCAAACCTACCTCACTGGGTTTCTAGTATAAGAAGAGGGAGGGGAAACCATGCATGCCCCCTTGAGTTCATTGGAATGCAGGGCAGGATATGCTGCATGACTTGGGTGGATGCAGCCCACAACTGCTAGAAGAACTCAACCTGCTTATCTCCGCACACCAACCACTACAGCAGTGCAGAAGGTTGTGGTAGCAGCTTTCTCTTGCCTTTGTCACCAATATAGCATTGGCCACACACTTTGAAATGAACTGATATAGCTTCTAGATTTCAGGACCTATGAAGGCAAACTAAAACAAGATGAAATAAGAACAGTAAGGAAAATGCATGTGATCTAGACTAGACTGAAGTGGTGTCTAACAGTGCTATGTCATTTTATCTCTCGGAAGTCCTAGAGATTGTGTGCTGCTTTGACTTTGTAAAACCAGGCCGAGTGGGGCACATTCCATTGTGAATATGTACTGTAAACTGAATCCTGAAATAGATGGAGCATGGCTGACTTCAATTGTTTCCATCAAATTGCCCTTCCATCAAATGTGTACAATCTGTACAGAAACATGGGCAAAATCTGCTTCCCAGGTTAAGTCTACAAAAGAAAAAGAAAAAAAGAGTGTTGTATGTTTATAGGTTGGAATAAAGCAAAGTGAAACTCTGCTGAGCATCTTTCTCTGTTGTGTCATCTGTATAACTGCCAGGTTTCCTTCTGTCAACTTTTCCTAGGGCTACCACTCTTTCCAATGCAGTCTCCTCCCTCGCAAGCACCGGCCTGTCGCTCACCAAAGTAGATGAAAGGGAAAAACAAGCCGCACTAGAGGAAGAGCAGGCACGTTTAAAAGCTTTAAAGGTGGGCATGATTTTTCCTTTGTACTGGGTGTGGTATATAGGCTGCCTAACGGTTGCACAGCAAGTATGAGGGACCTCAAAGCTCTCTGTCTAGCTCTGAACTCTGCCAACCCCTCCAGGCCACACCCTTCACTTGCCCTGCTCTGCATCCTCCCCTATTGCTTGTGCTTTTGAGCTATGATAATACCTCTTCTTTGCCTGGATAGAGGGAAGTGTGTGTCTTAGCACAGTCACCACTGGATGGAAAAAGATTTCCCACCCTTAGTATATACAGTGTTCAAAGATGAAAAAGCAGGCTGTGTATATAAGACATTGGGTCACAGTTGACAAGGGTGGCTTGTTCACATTCATTTAAAAGCTGCCTATGAATACTTGGGTGGTTTCTGTCTCCCAAAAGTCGAATGAAATTAGGAGTAGAATATAGGTATTTTCAAAGCCTTTAGCCTGAATTTTTGTGGTAGTGGACTACTGGGTCACACAGAGAACCATTTATAAGAAAATGTAAAACCACAACAATGTACGCTGTTGCTCATTTGTAGTTTCCTGCCCCCTTTCAGAGGTCTTAATAGAGCTATTTGAGGGCTTTGTTCTGCTTAACCTTATCAACTGCCTAAGCAAAAACATGTTCGTTTTTTAAAATGGTCTTTATTTCCCATCAGGAACAGCGTCTAAAAGAACTTGCAAAGAAACCTCACAACTCCTTAACAACAGCCTCCTCTCCTGTGTCTAATGCAGCAGGAAGCATAATGACTACACCAGCCGTTGACATTTTTTCCACACCTAGTTCTTCAAACAGGTATGCCCTTGATGTATGTCAGAACTGCTCATAATTGGGGGGAAATGCTTCTAGCCAGAGTACATCCTTAAAATGAGACCCGTTCTGTAGATTTATTTATTGTGTAGCTCTTTGGCTTTGACATAAGCTAACTGTAAGGTTCGTTTATCTAGTGCCAAGGGAGAATAAGCCAAACATCCTGGTTAAATGTATAAGAAAGGCAGTGATTCTTGAATGCTTAAGTATGCAACTGCTCAGGACACTCTTGCCTCACCAGGAAAGAGTAGAACTATCCTGTAATTTGTAGGGTTTTTTTTCAGTAGACCAGAACTACATCTTTTTAACAGTGTCACAACCTGCATACAATACCTGGGCCTGTCAGTATAAACTGTCCATTGCAGTTAAAGATGCTTAGGGTTTTGGATTTTTTTTGTTTTTGTATTAAACAGGTTATGGGCAGGGGTTAACAATATTCAGTGCACCTGCTGATCCAGCATTGATGATCTACAAAGTATGAGACGTTCCATTGTGCAAACACACATGTATTCTCTAGATCAGGCACCCCAAAACTTTGGCCCTCCAGATGTTTTGGACTACAATTCCCATCTTCCCTGACCACTGGTCCTGTTAGCTAGGGATCATGGGAGTTGTAGGCCAAAACATCTGGAGGGCCGCAGTTTGGGGATGCCTGCTCTAGATCAGTGCTTCTCAAGCTATCTGATGTGGTGGACCACCTCCAATTCACCAGGGACTGGTACATATTTGGTCCCTTAAGCTTCCCATCTAACCTGGGCTGTGGTGGTCACTGGGGATTGGCAGCTGAAGGGTCATGGACTGGCACCAGTCCGTGGACCACCACTTTGAGTAGCACTGCTATAAGCTCTATAAAGCCTCTCAAAAAGATGTAAAACTGGAGTTTTAATATGAAATTGATTGCAGTGAAAAAGCACTGTGTGTTCTGGTGCCACATGGATACCATCACCAGCAATTGTGGACTTGACCTATGAGCACTACTTTGTTATAGAAGTGCTGGAGAAGAACAGTACAACAGTCAGTGTACTGTTGATGCAGTCTGATACCCGGAGTGGTTTGTGTGGCGGGACCTCACAATATGACTGTGTGCACTGTTGCTTTGACTGTAAGCAGCAAAAATAAACATGAGTTTAGCCCAACCAAATGAATGCTTCATTACATCTGCATTTCTGCAAACTGCAAAACTTGCAGCACAGCCTTTAAAAACAGAAGAATTATTGGCAAATGAAACCTCATAAGTATCTGTGTGAATCTCCCATTTGTGCTATATATTTGATGCAACTAGTAGGAGCAATAAACCTGTGCCAGCATGTGAAGAACCACACAACTAATTTGATGAACCCAGGGAGTCATTGTGCTTTTGTCACTCCAATGGTATGCCTCCCTCCTTCCAAATAATACCTTACAGCAAGCTGCCTTTGATACTGGAAGGAGGTGGGGGTGGCTGCAGTTCCAAAAGGAAAAAGTCAATCCCTCTGGGCATGTTGAAGCCTTCTTTTGATCCTGGCCTTGAATATCCAGTCAGCCAAATTCTGCCACATTTCATGCATGCACACACATTCTATTTAGGAAAACACTATGATAGTTTGAATAGCTTTGCTAAGTTTTATGAAAGAAAGGCAATGTTGCTCAAGTCTTTGATAGTTGCCCTCATCTGTTTCCATAGTACATCAAAGCTGCCAAATGACCTCCTTGATTTGCAGCCAACCTTTCATCCGTCTGTGCATCCTATAGCCTCTGCGCCACAAGTAGGAGGGACCTGGGGAGGTAAGAAACTCACAGTTAAATCCCAGTTTTGGTTCTTCATAGTCACTCATAACCATCAGTAATATTTCATAGACTCTTAAGCTTTCCTGCTTATTTTTTTTTAAATGCTTGGGACAGATAATTCTTCACACCGTATTTTGAAGGATTGAAACAAATCATGGTGTATCATAGCACAACATAGCTTAACTTTGTTTCTTGTTTAGCCCCAATCATAGTTGTATCTTTGTAGTCACTGCGAGTTATTGTGAGCCTTGAATTCAGGTAAGCCGACTATGGAGCGAAGTCCAGAGTATCAGAATGATTCACCTTTACCCTGCAAACACTAATTTGTAATGCTTGCAGGGCTGTCTGATTTCCTGTAAAATCTTATATGAACATCCCAGAGCTGGTGCATTGCACAGGCCTTGCCTCCAAAGGTGGACAGCTTAGAAGCTCCTTACATGCTGGGCAACCCCTGACACTAAAGAGCTCTCCACCTTCCTTGGATTTAACTTGCACAGTTTCAACAAGCCTGCCTTCATGTGTATGGCTAAAATCATACAAGTCAAACGTGCAGAAGATGTGACCTACCGTGTTGCACTTTTCAGTTGCTTAAGCCATTCAGATGTATTTAATACGTTGGGTAATACCTCAACACCCACCCACCCCCAGTGTAATATCAATCAATCAGTTTATTTGTATGCTGCCTTTCCAAAGTTAAAACCATGGTCAAGGCATCTGTGTGCTAGTCAAAGTTGCTCATGCTGGGGCTTCATTCCCTCAACTGAGCTTTCTTGTAGCAATGCACATTCTATCATGTCCTCTGCGGCCCCCCCCCCCCCCGGAAGTATATGCAGTAATTTGGCCAAGTTGCCTTTAATACTTGTCCTTCCTTGTTCATAGCTTTGACAGCTTTGCGCTCTCTTTCTCTGGCCCCAAAATATTTAGTGGAATAGTGGAGGGCCAGGCAAGATGGTAGACATGTTTTTCTGGTAGCTTTGTTCATGTTTGTGGTTGCTGAAGTAGAATAAGCATATTCTGTCTTTGTGGACAAATCCTTGCTGAAGATGTTAACTAGAATGATTTAGAAATGGGTAGAATTTTCTGTATGAAGAATGTAAGCCTGTTTTTCAGGGTTTTTCTTTCAGAAGATGGTAGACCATGTTCAGGCCTCCCCACCACCACCACCACCACCACCTTTTTTTAATCACTTGATAAATAAGTTCTACGTAAATGTAATCCATACAGCAGGAGTGGGGAATCTTTTGAGCCCAAGGGCCATATTCCGTCATGGACAACCTTTGAGGGGTCAGAAGCAGCAGTGGGTGGGCTGACAAATGTGGCTCTTGCCATTGTGCAGTCAGCTGCAAGAGCCACAAAAAGGTTTCTTCATGTATGCACACATCTCTTCATCTCAGCAAACGTCATCACAGTTCATGGCCACTTTCCAACCAGGCAAAAGTATTTGAGGAGGGTGCAGCAGATGATTGCACAGCATGGACAGAGTCCTGAGGGCTGAGGAGAGAGGCCCAGAGCGCTACATTTGTCCTCCAGGCCTGAGGTTTCGCACCCCTGTCCTATAGCTGTGATTGGCAATTTGTTTTTCATTGCCATTGTGCAGGAAGTAAACTTCTCAGCTGTTTTACATCTTGTTTTGGGGGGGGTGTCATAAAATGGTTTTGAGAGGTGGTTCTGACCTGGAAGTTAAAGTGCAGCCCAGGAAACAGAAATGTGAGGGAGGAAAGAAACTTAACAAATTATGGGAAACAGAAATTTAAACGAAACTCTACTGCCCTTATGATTGGCCACAGGGCCGTCTTAAGCGGGTCAGGCGCCATGGTGCGCGGATCGCTCCGGCGCCCCCGCCCCGTTTCTTCCCGCGGCTGGTGGGCAGGCGCAGCGTGGTTTCCGCGCGGCTTCGCTGTGCAGCGCCACCCTGCCGACCTGGCACCCCGCGCCACCCAGCCTACCCCTAGAGCCGGCCCTGATTGGCCAAGAGTTTGAAGGAGATTGGGAGCAAATTTGAGTGGGTTGGTTGGTTAGAGTTGGAGCACGCTTGGCAAATTTAATGCTTCAGTCAGAAATAAGACAAAGTGGAGAAGGCTGCAGTAGACTCCAGAAACTGAACAGAGCAGGCTGGAAACAGCTTTACTGCTACACACTGAACAGGGAAATAGTTTAGACAAGGTTTAGCTGGATGAATTTGCTTATAAGTTTATTTGGTCTTCTGGTTGACTGATTAGGAAAAAAACCCTCTAAATTACTGCCTTACAGAAAACCTTTAGTACAAACTGCGTTTGTTTTGGTCTGATGTTTTGTCTGCAGTCTTGTTCATCCCACACCCAATTTCCTCACCATCCTATCTGATAAAGAGAGCTGGTTGGGCCACTAAATACTGTTCCAGAGGTTAAAGAGGCAATCGGGGATAAAAACAAACAAACACCATACGTTTAATAAAAGCAGTGAAGACCAAAGGAGAGGTTGGGTTAGCCGAGTTCCTCTCCTTTTCATAGTGTAGGCTGCAGCCTGTGCCATCACATGTGTTTTGAACTGAGTGAGGGCTGCATGACTTTAGCCTAAATATTAATTCTCTAGCAGCTTTATCACACCATGTTAAACCATAGTTAATAGTTTAATCATGAATGTGCAGGTGGCTTCTGCTTTGCCCTTCCCCCAGTGCATGCGGGAGTAGCAAACCATGACCCCTTAGTGTTGCTTCCATACCAGAGAGGGTGGCTTGCTTTGCGCCAAACCACAATGTTAAATCAAGGTTTGTTCTTGACTTGCCAGTTGTGTTTTGTTTAAGTGAAACATGCCACAATCCCCAGTTGGTTGAGCCAGGGATCATGGATAGTTTGTTGCTTCTGCAAGGGGGGGGGTGAAGTCAGAGTGATCTGTGCATAACTGTTAACTATGGTGTGTGAACTGAGTCCAGAAGTCAAAATTTAACAGCAAGGTGTTTTTTTTAAGAACTTGAGAGATAAAAAGGCATTTAGGAAAGGAAATTGTTTGGGCATAATGAGGAGTAATGGCAAGTCTTGGGGAAAAGCCCACAGGTTGGGGGTAGATGATCCAAGTTAGAGGTGCTGCACTGAAGGGGTTCTTCTATATCAGGCATCCCCAAACTTCGGCCCTCCAGATGTTTTGGACTACAATTCCCATCATCCCTGACCATTGGTCCTGTTAGCTAGGGATCATGGGAGTTGTAGGCCAAAACATCTGGAGGGCCACAGTTTGGGGATGCCTGTTCTATATCAAAAGTGTTGTGCAGTATGTTGTAAGCGGATTCTGATTTCCAGAGACCAGAGTATTAAGACATTGTCCTTTTCAGGAAATAGCTGAATCAAGATAACTTAGAGAATGTCTGTTACCTCTTGCCAGTAAGCCCATTTATGTAGGTGTTGGGGGGAAATGCAAACTGATACTCTTAAAGCAAAACTGACTTACAGAACTGCTTATGCTGCTCCTGATTACTAATGCACAGCTAACCTGGTCCCCCCCCCTTCCTCTTCTTCTCCTTCTTGCTCTGCTTGGGCTGCACAGATCCTTTCACTTCTACTGCTGACGCTGTTGATGATGCCGTTCCAAGCCTAAATCCTTTCCTCACAAAATCTAGCGATCACCTCTCTGTCTCTTCTGACGTACTACCCACTTTCACTTCTAGGACACCAACTCATGAGATGTTCGTTGGTAATGTACCATCTGACTGGCTTTTCCCTTTCTCTTAACTATCAGACTATTCTGGGCAAATTTAGGGTTTTCAAAAGAGAGAAAATAAAAATAAAATGAATGAGCTATTACCTAATGACAGTTTGAGTTCCCTTCCCAGTTGTAAATATATGACCTACAGAATGTAGTGCAGTGGTAGCTGTGTAAATTCAGATGGGCAACTACTTAGGGATTGAGGGCGGAAAGAGGATACTTTATATTCCTTCCCAGCCTTATTGTTTTATCTAATATTTGTAAAAACAACAACAACACCCAAAGGTTACTGAATTGGAGACAGTACCCCCCCCCTAAAAGCAGGCAAGGCTTTGCTACAGGCATATCAGCTATAGTGTTGCTCATCTAAATGAGCCACATATAGAGTAGCGCTACCTGCTGTGTGCAGTATGCAGTCCATGAAGTAATCTCTGTGTCCAGCTATGTGCCCTTGGCCACATGGAGTTTCCATTCCAAGCTAGATGTGGCACAATTTGACCTCCAGAAGCATAAATTCCAAGATTACCATGTCGTCTTATGACTATCGGTTTAACTCTTTCTGGTTCTCTAGATCGCTTCAATCCATTTACTGAATCAAACCCTTTTGTGGAAACCAAATACGCATCCACTTTTCAGCTCTGTCACTTTACTTCAGGTATAATATAAATGCCTTAAGGGTTTTACACTTGCTTGTTTTCAGAGGTGTAAAACATGGCATTTGATGATGTTTCCCCCCCTGTCTTTAGATAGTGTAAAATCTTCCTTTTTTTAGAATTTGTTGCTAGATTGCTTGTGTGTGTGTTATAGGCCACGTAGTTGTTGTCTTAACTTAGTGTCCAAACAATTGGTTAAGCAGATAAGTGTCCTGTTCCTTTCTTTCTGTAACTGTTCCTTCTTTGCTCTTCTGCTTCCTGTGCCTTTATCAGATTCTTTTTGTGGTCCTCAAGCTTATCCTAACGCTTCCCATTTCCGCAGTGAGCCCTCAACTGTAGCTGGCCTATTTGGAGGTAGGTAAAAGGCTTTTAAAGCCCAGGAACTTGGATTAATTATGTAAACGGGTAAAATTATGCAGACATGCCCATTTTAGTTTGTAAGCAAGCTGGAGAGTTGTATGCATTTCATCAACTGATCAAAAATAACTCTGAAACTGAAGCATCAAAATGGGTCCAGCTTGTTTGTAAAAATAACTTAGCCTGTCCTTGCTGAAAAGGTTGCAAATCTAAAGACTGCTTTAATCAGTTTTTCCACTGTATCACTTTTTGGTCATGGAAAATCACAGATTGAAACGAGTGGCAATTGACAGCGATTTGGCGGGTGCGCTTCTAAAGCACCCAGCATGACATTATTACCTTGGTCAAGTAACTTAAAGCCGCTGTCTTTATTTTCTTTTATCCTGGAAATGCTTTAGATTTAATCAGAAGAACTTTGCAAACATTGATCCCATAAAACAGGCATATTGGTCTTCTCATTAAGTGGTGTGTGTGTGTGTGTGCGCATTCCCGCGCCCTTGCAAGCATGCACTGCTATCTCTGAAATGGGCCAACCGTACTTAGTGCAACAAGTTCCCTTGTGGAACAGTGCCCAGTGCCGTTTTTGATTTAGCCATCACAGTGCTAGCATGATACATGTGCCAGTCTTGAGAACTTAAGCACCATTTTGATCAGATCAAAGGGCCAGCTAGTCCATCTTGGGATGCTCACAAGCAAGAGCGTGGTAGTGATGACCACCCCTTGTTCCTCATTGAAGTTTGATCCATTTCTGTCTTCAATAGCCACTAATGAGAACTGAAGCGTCTTGTTATAGCAAATTCTGTTGCGTTTTGCCTTTTATCCTGAATCTGCTGAAATTTCACTGGCTGGCTCTCATGCTGTAGTCAGTGCCTAACTTCCAGTGTTCTGTTGGTCAATACTGTTCATCACTATTAAATTCTATTGTGCCCCTGTTGTTTCTTCTAAACTGCCTTCAGTTTTCATTTGTAGGGAAAATGCTGCATCCTGTAATGACTTTAGTGCCTCTCTTTTGTGCTATCTACAGCTTTGTAAACTAGGCTGGGGGAGCAACCAGAGTTGCTCACAGTATACAAGATGTTGAAAGGACCATGTGTTTATATAATAAATGTGTATTTCAATCGCTTGCCGCCTTAGTCCACCTTCATGTTTCCCATTTCTTCTACTGCATGATACTGATCTGATTAGGGGAGCCTTCTGGAGCAGGCAGTATGTATAGGATTTTAGCAGTATGGTGTCTCGTAATAAAATGAGGAAGCACTATATGCAGCTTTAGCATTCTGCCTAAAGAAACTGGTAGCTGGTACATGTCAAACTACCAAGTTGCTTTCATTGCTGAAGCAGCCATAAGCATTCGTGTAATACTGCAACTACATGAATTTTTCTTTTTAAAAAATCTATCCATTTTAGCAAGACGTTCTCAAGTCTCTAAAAAGCAAAATAGGTCATATTGGTGCCAGGTGGAAATGAATTTTAAAACACATGCCTTACCGTGCTTATGGGCATTTTATTCAGAATCCTCAGGATTAAAGTAGGTGATATGTAGGTCCTAAGTCCCATTGATATGTTTGGGATGTAGCAATTTAGGTGCCTGGGAAACTGTCTGAAAATGGGGAGTGGGGGGTAGGGTGGGAGCACCAGTGAGTGATTTGGAATACAACTCAATCCCAGAGGTGGCAATTTTGCAAGTAGTGAACTGAAATAGGAAGCTAGGAGTCTATTGTTGTTTCAAAATAAATCTGCTCTCAGATAGTATAGCGGTGACAAAATTGAATACACTGCACCAGGAGATCTTGTATTGAAAAACTCTGCCTTATCTGCCTTAAAGGACTGAAGCTGAAAAGGCTTACTTGTCCTGCAGAACTCTCGCTGTGAAGCCTACTCCAGTGCCTTTGGGGGGGGGAGTGTTGTTGTTGTTGCTCCTTGCCTATATGCAACATGCAAACTTGAGTCCATCAGTTCTCGCCTCATAGGTTTTTCCTCTCAAGTTGCAGTAACATGCAGTTCTGCAAGGAAAGCATTCTTTGCAGGCTCCTTGTCAATGTCTGAATACCCATAATCCTTTTATGGCTATAGAACTGCTAGTTACATGCAAGTTGAGAGTTCACATACTGCATATAAATAAGCTCTTTTTAAATGTCTTGTTTGTAGGGTTCACCCAGTCTCCTGTTGCTCCGTCGCAGCCCTCAGCAGGCCTTAATGTTGACTTTGAGTCTGTATTTGGCAACAAAACTTCAAATGTACCTGTGGATTCTGGTGGTAGGTCTTCCTTTCTTTTTAAAGTACCCATTTTTTAAATGCTGCTCAAAGTTGCGCAAAAAATCGCACTGGGTGATAGAACATTCAGTGCCGGCCTTGAAAAAGCTGTTTGGATCTTTTGGCTTGTTAAAAAGGGTTAACACATTTGTTTGGGACGCGGGTGGTGCTGTGGGTTAAACCACAGAGCCTAGAGCTTGCCGATTAGAAGATCGGCGGTTTGAATCCCCGCAATGGGGTGAGCTCCCATTGCTCGATCCAAGCTCCTGCCAACCTAGCAGTTCGAAAGCACATCAAAGTGCAAGTAGATAAATAGTAACTGCTACGGTGGGAAGAAGGTAAACGGCGTTTCCACGTGCTGCTCTGGTTCGCCAGAAGCAGCTTAGTTATGCTGGCCACATGACCTGGAAGCTGTACGCCAGCTCCCTCAGCCAATAACGCGAGATGAGCGCCACAACCCCAGAGTCGTCCGCAACTGGACCTAATGGTCAGGGGTCCGTTTACCTTTTAAGCTTTCATGGACAACTTCCTATGATGCCTCAACCTTTTCAGAAATCTGATAGTTTCTCATCCACAAAAGCTTACGCTACAATAAATCTGTATTGTTGCTTGAGACATTTTACTGAAACAGCAAGGAAGACCAGGCCAGGGCCCTGAAAGGGCCACCAACTTTGCCTTGGCTTCTTTTGCAGAAAAACAGCATATAAATGCAATCAATCAATGTTTTCCTGCTGCCGCCAGTGCTCTTACAATTTCTTTTTGGATCTTGGGTGCCGAATATATGGATTTTCCATTTCTTCACTGCAAAATAACAGTAACATCAATAATTGCAGCTTCATACCATTTAGACTTTAAAAATGCTGATTTTAAGATGTCTCATGCTACATTGACATGGATTCCATTGCCTTTAATACTACATGGTTTTTCTTAAAGGGTTTGATGAATTAGGTGGACTCCTAAAACCAACAGTGGCCTCTCAAAACCAGAGTCTTCCAACATCAAAAGGTCCACCCAACAAGTTAGTGTTGGATGATCTAGATTCATCTTTAGCCAATCTTGTGGGCAGTAAGTATAGTTTATATACTTATATACTCTTTGGATAACTGAAATAAATGAATGGACAGCTTCAAATTGTTTATTTCTTGTTTTGTAACAGATCTGGGCATTGGAAATGGAACAACTAAAAAGTGAGTATTTCTCATTGCAGCAAAATGCAGGCGTTTTAATCCATTAAGCACATCTTTGCAGCAATTTTGTACAGCAAATGCAGACTAAGGTTCTTGAGATGAACCTGGCAGGGAGGGTGTAACACTGCCCCTTTCCCCTCCCAGGTTTTCCATTTCTGAGTAGGATAGCAAATGTCTTTGAGGGGGGGTGGAAGCAGGAGAACTCTGAATGAGGGAAGCTGCATATGACTAATTAATCTTATCTATCCATATCTTAAAATAAACCAGTTCACCTCAAGATTGCAGACTTCTAGGTACCCAAGTCCAGTTATCCAGGGATTGTACCCTCTCTTTGCCTGCTTCTTTCTGCATGTTTGCCTTAGATTTGGCCCTTTTGGCCTATTTATGTAAGACTTGAGCCAATTGTGTGCTGGTGTCTCTAGAGTGGTGTGCATTAATGGATAGTATTTGCCTTCATTTTTATCTATTTTTGGAGGTTTGAATAGGGAAATGTTGAGGTACATAGTTTCAGGATGAGAAATCTTCCTCTAACCTTGTTTAAACTTCATTTATTTTTAAACGTGTCTGCAAGAAAGGCAGCTAGATTCCCCTCCATCCCCTGGATTTAAGATCTTTCCTTTCTTTTCTTTTTTAAGTGATGTGAACTGGACGCAGCCAGGAGAAAAGAAGCTAACTGGAGGCTCCAACTGGCAACCCAAAGTTGCACCAACAACAGCATGGAACACTCCAACAATGGTAAGCAGTTGCTGTAGGCATATTGAAAGAATTCCAGCAGCTCAAAATAATACTGTGAAAGTGTAGGAGGACTATAGGAATTTTGTCAGGAGAGGCAGAGAATCTTAGAACTTGATTGTTGGAGCCTAAGATAACCTGGCATGTTTCATTTAGGTGATATTTAATTGGATATTTATTGGCTAGAGTAATCCCAGTGGAGTCAGGTTTGTGTTTTAAGGTTAGCAGCCTGGGGACTCAAACATACAGTGCTGATATAGTATCCTTGAGTGATGTTGAAGTCTCATGGCATCGACAGCCTCATGACAACAGCACAGAAAAATGTGTACAGTGATGCCTCGCAAGACAAAATTAATTCGTTCCGCAAGTCGTTTTGTATTGCAAAAAATTCGTCTTGTGGTTTTCCAATTTAAACAAATCAAAGCAAAAAAAAATTGCAAAAAAAAAATCATCTTGCGAAGCATGGCCATAGAAAAATTCATCATCTTGCGAGTCAACAAAAAGATTGCAAGACGCTTTCGTCTTGCGAGTTTTTCGTTGCGTGAGGCATTCGTCTTGTGAGGTACCACTGTATCTTAACCTGGACTGCCATACTCTAAACAGGTTGAAGTTTTAATCCATTTATCTCACAATTCCACTATGATACTTCAATATAAGCATACACAAAAGGGGTTGAGATGAATTTTAAGCGTTGATTATATCAGGGATGGGACGGAGGCAACATTCCCTGGTGGGCAACTTTCAAGTCAGTGGTAGGTGGAGCCAGAGGAAAAAGTAGGCGGAGCAACATATATGACTATTCCGTTAGTACCATAACTGGAATCTAGCCTGTGTAAACGCCAGAGGTTTCTACACATGCACGCCTCTCTGTCCTCCGTCCAGGCAAGCAAGAACCATTAGCATAGTTGAAGGATACATTGCAGCCATGTGGAATCACCTGAAGAAGGTGCAGAGCAGGACCACATTTGAGGGACATGGCCACATTTCGCCTCTGGGCCTGAGGTTCCCCACCCCTGGTTCATATGAAGCCAGAAAATAACTCAGGTGAAATGGGGAAGTCTGGCTTAGTACAAGCAAAGAATGAAGCACTGGAGCCATCACAAGGGGACGAGTGAAGGAGGAATGCTCAGCCCCAGCACTTGTTCGCAGCTTTATGAAACGTATTAGGAAGTCAGGAAAGATGATTTAAATCAAGCCATAGCCTTATACCATTTTATTCACAAAGTTTGTGAAAGAAGTTGCACTGAGAGAGAGAGACAGGTTTTGTGCGAAGTCAGCCAGTGATTTTGGTTGATACTGGATTTGAACCCAGGTCTCCTTGTGCCAAGTCAATGCCCAATCCACTGCACCATGCTGACTTTTAAAAAAGGTATATTCTAATGAGGGATGCATCATATTTTAAAGTTTTATTTAATCATAAACCCTGTGAAAGGAGACCTATGTTGGACATTAAACCTTCACCAGAAGCTGTGTATTTTGAGGTGCATTGTTCCTTGAAGCCTGAGCAATCTCTTAAAAGAGAAACAATTTTAGTCTCAGTAGGTCATAAAGGACTTGCAGGGGCAGGAGCCCTCCACATCCCAAAAGTGCTCTAAAAGGTTCCAAGCTGTGACTTCTGCAGATCCATGTGGTGGCACAATAGCTGCAAAAGAGGATTTGAATTGTACTAATAAGATATGGTGTGACCGAAAGCAAGGCAGGGAGCAAACACTTCATGTCTGATGCTGCCTGTATTGTCAAATAACTTGTTAAGAGAAATGGGAAAGAGATGCCTCGTCTGTTCGATCAGTTGCCTTGTTGCTGTGGACTTGCCTGCAGGAAAATAATAATAGGCGACGGTTGCTAGCCTGGTGTATTTTTTTAACATGCTTGGAAGTGGTGGCTCATAATCATTTGCCAGTAGATATATGTGGCTTTTCATGTAATAAATACTACAACTCTGGGCAGGCATGTGTGACAGGAGATGATAACTGTGGAAGGAGGGCTAGTGTTAAAAGCTACAGAGAACAGCTTTTTGCCTCTTAATGCAATCAAATTTGTAAGGCCATCTACATTGCTATGAATTAAGCATGTGCTAACTGCTAGACATTCTGGCCTGCCTGTGCCACTATATTTGTGCTTTAAAATGGGAACTTAGTGACTGAACTGGGCACCATTCCAGCCATGTGTATTTTGGGATAATGGTCATTTGACAATGACCTTCAAATGCCACTATCCCACCCAATGTTAGCTGTAACGTTTATAAACTACCTGGTAGAAATACACTTACTCAAAGGGGATGGGTGGGCTTGAGTACCCTGCCCTTCCCTCCAGACCTCTCCAGCAAATGTTCCAGCCCATTCACTAGCCTTGTAAGGGAAATCTGATTCAGAGTACCCACATAGCACCTCGTTCTGCCCTAACTTTTCATTCCTGGAGACGGTCGCTTCTAAATGTTTAATAATTTCCTTTTAGGAGCTATGCTGAACAGCTCCTATCTGATAAGTCTCACCTGAAGCTATGAGATTCCTAAATGGTTTTCATGAGCTGTTAGAATAAGAAGGACTAACTCACTTCCATTCATCCTCTGCCTTAACTCTGTTTGTCCTGTTCTGGTTCCCTTGTGAGTGCTTTGCCTTTAATTGGTACCGGTGGATTCCAGTATTTATGGAAAACTTGCCAACACAAAGCATGTGAAAAAAACATGTACAAATGCAGAGGTCGTGTTATGGGTTCGTCAACCTTGTCTGTGTCCTTTTTACCAGATGCTTAAGTGGCTTTGGATTACAAAAATTATATTTCGGGGAGGGGTTTAAACTCACTTTTTGACTAAAATGCTCTGTGTGTATATTCTGTTGTGTAAGTACTCATTTCTAATCCAGTGTTATTGCATTATGTAATTGTTCTTCCGGGGGAAAACAGAATGGCATGCATTTTCCACAATACGTAAGTGAACAAAACCTGCAGCCTTTTTTTTTTGCAATCAAAACTGGCATGCTGATATTAACCACTACAGCAGAATCTCATAATCCTGCTATTCCACACTTTTTTTTCTCTTGAGTTAAGATCTTTGGGCATGACGACAACCTTGAGCAGCTTCTATCTAGCCTATCCAGATCTCAAGGTGTTCTGTGGGCCTCTTTTCTCCAATGATGGCATGGAAAAATACTAAGATGATTTTTCTTGCTTTAAACTCTGCCATTTGCTGCGATATAGCTGGTGCGTGTGTCTGTATTGCCTTTTTTAAAAAATGCATTTGGTGGATAAATCAAACAAAAAAAAGGCATTTGTGCGTGTGAAATAACTGCATGAAACTTCACAGGCTTCTGTTCGACTTCACAATTCACTATCTGTAGACTTGATTTCAAATAGGGAGAGACCAATATGTCCCCAAATACTAAACCAAGTGAAAATCCTCACCCATTTGGTTGTGTATCTGAAAGACTTACAACTTTTGAATTATCCTTCAAAGATGGGTAGCATCTCCCTTCAGCATTAAAAGGACAAGTAACAGTGGTTAAAATGACAAGTCAACCTAATTTCTCTCGTGTCAATAAGAGCTAAAGAATGAAGTAACTAATGGGTTTGTTTTCAAAATGTTTTAAGGTAAGTTTATTAATTGACTGTGGGGTGTTCCCTCACTCCCGCTTTTCTACAGCTACCGTGTGTGTGGATCACCCCATCTGCTTTACACATGGATATTCCAACTGTATTGTTTTACATCAAAAATCTTAAGCGACTTTTAATTCTTTAGCTCTTAACTATACTGATCCCAGTTTAGCCCAATTGGTTTCTCCTTCCATGTTACTGTTGGTCTTTCCCTGTATTCTTTTCATTGTGGGGAAAATCCTAAGCCAGCCTTCAGCTCCTAAAAGCCTAGCAAATGTATGGCCATATGTATGCATATGCATAATATTTTGCTTAATAGCTGTATGAATAATAATCATGGTCATTTCATTAACCATGTTAGCCAATAGCAAGTTGGATTCCATTGTCCAGTGGCTATTACAGTTCAAAGGAGTAAACATTTTTGAAACACTGTACAGTATGGCTCTTTTCTTCCCATCCCTACCCCAGAGAGTAGGGATATTGTTTCTGGAGAGTTAAATCTCCTACGGAAACAGTTCTTACAAATTAAGGGCATGATACAAAACAATGCTTTTCTATTTGTCAGAGGGTTTGTATAGGAAAAGTTCCAGGATTGCTTGTACGTGTTTATATTTTTCTGCTTTGCCATATGATTCCTCCACTTTCTAGGACTTCTGCTGTATGATGCAAGAGTGTCAAAGCCAGAGGGCTTGAGCAGAGTTTCAAAGTAGTTACTTCAAGCAAGAAGCCCAGTTCCTGTAATAGTTGAATTGCATATGGAACTGCAGATTTTTGGGGGGGGGGGGAAGTATCAGTGGTTTGGAGGAGGTGGTGAGCTTCATAAGTTACCCTCCTACAGTCAAGCATCACAATACCTGGCAAAGAGAGAACACCCCAGTCTGTCCCCTTCAGATGCTGGGAGGTCCCTTTGGCTGTGATATCTTTGTTAAAATGGGATTTCAACTTGTGAATTAATGTAAAATATCTTCTTGAACTATTTATACTTCCATATAAGTCTCCGGGGCAGCTGACAAGATATGCAAAAACAAACAAACATCGAGTCCTACACCATATAGAAACATGCCAAATTTAAAAACTCCCTATAAATGCTGTAAGCAGAAACAAACTTTTTACCCTGCCCTTTTTAGAAAATTCTGAACAGCTGCTGTTCAGACAGGCAGCTGTTTGCTTTATGCTATAACGGGGTGTTCCTTGAGTATTCAGCTACTGGTTGCATGAAGCCCATCAAGTGAGGCTTTGTTTGACAGTACTCGACTTGTTGTTTTGGGGAAGATTATTATTATTATTATTATTATTAATTTTTATCCAGGATGCTAGGTTCACATTGTCTGTTAAGCAATCCTGGGCCTGAAAGTGATGCCCTCCCAACTTATTGGGGACCAGCTATATTGTGTGTTACCTTGTACGTTTGCAGCCATGTTCAGCTAAAGAAACTCTAATGGCTTACCTGCAAGGATGTTACCATGATGCACAGTGGCCAGTTTCTGGCTCTATCAGATATCAATTGATCAGCTGTCAGAGATGATAATATTTACAGTCAAAAGCATTTCATTGCTGTTTGTGAAGCCTTTTCCATTTGCATGCAGCTTAAGGTTGTCTCTTTCTCATTAGGCACCGCCTGTCATGGCCTATCCTGCTACAACGCCAACAGGAATGATGGGCTATGGAATGGTCAGTAAATGTTTATATTCATTTGAAGTCATTTTTAGGAGCGCTTTTATCGTAGCTTGTTCTATAACTGCTCTTTCCATTTCCTTTGGGTTTCTCTGCGATGCTTGCAACACACATGTTGAACAAGATTAATTGAACAAGCTTGCAACACACCTGGCAGATTAATTTTAGCCCCACCTGTTTGTTTGTTTTTTGACCTTTTTCATTTCACCAGACAAAAAAACCTAATACTTAATGTTCTTTACTTCCACCTATCTTCTGTTATAGTGACTACTTTAAAAATAAGTTCCAGGAAGCCTTAGCATTCCTCAATGAACTATAAGGGCGAAATGAGCTTCCTTGAAAAACAGCTTCCCCTGCCCCACAAATGTGCAGCCATATAGTGTGTGTTCTAAGGGCACTCTGTTCATATAGAGCAGGCATCCCCAAACTCGGCCCTCCAGTTGTTTTGGGACTAAACTCCCATGATCCCTAGATAACAGGACCAGTGGTCAGAGATGGTAGGATTTGTAGTCCCAAAACATCTGGAGGGCCGAGTTTGGGGATGCTTGATATAGAGCAATGGTGAAGCCTAGCAGGCTTGACCAACAGTACATGGGAACAGTATCCATCCTAGAACATATCTAGAATCCTCTGGCAGACATAAAAGAGGCTCCTACCAGGCAAGATAAGGAGTTTGTTTGAAACTTAGGAAGTTTGAAAGAACTCCTTTTTATGGTGACACCCTTGTAGATTAGCTTCAGATGTTGGGCATGCCTTGTGCTGAATGCAACAGGAAGCTAAATTGCAGATTAGTTGTAAAGTGTTCAGAGCTAAGTGGCAAATCAATGCCTCCTTAACAACCCAGCATTTGAAATCTAAATGAATTTCTATTTGGGCCCCTCTGCCAGTTTTCTGATCCTTGGTTAAGACACTTTATCTGAGCAAACTTTAAATTTGCCTGTTGGTGTTTTAATGGCTGGTCTAAAGATATTTGTTGATTTTAATAGCTGCTGCCTTACTTCCTCTTTAGTTTTTTTTTTTTTTACAAATGTGTTGTTTTTAAATGATGCAAGCCACTTCATGTGCTGGCTTATTTAAATGCAAAATCATAATTTTAATTCTAACTCTCAAGCTGACAGCACACTGACATTTGAAATATATTCCTATATGAAAGCCAAGTGAAAGAGCTTGAGATACCACACCAGACGTTGTTCACGGCTTTCAGCTCAGTGTAGAAACGTGAAGCAGTGGCCTATCGAAAAGGGTGGAAAGGTACTACATAAGAACACAGACCAAAAGTTTCCAATGTTTGCTTGCTGGAATCTTTTTTCAATGTTCCATTAATTGTTTCCTTTACAGTGCCACTAACTAAACTGTACAGTTGGAGGCAATTTCTGGTGGTGGTCTCTTTTGAAGAGCTGTGCATGAAATTAATTCTTTGCTGTTCTGGATTTTTAGCCATCCCAAATGGGAGGAGTACCAGTAATGACGCAACCAACCTTAATATACAGCCAACCTGTCATGAGACCTCCAAATCCTTTTGGTCCTGTATCGGGAGCCCAGGTGGGTGTGGAACTGGCCTACAAAGCCGTATGCTTCTGGCAGCTCACAAGCTAGTCAACAAGAACGTTGTGTGTATATTTGGTCATGTTGTCAGGTGGTGCGTTGCTTTTGATGGCCTGCTCTGCCCGGGAAACTTGCAGCCCCAAGGAAGGACACATAAGGGAGAGAGGACAAAATAGGAATGGTGAGGATGGGACGGAGGGAAGCTAACAGTGCCAAAAGGCCCTTAGCAAGCAAGGTGAGGATAGTCCAGGAAGAGATGGTGCTGAAGGAAAGTTTGAGAAGGCATCTTGTCAGAAGAGAGTGCTTTCAGGTATTAAGAGACAGAGAATGGTAAGGAAGAGGCAGCAGCAGTTCTTCATAGTCAGCAGTGGCAAACATTGTGGTGTCCCCCCCTCCCCATGTTCTGGACTACAACTCCCATGGTTCCTAACACTCACCATGTTCACTGGGACTGAGGGGAGCCAGAGTTCAGCATCAGAAGAGTAGGCAGCAAATAGTACTGTTCAGTTTTCTGTTGTGAAAAGCTAAGCTAAGGTGTCAGAGTGGCACTGTTTTTAGCAGGGGTGTTCTAGATCTTTATTAAAGAGAGAAGAGGTGATAGGAAGAAAGTCTGATTAAGGCTGCAAATAAAACTTAGCTTTTCTAGGTGCCACTTCAGGAGGGGCAAATTTCTTCCATTAATGGTACTACTTCATACAAAACCACAGGCTAGCCAAGTGTAGCAGGCACTGATTGGTGGCATGCATGCAATTGTTTATCTGCTTGTACACATTCTGAGAAGGAGTGGCCAGTTGAGGGTTCACATTGCATTTGTACACAGCATAAGAGGTGTGTGTGCAATTGCCATGTTTGTTCATTTGTTGCAGGGAACTTTTCGCCTTTGAAATCAACCCTAAATTTGCCCTCAAAAGGACCCAAGCTTGTTCCAGTAGGTTGTTGCTTGGTGGCACATACAGTTCTCCTTTTTATATTCTAGTATGGAAATCAAGAGGTTTAATCATAGTCTTGCCTGCTGTAACTTTTAAACTACTTCTTGGCTTTTTTCTGATACATAAACACACACATTTTCATTGCTTATATTTGCACTGTACTCTGTGGCTCCTCTTTTACTGCTTGTGTAATGTATCCAGAATTCAAGACAATCTAGAGTGGTGGGTACAAGCTCTTCTTTAGCTGTGCGTACTTGGGAGTTGAGCTTAGGACCTTAATGTAGGTCTTTCAAATCTGCCAGCCATTGGACTGACAAATATTTGACACAACTCACCCTCCCTAGCAGGTGCACTTCAAATGAAGACACCTGTTGGCCACTGCCACTAAACTTTGCTTCATTGATGTTTGTCCATGGAACTTTCCCTGATGTAACCCTGCATAAAATGAATCAAGGCTGTTTGGTGGATTGCACCCATTGGTGATTTATTGATGGTATGTTGAACAGCAATCTAAAGCTGAACAAAGAGATGTGTGTTACTAAAGGGGTGTGCTTGGCCGAGAACTCCAAAGGTAGTGGCACATATGTTGAGATGGAAGAAAGGAAGTTTGATATTCATGTTGACCTAGGTATTACGTGAAAGCATCCAGTTCTTAGTAAATATTAGGTTATAGGGCATGGTTTCTGTACTTCCCTGGTGAGAAAATGTGAGGTTTGACTCTTGGGAGTTATTACTGAGATTGAGATGGGATGTCACAAGCTGAATCCTACAGTGTCCTTGAGTCTGTTGAATAGTTCCCTAAAGCAATGGAAGGTGCAGTGGCTTTCACTTGTAAGTCTAAAATAGCTTTGGGGAAGGAGCTCTATATTCCTTAGTAAGCAGGGAATGAGAATTTGGCTGTTCAGCTGGATGCGTAAATTAGAAAGCCTTTCTGAACATGGGACTTCACCACTTCAGAATGCAAGTAGTTACTAGCATTGTTGGGGAACATTTGATATGCAAAGGACCCACACATAAAAATCCTAGTACATCAGGGAGAAGACCCGGGTCAAATCCTGCTTGGATAGTTTCGTTCCAGACAGTGGAAGCATTATATCGTCTGCTGTTCTTCCCCCGCACATATTCAGAAGTGATGACATGTCTTAGAGCATTTTCCACCATGCATCCCTTGTGAACATCTAGATTTATCTTAACTGTGTACATAATGGGTGAGGAAATCGGTTTCCTCTGGAAACCCCAGATGTTGGGAAATGTACCCTTTAATTGAGGCACTTGCTGAGTTTGCTGCTGGATGGAGCTGTTTGTCATTCCTCCTTACACTCTGCTTTACTGTGCTGATGTCAGATTTATTAGTGTTTCTTGGGAAAGGAGACAAAGGCCCGTTGTGGGAGCCTGTTTGCTGCTCTGAACTCTGGCAGTGTTTGGCTTCTTGCTCTGGCCCCTGTTCCTCCACACTAGACGCATTGTGTACCCAGCGCCTGCTTCAGGGTTCTGAAAGAGCGTCTCCCCTTTGGTCACCTGTTGGTCTTGGCAGCTCTTTTGTTAGCGAAACTGCAGAAGCAGGAGTGCTTTCCACATAACGCGAACTGAGCATGTTGCAAAACTAACTTGAGTGGATGAGTCTTGACTTCCATCAGTGCCATTAAGCTGAAAGAGGCCATTCATGGAACCTCCCTCCTCTTCATTCATCTACATAATTTCCGTTGTCCTCTTCCATATCCACTTAATCATCTCCAGACACCGCCTACTAGGAAAAAAACAACATTTAGTTTCTGCCTCGTCTAGCCAATGGTCCCTTAAACTCAAAAATTGCAAGCCCTAGTTCATGTAGGTGTCTATTGATTTGGCCTCCATGTGGTAGGAGGCTTGTAGCAGCCAGCAGAGATGGGGAGCATGTGACTCCTCAGGGATTATGGGAGATGTTGGACTCCAGGGATTATGGGAGCTGTAGTGCACCAACAACTGGAGCGCCTGTTTTCCCATCCTCAAGCTACCGGCTCCCAACTGTTGTAGCCCTCCATAGAGAGCTTGTTGCTCCATTACTGTTGCAGCAACAGAGGGAAAAGGAAGTCAACTCTCCTGTTCAGTGTGCTCTTGGAGGTGAGCAGGGCTTCTTCACAGGTGGCTGTAGCAACTGTTAAAATATTTCAGCTACTGTAGCCACCAGGAGGCTTATCACCACTTGGAACATTTAGAGTGCTGGGTGAACCAGAACTGCGTCAGGGGCTGCATCTCACCTTTTTCATGTGTGGAAAATTTCACCTGATGGCTCCCATGATTATTCTTTCTCTGTTCAAAAGGGGATGTGACTTCTTACATTCAGAAAAGAAAATTTATCATTGCCCAAGCATTTTGATTACAATAACTTCCTTGGTAGTGACTGATACGATTTAATTCTTTCAAAGAGAAACCAAAAAAATGTTCCCCAGGCTCCAAGAAGGCTAGTAGATGAATTTGATTAATTGATTTTATATATAAAAAACACAAATCAATTGCCTGAGGGGGGGGGTGTTTCTATTTGAAATAATCAAATTGGATTGCCACCACCAAGGACTGGAAATGGCACAGCTCTGAAGTTGCCTCTTCTGTCATTAAGACCTTTCCAATGTGTCATCTTTGGTCACAGCTGGGAGACCAGCCATAAACATTTAGGAAGGAGCTACCCTGTTTCTCCAAAAATAAGACGTAGCCATAAAATAAGCCATAGCAGGATTTTAAAGCATTCAAGGAATATTAGCCATACCCCGAAAATAAGCCATAATGATAGGCAGTTTAACCTTCTAGGTTAAACTGTACCATACTTAATAAAAAAATAAGACATCCACTGAAAATAAGCCATAGTGTGGTTTTTTTAAGGAAAAATAAATATAAGACGGTGTCTTATTTCCGGAGAAACACGGTAGTTGGATGGTGAGGGCTTGGTAATAGGTCTGAGCAGGTGCCATATCTTAAAATAACTGTATGTGACAAATAGACTACATCTTGCACAAAACAAGTATACTGCCATTGAATGGTTGTGCTGTGAGATCATTCAGGCGATAAATGTGACTGGGGGGAGGCAGTCACTTGCACTTTGTGTGGGAATGTGCACTAACAAAACCGAAAGAACTTACCCATCTGTCAGCTGCATTTGACTCTCCCTCTGGTGGATGTTTGCCGTTCTGTGTTGATCCAAGCAAACTGAGGAAACTGAATTATTTGGGTGTGGGGAGAGAACATTCCGGAAGAACAAAACAAAACAAAACAAAAAATGCACAGAGCATAGTAAAGCTATGGAATTTGCTCCCACAGGAAGCAGAGATGGCTTCAGAGGAGGATTAGGCAAATTATGCAGGATCAAGTTGTCAGTGGCTACTAGCCATGATGACTGTGTTCTGCCTCCACTGCTGGAGATAATGCGTCTCTGAGAACCTGTTGCTAGGAATTGCCAGTTGGAGTGCTCTTGTACTCAGGTCCTATATGTGGGCTTCCCATGGGCACTGATTGGCTACTGTGAGACCAGGATACTGGACTCGATGGTTTTTTGCCTGCTCCAGCAGGCTCTTCTTATGATCTAATGTTATGCCCTTAATAAAGAGAGTCCTGGGCTTGGATACAAAGGGAGGGCTGCTTCATGCATGCTTCAGGCTGCCCAGTGGATTTTCACTTTCTAACAGTAGGCTTCTCCTCCCATCTCAATTACACCACGTGACTATTACTGGAAATCAGGTGTTCTCTTCTTAAAAAGTGTGCCCATGCAGAATGCGTTGCTGCTGTTCAAGGAACAGGGTACTTGGCTGTGAAAGTCTAGTTTGGCTCATGTTTGTCAGCCTCATCCCTTGTAAGCCACTTCTGTCTTCAAGCCCTACTTTCCCCCTGTACCAGAGAAAGTGTAAGACCACAGCAGTGAACAGTGAGCAAGTGTTTGCATGGTATTTGTCATGGTTAATGTTAATACAGATACGTGTATGTCTCAAAGAGAACATAAGAATGTATAGCCAGACTCATGGGGCCTTCTTTCTGTTGTTTATGCAGCTTTTGGCACCTAATGCTCCACGTTGGCCATCCATGGAATGTAAATAAGTGTTAATTGAGGCCTGGTTGTCATAGGTTGTTTTGAAAGCTAACTTCAGGTCTAGCTTCTGCTGTTTGCAGAAACACACTCTGTTGTGCCGAATTGGGCCTGGCAACTATTGGAGACCATTGCCATACCTCTGGATAAAGTGCTGGTGATTTCTGCCAGTCACATCCCAGAAATTCACCTTTGCCTATAGGTAGCCTTCTAATGTCTGCATCTGTCATACCATTGGGGCAGATTTCAACTTGGCATGCAATCAGACCTTTTCTTTTTAACCAGCCCACTTCAGTCCTAACTACCTTTCTTAAGCCCTCCTCTCCTTCACTACATTTTCTGCCTTCATATTTCTGTCATTGAGGCCTTCTTTTTCTCTTTCCTTCTCTGACATCTTCTTTCCCAGCTGTCTGCAGCATCCAGCCCATCCACTCAGAGTCCACACAGAGCTTCAGGGAAGGATCCTTTTGGAGAGCTCTCCCTCCAGGATTTCTTATAGGACAATTTAGGTATTGCATGTTAACTCTGGGGGCACTGCAAGCTCGGATAATGCCTCGTTTGCTAACGTCCCTAGCAATATTCACCCTCACATTAAAATGACACAGTCGGGGGCTTTGTAAATTTGCATGTTGTTATTCTGTGACCTGCTATGAACCATGGCTGCTAACGTGGAATGCAAGTGATGATGATGATGATGATTAAATTTGTATACCACCCTTCATCCAAAGATCCCAGGGCTGTTCACCACAGAGAAATACAAAATGAGAATGCATAATAAAAACAAAAACTCATAGCCCCCCTCCCACAAACACCTTTAAAAAGGCCGGGTGACAAGAAACATTGTCACCTGGTGCTTAAAGATACATAATGAAGATGCCAGGCGAGCCTCCCTGGAGAGAGCATTCCACAAACAGGGAGCCACTGCAGAAAAGGCCAGTTCTCATGTTGCCACCCTCCAGACCTCTTGTGGATAAGGCACATGAAGAAGGGCCTCAGATAATGGTTGCAGGGTCCAGGTTGGTTCATATGGGGAGAGGCAGTCCTTGAGGCATTGTGGTCCTGAGCTGTTTAGGGCTTTATACATCAAAACCAGCACTTTGAATTGGGCCTGGAAACTCATTCACAGTCAGTGCAGTTGGACCAGGATTGGTGTAATAATGCTCAAACCTCCTTGCCTGGTGAGCAACCTGGCCACCAGATTGTGTTCATGCTCCAGAAAGTGTACATTCCCTTCTTCCCCTCCCCTCTTATCAACACATTTGTTTTGTTTTGTTTTTTGCATAGCCTCCTAGGTCTAAAGCCCTAGTCTCTTTCAAGAGAGATGTGCTTTGACTTACTATAGAAATCCATAATCCCTTCTGCAACTGCCATAATGCTGTTTTCTGTTCATTTTATTGTCACCTGAAGAAATGACCTGAGATTCCTTCGCCAGTTTTATGACCACAGTTTCCCATCCTCTCGTCTGCAGCTCAAGGGTTGCAGCCTGCAGTTTAATTGCTTATTGCCCCAGAGGGCGATACAAATGCAGTCATTGTCAATGTGCCCTCTGACTCTCTGGAAATGGGAATAAACCTGCACATTCTACATGCAACAGGGAAGTGCTTCCAAATGGTCTGATCTTTGTTATACTGAAGCGCTATATATCTCTACTCCTGGTCTGCCATCGTGGAACCTACTTAGCCTATGACCAGTGAAAGGACATTTGGAGGGGGAGGGCAGGTTAGTTGTGCAAATGTGTAAAATGGACGCCTTTCTTGTCTCCTCAGATACAATTCATGTAACCGCACCAGAAGGAGTGGGACAGGAACAGTTCCAGAAAGACACGTGCTCGACAGCAGACCCTTCTTTCCAGCCAAATCAGAACTGATGCCTCAGCTCTCCTCTTCACTAGAACGGCCTGGTAAAACCACACAAGGCCCCACAACAGCAGTAGGAGCACCAACATAGGGAAGCCTTGAAACCCCGCAGCACTCTCGGTATAAAACCAAGAATTGCCACAATTTTGGTGTGGGATCTTTTTTCTTTTTCTTTCTCCCCCCTTCCTGGTGACTTCTAATCATGTCAGTAACTCGCCACCTGTTTTAACACTCTCCGTCAGTAACACACACACAAAAGGAAGCCTCTTATTTTGCCATGAAGGGTACAACAAGCACCTGGAACTGCTGCTTGGGATGAAGAGCTGGGCATCCTCCCACTGTTAACTCCAATGACTTTCTCTAGGGGATCAAATCCGAAAACACTCTCTTAATTCTGCCATTTTCCTTTCTGCAGTCATCGCAAATGTTAGAGTCAATAATGGAAAGTTTTAACTTTTTAAAAAAAGAATTATATATTCCGTTTGCATAGACATTCCTTTATGTATTATTGTTTGTATTTATTTATGATTATCAGTTTAAGTAACAATGTATCACAAAGCCTCCTTTGCGGGGAAATGAGCGTGGATGTATACAGTATGTCTCCCTTTTGGAGTTTCTTTTTTTCTCCCTTCCCTCCTCCTCTCTCTTCCCATTTTTATTCACGAGAACTATTCTGATTCAGAGTGCATCTTCACTCCAATAACGCACCCAAACTACACAGAGCACTGAGTACATTCAATGGTCTGAAAACACCAATTGTCCAATCTCCATGGGAATTAGTTCTGTTAAGGATTTTGGCAAGGGGTGGGGTGGGGGAACAGCTGACTGGTTGGGAGGAGCACAGAATTTCTCGACCAGATGTTGGTGCTTCTGGGATGAACTTTTTTCCTTGCTTTGTGCTTGGCATGTCATTTATCTTACACTTGACGTACGGCCTTTCCAAAATGAATGTGAGGAATTGCTTTCATTTTTAAAGACTTTCCTTCTTCTCTGTACAAAAACCAAGCAAACCCCGTTAAAACTTCTGAGGTATTACGTGAAAAAAGCCTTCAATCTTTTCTTCTTCTTCTTCTTCTTCTTCTTCTTCTTCTTCTTCTTCTTCTTCTTCTTCTTCTTCTTCTTCTTCTTCTTCTTCTTCTTCATTTGCTAGTGCCAGCTCCATGATCATGTATCGTGAAATAGAATAAAAACTCAGAAGAGAAGTTGTGTCTTTACTAAAGGGCACAACCCCAACCACCAAGTTCCCCAGCAGAAGCTCCATTCAGCGGTCTGGTGGGGGGCTTGTGCAGGAGAACTTGCTGGCGGGGTTGGCCTTTCAATGTTGTAGGAACCCTTTTAGTTTTTCTGCAGAATTTGAAGCAGCGCTGTTGATCGGTGCTTTGTGTAAATACAATCATACCAGTTTGGGTGGCATCTGGGGCCTTAAGAAGGATAGTCAAAAGGCATGAAAGCAATTCTGTACATGAATTAAGCATACTTGCTGCATTGTCTCCGCAGATTCTATTTTTGTTTAAAATGTTTAAAAGTACGTTAGCAAAAAAAAGTGGATTTTCAAATAAAATGCAGCTTCCACAGAACTTCTGTTTATAGTATGAAGGTCTACAGTGGTGGGTTGGGATGTGGGGGGTCTGTTTGGTCTTTTTTGTTGCCATTTTGCAAGGTAAAATGTGCTTTGAAACACTGTGAGTGGAGATTGACATTTTGGCTGCTTTTGCAATTTGGTCCATTGCATTAGTGGTGATGTATGTGGACAACTTTTAAACACAGCTGAAAATGGTTTGCTTTTAGGGCTCAGCTAGCCTTCTGAATCCAATTTCATCAAGTTCGGTGCTCAGATTAAACCCTATGGGGGTGGGTGAATTTGCCATTAAAGGGGGGAAATGCCTGAATTGTGCCAACTTCACACTTGCGCCATCTTGGGGGGGGGGGCTCAGCTATGCCCAATGACATGTCAAGATTGAGGTAATAAAATTTGACTGGGCAGTATTAGGGAGAAGACCAGACTGGAATTCTCCAAACGGTGCTTTTCTATGTTAGAGGGAGCATTCCACCCTCCACTTCTATAGGGATGGCTGAAGGTTGTGTGTCCAAGCCTTGATGGTAACTTCCTCAAAAGAAGCAGTATTTGTGCTTAAGACTGCTTACAAGTTTGGCTCAAAAAATCAGGTGGTCAGCCCTACACTGTTCCTCTACACACTCAACCATGCCCAAAGTTGTTTGTGGATGTTGATAGGTCCTCTCTCTCCCCTTGTATTCATATGGAACAGAACCTACCTCTCATGAGGTACCTAACTACAGCAAAGAGTAGCCAAGCAGCGCTTTGTAGAAGGAGCTTTGTTTAAGCCACATATCCCATTGTCCAGCAGAAAGGAAAAGCCAGCTCAAATGTTGTGTGCTAGCTAGCAGTTTTTCTTTTAACCAGAATGATGGAAGCTAAGCAACTTAGAAGCCCAGATGAGCAGAAACCGATCTGAAGCTGGCTACTAGTGGAGTCAGGGCCAACAAAAGGAACATTTTAACACAGCACATAGTTGAACTGTGGAATCAACTCCCACAAGAGGTAGTGAGAGTCACAAACATGGATGTCTTTAAAAGAAGATTGAGCAAACGGAGGGATAAGGCTGTGTTCTCCCTCCACTCTTGGAGGCATTGTTTCATTTAATCTTAACACCCCAAGGTGATGTACAAAATGCTGAAGATGTTGCAAAGCAACACAAAGAACTTGAGTTTTAAAATACAGTAATGCAAATTAGGTACATATGACAGAGACGCACACATCCAGCTGGGAAAACTTGTCAAAACAAAAAAATATAAATGTACATTTGATTGGATCCTGCCCCTTTCTACAAACTCCCAAGGCGGTTTTAAACAAGCCACTATCCTGCAGGTTGGTTGTAAGAAGAACTGAGAACGTGTGAAGGTCTTCGATGGCCCTGAAAACACTGGCAAATGTAAGTTGGTGCCATGTCTTGTGAGACTAGTGGGTCCATGAGCACTGAGGATTTTTCTCCAATCGAACAGTATGAAGATTTCATGAAATGACCACAGAGGTTCACGGAGGGCAAAAATCAAACCAGAGCCACTTGCAATAGTAATTCAGATCCTGTATTTGGTGCATAGGAGGAATGGGAATACAATATACGCAATCTACATACCCTTGTAAATGTAGCCAATATTAACATCTTTGCTATGCAAGTCAACAGTTAAGTGTCATACAAAGGGTGGGGGAGTTTCAACAATCGGAAGCCTATTTTTTTTAAAAGAAAAGCAGTAGCCTTTACCTTCCTCACTCTCAATGAAAAATGGATTTGATCATCTGGTAGGTGATGCGATGCTGAGACCGGCTGATGTCATATTTTTCTTCAAGCTTTGTTCTGCTTGGCATTTCCCGGGCATCCTCGTGAACTGGCATAGTCTGGCCCACCGTAGTCATCAATTTCACTGCCAGGGGCCCCAGATCCTTGTACTCCTGGAGTTCAGATGGACACATGATTAGCGTGTTACCCAGTAGAAAACATTCCGCTCTCTCCTGCATCTTAAAATGACGATGGCATAACTGAATAAGCAAATCTCTGATAGAGAGAACAATCCACAATCGCCATGCTGGTAGTGGCTGCTGCTGAAGGAGTACTAGACAGCTCCTGTTCACAAATCCTTGCTCACTGGGTAAGCTTGGGCCACTTGACCCAGCTCCTCCAGGTGGCTGGTGAATAAAATGATGGGGAGAATTTCAATTTCCTGGGGTGCCAAAATTTCAAGAATGGCTGCCTCAACCCTGCAAAACCCTGCTTCAACCCTTAAGTAAGAGTGCAGGGTGAGATGATCTCTGCATTCCAGGTGGACTTTGTTGATTGTGCACAAGGGGAAGAAATAATATCCTGGTCAACTCCTGACCATTTTTAGGAGCTATATTGTTGAGGACATGATCAGGCTCAAATGGACTGTGTGTGTGTGTGTGTGTGTGTGTGTGTGTAAAAAAACAAAAGCCAGTTTTAATTGCCATGGTCAGCACAAACCTTTGGGGCACATTATTACCTCGCCCTTTCTACCTAAAATCCCAGTGCAGAAAAGAGGAGAGTAGATACTTGCCTTGAAATCATTTGAGTCTTCGTACAGGATAGGGGGGAGAAATTGACCAACAGAATCTGTTTGCAGTTGAATCACTTCAAAACTCTCATGTAGCAGATTTTCTGCTGTCTCCTGCCTGTCTGTCTGATCCACGTTGATAACGATTTCTGATATTAATGATGCCTTTTCAGCTGGCACTTCTGCAGAGGCGAGGGGAGGGAAAACACTTTCTGTAATACTCCTGTTAATAAAAGTTTGCTGCAACAGTGGCAGAAGGGGGTAGGGTGGGAATTCTGTCTATTGCTGCTTGTTTGGCTTTGACATTTCTTCTGCTATGCAATGGTGGGTGGGGAAGCTCTTTCAGTCAGAGGGCCACATTGCTTCCTGGGAAAACTTCTGAGTGCCATATGCCAAGGCTGGCAGAGCCAGACGCAAAATTGGGCACAACAGCAAATGTAAATAGAACCTTTGTACAGTAGGCTAATTTCTCCCTCTATCCTCCATCCAGACCTACAAGAGGCATTTTTTTAAAAAAGAAAGTTATTGCCAATCCACAACTAGCAACACTGTTCATGGCCTGCTATTCATTAGGATGGAATCATAAGACTGTCGCGTTGGAAGGGACCCCGAGGATCATCTAGTCCAACCCCCTGTAGTGCAGGATCTGTCCCACACAGGGATTGAACCTTGGCATTATCGGCAACATGCTTTAACCAACTGAGCTGATGTATTTACCTGTGTTCCTTCTGACAGCCAAATGAGAATAGTACAGCCTGCCTGGCCCAGTCTACTGCACTTAGCCTAACCGTGCAGCGATCAGCTGTTTTATCAGGGGTAGGGGTGAAAACTGAACATAACACCCATTTCACTCCCACCCGTGAGACGCTTACTGGCAAGATTGTATTGCATTTTTAGGACAGCTTCAGTCCTACAGCAAGTGGAATGAAGAAAGGCAATACACACAGAGAGGACATATTTTGTGTTTGTGTGTGTTTTTCCCCCTCATCCAGGTATCCAGGTAGGGATTTGCACACTATTAAGTTTTCTTCCGCACTTGTTTGACCCTTGCTTGCTTGGGGCAAAAGCACTTAACCATACAGAAATGACTGAGCTCACCTTCACAAGCGAGGCAGAGCATAGCAGAGTTGGTTCTTAAGTCCCAACTTCCTAGCTTCCCAGTTACACCAGCTTCACCGAGAAACTATCACAGGGCTGTGAGGGCCAGGCCACACTTCTTAGGGAGGCTACGCTGTAACGTCTGAATCACTAATACAATGAACTCAAAAGAAAGGGGATTACCAGAAAGGCCACGACATTGCTGGTCATCAAGCACCTGCAGGCCAGCTCCCTGGGTAAGAAATAGCTTTCTGGAAAATTAAAAGAAGAAGCAACATCAAAAGGTTTGACATTCTGTCTTCCCTTGTAACAGAGAACCGTAGCACATCTTTAAAGTGCATACTCCGGTTGTTGCCACTGGAATTATTCCCGTGCATGCCCTGAGCTCTGGTTAGTATTTTTCTTTAAATACTTATAAACCGCGCTTTCATAGAAATACACGAAGGCAGTGTATAAAACTACAATAAGGCCATACCCGGGGTTGAACATGGGACCTTTTGCATGAAAGCATATGCTCTACTTCTGAACAACAGCCTTTCACCTTCTAAGGCAAGGATCGGGTACCTTTTTGGCTCCCCGGCTCAGATCTTCATCAGGATTGGCCTTGTGGACCAAATTTGTCATGACGACACCACATGATTTGGCCACTTTGAAGTCCCCAAGTTGGGACTTCAAAGCACCTTGCTGAAGCAGAAGGGGGGAGGGACCTGAGTTTTAGCAGCAAGGTTCAGTGCAAACCCCTTTGCAATCGTTATGGGGCATGCACAAATGAAGTGTTTTCTCCTGTGATTTAGTATGCGCTTCACTGCAAAACTCTTCCTAATTCATCAGCTGCCGAGTGGGAAGATTATAAGGCCTGCTCAGTGTGGCCCATGCGCTAGTTAAATTGTCGCGTTGGCTGAGCATGCCAGGTCCCCATAGGAAAGGGACTTGCATAGCCAAACTGAGCAGGATTGGGTGGGTGGGAATCCTGCCCCCTTGCCTTCATTGATTTACCATTTAAAATGCCTTTTGTTTCAAAATTGGGATGGTTAGTCAGCAATGAATGCGGTCGGGACTTTTATTTCTTTGCCAAGAGCAATTTGCAGCTACTCCAGTCAGCGTGGCAATGATAGCTACTCGTCCAAATTACTGATTAGGGGAGTTGACTCGTTAATTCAAAATTAATGCGAAAGAGAAGAGCTGTATGTATCTTGTTAATTCTCTCCTCTCCACGCCAATGCTGCTTCTCTGAAGGATATTTTTCTTCCTAATTATCAAGTGGCTTACAGCTTTTATAGCTAGCTGTTAGCCTGCACATTTGTTTATTTATTCAATTGGTGAATCACTTCCCATTAAATGTCTCAATGCAATTTCGCAGCAAAAGATCAACAGTAACGCCAATTAAAAAACGATTTCAAATCCAGTACAGGTATGTATAGACTAGGAAATTGGCTTGAATGTCTCCAACAGGTGCCGAAAAGACAATAGAGACGGTGCCTGTCAGATAAGCAGTGGAAGCGTACATAGGTAGGTAAGTGGTACCTTGGTTCTCAAACGCCTTGGTTCTCAAATGTCAAAAACATGGAAGTGAGTGTTCTGGTTTTCGAACGTTTTTCAGAAGCCGATTGTCCAATGTGGCTGTCAGCTATTGTTTCCGGGGCACCTGCACCAATCAGAAGCTGCGCCTTGGTTTTTGAACATTTCAGAAATCAAATGGACTCCTGGAATGGATTAAGTTTGGTGCTTTTGTTTTTTGCTATTTATTTTGCGTTTTTGTTTTTGAGGCTTTTTCAGTTAAATTTGTTTTTGTGACTGTGTGGAACCCAGTTCAGCTACTGATTGATTGATTGACTGATTGATTGATTGATTGATTGTGTGACTGCGGAAATGGATAAAAGCCACCCCCCATCCAAACAATGACTATCTTCAGTGCAGGTAAGAAAAAAACTAATTTTTATCATCTACAATATTGTCTTACTTATTTTATAGTACAGTACATTGATTATTGCTTTCATTTTATGGATCAGTGGTCTTGTTAGAAAGTAAAATTCATGTTAAATTCCTGTTTTAGGGGTTGTTTTCAAAAGTCTGGAACGGATTAATTTGTTTTGCATTACTTTTCTATGGGAAAGCGTGCTTTGGTTTTGGGATGCTTTGGTTTTGGAACAGACTTCCGGAATGGATAAAGTTTGAGAACCAAGGTACCATTGTATGTGTTTTAGTAAATATTAAAGCATCAGGGTTTTTATTTTTTTTAATTTTTTTACTGTTTGGCATACTGTAGTTTGCTCAGGGGCCAAAGAAGCAAGTCCACCCTTCAGCTCCTGTGCTTCGTGTTTGTGAAATGCTAGGAGGGAGAACACCTTTACCTGGGTACTTTAAGGAACTGCAGCCTGCGCTCGAAGAGTTTGTTGATGAGGTAGATGTTCTCCCTCTCCAGTTCGTGGACCGAGTCTTCCAATTCGCTCACTTCCTTTTTGTACCCTTCTACCTGCCATGAGATATGAAACCCAGCGCTGACGTCCTTTGCAGCTGCCTTCTGCCAAACCAGACCGTTAGCCCACCGAGACAGCCCTATGCTAGGCATTTAAACTGAAAGCAGCAGCTCACTTCTGCATGTGGCCCAGCTGTGTCCCTGCCTGGACAGGGACAGCCTAACGTCTGTCATCTATGCTCTGGTAACCTCTAGGTTGGATTGCTGCAATGCATTCTATGTGGGGCTGCCTCTGGAGACGGTTCGGAAGCTTCAGCTGGTGCAGAATTTGGTGGTCAGGTTGCTCACCGGGGCAAGGCGGTTTGAGCATATTACACCAATCCTGGCCCGACTGCATTGGCTGCCAATGAGTTTCCGGGACCAATTCAAAGTGCTGGCTTTGACCTATAAAGCCTTAAACAGCTCAGGACCACAGTTCCTCAAGGATTGTGTCTCCCCATATAAACTGTCTCAGACTCTGCATTCATCTTCTGAGGCCCTTCTTCGTGTGCCTCCTTCATGCGAGGCCCGGAGGGTGACAACATAAGAACAGGGCCTTTTCTGCAGTGGCTCCCTGTTTGTGGAATTCTCTCCCCAGGGAGGTTCAGCTGGCACCTTCATTGTAGACCTTTGGGCGCTAGGCAAAAACGTTCCTCTGCAACCCGGCCTTTGGGTGATTGACATCTGATGCCCTTTTAAATGTGATGTGTGGGCATTATTATTTTTTGTTACGCTCTCTTTTTTTACTATGTATTTTGTGGTTTTTATATGATAATCCTATGCTGCGAACTGCCATGAAGCTCTATGGATGAATGTCGGTATACAAATTTAATTTGTTTATTATTATTATTAGTATTATTATTATTATTATTTCCACCCAATATCCTTTGAACTGTGGATGTTCCGCCTCTGACCACCCACTACCCTTCCCTGTCTAGGAAGCTGATTGAAGCCGTGTGAGACAATCGGTCAATCTAGTTCAGTCGTGTCCACACTGATTGGCAGTGCCCCTCCTTGGAAATCTAGGTTACCCTTCCAGATATGCTTACCTCCTCCTTTAGCCACTCGTATTCTTTAATCTCCCGGCAGCTGGTCTTGTCGATGTGCTTAACAGCATTCTGAGGAAAGAAAGTGTGAAATCGCAGCTGAAGCTGGAGCCTTTGCATTGAAGGAAGTGAGAGTCTAGACAGGATACCCACAGAGGAACATCCAAAACTTTGAACAATAAAAACACAAAACTTGCTTCCATATATCTATTTTTACATTTCTTTTTCGCTTTCCCATTTTTCAAAAGAGCTTTGCAGCTGCTTATTGAAGTGACGCGTCACGTAAAACATTGTTAGTAATGAATCATAAAGGCACATGCATTCCAGAATAAAATATGGTTGCGATATGCACTATTCTGAATGCCAGGCTAATGAAAACAATTTTACACTGCCTGTGGAACACCAAACGAATGAGCTAACTCTCAGTTTGGTAATGGATTTTTGTAACGTTGAGGAATTGGGATGGAATTGGGATTCCAAAGAAGGGCAGTGGGATTTCTTTGGGATTCCAAAGAAGGGCAGTGCCAAAGAGTGCCTGGCGTGCTATGGTCCATGGGGTTACGAAGAGTCGGACACGACTAAACGACTAAACAACAACAACAACGTTGCGGAAAGAGACAAGAGAAGGTTCAGTCACAAGATACAACAGGCTTTTATTTGACAGGAAGGCTTAAGGGGGATCTTGGTAGTTGACGGATTCCAGAAGGTGGAAGCCACCACAAAGGAGGCCCTGCCCCAATGGCCAACCAATCACATATTAACAAGAGGCTGAGAAAGGCCTCTGGAGAGCGTGCAGACTAATCTGAGGAGAAGACAAGAATGTGAAGGCCTCTATTTACCTTCAGAAAGCAGGAAAAAGCTTTTATTTTGCCCAGTACAGTACAGGTTTTGGAGGGACGTTGTACGTTTTCCACTTTCCTCGTGCCCAATCTAACCTGGGTTACCTTTCTTGCTCATATTTTAACTCTTATTTCAATTGCTGCTGTTCTAATGTATGTGTTCTTAATAAGTTGTGGAGCAGCGGAAACCGGGAAGGCAGGATACAGAAGCAAGTTCCTTTAAAAGGAATAAATGAGAGAGGCATTTCTGTTTTACTTTCTAAGGAATATCACAAATAAGCTTATAAGGTTGCCACGTGTCCTCTTTTTCCAGGACACGTCCTCTTTTTCAGGCTTTTTCAGGGTAAAATTTTTGTCCAGATGGATTTTTAAAATTTGCCAAAATGCCTCTGGCTATACTTTCTGGATGAGACCTAGACATAACTGGTGGCTGAAGATTAGCTTTCCTCTTCTCTTCTCCTGCCCCCCCCCAGCAATTTATCACAGCTTCTATAGTCTACATATAGTAGGGGTACTTAAAACGAGAGCCGCCATAGCAAACAAGATGAATCTTAACAAGGAGAAATGTAAAGTACTACACTTGGGCAAAAAAAAAAAAAAATATGAAAGGCACGAATACAGGATGGGAGACACCTGGCTTGAGAGCAGTACATGTGAAAAGGATCTAGGAGTCCTGGCAGACCACAAACTTGACATAAGTCAACAGTGTGATGCAGCAGCTAAAAAATCCAATGCAATTCTGGGCTGCATCAATAGGAGTATAGCATCTAGATCTAGGGAAGTAATAGTACCACTGTATTCTGCTCTGGTCAGACCTCACCTGGAGTACTGTGTCCAGTTCTGGGCACCACAGTTCAAGAACGTGTCCAGAAGAGGGCAACCAAAATGGTCAAAGGCCTGGAAACGATGCCTTAGGGAACTGGGTATGTTTAGCCTGGAGAAGAGAAGGTTAAGGGGTGATATGATAGCCATGTTCAAATATATAAAAGGATGTCATATAGAGGAGGCAGAAAGGTTGTTTTCTGCTGCTCCAGAGAAGTGGACACGGAGCAATGGATTCAAACCTAAACAAGAATATTCCACCTAAACATTAGGAAGAACTTCCTGACAGTAAGAGGTGTTCGGCAGTGGAATTTGCTGCCAAGGAGTGTGGTGGAGTCTCCTTCTTTGGAGGTCTTTAAGCAGAGGCTTGACAGCCATCTGTCAGGAATGCTTTGATGGTGTTTCCTGCTTGGCAGGGGGTTGGACTTGATGGCCCTTGTGGTCTCGTCCAACTCTATGATTCTATCCTCTTTTGTGCTCTTCAAAATATGGCAACCCTACTTTATGAGTATAAAACCCAGCCAGAACTACCCGGTCTTGGACCGCCTTGACTTAAATTGGAAGTTAAGTACGTGCTTAGTGCTGCTGTCCTGTTCCCCTTAGTGCTGCTATGGGAATAAGCCCCACAGCATACAGCGAGACTCAATGGGCGGGGTATAAATAATAAAATTATTATTATTATTATTATTATTATTATTATTATTACAGGATTCCGCTGTAAATCTCTCCTGCAGAAGTCAAATGAACTTGAAAGTGCTCAGATCATGCCCATAATGATTAAAAGACTAGAATTGCAAAGCCATATCAGTACCTCAAGGGCCCATTCTTTCTTCAGCTCCATTTGCTTCAGCATGTATCTGTCGGTTCTTTCCTTCATCTCTTCCAGGGAAATCCTAAAAAACTCTTTAGGGGTAAAAAACAAGAACACAACCCCGGCCATCAGAAAGGAGAAAGGTAAAGCAGAAAATGGGGGGAATAGGTTTTAGAAGGGATTGAAATACGTGTCCTTTTACGCACACGCTGGAAACGATAATTATTTCTAGTTCTTGATGTCTGGGCCAGCATCTCTGGTCTAGGTCTCTGGTTTAAGTTCAAGCCTGGGGCAACTCACCAGCCATTTCCTCAAGCTCTTCCTTCAGCTTCTGGATGTCCTGTTCCAGGCACTCAATCTGCTTGGCGTGCTCGGCACTGCCAACGTTTTTGTACGCCAGCCAGTAATCCACTTCGGCTTGCTTTGCCACGAGTTTTTGTTCGAGGTAATGTATCTGGCAGCGCATGTCTGGTTGGGAGAAGAAAAGGCCACATTAGGAGTGATGGCCTTTGCTTACCCAAGTTGCTAACGAGAAATGATCCTCTCCACCTGGGATTTGAGCTAGCAACTGAGGGATTTCCAGAGCCAGCTCACCTTTAATAAGCTTTTCCTGATCCTTGACATACTGCCACTTCTCCTTCATCGCTATTTCCACATCATCTCTAGTAACAACTTCAACTTTCGCCAAAGCCTCTTCTTGCTCCTTCAGGGCAGCTAGGAGTGCTCGGATGTGCGAAGCCTGTTCGTTCTTCAGCTGCTGATTCTGGGGGGGGGGGGGGAAGGTTTTTTGAAAAAAAGTTACATGTTTCACTTTAATCGTGCCTTTTATTTGGGATGGTCAAGTTGGCAAGCAAAACAACATACAGTGGTACTTCCGTTCCGGAAGTTCGTTCTTAAACCGAAACCATTCTTAAACCAATGGCGCACTTTCCCTAATGAGGCATCCAGCCACCGGTGCCCTCCCACCATTCGGCTTCTGTTCTTACACCGAGGTAAAGTTCTCAACCCGCCGCGACACTATTTCTGGTTTTGCGGATTTTGTAAATCAAAGCGTTCTTAAACCGGACTGTTCTTAAACCGAGGCACCACTGTATATCTGAATACATTAAGGGAAGGTGGGGTATAAATTGCGAACGGAAGCATGAAATTGCAGAATCGAATATCCAAAAAGCAATTCACAATAAACCAACATACCCCTCTTCCCCCCCCCATCCGCCCCCTGCAATGGTGACAATTGTCAGAATAATCCAATGGAAATAATTTGATGGATCTCTATCATTCTATTGCACGCAACAGATGCATGTCGTTTTCCTGAGTCCATCGCCTGTCTAACATCATTACCAAAGAAATTAGAGTAGGCATTTTTATCCCCTATTTTGGTTCGCAAGTAGCTTCCAAACTTGCTAGTAACTACACCAGGCATAGGGAACCTATTTCTCTCCATATGTTGATGAACTGCATCTCCTTTCAGTCCCCCACAAGCATGGCTAATGGCCAGCGATGATGGGAGTTGTAGTTCTGCAACATCAGGGGGACCAAAGTCCCCCCACACCTGAGCTACAAAATAATAATGTACAGCACCCACTTAGACCTCTCCAGCGCCCTTCCCTTTAGACAGAATTGAGCTAGATCAGGCCCTGCAGATGGTTTTGGACTACAACTACCATCATCACTAGCTAACAAGACCAGTGGTCAGGGATGATGGGAATTGTAGTCCCAAAACATCTGGAGGGCCGAGTTTGGGGGTGCCTGAGCTAGATGGACCAATGATGTGATTTGGTATAAGGCAGCTTCTTCCAAAGAGAGAGGGCAAGTGAATAGGCAACAGCAAGGAGAAGGAGCACCCATTACACTCTGTATGGGCAGAGCCCCTCTTCCTCCTAATCCTGGAACTAGCACTGTTTCCCATCTCCTAATCTACCTAATCCTTTGAACTGCAGATGCTGTCTTGCCTATGATTCCTGGAAGACCAGCTCCCTGCCTTGCAGGCCTTTCCCCAACTGGTTTGGACTGACTCCAGCTACAAATGCGGAGGCTCCTGAGCAGATGCTCTGGCTGGGGTGTTGTTTGGGGGAGTTGCTGATGTTGGTTTTTTTTAATCTTTATTTTAGACCTTGTTGTATGCAGAAATGGTTCAGTTCAGTTGTGCATTTTTTTAAATCTTTTGAAATTTTGTTACTACTTTTGTGGCAGTTGTGTATTTTTTTTTCATATTGTAAGCCATTTTGGGCATGGTTTGGATTGTGGAGAGGCAGCATACAAATAAAATTACATGTGCATGTAAATAAACCAACTGGGGTTGAACCTAGAATCTTCCGCTTGCATGCAAAGCTGAGCTGTGCTCACTCCCCCAAATCAAAATAGAAGCATATGTTTACATACCCTTTCTTTGTTTCGGTCATTCTGTGCTTCCAAGTTTTTTATTTCAAAAAGAAGGTCATCGATGAGCTCTTCTTTTATCTGAATTCTGAAGATAATTAAAATGCAGAGGATAAGTGACGATGCTACCAAGAAAATACGCTACATGAGCCTCTTTGAGGAAAAGCAGGATACAAAAAAATTAAACATTCAAATATTTGTGCACTATATTTTCTTTTCTTTTTAAATACCCTTCAGTTTAAAAGAAGTGTTAAGACACAAATTCATGTATCCAAAATCATGGAATATGTGAGTTTTTAGGCACAGCAGGAAGCCAGACATCTTAGGTTTGGTTCCTGAAATCTGACATTATACCTTTCACATTGAGGTCCAACACCGAGGGCCTTCTGGCGGTTCCCTCCTTGCAAGAAGTAAGGTTACAGGGAACCAGGCAGAGGGCCTTCTCGGTGGTGACGCCCGCCTTGTGGAATGCCCTCCCATCAGATGCCAAAGAGAACAACAATCTACCAGACTTTTAGAAGACACCTGAAGGCAGCCCTGTTTAGGGACGTTTTTAACGTTTGATGTTTTATCGTATTTTTAATATTCTGTTGGGAGCCGCCCAGAGTGGCTGGGGAAACCCAGCCAGATGGGTGGGATATAAATTTATTATTATTATTAGTAGTATTACAGATTCCCCATGCCAAATTTACTGTGGCGGCTGTGTTCTACTTCTGGGGTCAGAGGCATCATGCCAGAAGCAGATTTAGGGCAGTGCAGTGACAGATTCCACCACACCGGGCGCCAAGCCTAGGGTGTCACAACTACAACATAGCGAATTGAGCAGAATGGAAGGCAAGAGGCGGGGGGGGGGGACAGAATTCTGGGCTGGCACAGGGCACCGCTGAAATGTGAAAGACCGAAGTCTGCGCCTGAGTATTCCTCTGAATATCAGTTGCTGAGAATCGCAGGGGGGCAGACATCTGGTTGGCCCCAGGGAGAAAAGGATGTTGGACAAGATAGGCCAATGACTCATCCAGCAGACTCTTATTATGATGGGGGGCGGGAAAGTCCTACTACCCACAAATGTACAATAAGGCAGAAGAGCCAGTAGCCCCCCCCCGATGTTCCTAAAGTGAGGTTCTTAATTTACTATACAGTACATACTGATCGCATTCAGGGAGGAGATTAAGAGTGGATTCAACGGTCAAGAAAGTGGTTTTTGCACATGCTGTAGAGCAGGGGTGAGCAAACTTTTTCAGCCATGGGCTGGTCCACTATCCCTCAGATCTTGTGGGGGGCCGGGCTATTTTTTTGGGGGGGGGAGGGAAATGAACAAATTCCTATGCCCCACAAAACCCCAGAGATGCATTGTTAAAGTGCACATTCTACTCATTAAATAAAATGACATTCTCTACTCATGTAAAAACACGCTGATTCCTGGACCATCCGTGGGCCAGATTTAGAAGGTGATTGGGCCACATCTGGCCCCCGGGCCTTAGTTTGTCTACCCATGCTGTAGAGGAAAGTGAGGAGAAGGTGGGAAGATACTGTTGAAGATTCATTTCCCCTGTCTGCTGTCATGGGATTGTTGTCTATTACATGATGGTATATGTTTTCATTCCACAGTGGGAAGTGATGAAGACGGGATGTTTGTGTTACCGTGTTTCCTGAAGTAGGGCTATTATCCTTTGTTCATTCTCTTTGCCGTCTGATGCCAGAGAGAGAGGGAGCCATGTTGCAGTGCTCCGTGTGTGTTTATATGTAAATAAACATAGATTAGCCAGATGCTGAGTTGCTGAGGTCTGTTACGCAAAGTGCGAAGACTCTGCGGATCCCTGAGTGTGCTGATGTCAGTTGGCATCAGTCGCTGTGATGTTCGCGGGGCTGAAGAAAGCTTCTGAAGTTCCCGAACGATCGACCAGGAGGGAGGGAACATGCCAGTCGGGCATGTGTCTCTGCCAGGGTCCTGCTCGAGAGTAGGAGATCCTAACAGATAGCCCATCCAGGAGAAGGAAAACTCTGGTCCTAAACCTCTCCTGCCTTGTAGGATATCTTCGGGAAGAGAAAAGGCTAAGGACCAGGATGGATAAAAATCAATGAGAGGGGTGTGTGTGTGTGTGTGTGTGTGTGTGTGAGAGAGAGAGAGAGAGAGAGAGAGAGAGAGAGAGAGAGAGAGATTTTTTATTTAAATTGGATTTTTTTATTTAAATTGAATTTTTAAAATAAAATGCTTTCAGGAGGGGGGGAATCTTTCTAAAGGTAGTTTTCTATTTAAGTTACACTATAGTCAAAAGGCTATTCATCAGGAAAGAAGGATTTGTTTTAAGTTTTTCATGTGTGCTAAAACTCAGTCTAAGTTTTTTTTAAATTGTTTAACCACATCAGTTAACAAACATGGATACATATGCTATAAGGTTATTGTTTTAGTTAAATAAATTGTTTAAGTTGTTCTTCTCCTTCCAATAAAGTACAGCATAAAAGCTGTCCAAATATAAACAGTTAACTTATTAAACCTCACCATAATTTCATAATTATCTGTCTATGTATTTCTAATAGTATAACCAAATCAGTAATTTTCGATATAACTGTAAAAACTACTCTGAAAATTTATTATCCCAGAAATGAAACCCTTCACCTGGCTGTAAATATTAAGATTATACCAGCAAGAAAGAGTCTTTCTCTAAAAAAAGAAGAAGAAGGTTTGAATCAAGTCTTACTGACTAGTGATTTAAATCATGATTTAAATTGATTTTCTTTAAATCAAATCCACCCTGCTAAGGAGGATACCCTACACAAATCCAGAGTGGAATCCCTAAGACTGTTGGATGGCGTCTCGTACGCCTCCTTCCAGCAACTCCTGCAGCCCGGCTGGTGCCAAACGTCTTGCTCTGCTTTCTTTTGGACCACATCAAGAGGGGTCTTGTCATCTGGCCAGCCCACGATCTCCACACACACTGCCCAGGCTAGCGCCCAGAGCCAGATTTAGATTTGATGAGACCCTAAGCTACTGAAGGCAATGGGGCCCTTTATATATCCAGCTGTCCTTTATAAACAACAAAATTGTCGCTGTTTTTTGGGGGGGGGTTGAATATATGCTATATGGTAATTTATGGGTATCTCAAGCCATTTGCACATGCAGAATGTAGGCACCCTATATATAGAAATGAGCAAACCAGTGATATTTAGGGAGCCGGCTAGCAGGTGGGGCCCATTGCTTACATCATAGGAGCCTACACAACACAAAACACTGTTGCTGTATGTAGTTTTTCTTTTACTTGTTTTGTATCTTCTATTTTGAAAATGTATGTCCAGTTGTTGTTTTTTCTTTAATTTTTTGCGGTCCCCCAAGAGAGTGGGGCCCTAAGCTATAGCTTAAAAAGGTAAAGGGACCCCTGACCATTAGGTCCAGTCGTGACCGACTCTGGGGTTGCGCGCTCATCTTGCATTATTGGCCGAGGGAGCCGGCGTACAGCTTCCAGGTCATGTGGCCAGCATGACAAAGCCGCTTCTGGCAAACCAGAGCAGCACATGGAAACACCGTTTACCTTCCCGCTGTAGCGGTTCCTATTTATCTACTTGCATTTTGACGTGCTTTCAAACTGCTAGGTTGGCAGGAGCTGGGACCAAGCAACGGGAGCTCACCCCGTCACAGGGATTCGAACCGCCGACCTTCTGATCAGCAAGCCCTAGGCTCAGTGGTTTAACCACAGCGCCACCTGGGTCACGTTTATACGTAAATTCGTCACTGCTTGGGCCCCAGGTAAGTCACTTTGGTGCTGCTAACAACAATGGTTCGACTTCACCCCAAGAGGCATACTCCTTTGTTTCTCAACAATACGTACTGATATGCTAGCAGAGCTTCTGGGAAATAAATTCGAGGCTCTTTGGACATATGTCCCATGGGCTGTTTCCTCTTCCCCTTCTTCTCCTTCTTCTCCTTCTTTTTCTTGTCTTTCGCCATTGTTTAAGTCTTCAGAGACTGAACGAGACCTTGGGGAAACAAAGAAAACAGATCAGGGCAGCATATAAAGGCTTTCCCTTGTTTTCCCCTGTTCTTACTTTGTTCTGAAGCCGTTGTATTCTGCAGTCACGGCACCAGTGCTTTTTTTTGGGGGGGGGACGCAGGGGTACACATACCCCTAAACATTTTGTGAATCTAAGTTTGGCCTCATTAAGGGGCGTTATTTCAATATGCGAAGGGAAATGAGAGTACTGTGGTACCTTGGTTCTCAAACTTAATCCTTTCTGGAAGTCCGTTCCAAAACCAAAGCGTTCCAAAACCAAAGCGCACTTTCCCATAGAAAGTAATGCGAAATGGATTAATCTGTTCCAGACTTTTAAAAACAACCCCTGAAACAGCAATTTAGTGTAAAAGATTTGGATTATTATAAAAGATGCAGGAGGAAATGGTTAACTATAGGACCCACAAAGGGGAGGAGAGAAGTCCAGGAGATTCTTTATGTTGTATGTTGGATATGTCATTGCAAAACTGCAATTTGAAAAACCAAGTATTATTATTTATTTATTTATTTATTTTAAAAAAGATATTTATTACATTTATTCGCCGCTTTCCACAAAACAAAAAGAAGTCTTACAAATATTGAAAACACAAAATGGCATGTTGGTAATTTAAAACTATGGCTATTATCTATTGCTATTGTTTGTTATATTTATTCATTGCTTTCCCAAAGCAAGCCTCGAAGCCTCGCTCTGGACCCTCCAATCTCTCACCTATGAGACGCTAACACAAAAACCCTGCACCAACACTATGCAATAGAATGAAAAGACCATTATATCCCCCCCCCCGCCGCCGCCAACCCTCTCCCTCCCTCTCCCCTCTCTTTCCCCCCAATGTCTATGGCAACAGAGCCTCAGTCACACGGAATGTAAACTGTGAAAAAGACTCTATGAATTGGAAGTGTTGACTACGTATATATGTCCTCCTTTTCCTTCCTTGTTTGCTTGTTTTAGATCACAAAAAAACCCTCATTATATATAATAATATATAGGAAACTGCCGCTCCTCCAAGACATTTTTTAAACGTTTTTAATTGAAGATTTTCATGTCTTACAAAATAGACAAGGGAGAATACAGTCTCCACTTTCGATTCTGCGAGTCTATATTTCGCAGTTCCTTAATGTCCTCCAAGACATCTGAGTTCAAAGGCTTAAGTAAAAGAAAAGAAAAATGTTGAAGGTGGGGGGGGGGCAAACCATGAAGCCAGGGGTTTAAAAGCAACCCAAGGGGCTCATTGATAAGGTGCGTAAGACAGCCGATCCCAACTCAGCCTAGGATTTGAAACCAGATGCGCAATAGAACAAAAACTATAAATTGGTACCTATAGCCACCTCAACATCAAGCTTGCGTCATTCCCTTCAGGGGTTTCCCTAGGGGAGCTTCCCACCCCACCCCACCCCACCCCACCCCAGAGCAGATTCCTTACCCTATTTTTCTCCTGGAGGCTGGTAGCCAGAGTCTATTACCGGCTGCTGCCTCCTGGTTGGTTCCAGACATAAACTCTCCCGGTCACCACGGTAACCGCACCAGTATGGCCGCCCACAGACCTCCCCATTGATTGTTTCCTCTTTTTTTCATTCAGAGAAAAGTCCTTGGCAGTTTTTCTTTTTTGTAAAAATAAATAAATGGGGAAACATCTCCCTCTTGTGCTTCATTGAGGAACCCTCAAGTGAAAAAGGCAAGCATTCAAGGCAGCGCAAAGGACAGGGGGGAAGCCTTAGAAATCAGCGTTATGATAAAGATTTTAAGAAATAATAAACAGCATTTTGTAGGGCTGTGTTTGCCTGTCACAGAACGCCAGCCTCTTAGTCACCTGCCTGTTATTCATGGCCTCATTCTGACTTGTGCTGCTGTGAAGCACTTATGAAATGACTGGCAGGGATTAAAAGACATAAGAACTGAACTGCTTAAATCGAATGATTTTTATCTGTTTATCATTTGTTTGTTTAATGTGCATGCCATCCTTTGTCTGTAGATCTCAGGGTTGTGCACAACACAAAAATTCATATAAATGCATATTATTTGCTGTGTTTATGTTTATAATATACCCTTTCTCCAAGATCTCTCCCCACCCCCAACCTCAATTTTATCAACACAACAAACCTGCAAGGTGGGTGATGTTGCGAGAAGGTAACTGCTCCAAGTAACCCTCCAAGTTCATGGCTGTGGGAGGGTTGGAACCCAGGTCTCTCTGGTCATGGTTCAACACTAAAAACTGTAACAGAGGCTTGTTACCACTTTTCCGTCTTCTTACCGCTATACTCATGAGAATAGCCTGGCCCTCAAACATGTAGCAAACCCTCATGCTTGCCTTCACAAATTTAATTTTAAATTTTTGTGCCCCACCGCCTCAAATCCACAAGCATTATGAATGTGAAATGAAACAATCACCAATTAAAGCCATCAAAATAAAAGCAAATTTAAACCAATCAACTCCTGGGAGGCTTGTCAAATATGTTCTGTCTTGTTATTTTTGTCCTAATCTCATTGCTTTAGAATAGTGGTGGGGGAGTCTACATCCTGTTCTTTTCCAGTCAAGTCATTTTTTATTTTTTTGCAAGCTGCTGCAGTGCAGCCGGAGCTTCTCCCACTGTTTGATTAAAGGTTTTGATAGTTTCTGGTTTGTGGGTGGCGAAGTGACGGGTGGCGAGTTCGAGCTTCCTTTCTGCAGGAGTTGAGTGCACAGTTGAGTTCTCCATAGGGAACTTGGTCACTCAGTGGATCCAGTGGGCTTGAACTCACCACCCATCGGCTTCTTGGTGGTGAGTTCACACCTGTCTCCTGCAGGGATCAGTAGCACAAGATGTTTTGCATCAACACTTCAGCTAACCTGGCACATTTTCCTTCTATTGTAGCAGCAGTTTCAATGCAAACATCTTTGTGCTGTTGGAGCACAAGTCTGATGCCCCCATTCATCAGCTGATGGGGTCACTAATAATAATAATAATATTTATAGCCCGCCCATCTGGCTGGGTTTCCCCAGCCACTCTGGCGGCTCCCAACAGAATATTAAAACCAGAATGACTAGGGCTGCCTTCAAATGTCTTCTAAAAATCAGATAGTTGTTTATTTCCTTGACATCTGATGGGAGGGCATTCCACAGAGCAGGCACGAGAAGGCCCTCTGCCTGGTTCCCTGTAACCTTATTTCTCGCAATGAGGGAACCGCCAGAAGGCCCTCAGCGCTGGACCTCAGTTTCCGGGCTGAACAATGGGGGTGGAGATGCTCCTTCACGTATACAGGACTGAGGCCATTTAGGATTTTCAAGGTCAGCACCAACACTTTGAATCGTGCTCGGAAACGTACCGGGAGCCAACACAGGTCTTTCAGGACTGGTGTTATATGGTCTCGGTGGCCACTCCCAGTCACCAGGAGTGTACCTTGCTCCAGCAAATGAATAATTGGGAGCTCACCTTAAGCTCCCGGCTGTTCCTTTGTAGTCACTTGTACATGCTCCACACCCGATGATGTCACGTATAATGTCACATGTCGGAGTGGATGAGCGTGGTTTGGGGAAAACAGCCTCACGGGCCAAATTTGGTCCCCTCTGGGCCAGAAGTTCCCCACACCTGCTTTATATCTTCAACACACACACACACACGGCAATGGATGGTGAGGCACACCCAATATCATATGGACGACAACAGGAGCAGTGGAAAGGCACCCAGATGAATGCAATGACTCCTAAGGAGAACATAAGACTGAACTGGAGGATATATCTGTGTGCCCCAAAGTGGTCAGGAAATATTTCAAGTAGTACCATATATGCAGACATGCTATTCCGCTTGGTTGAAAAGCACCAGTGAATTTTATTTCAGCTCATAGGAACAGTGATTGAATTCCCCCCAAAACCTCAGGCTTTATATACATTATTTACACAATGAGTACCCTCTGATTGGTTGATTATGTTTCCCTCCTGGAGCTGCCGGAGTCATTTATTAAACTGTCTGCTTTCTCGCTCTCCAAGATCTGTTTTGCAGGTTGACCGGTGCTACCACATTCTGTGTCGAAAGATCCACTCCTACAACTTCAATATTTGCCAAAGGTGACTTTCCCTTTGCTGGAGAAGGAGGGCTTTTGTTTACACTGCCTTCCTGTCTATTAAGAACTGCTCACTTTCAAACAGCTGCTGGATTCTGTGGAGGTGGCAAGACTGTGGGTTTGCTATGAGACAGGGCAGCCGGCAGCCCTGAGGCTCACTCTGGCCCCTATGAGCTTTCTGCCTGGCCTCCAGCATTAGTCCTCAGCCCCAGAAAACCAATACCGGTACTTTATTCCCTGTAGCAACTTTCTCCCAATGAGTCAGGGGCTGCCAAACCATTTTAGTCACGATGGCACTAGTGATGGAAAGATATGTCAGTTTTGATTCTCTCCATTGCTCCATTGCAGGTGGCGCTGTGGGTTAAACTACAGAGCCTAGGGCTTGCCGATCAGAAGGTCGGCGGTTCGAATCCCCGCAACGAGGTGAGCTCCCGTTGCTCAGTCCCAGCTCCTGCCAACCTAGCAGTTCGAAAGCACGTCAAAGTGCAAGTAGATAAATAGGTACCTCTCCGGCTGGAAGGTAAACGGCGTTTCCGTGTGCTGCTCTGGTTCACCAGAAGCGGATTTGTCATACTGGCCACATGACCTGGAAGCTATATGCCGGCTCCCTCGGCCAATAACACGAGATGAGCGCCACAACCCCAGAGTCGGTCATGACTGGACCTAATGGTCAGGGGTCCCTTTACCTTTTAATTGCTCATTTATGCAATCTTAAATTCAACTATCAACATTCCTGAGGCAATTTGTGAATTTTACTTATCCAGTGCGAATTGATCCTAATAAGCATGTTTGTATGCAGTTTGGACTGCACAGATTTGCAAGCAATTTCCTCTAATATAATGCATTTTATATGTTATTTTCATTAATATATTAATTTTATGCACATTCCCCCTAATAGTTTTTAATTAAATTTACATACAAAAAATAATAAGTGGTTTAAAAAAGTAAAGAAAGAAAAAAAGAATATAGATAGCATTGTTTGCAAACACCATTGCATCAGAGAACTGCATTGTACAATTCAGTTAAGTGTGACTTTTGAAGGATTGCTGTGTTTTGGTTATTGCTTTGGAAAGTGTGAATTAGGTAGGTTTTACCTTTATATGCAAAAAGGGTCAAATTTCTTTCTAATTTGTAAGTGGGCACATTTGGATATGTGAGTGAATGACATGAGTGCCACCCTCTTTTCACTACTACTACTACTACTACTACTACTAATAATAATAATAATTTATTATTTATACCCTGCCCATCTGCCTGGGTTTCCCCAGTCACTCTGGGCGGCTTCCAACAGAAAAATAAAATACAGTAATCTATTAAACATTAAAAGCCTCCCTGAACAGGGCTGCCTTCAGATGTCTTCTAAAAGTCTGGTAGCTGTTGTTCTCTTTGACCTCTAGTGGGAGGACATTCCACAGGGTGGGTGCCACTACCGAGAAGGCCTTCTGCCTGATTCCCTGCAACTTGGCTTCTCGCAACGAGGGAACCGCCAGAAGGCCCTCAGTGCCTTCTGAGGCACGTTGGTTCTCCCCAAACCAGTCACTGCCTCCCAAGACAGAAAGAGTAAGTGTGTGTGCACACACTTCACTTTTTCACTTGACCTGGACAAAAGTCAGATCCAGTACAATTACTCTGAATCTTGAAAGAAAGAAAAAACCTGAAAGAGGAAGTGGGAGAAAGGAATTCCCCCAACTTCCTCCCTTCAGCTCTGTGTCCTTTTAAGAAGGTAACCACTCTCAGCCCCTCATGATCAAGCAGATATTGAGCAGGGGGATCCCAAGGTCTTGTGGGCACCAGGGGAAGACCTCAAGAGCACCACTGCACCCAAGGCTGCCCGCTGCCTCACTCCCAGCTGTAGGGTGGCTGAGTGGGAGGAGGCAAGTAGACTCCAGAGGCCCCGTGGTGTGTCCAGCTTCCTCCGTCGCTGCTTGGCAACCCTGGATAGATGTAGTCATGGAGGACTCGGTCAAAAAAACCTCTGTCCCTGTTCACACTGGAGCCAGTGAGTGGGTAAGGAGAGTTGCATTTGAAAATACAGTGGTGCCTCGCTAGACGAATTTAATTCGTTTCACGGGTCAATTCTTATAACGAAAAATTTGTCTAGCGAATCCCATAGGAATGCATTGAATGTTTTACTTTTTTTTTTGCCCATAGGAACGCATTAATTGAATTTCAATGCATTACTATGGTAAACCGCGATTCGCTAGACAATTTTTCGTAAAACGAATTCGTCTAGCGAGGCAACCTCCGCTTGAAAAATCATTTTGTTAAGCGAAAAATTTGTCTTACAGGGCGTTTGTCTAGCGAGGCACCACTGTATTGGGTTTCAAGAGGTTCTGTGGCTATCAGCCGCCATTTTGTTTGCCCGCCAATGCATTGGCCCAACACAATGCCCAGTGCAGTGTAGAAAAAACAAAATGGCAGCCATCAAGAGGCTGACTCTGAAGTGATTTGTGGCTCCTTCTAATTAGAAAAGAATATACGGTAGTCCACAGCTCTGCCCTGAGGCAGAGCCCTCCACAAACCTTAAGGGAGGGTGTGCCCATCCATGTGGAGGTGCTCAGCAGACAAGACCAATGTGGAAAAAGATTTCTTGTCACATCTCAAATGAGAGTCTTGGGGCAGGGGGGATGAACGTCAATGGCCAGAGTGTCACCCGTTAACCAAATGACATATGCTGGGCTAGGCCTGCAAACAAATGACTCAAGCTGACTCAAGACGCTCAATTAAAGCATTTATTGACTAAAGGATGATAAATCAAACATGACAGGCACACCATTAAGAATCATGAGAACTAGAAACAGGAGAGAGGCAGGTTTTAGGACTTGTAGCATTCGTATTGGGAGCTTTGCCTGTTCCAGGCCTCAGGAGCAGACCCATTTTAACTAAATGGAGAAACATTATTTCAGGCCCGATTTCTTTCTTTCCCACTGTGAATGTGAGTACCTCAACTTCACTTCCTCCAACCCCATCCAGCTCTCATCTTTAAGATGTCCCGAACATTATGACTGACCATTAAGGCAAGCCACCCAACAGCACTGTTATCAAAGCAAACCATTTGCGAGGCACTTGCCTCTTGTAGAAACACTGAACATATATAGATAAAATAGGAGTTCCTGCAAACGCCCCAGTTTCCTTGAAAACTGAATTTTGCTAAATCTGAACTGCTAGGAGACTTTGGTCTTACAGGACCTTAGTTGCAGTAGAAAGTCATTTGTGTAACACTGGCTAAACCTGAGTTGCTAAACAGCTCAGAGAAAAACTTTAACCCTCCCTGAGTTGGGCCCAACTCTCTACAAATCCCCCCTCCCCATACTACCTATGTCAACCTCTGGATTTAGAAAAGCATTTATGTGCCGCTTAAAATATAAAATATCTCTAAGTGCTGTACAGCAAATTAAAGAACACAAATACAGTGGTACCTCTGGTTAAGAACTTAATTCGTTCCGGAGGTCCATTCTTAACCTGGAACTGTTCTTAACCTGAGGTACCACTTTAGCTAATGGGGCCTCCCGTTGTGCCGTCATGCCGCTGCCGCACGATTTCTGTTCTCATCCTGAGGTAAAGTTCTTAACCAGAGGTACTACTTCCGGGTTAGCGGAGTCTATAACCTGAAGGGTCTGTAACCTGAGGTGTTTGTAACCTGAGGTACCACTGTATTATAAAGATATACAGGCACACACACCCAACTTATGCAGGGCTTGCATTCCAGGCCCCTCGTAAGTGGGGAGCACCCTCTAAATGCCCATTTTTTCTGTTCTCCAGCTCTCTTTCCAATCCAGACAAAAATATCTAGAGTTGGATCTCTGGAGCTGGCTGGAGGCTGCAGGATGTGCCAGAAAGCAGGTGCTTCTGCTGTGTGCCCCAAGTGTCAAGAGGCCGAGTAGCATAAACAAAGTCCCTATGCATCTATGGCCTCTTCGGGGCTTTCTCTGCCCTTACTGATGGGCTCCGGGGTCTCCTCAGGGCCGGCCCTACGGCCAGGCTGGGTGGCGCAGGGCACCACGGCGCCGGCCCGCCAGGAGGGCACCACGAGCTGTGCCCGCCCGCTGGCCCTCCGGTCTACCGCGCAGCTGTACCCATGGCAACCGCGCTGTGCCTGCCTGCCCGCCCGCCGCGCAGCAGCGCCTGGGAAACGGGGCGGGAGGGCGCCAGACGGATCCAGCGCACCACGGCGCCAGGGGCGCTTAAGACGGCCCTAGGTCTCCTCACAAGGCACAAGGACTCTTCAGCTGCTTCCCATAATTTTCTGGTAAGATTCAATTACAATTTCCCCCCCAGCACCATGCGTATATGCGGTTGTGTGTGAGGCGATCACACATAAGTGTGTGGGAGTATGCCTGTACAATTGTACCTTGGTTGTTGAACTTAATCTGTTCTGGGAGTCCATTCGACTTCTGAAACGGTTTGAAAACCAAGGTGCGGCTTCCGATTGGCTGCAGGAGCTTCCTGCACTCAATTGGAAGCTGCGTAAGCCGCGTCAGACATTCCGCTTCCAAAAAATGTTGGCAAACCGGAACACTCACTTCCGGGTTTGTGGCGTTAGGGAGCCAAAACGTCTGAGTACCAAGGCACGACTGTACAATAAAAGCATCACTCCCGACTACTGAGAATAGCAATCAGAAGTGCAATAAAGCATTCTAACATAGAAAAGGTATGCCCCAACTGCAATAATCAGGGAAAGCCTTGGGCTGGAAAGGTGTGCCTTCAAAAGACGACCGAAGCAGCTAAATCAATGATAATAACAGAGGCTGCATCATACTATGCGGCCTTTTAGCAAATTTGCCCACTCCTCACTTTGCTTTTGGGGAACTGTCCCTAAACAAGTAATGACAGCTAAAAGTTAATGGCTCGTCATGAGGGGATATAGCAGGAGATGCTTATCCTGTTTCAGAGATAAAAAGTGGGGAAACGGTTTTCCTTATCTCTGCTGCTAAAGCCAGGGGTGGGTGGGAGATGGCAGCCCTAGCTTCATGCAGACTTCCATGGAGTGTTAAAAGTTTTATTACTACAGCCTTCCAGCGGCGTGCAGCCTTAAAACGGTGCTTGGTTCTCAGGCAGAATGACCATCTTAATTTGTGTGATCAAACTTTTAAAAAGCCAGTTTCGGTCTCATTCAAATGCTCTGGGGCAGGAGAGGTAGGGGAGGGCGTGGCAAGTTTTGTTGCAGCTCACCGAGCAATCGTGCATGCTTTTCACATTGAACACAAAAATTGCTTACATATTCTTCCAATTTGCCTTCCACTGATAAACCCAGTTTGAGACTCATATCCACTGATGATGTTTCAGTGCGTTGCAAATCAGCTTCACTCCACCGCCGTGCCTTTGCCCTAGGGCTTGAGGTCCAACATCGCTCCTAGGAGCCAAGGAATATATCATGTCACACCACCGGTCCATCCAGCACAGCATTGTCTACTGTGGTTGGCAGGAACTGCCCAGGGTTTTAGGAAGGCGTCTCTCCCAGTTCTACCAGGAAATGCCAGGGACAGACCCTCCAATTGTCCATATTTTCCAGGGACAGTCCTGGATTTACAGAAGCCGTCCCGGTTTCTGATTTGATTCCGGGATGTCCCGCTTTTACTTAGGATGTCCCAATTTTCATCATTGGATAAATGTTGGAGGGTATGGAGTTATGCAACCCCAAGGTTTTTAAGTGGAGGTAGGATGGTCATCAGTCTTGCATACTTTAAGATTCCTGCAATTGCAGGGGGTTGGACTTGATGACCCTTAGGTCCCTTCCAACTCTACAATTCTATGATTCTATGAAAAGGATGGGGTGAATGAATGAAATTAACAGGAATATATATAAACACCCTGCAAGCAAATAAGGATGAATGTAGGACAGGGTGGATTTGATTTAAATAACGTAATACTTGATTTAAATATTTTATTTTTACAGAAAGACTCATTTTTGCTGGAATAATCTTAATATTTACAACCAGATGAAGGTTTCATTTTTGGAACAATAAATTTTCAGAGTAGTTTTTACAGTTATATCAAAAATTACTGATTTGGTTATACTATTAGAAATACATTGACAGATAATTATGAAATTATTGTGAGGTTTAATTAAGTTAACTGTTCATATTTGGACAACTTTTATGCTGTACTTTATTGGAAGGAGAAAAATGATCATTCCCTTAAGAACAATTTAAACAATTTATTTAACTAAAGCAATAACCTTATAGCATATGTATCCATGTTTGTTAACTGATGTGGTTAAACAATTAAAAAAAAACTTAGACTGAGTTTTAGCACACATGAAAAACTTAAAACAAATCCTTCTTTCCTGATGAATAGCCTTTGGGCTGTAATGTAAACATAAATAGAAAACTATCTTTAGAAAGACTTTTTTCCTCCAAAAGCATTTTATTTTATAAATCCGATTTAAATTTTTAAAAATCCGATTTTTTTTTAATCATTGATTTTTATCCACCCTGATGTAGGATGAATGCTGAGTGCCCTCAGCTACCTCCTTTAAGTGCCCTCAACCACCTCCTTTAAAAATCTGAAGTGGGGGACGGGGGACGGGGAGCTCAATGAAGGCCAGATGTACGGTAATCTAACCTCTGCATAAACAGGTCGTCTGGTGGGGCCCAGAGCCCACATTCCCGGCTGAGCTTGCTTTCTGAATGCAAGGTTGTTGTTTTTTAATGTAGGGGAGCGCTGAAAAATTCCACCCCATCTGCAGCCTGAAAAAATAACAGCTGATGTACCGTGTGTGTTTTTTAAGACTGGCACCTCAGGGCCACAATCCTTTTACGCACATACAAGCCTCCAGCTGCTGGGGGAAGCATCTGAAACGTTTCCTAACCATGCTGGGAGAGGAGAAAGCTTCTTCCTGTTGCTGCCCAACCAGTGTTTATCTCCTAGCTGAAAATATTCCCACTTGGTCAAAAACAACCACATATTCTTCCTATCTACTGCATGTTGGCCTTTCTGCTCAGAATACTGACATGACCACATTCCATCGTCCCAACTAGTCAGGCTGGAGAAAGAAATGAAATTAGCCTCTTCTAAAACAAACAGAAATCAGCTTAACTTCCTTGTTCCAGTTTATGCAAACTCTCAAATATATCAGACAGATCGTGAAGCTGGGGCTCCAATACTTTGGCCACCTCATGAGAAGAGAATAATCCTTGGAAAAGACCTTGATGTTGGGAAAGATTGAGGGCACAAGGAGAAGGGGACGACAGAGGACGAGATGGTTGGACAGTGTTCTTGAAGCTACGAACATGAGTTTGACCAAACTGCGGGAGGCAGTGCAAGACAGGAGTGCCTGGCGTGCTATGGTCCATGGGGTAGTCGGACACGACTAAACAACGACAACAACAAATATATCAACACCCTGGTTTCCATTTTAGCACAATAATTATGCATCTTCACTGTGATGGACACCCCAGATTTGGAGCTGATATTAGTTCAGGTGCTCCAAGGACCCTAATTCCCAATGTCTAGTTTGTAAAAAAATTGAAGTGTCACTACTCAGGACGGATGCCCTAGTGTGATTAGGGTTGCAACCAGTGTTATTTTTCTAGAAAAAGAGGCGCTGGAACTCACCATGAACACCTCCCTTGTTCTCTTATAATGCCAATGGCACCCATCTGAGAGGTGCCAGAACTGAGTTCTGACAAGTTCTGGCTGAAAAATTAAACCCTGGTTGCAACTTTTTTCTTTTAAAGGACGCCTGTATTTTTTCTCATGGTAAAAAGCTGAATTTTGGTTTTTGGTACGCATGTAATCCCAGACTTCAGCACAGAGGAAGCCAAATCACACATGAGATTGAATGTTGAACTGAGAGAGCTTACATCCCCGCTTGGCACATTTGAATAACTGAACTAATAAGAGGGGAGATCCTCTTGTGGAGCAGGAATTGGTTAAGTAGCAGCAAACAGCAGGAATAAAAGGACAGTTCTACAAAGAGATGTTGGACATGCAGAAAGGTGAAAGAATATTGGGAAATGATTTCTAATGAGCTGAAAAAAAATGTTTAAATTTACCTCTCCCCCCAAAAACCAGAATCCTTTTTGTTGGGAACAACCCAGACAGAAATTCCCAGGTGCCAGAAAAGTTTTTTTTATGTGTGCAACAGCAGCCACGGAGAGTTTTGTTGCCCACCCCCCCCAAGGAAAGTGAGTGAGGTCCCTTGTAAAAGAAGATTGGCAATTTAAGATGTTAATATGCAGGTTCAACTTACAGAATAAGAGACAAAGAAGAATATATATTTAAAGAAGAGTGGGAAATGTTTATTGAATGCATGGAAAATAATTGTGCACAGCTGAAAATGCTGGCAGCGTTAAAATAAATTCAAGAGAGGGAAAATAATATTTGACCGATGTAAAAGTGGAAAATTGATTTGAATGGCTATAGTAAAATAGTGGTTGTTGGGAAGTCATTGGATGTTTAATTTGATATGTAGAAAAATGAAAACTCAATAAAAAACATACATAGGTATGTATGTATGTACCGGTATGTGTATGTATGTATGTGTATATATATATGTGTGTGTGTGTGTGTGTGTGTGTGTGTGTGTGTATACACAATACATACATACATACATACATACATACATATATAAAATAAAAAATAAAAAAACACAAATGGAGAGATGTGGAAAGTGAATTCTCCCAAGGATCAGTAGTGAGACCTGTGCTTTTTAACCTGTTCATCAATGCTGGGGAGTTAAGAGGAAACAGTGAGGTGGGGGCAAGCTTGCTTGAGGGAGTTCCCGCTCTGCCTCCGAGGGCCCTCCCAGTCCTCTCATTGGTCCAGAGGGCCCAGAAGGGCGGCGGGGGGGGCGTTGCGCCTGCCGCGCAGGCAAGGGCGGGCGGCGCACCTTTCGCTTTCTTTCCCAGCGAGGCGCCTGGCTGCCCTTGGAGCGTCGCGCGCGCCCTGCGCGGCTTAAGCGTCGGCGGTTGGCTGCAGTTCGGGGCACGTAAACAGAGGAAGGAAAGAGGAGGTAACGCTTTTTTTTTTACCCCGTTTTCCATCTCCTCCTGGGCAGCGCGAGCCTCGGACGTTTCTGCAGCTTCTCGCTTGCTTTCGGGGAAGGGAAAGCGCTCGCGAGCGCCCGGGTGCTCCTGAGGCAAGGCGGTGGTGGAGACGGCGCAGGTGCGCTTCGCAGGGGGGCGTTGCTGCTGAGGTAACGAGGAGGGGAGGGGGCTGGAGCAGCCGTGTGGCGAGATAAGACCTGGTTGGGGGGGCGGGCGGGTAAGTTCCCGAGCCTCCTTTCCCCATCCATTCGAGAGAGGGATGCGCGCGCCCAATAGAAGTTGGAAGATAAAAGTTCTGGATGCCCCGTTGGAATAATAACGCCGAGTTTCTCTCTATTTCGCTCTAGGATTCTGTCAATCTTTTAAAAACTTGTGCTCCCCCCCAACTCCCCCCAATAAAATATTTGAGCCCCCACCCCACCCTAAGTTAATAGGCATTGCAATTCAAATGGTGTGCATGTGCCGCATCTTGTGATCCATCATGTAGACCGGGGCTTACCTGGCCTCCCCCCGCCCCATATTTCATTTAAGTTGGCACCCCTCCCCCCAAATGTTTTTAGCTGTGTAAGCCACCTCGAGTCCCTGTCAGGGCGAAAAGGAGGGTGTGTCAGTAAATATAGAAGAATACCCATAGGATGATTTACTCTGCCCTTAAGGCGTTGCTGCCAAATAGATGGGAATGCTGTCTCGCTCTCTCCTGTAGGAATGGCATTTGGAATGCACTGGGCTTTCGGAATGGCTAAGGTGGATTGGAGTGCCGATTAACATTATTTTTATTTATTAAAATTTATGGTTTATCCCTCCCTCCCTCCCTTCCAAAGGAGCCCAGCTGGGGCAGCAATAATCTAGCTATCTGTCACCAGACTACGGGTGATATTCAGTACTAGCCTTACTCAGAGATAGCCCATTGAAGTAAACGGATGTCTAACTTATGTTCATTAATGTCAGCAGGTCTATGCTCTTAGTTGAATGCACAGCTCTCTATTTTTTCTTGTGGCACTTTTGTTTTGTTCAATTAACTCACAGAGTGAAGTAACATAGTAGCCTAGTGGGTAGATCATGAAACTCTGAATCTCAGGCTTGTGGGTTCAAGCCCCATGTTGGGCAAAATATTCCCGCATTGCAGGGGGTTGGACTAGATGACTCTTGGGTCCCTTCCAAGATTCTGTGATTCCGTGGAAAGCTTCCAGCCAAGAGTGCTTAGGACTGTAGCAAGTTCTCCAGCAAAGGACAGAGAGAAGAGGGCACTGTTGTTCGCAGTGGATCAATATCTTGCGTCTAAACCTCCAAGCAGGGTTTGTCAAAGTTTCCGCCTGAGGGGGTAAGGAAACAGGAAAGCAGTAATAAACATTTTAAGCTAAGCTAGTGACTCTGGAATACATGCCAGCTCTTGGTTTACTTCCCGCAAAACGAGTGCCGGGTGTATTAAAGCAAACTTTTCAAAGCGTCAAAGCAAAATCATGCCCATTGCTTTTTCTTGAGGCTGATCCAGGTGTTTTTATCACATGAAATTCATTGTTGTTTCCAGCCTGATGTGGAGCAACTAGACATATTTAGCCTAAGGTAGCATTTCTGCTGGTGGATCTCAGAATTTGCATGGCACTTGTAAAACAGGAATATTTTGTCCTACTGGTGCATGAGATCTCTCACACAGCTCTGAGAAGGGGAATGTGTACACCAGGTGAGCACAAGCCCATCTCCTCCCTCCGCAGGAATGTCCTGACATACAGTGAATCTTAAAAACTGACTTTATTCAGTTCTTTGGAGCGTGTGCGCTCCTGTTCACCGATGCTGGGAGTAGGAACATAGGAAGCTGCGCCACTGAGTCAGACCATTCTTCCATCTAGCTCTGTTTTGTTGCTACTCTGGGTCTGGTTTGCCTGTGGCCAACCCAAAGGATTTTGCTGCTTTAGGCAAAGGACAGTTCCGCCTGCTGAAATCAATTGGACTGGGCACATGAACCTTACCTTAACACTGGCATTGGGATAGCATCATCCACTACATCTAGGGGCAGCCTAGGAGGGTACAGGAAAGATTGTGGGGCATACTCTATACACCCAGGCAGCTGTCTCCTACCAAATGATAGGGCTGGCCTTGTCTTCAGGGTTTCAAACCAAAGTTTCTCCCAGATCTTCCAGGAGAAACTGGAGATTGAATCCGGGGACTTTCTGCATGCAAAGCTTTCTGTTCCTTTATCTCAGGCATCCCCAAACTTCGGCCCTCCAGATGTTTTGGACTACAGTTCCCATCATCCCTGACCACTGGTTCTGTTAGCTGGGGATCATGGGAGTTGTAGGCCTAAACATCTGGAGGGCTGCAGTTTGGGGATGCCTGCTTTATCTTTTGAGAATGAGGTGGAGGGGGACTTGGATGAGAAAACACAGGTGAGCAGAGCCGTTCTTTTTTTTTTTAATTATATTTATTGTCATTTTCAACTTAAGATTTCCATTCATATCATTATCTCCATATAACCATACAGCCAATCATCAACAATAAAAAGAAAAAATCCAAAAAAGACAGAAAAAAGCAAAAAGCAAAAAATAGCTAAAACAAAAAGCAAAAGAAAAAGAAAAAAAGAAAATAAAACCAATCTATTATTCATCACATTGTCATAACATTGACTTCCCCGCTCCTCCCTTCCCGAGCCTAAATATAACCCCTATTTAGCAAATTTCTAATTAAATTAAAATCTCTCCAATTATTCACCGAAAAAGAATTTTAACATATACAGTTTAACATTCTAACATCTTTAAACCACATTACCAATTTAATTAAGCCTCTAATTACACCCTTTAGCCTCTTAAATTTTCACTAAAATTATTCTAACTATCAAAACAAATAATCTTTCCCTCCAATTACGATTTGAAAACCTAATATCCCCCCTCCTCCACCGGATGACATTCCCCTGGATATCCCAATCAGCTCATATGTTCAGTCCAAATCCAAACCATTTAATCCGTCCCTTTGTTTACAATTCCTCTCAACCCACTCCATCTCTCACCCACTTCAACCCAGCTTCTTCGCTCCACCAACCCCCCTGCCATCCCCAGTCCAGTTGTTCCTTTTTCTTGTTCTCCCAGTTAGCATGTTCTTCGCCCGGTTCTTGCCTCCCCTCTCTCACAAAGGAGGTTCGAACCCAGGCCATCACTTCAGTCTGTGGCACAGCTTGATTGTTTTTTCCAGGAACCTGCTCTCCCTCTCTCACTGGGAGACACAGGTCCTGGGAGCTCATGTCCCGTGCAGCCTCTCCCACCGGCTGCACTTCGTTCGATAACTGTAAGCCCTCTCGGTCTTCTTGTCTTGAAAAGTTAAAGTTTTTATTTTCTGAATTTTCAGTCTGGGCGTCAGTGCTGTCAGCGGAGAGAGGTTGGCGTAGATTCTCAATACATAACTTTGTCAGTCTCGTATACTCTTTAACTCCCTGCATCACCTCTCGCACTTTTTCCCACACAGTTTGCATCTCTTTCTCACACAGCATGTCTGGTTGTTTTGACTATCTCCGTCCTTTGTCTTCTCAAATTACAGAATGGCGCATAGGCTGTTGTGCCCGAGAGTAAATCCTTTTTTGGCTGGCCGGTACATCCAGGCTTCTGTCACCCCGCTATCGGAGAGTTTGATCTTATTTATATCCAAAACTTGCGGAGATCCAAATTAAATATCCTTCACCTCCCCTTGGCTCCGCTACCACCGGGGAGGGGTACAAGTTACTTTTTAGCAAAGTCCAGAGTCCCGTTCCAGCGATATGGCTGCAGGCTCTGCAATTGCTTGATGGTACCTCGGTAGGGGGGGGAACGACCTCCGTTTTCTTTTAAATTCCCCTCCTGTGTCCCAAATTCGTCCAAATTTATAAACTTTCTTTACTTACAAGTCCAGATTTCTTTCTTTGGAGGCATCTAGCGCGCGTTGTCGCCGGCACGGAGCTTACCGCCTCAGAGGTAGCAAAAAGACCCAAGGCTCCGTCCGCTCTGCCTGCGCACGTCTTCCCCCAAAAAGGGGGTTGTCGGGCGGCGAACTGGACTCAAAGGAGCTCTGCTGGGTACCCACGTCCCCGAAAAGCCAAATTCGGGGGTTCTCCGGGTGGCCGCTTTGCCCAAGCGGCACTCTGAGGCGCCGGGAACCTCGGAACCCGAAAATTCCCCTCCGGCTTTCAATGGCGCCAGACCGGAAGCGGAGCAGAGCCGTTCTTAAACCGAGGTGCCCTTCCACCATTCGGCTTCTGTTCATAGACGGAGGTAAAGTTTGCTAACCGGAACACTACTTCCAGTTTTGCGGAGTTTGTATACCGAATAGTTCGTAAACAGGGCTGTTCTTAAACCGAGGTACCATTGTAGTAGATACTTTTCTAGCCGTATTTCTGAAACTTTATTCTCCGGCTGTTGTTAAACTATTACTCCCATCACTGGTCCTGCTAGGGTAGGGGTGTGGAACATGCCCGTCTCCAGTGTTAGAAACTCCCATATATATAATCTAATCGCCAAATGGCGCCTTAAACCTGGGTTACGGTCGCCACAATGGAATGTCTAGACACCTTTTTTTGTTTTTGGCAGTGGACTTTATTATTATTATCATTCATTTAATTTCTACAGTACACCGCTTTATATTTTAAAGATCAAATCTCTTATAACACATAAAAACATAAAAATGAAACATAAAAATAAAACAAATTCAAGCTTCAAATGAAGTTTGAAGATCCTTCTCTAAGTGACATTTCGCTTTCCCCAGTTGCCAACCAGGCATGCTGAGATCTCCACATGGTTGCAATTGGACCTGGGCCAGTTGCAAAATGAGCCTGACACCTGGCCAGTTTTGAGCTGTGTTCTCGAGTACACCTGGCATTTGCCTGGGCTGTGTGGTTGGAGTTGATGGGAGTTGTAGTCCTGCAGGATATGGAGGGCCACAGGCTTCCCACACATTGCCAAGTTTATATTGCTGATTAATACAGAATAGTTGGAACCTTTGAGTTTTGTCTTCTTAGTTCCTAACATAGATTTTGATTTACTTTTTAAAAAAGGTGGGTTGGCAGTTGTCTTTCTCTCCCCCCACCCCTGGAATAAACATGAATGTGGCAGTTCTGAGTTACTGTCCTGCTAGGGTGTCCGGCTTAATTTGCAGATCAAAAGTAAATTTAGGAACAGAGGAAGACGCCCTATACTGAGTCTGACCATTGGTCCATCTGTCTACACTGACTGTCAGCATTTCTCCAGCGTTTGTCTTTCCCAGCCTGCTGTGTGTCTTTAGCCCATGCTTTTGTGTGGAAGCATCCATGGGAAAACTTGGGCTGCCGTGGGAAGCAAGCATGGGGAAGCTGCCTCCCCGCTTCTAAAGGCAAAGTCTTCAGGTGCTTATCTCAGAGGCCGAAAGCATTAATGGCCTTGCAGTCTACATGCACTTGAGGCTTCCTCTTGCCTTGGTTTCCCCATTGTCACACGGCTTATGTTGGCAGCACTGGTCACGCCTGTGTATTCTGCACACCACCTTCCTTGTGCTTGTAAGGGTGTATCCCTGGACAGAAATACCTGCCCTTTCCAGGGAAATATTTGCACACCTGACCTGCGTGTCCAGCTTGGGAGGGTATTGGCGGCTTTCATGCATGTGTGTCATGAGTTTGCATGTTCTGAGCACTGCACCCTTATTTTGAGATTTTTTTGTTTTTGTTTTTTACCTTCTTGAGAGTCTCTGTAAAATTCGAATTGCACAACTTGCCCCGTTCTCATGCCCCAGTTAAAGGAAAAATACAAATGTTAAAAACAACCTTATGAAGAATTCTTCTGAGTTCATAATCTACTTGCAGCATCAGAAATTATTTTAGCCCTCCGGCAAGGAGATGATTGATGGATCTGAATGCTGCTCTGCTTGTGACAGTCTTATCTCTCTCTTTTTTCTCCCTACCCAACTTGTATACGTACAGTTCCAGGTTAGTACTTTGAAAGGCGGGGGGGGGGGCAGGGCAATAGACTTTATGACTTCTGCTTTCGATGGAAGCACATTTATAGAATGAAGTGGAGATTAACCAAGAACCCAAATGGAGAGATGGAAGTCAAGGGAACCTGCTGTGGTCCACCCTCCTCTGAAGTCCTGGGAGCACATGACAAAAATGTATCCGACTTTCCTCTTGGCTGAACTGCCATGTCTGAAGTTATTTCTGCTGTGCAATACCAGCTATGGAACTGATGTTCTCTGTTGTATGCCCAGAGATGAAATTATCTATGCTGCTTTGTTTTATGTGTGTGGCTCGGGGTTAGCATGCGTCTGTGGAGGTGACATTAGAAGCCCCATCCAGTGTCGTATCCTGCTGAATAATAATAATAATAATAATTATAATAAGCAAGAATTGACTGACAACTGCTTTTGGTTTCCTTTAGCCTTTTTTTTTCTTAAACAAGTGTCCGCATGTATGAGGACAGATTGGTCTATAATATAGTTATGTCCTCAGCTGGTATGCAGAGACTGCAGGTTGTCGCAAGCGAAAGAATGCTCCCAGGTGGGATTATTGAGCACTTGAATGTTAACTGATTCCTGCTTAGCACCTTCAGCTAAGGTGGATTATTTCCGTTTGTATACCTGCAAAAGGCAAGACTTAGGGCTTATCCAGGCTTGCCTTTCCCCAGCTCTTTCCAGGCACAGGTCCACACTTTAAACCTCCATTTCTAAGCATGGTTTTATTCAATTTGGATTGAAATTTTGGATTAGATTTTCTGTGGATCGATGTTTGCTCCGATTGAGCACTAAAGAGCGGGTTTCCGTGCTGAAAGCTCTGGGGCAAACGCCCCCCCCCAACAACAACCCACACTCGGACACGGAGCTTTAAAGTGCAGACCTCATCATAGAGTTTGAGGGGACCCTGAGGATCATCTAGTCCAACCCCCTGCAATGCAGGAATATGCTGCTGTCCCATATGGGGAATCAAACTTGCAACCTTGGGGTTATCAGCACCATGCTCTACCTAACTGAGCCTAGAAAGAGCAGAGGAAAGGTAAGTATGGATAAGCCCTTAGTCATGTCCCTTTCACAGCTGGCACAGTCCTGAAATATTGAAAGCTTTTGCATCCCTTAAATGTTTTGCTGTTGGCTGTTTCTAATGGCTTTTGTACTAAATTATAATTATAAATAGGTGTTTCCTTGGCCTCGAGTCTGAGGGTGAGAATAAGTGTTTTAGAGAGCCTTCCATTCACAAATCTGGATCCTTCAAGGCAGATGGGTTCTCCCCCTGTCACAATGAGAACCTATAAAGGGAAGTCATGCCCACCAGCTACATAAAATCATGGGAATAAAATGGGCTGGCAGTTTGTTCCAGGCCTAAAACTTGGCAATCACAGTTGGATCATTGCAAACAATGATTCTGTTTTAAAGCATGAAAAATAAGGGTCAGTTGGCTTTAGATTAGTCTGGAAGAGGTTGGCCTGGGGTGCATGCTTAAAATTTCTGCAAAAGGGGAAGCAGGCGCCTGCTTGTTTTAGACTCATCTTTGTCCCAGGGGAGGAAAATGCAATGTGAGAAAATGAAATCGATAAAAGGAGCCAGGCGGGAAGGGGCGGATGAGAGGAAGAGAGAGTTCTTGTTTGGAATTCCACACGTCATAACAGGGATGTAAGTCAGGGGTCAGCAAACTTTTTCAGCAGGGGTCCACTGTCCCTCAGACCTTGTGGGGGGCCGGACTATATTTTTTGGGGGAAAAATGAACGAATTCCCATGCCCCACAAATAACCCAGTGATGCATTTTAAATAAAAGGACACATTCTACTCATGTACAAACACCAGACAGGCCCTACAAATAAATAAATAAATTATTTATTTATTTATACCCCGCCCATTTGGCTGGGTTTCCCCTTGCCACTCTGGGCGGCTTCCAACAAATACAAAAATACATTAAAATATCACAGATTAAAAACTTCCCTAAACAGGGCTGCCATTAGGTGTTTTCTAAATGTCAGGTAGTTGTTCATCTCCCTGACCTTTGATGGAAGGGCATTCCACAGGGCGGGCACCACTACCGAGAAGGCCCTCTGCCTGGTTCCCTGTAGCTTTGCTTCTTCTCGCAGTGAGGGAACCGCCAGAAGGCCCTTGGAGCTGGACCTCAGTGTCCGGGCAGAATGATGGGGGTGGAGACGCTCCTTCAGGTATATAGGACCGAGGCCGTTTAGGGCTTTTAAGGTCAGCACCAACACTTTGAATTGTGCTTGGAAACGTACTGGGAGCCAATAACCCAGAGATGCGTTTTAAATAAAAGGACACATTATACTCATGTAAAAACATGCTGATTCCCGGACCGTCCGTGGGCTGGATTTAGAAGGTGATTGGGCCGCATCCGGCCCCCGGGCCTTAGTTTGGGAACCCCTGGTGTAAGTGGACAGTTTAGCCAAGTGCTATCCTAAGGCTAGGGACCCAGGTGGCGCTGTGGTTAAACCACTGAGCCTAGGGCTTGCTGATCAGAAGGTCGGCGGTTCGAATCCCTGTGACGGGGTGAGTTCCCGTTGCTTGGTCCCAGCTCCTGCCAACCTAGCAGTTCGAAAGCACGTCAAAATGCAAGTAGATAAATAGGAACCGCTACAGCGGGAAGGTAAACGGCGTTTCCATGTGCTGCTCTGGTTTGCCAGAAGCGGCTTTGTCATGCTGGCCACATGACCTGGAAGCTATACGTTGGCTCCCTCGGCCAATAATGCGAGATGAGCGCGCAACCCCAGAGTCAGTCATGACTGGACCTAATGGTCAGGGGTCCCTTTACCTTTACCTTTATCCTGAGGCTAGTCTTAGAATCACATTTTGTAGAGTTGGAAAGGACCACTAGGGTAATATTGTCCAACCCCCTACAAAGCAAGAATATTTTGCCCAACGTGGGGCTCGGACCCATGCCCCTGAGGTTAAGAGTCTCATGCTCTACCAACCCAGCTGTCGTAGTCCCATCTGTAACTCTTCACCGAAAATTCAGAAGTGGGAGATAAGAACGTGAGAAGAGCCTGCTAGCCCATCTAGTCCAGCTTCCTGTTCTCACAATAGCCTGTGGGAAGCCCCCTGCAGGATCTGATCACAACAGTTCTCTCCCCCTCCTGCAGTTTACAGCAACTGAGATTTAATAGCACAAGCCTATATACATATGCACACGGAAGAAAGTGCCATTGAGTTTCAATGGAGCTTACTCCCAGGTAAGTGGGTATAGGATTGCAACCTGGGCAAATGTGTGTGCTGTTGCATGCAAGGTAGCTTCAGTATTTGGGGTAGGCAACCTAAGGCCCGTGGGCTGGATGCGGCCCAATCACCTTCTCAATCTGGCCCATGGACAGTACAGGAATCAGCATGTTTTTACCTGAATAGAATGTGTCCTTTTATTTAAAATGCATCTCTGGGTTATTTGTGGGGCATAGGAATTTGTTCATACTTTTTTTCAAAATAAAGTCCGGCCCACCACAAGGTCTGAGGGATGGTGGACCAGCCCACGGCTGAAAAAGGTTGCTGACCCCTGAGCTGGGCTAATCTCCCTTAAAAATCTGATCAAGGTGCAGAAAATAAAGAGGAGACTGCTGAAATTGTAAGAATAATTGCTGGACATTTGGATACACTGGCAGGATTGAGCCATAAGAACTGTAGAGTTTGGCAGAAGATCATACCATTTAATCTGTTGCTACCGTGTTTCTCCTAAAATAAGACGGGCCTCAAAAATAAGCCACGGCAGGCTTTTCAAGGGTAGAATAAATATAAGACATACCCCGAAAATAAGCCGGGGGGGGAAGCAGGTCTGGATGGCGCCAAGGAAGAGGAAGAGGAAAAGGAAGTTTCCTGTCGGCGCCCTGAAACGGATGTTGCTGCCCTGCCAAATCACCCAGCAGCATGTCCCATGTGGAGTCACGACTGACCAGGAGCTGGCAAGAGCTGCAGCAGGACCCCCCCGAGAGCCGACCAGCAGGACCCCCCCGGGAGCCGACCAGCAGGACCCCGCGAGAGCCGCAGGTCCCGGCAGTACAGCGCGCCAAGCCCCGACCAAGCAGGACCCCACGAGGGCCGACCCGGGAGAGTCGACAACAGCGCGCCGTGCCGATCCACAACCCAGCGGGACCCGGCGAGAGCTGTAGCGCAAGCCGCACGAAGCCCCGATTGAGCGGGAGCAGGGAAGAGGTGCAGCGCTCGCCGAGCCCCGACGCAGCAGGAGCCTGCAACAGCGCGCTACGCCGACCCCCGACACAGCAGGACCCGGTGAGAGGTGCAGCACACGCCGCACCGAGCCCTGACTGAGCGGGAGCCGGCAATAGCGCGCCGCGCCGTGCCCCTACTGAGCGGGAGCCGGCAAAAGGCGCAGCGCTCGCCGAGCTCCAACCCAGCGGGAGCCTGAACAGCACGCCTCCCCGAGGTGAGAGCCGGTGAGACCCGGGACCCGGTGAGAGCCAGCAACAGCCCGCCCCGACTGAGCAGGAGACCATTGGGACCCGGTGAGAGCCAGCAACAGCCCGCCCCGACTCAGCAAAAGCCGGCAAGCGGTGCAGCGCTCGCGGAGCCAAGCCCCGACTGAGGGGAGCCGGCAAGAGGCGCAGCAATCACAGAGCCGAACCCCAACCGAGCGGGAGCCGGCAACAGCCGCAGCGTGCGCAACGCCAAGCCCCGACGGCAAGAGCCACAGTGTGCAGCGCACCATGCCGAGCCCCAAAGCCCAGTTTCAAAACACTACCGGTACAGTACCCTACTTTCTTTTCTTGCCTTGCCCACTTTACAAAATGCATGGTTAATAAAAAATACTTAATAAAAAATAAGACATCCCCTGAAAATAAGCCGTGGTGTGTTTTTTTGGAGGAAAAATAAATTTAAGACGTGTCTTATTTTAGGAGAAACACGGTACCAGTATACTTTCTTCGAATGATAAATGCATGGAGGCTGGAATTCCGGAAAGGTAAACAAAGGCCATTCTTCCAAAGGAGATCCTAGCCATCATCCTTGTTGCTGGGCTCGGGTCTCGCAACACATCCCTTGCCAAAGGCTCAAGGAAGACAAAGTTGTGCCATGGCATTAAAAAAACACAACCCATATCTTTGAAGTTGACAGCCAGTTCCGGCTCATGTGCAAAACAGAGCTTCTGAGTTACGCTGATAAAGAAGCAGGAAATTTAGAGTTGTGATGATAGGTCTTTCACTTTCTTGAAGATAAGTATCACGATCGAGGAATCTATAAAGGTACACTGGCATTTTGTAATTCCCACACTGTGTTTTCTCACATGACAACGTCAACCAAATTTCGGATAAACGCAAGCTACCGTACTTGCTTGCTCCCCAGAGTCTTACAACCAGCAATATAGACTGTCTTACCCTTTACATATCTAATAGATCACTTAGCTTTGCAGAAGAGGGTGCCTTGCAGATACCATCTTATCAGGAAGTGTGTTTTGTTCTGTTCAGCAGTTTTGTGGGGGGGCATATAACCTTTGGAACTCCCTCCCAGACTCTTACAGCTCAGTCCTGCCAATGGGTCTTGCTGTCTAGTAATTGTTCTTTCAATTTCAATAGCCTTCTCTTTATTTCCTATTATTATTTACTAAGAATAATAAAAATGCTTGCATCATCTCTGCCAAAGCCTCTAGACCACTTAACAATGCGCAAAATAGGGGAAAAATAGTTTCTTACAAAAACACAGGAGGATAGTGCTGGTCCATGTTGTCCTATCATTCTACAAATGGTAGAAATGTATTATTATTATTATTATTTTAAATGAAAGCTGGGAAAATTGAGGAGAACAATATCTTGGAGAAAAGGTGGTATATAGCTGCTGTAGTAGTAATAATAATAATACTGGTAAGCAATTGTGTTTCACGGGTCATCTGAATAAGGCTAGTAAATAATAACAGGCACCAACAGTTGCATCTGCCTAGTGTTGATTGAGGACCTGGGAAGAAGTTTTGGATCATGCCTTTATTATTATTAGTTGTTGATGTTTAATTGCATTTAACAGCAGCATCTGTCTTTGCAGGAGGTTGCAAGGAATCATAGAATCATAGAATCATAGAATCATAGAATCATAGAGTTGGAAGAGACCACAAGGGCCATCCAGTCCAACCCCCTGCCAAGCAGGAAACACCATCAAAGCATTCCTGACAGATGGCTGTCAAGCCTCTGCTTAAAGACCTCCAAAGAAGGAGACTCCACCACACTCCTTGGCAGCAAATTCCACTGCCGAACAGCTCTTACTGTCAGGAAGTTCTTCCTAATGTTTAGGTGGAATCTTCTTTCTTGTAGTTTGAATCCATTGCTCCGTGTCCGCTTCTCTGGAGCAGCAGAAAACAACCTTTCTCCCTCCTTTATATGACATCCTTTTATATATTTGAACATGGTTATCATATCACCCCTTAACCTTCTCTTCTCCAGGCTAAACATACCCAGCTCCCTAAGCCGTTCCTCATAAGGCATCGTTTCCAGGCCTTTGACCATTTTGGTTGCCCTCTTCTGGACACGTTCCAGCTTATCAGTATCCTTCTTGAACTGTGGTGCCCAGAACTGGACACAGTACTCCAGGTGAGGTCTGACCAGAGCAGAATACAGTGGTACTATTACTTCCCTTGATCTAGATGCTATCCTCCTATTGATGCAGCCCAGAATTGCATTGGCTTTTTTAGCTGCTGCATCACACTGCTGACTCATGTCAAGTTTGTGGTCAACCAAAACTCCTAGATCCTTTTCACATGTACTGCTCTCAAGCCAGGTGTCTCCCATCCTGTATTTGTGCCTTTCATTTTTTTTGCCCCAAAAAATCGGATTACATGATATTATGTCTAGATGCATAGTCAGCCTGCACATTTATTACAGTGCTCAAAGGGTGGGGTGAACTAAATGCAGTAGCCCCCAAAGTGCATTAGTGCAGACTGACTGCTGCACATATTGGCTTTCATTTAAAATAAAAGCATTCTGGGCTTCACGAATGTCTGTGCTCATACCGTGTTTCCCCTTTTTTAAGACGTAGTCATAATATAAGCCATGGCAGGGTTTTTATGCATTCGCGAAATATTAGACATACCCCGAAAATAAGACGTACCTTGTTGCTTCCCTTTGGAGCCTCAGAGAGGCTTGAGACCAGATGGGAGGGGGCCCGAGGCAGAGCGGTGGCGGGGCGACTGGCGGCGGCGGCAGGAGCCGCACTGCCGGAACGTTGTGGGCCGCATGGCCCGAAGCAGAGCGGCGGCGGGAGGCAGAGCGGCGGCAGAAGCCCTGCTGCCGGAACATTGTGGGCCGCATGGCCCGAGGCAGAGCGGCAGCAGGGCGACTGACGGCGGCGGGAGCTGCGCCGCCGGAACATTGTGCGCGGCATGGCCTGAGGCAGAGCGGCGGCCGGAGGCCCGCTAGCCCTCCCACACGATTCCGGAGGCTTTTCTGCAACGTAGGTGACGGCCCGCTGTTTCTCTGGGCCGTCAGGCTGCAATTTCACCGAGCCCCACCAAGCTTAGGCGGCGGCGGCATTGGCAGTTCTTTAGGAACTTGCTGATCTGGATCTCGCAGTTCTTTAGGAACTCGCGGAACCAGATCGGGCAAAACCTGGCGCGCAGCGCAGGCGTGGGATGAGGGACACGATCCAGCCTCGGCAGCCCTAGCGACGGCGAGGGGGGAGTTGTGAGCCTGCCGTTGGACGAAGCAGCCCCACCCCACCCGCTGCAGAGTCTCCGGAGCCAGATCCCTCGGCAGGATCACTTCAGCCCCCACTGCTTAAGAGGAGCTGCCGGTGGAGCGCAGGGAGCCTGGAGGGGTGGCGAGGAGGGCAACCTGTCCGTCTGCCCGCATCCCTCTCTTAACTGCTGTACGGTAACTTGGCAAAGAGGTTTCCCACCTCATCGTCCCTGCAGGCAGGCAGCCACGTTAGAGGGGAGAAGGGCAAGGGGGAGGGAGTTCATTAATGTTTCGAGAGTCAGCTCAGGAAGGGGACAAAGGGAATGCTTTAAAAGCGTCGCGAACGGGGAGATATTCACTTTTTTTCCAACAAGGTGTCCCAATGCAACGGCTTGAGTATCTCCTCTTTTACGTTGCAATCTACGTCAGCTTTTGCAACCGATAGGGCTCCAGCGCCGGCGCCCAGAGCAGATCTATCCATAGACAGTTCTTGCTTCACAAAACCCAAGTCATGTAGCACCGTTAAAAAAAAAAAAGACACCCCCTGAAAATAAGACACCGTGTGTTTTTTTGAGAAAAAAAAGTTATAAGACGGTGTCTTAAAAAGGGGGAAACACGGTATGTGTGTGTAATTTTGAATAATGTAATGTCAACATGGTAAAAGTTGGAAACGTGTGTGTGTGTTAAGAATGAATTATTATTATTTTCCAACTCTGTAATTTTAAAGGCTGTTTTTCAAGGTCTGGTGCAGTTCTTAATGCCTAACAATTTCTGAGGAAAAGAATACTGCAGAGCAAGCTGAACACGCTCGCCAGCTATAATTTGACATCCTCTGTGTTCATGAAACTTGCATTTAAGGCCTTAATTATGTGCAGCTAAATGATTCAGATTAGTTGGTTCCAGCCCACAATTGTGTGTTCTGGCTTGGCTCATAAGAGGCTGAAGAAGGTGCCCGCCCTGCCTTAGTTAAGCCAACAGTCTAGCTTTCAAAAAAGACTTCAAAATCCAATTTTAGTCAAGGTGTGGTAAAAGATTTGCAAACTTTTAGTTGTAAGGAAAATGTGTTCCATTTGGAAGGAGCAGAGCTTAATGTGCACATTAATGTTACATCTCTTGGGTTTTGCATTTTGAAACTTGGTTCTGCATAAACCAGGTTTCTTCCCTGTGTATATAGTTAGTTCCCAGGTCTAAAGGAAGTACTTGAGGTAACTTCCTGTAGAGATGAGAGGAAGCAGGAAGCGAATGTGGGCTTGGAGGCCCACATTGGTGACATTTCAGTCCACTGTCTTGATTCAAAATGGTGGCTAGCATCCAAAGTCTGCCACCCCCATCTCAGAAACATGCATGTCAAGTTTGGTGACAATCTTTCAAGAGGCATCCAAACCTATGCCCCCCCCCAAAAAAAACAGGCAAAGTCACGCCGAAATGATATTTCAAACTGCCATCTTGAATCATAATGGTGTTCAGCATCCGAACGTTGACAGAGATCGCTGCCCCCAACTCAGGAACCCTTGTGCTAAGTTTGGCAATGATCTATTGAGAGATGGCCAAACCTAGAGAACAAATGGACAAACCATTTCCCAAAATATGAAGTTGGTGACCTGGTGTGAAGGGAGGATAAGAAATACAGTTAACAAGGATAATTAATAATGTGCTACATTGTTTCTCTATTCCACCTGTAAGGATTGCAAAGTGGTTTACAAATAAAATTGTCTAGATATTGAATCGCCAGTTGAAAAGTAGCTTATAGTGGTTACACGGAATGCTTCATAAATAGTCAGGTTGGAAGGCCAGCGTGAAAATGTCTCTGCGTTCCTCAGGTTTCATCTGTATAGTTTCCTTGTCTCCATTCCACCTGAGATCCTGTTAACTGAAGATGCCAAAGAGTGGACATGGAACTTTATGAGTGCAACAAAACACGTGCTCTGTTATCCTCTCTAGAGTAATGTTTAGGCTTACCCAGACATCTTTAGTAGAAGAAGAGGCTAAAGACTAAACCCTACACAAATCCAGAGTGGAGTTCCTAAGATGTTTGGATGGCATCTTGTACGCCTCATTCCAGCAACTCCTGTAGCCGAGCTGGTGCCAAATTTCCTTTGGTGCTCTGCTTTCCTTTGGACCACAACAGTGACCACATCTTGTTGTCTGGGCAGCCTGGAACCTCCACACACACTGCTCAGGCTTGCTCCCCAGAGAGGTCCCTTTGGTGCTGCTAACACAGCAAAAACACTGCAGGAGGCAGCAGTTACGAGTTACCGGTCTCTGCAGCCACAGCAGGTGCTGTGATTCTCCAGTGGTTTTGAGTTCACCCGCAGAGGCACACTCCATTGTCTTTTGAGATAGCCAGATGCCAACAAGTGGTACGGTGGTACCTCCGGTTGCGAACGGCATCTGTTCTGGAGGTCCGGCTGCACCCTGAGGAATTTGCCACCGGAGGACCGCTTCTGCGCATGTGCCCGGTACGGTCTAGCACTTCTGCGCATGCGCACGGCGTGTAGAGCCATGTGCGCGTGGCGAAACCCAGAAAAATACTTCTGGGTTTGTCACGTTCGCATCCCGAAGTTTACGTATCCAGTGGGATAGTAAAGCGGAGGTACGACTGTATTTCAACACCCCAATTCGGCAGCCGCTTGCTTGCTCTAAGCGAGACCCTTCAGTCGCTTAGGCTGCCCAACAGTTTGTGGCAGAGGAGAGCATACAAATAACTCTTGCAGTGAGAAATTCTTAAAAAGATTAGGCCTAAATCCTTTAATGTGAGGTGCAGCTGAAAGCCAGGAATGATCTGGTGCTCTGCTTCTGCGTAAAAGTTAAAACGTTAATTACTGGAATGACTTCTGTTTAGCACCTTGCATGTGATAGAAGGTTACCTACTCTGAAGGCTTAAGTAGAAAATCTGGCAGGTAAAAACAACAGTGGGAGTTCTGATAGCGAAAGATCAGTGATGGGATTTAATGGAGATAAGAGAATGGGGCAAGAGGGAGGGTTGATCGGTAGTCTTTATAACCTTTCTAGCAAAGTATGAGAGATTCTTTCAAACTTCTTTCTTTTTCTTCTTCAGTATAAAGAAATAGTATGTGTATATTCTGGAGAAAATGCAAAGGGAGCGGAGGGAGAGAGGTTGTGGCCACTGGGGCAAAATCCCTAAAATAGTTTGTGGGAAAGCTGTTTTTGGCACTCCCCTTGTCTTTTGCTTTCCATCATTCCTTCTTGCTAGCTCACACATAATTGCACAAACCCAGACGTCTGATTAAACCCCTTGCAACATGGATTTCAAAATGTGGTTTCTAGCGTGGATTACTTGTGCTCTAGGACACCCCTGGAATGCTAATGTCAAGTTTCATTACCAATGCTGGAAGTTAAATGTGAAATGCTTATGAATGCCTCTGGACCCAGGACTGGCCTTCTGACTTACTCACAAGTCATAGTTATAATCCCTTGGAGTTATCTGAGGTTGCTGCTGTACTAAGTTTTAACTCATTGCTGTGTGATAGCATTTCCGGAAGAGTAGAAAATGCTAATAGGACTGTAACAAAAAGTGCCTTTTTGATCCAGAAGTCTTCAATCAACGATTTAAGGCTTAGGATTCCCCCGCCCACACTTTTAACTGAGTACAGTATCTGTTAAGGATGGAAAAGGCCATGTTGCTGGTTGTTGCTTGTGGCTCCCTTGTCTGGTCTCAATCTCCCTTCCAGTCTGGCTGCCCCAGATGCAAAATCAGCAGGAAAAGTTGGGCCAGACTGTTCCAGGCTAGTGGTGGTGGTGAGCTTCTCTGCTTGTTGCTTTTGGAGCCTTTCCAGCTCATTCCAACAATCAGTGAGGGAGAAAAGAAGCAATCTGGCTACTGGCTCCCTGCTTCTACTTGCCATGGTATTAGCTTGAACTCAAGCCAGAAGAGTAGAAATGTGATAAATTGGTTCATTCTTAAGTGGGAAAAATGAGGCCCATGATTAGTTTTTTGCCTGCAGAGGTGGACTTGACTATGCTCGTGCTGCTGCTCTGCGGAGAGAAGCAGATTTGATTGCAGGCACGAGCCAGGGACATCTACCCAAATTGATGGGTGCTGGCTGTTCATCTTGTGTAAGCGAAATGAATGTCTTGGTCATAACACTAGCATTTGGAGTAGCCAAATGGAACTGAATAGCAATAGGTTCACAACAGACAAAACACACAGAACTTCTTAAAAACCTAATACTGTAATAGCCTGCTAGATTGGGCCAATGGCCCATCTAGTCCGACAGAGGACGAGATGGTTGGACAGTGTTCTCGAAGCTACAAGCATGAGTTTGACCAAGCTGCGGGAGACAGTAGAAGACAGGAGTGCCTGGCGTGCTATGGTCCATGGGGTCACGAAGAGTTGCACACAACTAAATGACTAAACAGCAAGTCCAGCATCCTGCTCTCACAGTGGCCAGCCAGTTGCATTTGGGAAACTCACAGGCAGGGCTTGAGCACCAGATGACTCTCCCCTCCTATGGACTGCTATTCAGATCATATTTGGAACACGTTTGTGCCTGAGTTAAAAACAAAAAGCAAATAGATATTATGTCTCCAGATCACCTTGTATAATTTGGTCCTGATTCAGTGTTGGTGTCATTTCTTGTGATGTTGAAGCCCTTTTGACATCCTCTGACCATCTTTTTAGAAGAGGTTCAGGAAAATTGCAGAAGCACCATATGGTTTTCCTTTTGTTCACCGATCTGCTCCCTGTCCTCCTTTAATATAACAGCTTTGTCCTTTCCCTACTTCATTTTGATTGTGAATGGTGTCTTTTGTAGCCCAGAACTAAGAAAGCTATGGCCCTCCATCACCACAGGTTTCATATAGTCATAGAATCGTAGAGTTGGAAGGATCATATAGCTCAGCTCCTTGCAATACAGGAATCTCAGCTAAAGCCCACATGACAGATGGCCATCCAACCTCTGCTTAAAAACCTCCAACAAAGGAGAGCCCACAACCTCCCGAGGGAGACTGTTAAGAAGTAAAACTAAAAATTATTTGGGGAAGGGGAAAAACATATCAGGCCCAAACAGCCCCATGACAACTGAGATGGCTGACTTGGGATGGGTTGGAATATCTGGAACCCTGAACAGAAGCACTTTCACACTGCAGCATTTTGTTACAGCCACCACTTGTGCATGTATAGTAACTGCTATTCAGGAATTGGTACCCTGTGTGAACTTTCATCAAGTGATGTTTTTAAAAAGCAGCTTATCAGTCTAGCCTGCAGGATGGTGTGTTAATGTTGTTGTTTTCCTCTTAGCTAGAGTTGGTTGTCTTGTTGCAGTTGTGCCTTGGGCAGCCTGGAAGGACAGGACTGGCTTCCAGCCTGTTTATGTTGCTTCAGAGTCAGTCATTAGCTGCTGGAATTTCCCCCCTTGAGGGTGTTGGCTTCTTAGAAGCATTTTTTATGGAGGCTGCATCAATCTAGTGCTTACCCTGTACTGTTTTTTTCCCTTGGAAACAACTGGTTGGCTGGAGGATAACGTCCGTATTCAATTATGGTTAGTTACCACTTTTCATGCCTTGTATAGTATCTAAAGATCTCCTCACTCCCCGTGAAGGTCAAATTAATCAGTTTGCAAATCGGCTTTGGCACTGCAAAACTGCAAATTATTATTGGCATGCTATTGAACTTGTGGCTAAGTGCTAAAGGCTTATCTATACTTACCTTTTGTCCTACTCTTTCCAGACAGAGGTCTATGTTTTAATGCTCTGTTTCTGAGTGTTGTTGTTGGTTTTGTTTTGTTTTTGCCCTGAGCTTTCCTCTCGACAACCTGCTTTTTAAAGCTGAATTGGAGCAAACGTCACTTTAGGTTTTCCACGAATTGACATTTGTTCCAATTGAGCTTTAAAGAGTGGGTTTTCGAGGGGAAAGATCCGGAGCAAAAAAAAAGGTGTGTGTGTGTGCGCGCTTGTACACCGACCTTTAAATCATAGACTGTGTGTGGAAGGAGCGCAAGAAAAGTACAGTAAGTGTGGATAAGTCCTTAGTTAATAAATAATTCTGTATCCCTGCTGCCCCAAAGCTTTGCTCCCTTGGCCAAGAGGGCTAGAACTTAATACTTCCCTCTTGCTTCTTGTCCGTAGGTGATGCTCACATTGGATTCCGGAGCATAAAGTTAATCCCATGAGCTGCTGAAGCATGAAGCAAGGCTCCCCTGTAACGTACATGTGATTTGAGCAATCCAGGAATGCAGCGCCTTATCCACAGAGTCTCGGCGGGAGAAGCGCATCTCCTAGAAAACGGAATTCGGGAACTTTTAAAAAACTGCTGCTCGCTTTGGTGCACGACCCCACACACTCTTGGTGAAGGCTGCTACTAGGTTTCTTCTCTCTGCGTTGTTCCTTTTTTAAAAGAAGCAAACGATTTCAATACGAAAATAGCAAGATGATCGACTTGAGCTTCCTTACGGATGAAGAGCAGGAGGCGATCCTCAAGGTGCTTCAGCGGGATTCAGACCTGAAGAGAGCTGAAGAGGAGAGGGTCAGGTAAGAACCAGGAATTCCTTCATACTCGGACAAGTACGGTAGTTCAGTGAGAGTGAATGAGTGTGTAAGAGAGCAAACTGCTAAGTCTTCACCCCCTTCTGGATTTGCTCTGGCTTATTGCCACTAGTGAAGAGTTTTTATTTCTTTCTTTCCTTTTTGAAATATTTTTTATTTGATTTTACAAGTATAAAATTATAACAATGCAAAATACATACTGTATCCATATTTGGAGATTCCTCCGAATCTCTGGACTTTCCACCTTCCCCTCCATGGGTCCTATTGTCAACCTTTTCAACTGCATATTATTCAGTAATCCATATTTTATGCCACTCCATTTTATCCATAATATTTGCTGCGTTACAAGTGTCATTGCAGGCGTGCTAATGTTTTCATGTGCTTACATTGGTCTCCCAGGTAAGTTATACATTTCCCCCATTTTTATTAAAATTTTGTTCTTCTTGGTTCCTGAGCTTTCTGGTAAGTTTTGCCATTTTCGTCAAAAGTCCAGCAACTTACTGGTAGTTTGCCATTCTTCTGTGGTAGGGACTTTGTCCTCTTTCCATCTCTGGGCTAGTTACATCCATGCAGCTGTTGTTACATACCTAAAAAGCCTTCTCTGCTCCTTTGGAATATCGGTACCTAAAGTTCCTAATAGAAAAGCTTCTGGGTTTTTTTTAATAAAAAAGTTATTTTAAACATTTTTCCAATTCAATAATAATAATAATGATAATAATAATAATAATAATAATAATAATAATAATAATAATAATAATAATAAAATATGTAATTTATACCCCGCCTATCTGGCTGGGCTTCCCCAGCCAGCCACTCTGGGCGGCTTCCAACAAAATATTAAAATACAGTAATCCACCAAACATTAAAAGCTTCCCTAAACAGGGCTGCCTTCAGGTGTCTGGTAGTTGTTCTCTTTGACATCTAGTGGGAGGGCGTTCCACAGGGTGGGTGCCACCACCGAGAAGGCCCTCTGCCTAGTTCCCTGTAACTTGGCTTCTCGCAGCGAGGGAACCACCAGAAGGCCCTCGGCACTGGACCTCAGTGTCCAGGTAGAACAATGGGGGTGGAGACGCTCCTTCAGGTATACTGGACCGAGGCTGTTTGGGGCTTTAAAGGTCAGCACCAACACTTTGAATTGCGCTTGGAAATGTATCATTTCCCAGAATGCTTTTATTACCTTTCACATCCATCACATATGATAAAAGGTGCCTTCCTTTTCTTTACATTTCCAGCAGGTATTTGTACTTGTCTTATACATTTTTTCTAACTTAATAGGAGTCAAATACCACTGATACATTGTTCTCATATAATTTTCTTTCGGTGTACAACATGCCGAGAATTTCAAATCACTGGTGCCCCTCTGAATCCCAATTCAAATCACTGGTGCCCCTCTGAATCCCAATTGCTGGGAATCACAAATGGGGAGAGTGCTGTTGCACCCAGGCCCTGCTTGTGAGCGTCCCATAACAGACACCTGGTTGCCCACTGGGATGCTGGATTCGTTGAGCTCTTGACCTGAATCCAGCAGGGCTCTCCAGGTGGAGGTCTGCCAAGATAGCAGAACCCCCATGCCCAGGGGATGAGTCTGCCTCTGAATACCAGATGATGGGGAATAACAGTTGGAGAGTTGCTATTGCCTGTGGGATTCCCATAATGGACCCACTGTGAGAACAGGGTGCTGGACTCGAGGGGCCTTTGGACTGACCCAGCAGGCCTGTTGGGTTCTTAAAACAGATATTGATTTTTAAAACATCACCACAACTTTATCCTTCGTGGTACCTCTGGCATTTTGTTGCCTTGGGGTTGTGTCCTGAAAACGCAACGTGCAATTAAATCACCTCTCTCGCTAAGGCAGCCTAGCCACTGTTGGGTCCATCGCCCTGGGAGAAGTGTGCTATATCCTTAGTACTTTTGCAAAGCTAAGCAGCATCTACTGTGGTTTCACACTGGATGGGGGATGTAGTGTTGAGATTCCTGCATCGCAGCAGGGTAGATGGGCTGGATGACCCGTGGGGTCCCTTCCAACTCTACGTTTCTGTTCTATTTATTTCTTGTGTTACTTAGCCAGAGTAGTCTTCCCATTATATATTGGAAGGCAGAACTACAAGTAAGCTCTGTGTTATGAGACGTGAGGAACTGAGGGGCTGTGTCAGGTGGTTTGCAGATAAGAGCTGCCAGATTGAAAGCTTGTTTTCCTAGGCACAATAATTAGCGATGGAGAATTCCTGTGGTGCAGCATGCGAGTCAGGAGATCTCAGTTCTGTTGCTCATTGGATCTGCCTTTGACACGGACCAGGGCTTTGAATCCCTTGCTAACTCCCACCCATTCTGCCCTTGTGATGAGCACCGAATTGCAAACCAATGTGGAGTCGTAAGAGAATGCTTACTTTGATTTCATGTATTTATTTGGAGCTTTTGTACCCTGTGCTTTAGCCAGAAATGTTCTCAGGGTAGCTTTCATACAATAAGTTAAAACATGATATTCCCTGCCATTAGGGTTACTATCTTTAAAAAAAAAAGACACCACGACACACAAGGAAAAAGGGATGGGGAGGGAAGAGGAAAGAATCAAACCCGAGTGCCAGTTCTTAAACAGTCTTTAGCAATTGTGCATGTTTAGAACCCTTCTCTTGCTCCAAATAGTCTAGGGAGAGATAGCTGAGTCAGTACAGCATGAGACTAAACTAAACTCACACTAAACTCTTAATATCAATTGGAAATATGTTTTGTATAAAATTTCTAAACTTTTGAAACTTACAATTTTTAAAATAAAAAAGCAAACTGTTAATTGAGTCGTGGGTTTGAGTTCGAGCACCACACTGGCCAAAAATATTTCCGCATTGCAGGGGGTTGACCTAAATGACCCTTGCTGTTCCTTCCAGCTCTACTTGGTTTTATTGACATCAGCTGGTGGAGCAGCCATCATAGATCAAACAAAGCAGGAAGAGAACTGTTCTGCAATGTATCCCATAATCATCAGAGCATTTCCCACTGAAGGCAAGTTGAGACCTACATCAGTTGAGTGCTGAAATGTGATGTACTGGAAGAAAGCAGGAAGCTGTGTTTATACGGAGCCCAGGCCATTAATCCAGCTAGCTTTGCATTGTCTATGCCAGTGTTTCTCAGCAGTGGGCTTTGAACCAGTTTCTGGTGCTGCAGGCTGCCCGGTGCCTCCTTGCTTATCTGCCGCAGCCCTTAGAGATGTGATGAAAGCCTTTTGGCTGGACCAACTCCCAACACCAGCAACATATTGTATGCTGAGTGAAGGTGGCAGGGAGGCTGGGAAGTTCTGGAAGAAGGGAATGGAAGTTTCCCTTTTCCGAGGGGTGATGGCTGTGCAGTCAAAAAGGCAGGTGAAAGGTTGATAATAAGAATGCAAGAAGAGCCTGCTGGATCAGGCCAGTGGCCCATCTAGTCCCACATCCTGTTCTTACAGTGGCCAACCAGATGTCTCTGGGAAACTGCAGCAGCTAGACTGGTGACTGGGAGCGGCCGCTGAGACCACATAACACCGGTCCTGAGAGATCTACATTGGCTCCCAGTACGTTTCTGAGCACAATTCAAAGTGTTGGTGCTGACATTTAAAGCCCTAAACGGCCTCGGTCCAGTATACCTGAAGGAGCGTCTCCACCCCCATCATTCTGCCCGGACACTGAGGTCCAGCTCCGAGTGCCTTCTGGTGGTTCCCTCGCTACGAGAAGCCAAGTTACAGGGAACCAGGCAGAGGGCGTTCTTGGTAGTGGCACCCACCCTGTGGAATACCCTCCCACCAGAGGTCAAAGAGAACAACAATTACCAGACCTTTAGAAGGCATCTTAAGGCAGCCCTGTTTAGGGAAGCTTTTAATGTTTGATGGATTTCTGTATTTTAATATTTTGTTGGAAGCCACCCAGAGTGGCTGGGGGAACCTGGCCAGATGGGTGGGGTATAAATAATAAATAATTATTAATTATTATTATTAAACTAGCAAGCATGACCTGAACACAACAGCGCTTTCCTACTCCTGTGTTTTCCAGAAACTGGTATTCAAAAGCATTGCTGTTTCCAGTTGTGGAGGCAGAGCCTAGCCATGCTGACTAGTAGCCATTGATATCCACGGATTTGACTAATCCTCTTTTAAAGCCATCCGAGTTGGTGGCCATTGGCATTCCTGTGGGAGCGAGTCCCATAGTTTAACTACCGTACTACACGCTGTGTGAAGTACTTTAACTTTCCTGAGCCTTCCAGCAGTCAACATCATCTTAAGTCCTTGAGTTAATAAGAGAGGGAGTAAAACTTTTCTCTGTCCAATTCCTCCATGCTGTGCATTCTTTTATAAACATCTATCATGTTGCCTCTTACGCTCCTTTTTTCTCTAAACCGAAAGTCCCCCAAAGCTGCAACTGAGGAAGGAAGGAGATAAGAGAAGAATGTGGCTAAAGGAGGAAGAAGCGAGTGTCAAAGGACCAGGGAGGATGGATGGAGGAAGCTGGCAGCTTGGGCGGGGAGGAAATAAAAAGTACACGTTGAGTGTAAAACGAGGAGAAATCACTAGAGATTTATAAAAATGCTTTGAGAGGCACATGAGTGCGGAAAGGGGCGGATACAAAAGAAAAAGTCTTCTCTGCTTGGAGCCTCAGGATCAGAAAATCCTGCCTAATCAATTCTCCTGAGTCACAATATCTCCAAAGCAGGTGTCTGTACTTAGCTTGTAGAAAACTAAGGAGCAACAGTGGTCTGCTTAGGGCAGCCTTTCTCAGTCTTGAAGTGTTGTTGGACTACAACTCCTATCATCCCTAGTTAGCTGGACCAGTGGTCAGGGATGGTGGGATTTGTAGTCCAAACACATCTGGGGACCCAACATTGAAAAAGGCTGGCCTTAGGGGGGTTCCGGTTTCTGCCGGCAGGAATGGCGGACCTGTTTTCCATCCCTCTGACCTTCGTAAGGAATTTGGCGGTTGCTAGGGGAGTAAATGGCAACCCCCTACCCTCTCCGGGGGTTACGGAGAGGGGCCGCTGGCCCGCGATGCCCCCAGACCCACTCCGACTGTTTATGGAGTGGGGGGAGCTTGGGCTGAAAAGCACTTACGAGGGCCAGGACTCCCGGACGCTAATCTGCATGGCGGGGATTTCCATGGTTAAAGAAGATAATTAGGCTTAAAACTATGGACATACTTCAGAAGGAGGGGAAGAAGCGCTGTTTACTGCTGAGAAATTTATGCTGCTGAGGGAGAGGAGTCAAAGGCTGTATATCATCTGGAAGAAGGATTGATGGGGACGGAGCGATAAGGGAATTGAGTTTTTTTTTATTTTTCTTCATATGAGTTACTTCGTACCTTCCCAGACGCGATGTCCTGGCTTGTTTGGAGTGAAAGAGAAGCAAAAGACTGTGTGAGTTGAACTTTATAAACTGTTGTTACTGAGCATATTTTTTAAAGATGTGGAGTTGCCGATGAGAAAAGCCCCCCCCCCCTAGTCGGATGGAAGGAGTCCTAGACGCGTTCGGAGGTTTTATGAGCTGTGACGCACTTTGAATTGGAGCAGCGACCTGAAGCTAAGTTCAGCTATAGGGCAAGGAGATCCATTAATTTACCAAGAGTTTATGGTTTGATGTTTGGGTCTTCTGCCTGGAAAAGCTGTAAATTCTATAAAGATCGTTAATCTTCATGGCTATGAGAGAAAACGAAAGTGATTTGAGTTTTTTTAAGATGGCGCTGCTTCGTGTTGAGAGTCGACGCAACAGGGAGCTCCAGACCAAGAAGATTTATGGGGAGGCTGGACTGATTAACCCACACAGGAGAAAGAACATCTGTGAAACCTTGTTTGATATTTATCTCAGCAGCTGGGAAACAATCGGTTGAAAGTGGAAAACATCTATGTGACTGTAAGGGGAAGATCTGGATTATTATGAACTTGGAGGACGATTTGAACTTTAGAAAAAAGACGGCAGTGGACGGTTGCGAGGAATCCCCAATTTCTTGAAGCATGGGAACCCAAATAAAAAACTCTCTAGATGATTTGGCATAACATTCGGTTTGATTGATATATATATGTGTATAATTTGAAATAATGAATGTGATATAATTGGTTTTAATTGGAAAATTAATAAAAATATATTTTTTAAAAAAAAGAAAAGAAAAAGGCTGGCCTTAGGGCGCACTGACCCGCAACCACCGGAAGTTAGGCATATTGTTCTCAGCTGCCTTGAGTACAACATTATGAAGGAAAATGTGTAACATCCCTTCATGTGATCTGCAGGGGCTTGAAAAAACACAGTTTCTTTAGTTGCATCCTTGCTGGTGGGGAGGTACTTGTAAAATTATGTCAGTAGCTTTTGTGCCGATAAGGCAGGGTGTGGGGTGCATTTAGAATCAAATATTTACTTTTAGATTGTTACTTCGGCAATGGGTTTGCTTAAAGGGCTGCTATCGCTGCCATAAATGATTGTGTCAACAAGTCCTGATAATTCACTGAATCTGTGCCTCCCAAGTATAAGGCCTCTCAGAGTTTAGTCTCTACACAAATAGCAAATGAGTTGGTGAAACATTTCCTGGGTTTGACAGTTTCAGATCTTGCAGAAGGGCTGTGTGTCAGATGTTTGAATACAGTGGTACCTCGGGTTACAGACGCTTCAGGCTACAGACGCTTCAGGTTACAGACTCTGCTAACCCAGAAATAGTACCTCGGGTTAAGAACTTTGCTTCAGGATGAGAACAGAAATTGCGGCACCGGGAGGCCCCATTGGCTAAAGTGGTACCTCAGGTTAAGAACAGTTTCAGGTTAAGAACGGACCTCCAGAACAAATTAAGTTCTTAACCCGAGGTACCACTGTACTTTCCCCTAGTCCTTTAGGTAGCATCCCAGAAATTTAAGGATCTCAGAGGGTCAACTGTTAATTGAACTTGGAAAGTAATGGGCACCCAGCGAAGATGGAAACTGCGTGGAGCGAGGGCCAGCTTTCTTCTTTGTTGCATTCTGTACCAGCTGCAAGCTCAGAACTTTCTTTAAAGACAGCTTCATGGTCCAGGAGCATTGCAATACCCCACCACCTGAATGTAATTTCGAGGCAGGTGTGTGTTCTCTGTTTGGCATGGTGCAGTATTCTGAAGCCACTGCAATCAATTGGGGAAGGGGCGAACTTGTAGGTTTTGATGGAGGAATGTAATAAGAGCCCTGCTGGATCAGGCCAATGGCCCATCTAGTCCAGCACTCTGTTCTCACAGTGGCTGCAATCAGGACCCGGAGTACAACAGCACTCTCCTCACTTGTGATTTCAGCAACTGGTATTCAGAGGCACGTTGCCTCCTGCAGTAGAGGTACAGTAGAGCATATTCATTGTGGCTGGTAAAAAAAGGGTAAGAGGTAAAGGACTCCTGGATGGTTAAGTCCAGTCAAAGGTGACTATGGGTTTGCGGCGCTCATCTTGCTTTCAGGCCGAGGGAGCCAGCATTTGTCCACAGACAGTTTTCCGGGTCGTGTGGCCAGCAAGACTAAACCGCTATTGGCGCACGGAGGACCGTGACATGTGCCAGAGCGCACGGAAACGCTGTTTACCTTCCTGCCACAGAGTTACCTATTTATCTACTTGCATTGGCATGCTTTCGAACTGCTAGGCTGGCAAGAGTTGGGACAGAACAATGGGAGCTCACCCTGTTGCGGGGATTCGAACCGCCGACCTTCCGATCAGCAAGCCCAAGAGGCTTAGCGGTTTAGACTGCAGCATTAGTAACTACAGATTAGCCCTATCGCTCTTGAATTTGCCTAATCTGTTGAATTTGCCTAATATTGTGGGAGCAGGGTCCATAGTTTAGCTATATGTTGTGTGAAGAAGTGCTTTTAAGGTGAAGGGTTTTTGTTTTTTTAAAAAAATGCAAATGGCATCAACTTTGTTCTTGGACTCAGCTATACAGCTGCAAATAGAACATTTTAAGTGTGTTTTAAGTGCAATGAACAATGTGACACTACCGTAGATGGCGATGTGAGCCTTATGGAAAATTCAATGTCTTTTTAAAAACACTTTAAAAACCCCCAACCATTTTCATAATGGTTTTTATTTGTATGTTGATTCCACCCTTGTTTTTAATCTCTAAATCTCCTCAAGTCGAGTGAGGAAAAGGCGATGTTTAAATAAATATATCATTGTGATAACAACTTTGAGGGCTGGATCACAGTGATGGGGAGGTTTTAATATTTTCATCCTCTGCTGTTCTCCTCAGGAAAATCCTTACTTTGAAGGTACCAATGCAGGTACTCTGAGAGAGCTGCAGCCAAATCTAACAATGCATATTCTTACTAGTTAGCATGTGAAGGGGTTAAGACCATAGAGCTGTATAGCTGACCATAGAAACATAATTGGTAGAGAAGGCTCTGTGTGATGTCATTTCCCCTCCTCTCCTGAGGGGGAAGGAGCAAATAGCATTTCCTGTTCCCTCCCTCCCACCATGCGAGCAGACTGACATGGCTGGGCAATGCTCTGAGCCCAGACTCCATTTTGGAACTTTGTATTTTTGTACCCAATGAGTATTTTAACTGCATTTACTTTTAATGCCGTTGCTTCTAAGAATGAATGCTTGACTATGAGTAAAATAAATGTTTTAAACTTACTTTTCAGTCTATAACCTGTTTCTTTGAGAAACGGGGGGGTAACAGAGGGAGAGTAGCCTAATGGCTACTTCTTGTGTTTCCAATTAAACTCGTCTAAAATGAGATTTAAACCCTGCACTTTTAAACACAAGTGGAAAGCTGATTCTTCTGTCTGTTAACCCGCATATGTGCGTCTGTATAAAGCCCATCAAGCACTAACCTCAGTGCTTTTACTAGGTTTTACACAGGATTAAAATCACTCTGATCCCATTATTAATCAGCCCTTCCTCAACGATGCTATTTGCATTTTTTTAAATTAAAAAACCAGCCCCTCCCCTTTGGTACTTAACGCCACAAGCAGTTTGGCTCTAAGTGACTCATCCTTGAGTTGAGTACCTGCACTGCACCCTCTTGTCAGTCAGTGAGAGAACCTGGAGTCAAAGGAAGTGAATCAGGCATTTACACAATTACCCAAATCAGTACCTTTCTGTTGAAAGCAGTTCAGACTGTCCTAGTGGCATTCTCAAACCAAGAAAATACCATATTTACCTGTGTAATACCATATTTTCCTGTATAAGACGCCCCCAAATTTTTGACATTATTTTTAGGGGGGAGAAAACCTACTCTTATACATGGAAAAATATGGTAATCTGCTTGGATAGCTCAGTTGGTTAGAGCCTGGTGCTGATAATGCCAGGGTTGCAGGTTCAATCCCCAGCTGCATATTCCTGCATTGCAGAGGGGTTGGGTTATATGATCCTCAGGGTCCCTTCCAACTCTGCAGTTCTATGATTCTATGAAAAATCAGGATTTTGAACTTCTCCTGTTCCCCATCCCCCTCACCACACACACATTGGCCCCCAGTTCATAACCCTTACAGGGGGGGGGGGAAGGTTGCAATTGCAGGAATAGGGTGGGCCCTGATTGCATCTCAGGTGTCAAAGGCCAGGGTAAAGAGGTTTTATATGCTCTGTGCCGTTGTGAAAAATAATATAGATCTACTGGTGTTTTTATTATATGGTGTCCTCGTGCTCCATGAATGCAACCATTGATAAACAACAGTGACGCAGGAGACAGAGCTAAACGTTTAGGAATCCCTTTCTGTGTTGGATACTTAAAGCCCCTAAACTAGAATAACAAAGGAAGACAAGTCATGTGTTACAAAAGCTGGAATACTAACTCCCTTATGACCAGTCACATTGATTCAAAGTGGTGCTTCATAACCGCAAGTGAAGAGGGCTGGAGTGGCTTGAGAGAGTACATACTTTTGAAAGGTCACACCAAGTATTGCTATGAGTTTGTGGGTGCCTAGAAACCCCCTCAATTTCTGGGTGCCAGATCCTCCCCCCAAATTCCTGGAAGTATTGGGTCTCGGAGTTTAATCAATGCTTGGAGCATTGAGTTGGGCAGCCATATGCTGAAATTAGCGTTGTCGAAACACAGGCCAAATCCGTTTTTCCCATGCTCATGAAATTTCCTGGGAGAAGAGCCATTACCGAGAACGAAAGTAAGGTAATGGGCAATTAACAAAGCAGATGCTCTGTGCCGGGTGTCAGGTGGGGGTCAGCCCCTTCTTCCACTCAGAGACTGCAGAGAAACAGTGTTAAACGCAGCTCTCTGGACAAAGAGCTAGGCTTCATTTCTTTTTGGATCCAAGGCAGCAGCAGTTGGAGGAACAGGACCCTCTTGGGGTGAAGTGCTTTGAGTAGAGAGGCTCAGGTTGTATACACGTGTAAATAAATCGTACGTCATAAAGACACCTGTGAGGGACAGGGGATATCGCGAAGTCCCTCCCCTCCTGAGTTCAAGCCAATCACCGAGCACAGGGGAAAGCAGAGAGAGTTCCGATTCCAGTGGGGAAGCAGGAAGTCGTGTCCGAGGCTCAGGCAAGGTAGAGGAGCCAGGGTCCCAGGTGGGACAGGAAGGGGCGAATAAGGGGGGGAGACCCATCCCCCCAACGCCAGAACTACGCAGAAAGAGGAGGGGAAAGAGGATGGGTCTGCCAAAGCTTTTGTGTTGGAGAAAGACGCGCCAAAAGCCATTAGGAGGTTCTGAAACCGACTGATCACATCACTCCGTGTAAATAGCAATGACTTCAGCACTGTAAATACGCAGCACCAATAAAAGAATAAAATGCAGAGCTGCGTAGCGTCGTTACTCTGAAGTAGTCCACTCCGGCCACTGTGACAACACCACACAGGAATATGTACCAAAATGCATATATTGCGGCACAGTGTGCATAACAATGCATGTATTCGTGAAAAGAAAAGACAAAGATGAGTCATACTCTTGCTTTGCAAAAAAATGTGTTGTGTTAAGCAAATTGGCCTCTTGAGATCCTTTAATGGGGAACATCTGTTAGTTCCATACATCCCTGAATTTTTTACTTGGCCTTCTCTGGGTACTTTTTCTCCTGCCCTGTGGAGATCCCTGCCAGTAGAGGTTCAGCAAGAACTATCCCTCCCTTCTTCTAGATGTCTTTTGAAAACTATATTGTCTATGCAGGCCTTCACAATATAAGTTTTCTCTTTTTACGCAATCAGTATGTATTTAGTTTTATTAATATTTTCATGGATGCTTCCTGCTGATTTTATTCTGGTTATGTTGTATGCTGCCTACGTACATTGTTTTTTGGTGTTTTTTTAAAAAAATGAAAGTGTATATTATACATAAATAAATAAAACATGTATATTGGTACTAAAATGTTTGATGAATTTTCACATGGGCTTTAAAAACCACCAGCACAATCCGATGAGAAGAAAATGACGCAAGGTAAATAATTGTGTGTGTGTTCCTTGTCTGGTCAGATAGCTTCCAAGACAGTACGGTGGAGCTTCCTTCTCCGCTGCAAGGCATGTGTAATAATCTTTTCCCCCCCTTCCCCCCTCCCAGGCATTTAAGTGAAAAAGTTAAAGATGAGATCCAGGTTAAGAACATGAGCGGGCAGTGGTTTTACGAAGCCAAGTCCAGGAGGCATAGAGAGAAAATTCATGGAGCAGACATCATTCGGGCATCCATGAGGAGGAAGCCGTTTCCAACAGGTATGCACTGTTGACTTAAAGAATAATAAAAATAGGAGATCTGTTTTGAAGTGAATAAAGGTGCTTGGGTCTCTGTGTAGAGATCCAAGAACAATACTATAGAATCACAGAATTGCACAGGGTGTTGGACGCCATCTTGTCTAACCATCTTAACTGCCTGTTATGATTTCTTTAAAATGTGAAGCTTATGTTAGGGTGTTTTGCTTAGTTTTGTTTTAATCTAGTTAACACATAGTTGACTGAGATCCTAATTGAGAGTTACTTTCCACTTGGAAAGAAGCAGAAGTCCCAGCAAAGGAGGAATGGATACAAAAACTTACGGGATATGCAGAAATGGCGAAACTTACCAGAAGAGTAAGAAATCAAGATAGCGAACTATTTATAAAAGAATGGAAATGGTTTATTGAATATTTAGAGATAAATTGCAAACAGATAAAAACATTGGCAGGATTATTATAATAAGCTTCTGTTTCATAAGAGTATATATTTAAAGTAAGATAATTAAATGAGCAAATTAAATGAATTTGGATATGCAGAAGATATTAAAAAATAAATTTAAGGAACCGCACAAAGAGGGGGAAGGAGTCAAATGTTAAAATGATTGCAAAATTAATGAAATGTATAAATTTGGAAAGTATAAATAAAAAACTTTTTTTTTTAAAAAAAGAGAAAGTTTCTTCCTAGAATTGCCAACATGGTGCCTGTGGGTCACAACTGCAGAGGCCTTCTCTGGTGGCCACAGCCTTCAAACGTCCCTGCTGTAATTAGGCTTGAATTACCTAATATCCAGTAAAATAAGTTGCTGAATGTGTCTGGTGACAGGCTGTATTTGTGGGCCCAAAAATGTTGTTTGTCCTCTATTGAATCTGTACCCCACCATTCCTCCCAAAGGAAATCAGGGAGGCAAACATCAAAATGTCAAAATTCCACAATTTAAAATAAAAAAAATATTGAAAATGTTGAAAAACGATTGGAAGCGTTTTAAAAAACAAATTTTTAAAAAATCATATACAGTACCTGCACAGTTATTGGCAACCTTTGTTTTACTTGAAACTCTAGGATCTTTTAATTTTATTTAGAAGATTTACATCCCCTCGCCTTTCATTATTAGTTTTGATCAAATGACCATCAAGGTAGCTTATGGCTGGCTGACAACAAGAGCACATAGATTTTTTTAGGACCCACCCTGTTTCTATGATCGTTGGTTGTTCTAAACTTTTTCAATTGTCGTGGGCTGCCCTGAGACCTTCGGATGAAGGGCAGTTAACTGAGCACCATACAAAATCCACACACATACTCTCCAAGCCCACACAAGCCAATGATAACAATTTTATTATATATACCCCGCCCATCTCGCTGTGTTTCACCAGCCACTCTGGGCGGCTTACAGCATACCTAAAAACATAATTAAAACATCAAGCATTAAAAGTCTCCCGATAAAGAGCTGCCTTCAGATGTCTTCTAAAAGTTATGGAATCCTTCATCTCCTTGACATCTGAAGGGAGGACGTTTCACAGGGAGGGTGCCACTACCGAGAAGGCCCTCTGCGGACTGTCGCCCCTTGGCTGATGGGTCAGGTCAAGGGACACTTCCCTGCAGCATGCTTGACAAACCCGGTGCAAAATGGCAGTTGGGGTCCAGTGTTCTTTCTGGAAGGGAGGGAGGGAGGAAGCACCTTGTAGCTCTTCCTTTCTCTGGCCGACGGATGGATGGAGCCTGGATGATCTCTCCACCCACCTTGCGGCAATGTTCTTCCTGAGAGGCCAGGGGAGCAGAGGTTCCAAGTATCTCAAAATGCTTATTTGCAGTACCACATAGACTTATTTAGGGAAGTCATTGCCTCAGGCAGTGATGGCAGCCATTTTAAAAAATACACTAGGCCAATTCATGGAGACGAGCCCTTGCGGGGGACATGTTTAGCCATGGCTCCCCGCCCCAATGCTCCAGTGCAGTACGGCGTTTTGCTGGGCTCCTGTAGAAAGTGGAACTCGATTGTCCTTTGTCCTGGCCCAGGAAGGCTCTTCTTGTTTTTAGATGTCTTCTTGGTGGCTGGAAATTCAAAGGTGCTGTTGTACTTGTTGGAATGACTTGTGTTGAGGGTCTAGGTTCCGCTTAATGTGGATTTCTATGGCCTTTGTAACTCTTTCATGAATCCCATTTATCATAACGGGGTTTGTTCCAATGGCTTGTGCTTATAAAGCATATTTCGCATGTTTAAAAACACACCACTTGTTTAAAAAACCCAGGTGTAACGAAACTATGGAAATGCCTTTTAAGACTTAGAATCTTGAGCAGGCTGGTAATCGGACCGGAAGGTGGGTACCTAATTGTGTGCCAGTTTAATAGCTCCTTGGTGTCCGTAGTTTTGAGTTTTTACATAGAAAATGCAAGATAACCTTCCCCCCTGTTTGTTTCAGCAGAACTGAGTCAATGTAAGTCAGACAAGACAAAGAGCAGCTGGGTGAACAATGTCAATAAAGAAGTTTTCACGCCTCCAGAATTGCTGGGTGCCATAAAAGAGGCAGAGCTGGAATGGAAATCTGATGAAAGGTTAGACACTCAGAGAAACATGTTGATAACTTTGTTGTTACTGTGTTGCATAAACCAGTTGATTGGCTGAATTGATTCAGAAAACAGTCTACTGCAGCCTTTGGCATTGCAACTTAATTAACTGTGTATTTTAACTTTACCTACAACATGAGTGTAACCAAACTGCTGGAGGCAGTGGAAGGCAGGAGTGCCTGGCGTGCTCTGGTCCATGGGGTCACGAAGAGTCGGACACGACTAAACGACTAAACAACAACAACACCGTGCGTCCCAGGGAACCCAGTGGGTGATGTAAATAGTTGTTGTCATGGTATATCAGTATTGTTCACTGAATAGAATTGTGGTGTGGGGCTGTTGCCTCAATGCATCATTTGGTAAACCTACAAAGGCTCCTTTATTTTCCTCTTGTAGATATTAATTTTTTTGTGTGGCCTGTTAGATTTATTTGTTATATGTGGCATGATGGGTAATGCCTAGTCGGTTCACACACTGAACAGTTCCTCCCTCCCCTTTTTATTAGAGCAAATGTTAGCCTCCTCCACACCTTTAGACATTCTGGGTTAGAAATGAATGTGCCTTAGATGTGAACCGCAATAAATGAAAATCGCCCTTGTTTAAAGTGAGGGAAGGGCTGTCAATTTTATGAACTGTTCCTTTTCTCCAGAGTAGTATTTACCTACCTTTTTGTGGGTGGGAAGAGAGAAGTGAGAAGTCCTTTAGGTGTGTCACACAAAGCTGACAATGGAAATTCATGTTCCTGAAAGTGTTATTATTATTTTGAAGGGTGTAAGTGACCTGAGGCTCCCTTCTCTTCCAGACTTTCATAGTACATAGCAACCCAAGCTGGTCAGATGGAAGCAATTAGAGCAGTTGGTTTTTTTGGTATGATTTTCCTCCTGGTTCCAGATCTGCAACAAGGCCTGCTTCCCATCTCCTACATCTTCCTAAATGAAACTTCAAGGGCTGTCCCCTTATGCGTAGTCAAGCTTGGAGATGGCACAGGCGTGGAAGAAAGGTGTTTGGCTCCATGTGTCAACTGTGGCGGTGTTTTCCTGGGTGCAGCTGTCAAATTGTACTATACGCCACAGCAAATACCCCTTGTCAGGATAAATGTAGGAAAAGATCAGAAGTGTTTGGGTGGAGGTTAATTAAAGTAATTATAATGGATATTTGTGAAAAAGAGTTGTCTGCTCATAGACTCATAGGGTTGGAAAGGACCCCAAGATTCCAACCCCCTGCAATGGGGTAATCTCAACATGCGGTTCCCCATCCAATTTGCAACCATACCAGACCCTGCTTAGCTTTGCAAATGTGTTAGCAGTTTTAATGCTCCACCACTAGGACAGCCCAAAACAAGTGGATACAACTGGTTTCCATAAATTTGACTTCCGCACCTTTTGGATTTACTTTGCTTCCCGTTTTGTGTTGTTTCTTTTTTCATGGGTGTTCGTGCTAAGATGATTCAGAAACCACACCTGGACTGCAGGCATGTTCCCTCCTTTGCAAACACAGTCAATTCTCAAGTGGCTACTTATATCTGGTTAGGAGGGTTTGACAGCCATCATTGGCTTTAGGAACACAGGGTGGGGCGCTACCTTTCACGTAGCCATGGCCCCATCTAGCTCAGTATTATCAATGGAGTAGTGGAACAGCTCTCCAGGGTTTTAGATGGTCCCCGGGGCCTTCCGTGTATAAGGTATGTGAGCTATCACTGAGGCAAGGCCCTGTGTATTGTTCTGCAACCTTGCTCTGTTCACTGAATCATAGAATTGTAGAGTTGGAAGGGACTGCAAAAGTTGTCTATTCTTCCCTCCTACAATGCAGGAATTACAGCTAAAGAATCCCAACCCAACCATTGCTTAAAAACCTCCAAGAAAGGAGAGTCCACATGACCTTCCATTCCACTGTCAAACTGCTCTTACCATCAGAAAGTTCTTACCAATGTTTAGCCGGAATCTCCTTCCTTGCATTTGAACCAACTGGTTCGGTCCTACCCTCTGGAGCAGCAGAAAGCAAGCTTGCTCCATCTTCCATGTAACATCCCCTTCATATATCGTGTTTCTGTCTCTTTGTTTAAAGCTCTGGGTACTTGCATAGAAAATAGGGGCAGGAGGCAGTGCTTTCTGAAGACCTCTTTTGTCTTGCAAAGTTTTTGTGTGCACATGTGAATGTTCAGGATTGCGGCGTCATGTAGGCGTAACACAACCCTGCACTGCCTCAGCACAGGAACTCTGCCTTGCTCAGTAACGTGTAAAGTGAGACCTTTTAAATATAGAGCTAGTAAACTTTCATATGGATATGGTTGGAATTTTTCTGCAATTGACTCACAACCTCGCAAACACTTTTTGCAAATGACGAATCAGAGTGTCGTCACTTAAAGCCTTTCTGAATCCTCATTTATGCATGAAAGGGTGTTTTGCGACTTTGTGTGTGAGAGGGAGGAGTGTCAATTAAATAAATTGTGGGTGGGATAACTTGTGGGTTTGTGCACCCAGCTCCAAGGTCATAATGGCTGAAACTAAAATATTTTCAGATGCCTAGAGTTCCTTGCATGGGAGCCCTGATATTTAAACTAGTTTCAGTGTGTGGCATAGCAGCCTCCAAGTAATGGGCTGGTTCTTCTTTTTCTTTACAGGCCCAAAGTGTTCTATGCAGCCTCTGACACATTAGAGGCGCCTCAAGAGAAAACAAGGAAGTTAGCTGCCTCACCGTCTAAGGTGAGTTCATTGTCAGTGTCCTGGATGGAAGACAATGAGAAAATAATACGGACACCATGATCTCTGTGTTACTGCCAAAGGAATTAACTACATCAGGGGCAGGGAACCTCCCCTCACACTGCCCAGTGAGCCGCCAGGTCTTAAATTGCCAGGCCAAATTTGACAGGTGGGTGGGCTGCCCGCCTGCCAGCTGACATCACAGTGGCATCAGGTGATGAGCCTCTTTTGAAAACATGACTTCAAAGAGGCTTGCTCCAGGATTATGAAGGGGTTCTCAATGAAATCCTCCCACCCAATTTTAACAGGGGTTTCAATGCAACCCCCTTCCTGATCCTGGAGCCATGCATGATCGCGGCACTCATCAGCTGATGGGATCAGGCGGGGAGTGTACCTTGCTCCAACAAATGAGCAGTTGGGAGTTCATTTTAAGCTTCCTTTGAAACTATATTGGTATCCCCCCCCCAATAAAATTACTTTGACATGAATTGCATAGAGAGTAGTGGAGCAACCAACCTTTTGAGCTGAAATGTGGACTGCAGCTATGGTCAAACCTGAGCAACAGTCACAGGCTGGAAGTTCTGGTTTGACTGGAGATATTGGATACGTTCCCACACACTTTGGTATTTATTGAAGTGGGAGGGCCTCACTAGCATGCAAGCAATGCAGTGATCTGTAAATAGTCAAATATATCTCACTATAAGGGCCCATAGGGACGTGGGTGGTGTTGTGGTCTAAACCACTGAGCCTCTTGGGCTTGCTGATCGGAAGGTCGGCGGTTTGAATCCCTGCGACGGGGTGAGCTCCCGTTGCTTGGTCCCAGCTCCTGCCAACCTAGCAGTTCAAAAGCATATCAAAGTCCAAGTAGATAAATAGGTTCTGCTCCGGCGGGAAGGTAAACGGCGTTTCCGTGTGCTGCTCTGGTTCACCAGAAGTGGCTTTGTCATGCTGGCCACATGACCTGGAAGCTGTACGCCGGCTCCCTTGGCCAATAATGCGAGATGAGCGCGCAACCCCAGAGTCGGTCACGACTGGACCTAATGGTCAGGGGTCCCTTTACCTTTTTATAAGGGCCCATATTTGTGTGTCCAATATTTGCTGTGCTTTGTTTTTTTAGCTGCCCGTTTGCAAATTATGGATCTGGTCCCATCACTTGGTAGTGTGTGTGTGTGTGTGTTTAGGGATTCCCTCATCTTTTAAAAAGCAGCCAGCTTTTGTTGTCCTCCTTTTAGAACTCGGGTTATACTTCTGGACCCTTGGATGATAGCCATTTCCTCCCTCCTTTAAAAGAAAAAAAATAAATGGGTTTCCATGGTTGCCACTTACAGGAAAAAATGCCCCCTTCAAGCCCCATTTTTATATATGCAAGTTTAGATTTTTGTGTTGTTTTAGATTTTTCATATCCCAGGGGGTTCATGGAACTCCCAGTCACAGTAACTCAAGGTTCCTCGACATGACCATTTCCTTCTGCCACCCATTTTCTTAGCATGCTTTTAAAACCACAGGAAGAAAAAGACAGGTTGATTCTTGGCTAAATGGTAAGCAGGGAGAGAGCTAAACCACATGTCTGGTTTCGGCCAATGTGTGAAGCCAAAACTTGGATTAACTCTGCGTAGCATTAGAGTAAAAACCCCTTCTCTGGAAGCCTGCACGTTCATGTGGTCCTGGCAAGCTGTAGTTTGTCTTACTGTGACCTGCAAAACATGCTGTTATGTTTTCCATTTTCCTTCCTTCCTTCCTTCCCATGCTCTCCCCCCCCCCCCCGGTAATACTGTAGTGTTAAGCGGAACATTCTTATTTTGTTCTAGCAAAGGAAAAACCCATTTAATGAATCGACTCTACTAGAAGATAATGCAAAAAATGAGCAGCCTGAACATGGAATGGCGGTGGAGAAAGGTGAAGATTTCTAAATACATAATCTGTGTTGTTTCTACGGAGACACTGAAAACTTGACCAAGTGAGACAAAATATGTTTTGGGTGTCGTGTCAATGACTCCATGTTCCCAAGGAATTGTTAGGTTTCCCTTTTTTGCAGTATGCAGGGAAGTTTTTACGGCATGGTGCAACTCTAAAAATAATAAGCAAAAAAGTCACACAGAAACCTGCAGCATGAAGTGGAATGGTTCTCTGTCCGTAGATCAGGCCCAAGTTAAAGCTTAAACTGGTCCTGCCTTGTTACGTTGCATTTTTTTTTTACTTTAACAAGCACATTGATGCAATTCCTTCCCCAAGACACGCAATAATGCTTATACTTAGTTGCATGTCCTCCCCCCCTCCCTGTTTTGCAACTAACGTGTGTCCCTTACATGTGGTGTGTTTTACCCTTTGCTTTCTGTGCGCTTTGCATCTTGTTTTGCAGACCCGCATTCGGTAGAAAACCAGCCCAAGGTAGACGTAACAAACCACAGCAGGGTAGAGGATCCACAGCAGGCTCCTGCAGAACCGAAGGACTTGCAGAGGCAGGCAGGGAAGCCACCTGTACCCAAAGCCAGGAGAAACATCCACAAGACATCAGACGTCAGCTTGAAGAGCGAAGAGCCCTTTCCCCAGGCTCCGAAGAGGATCAAGCAGGTTAACGGCCAGGGGTCTCTGCCCAGAGGCATCCTGAAACGCAGCTCGAGCTCGAGCTCCAACGATTCCGAAGTGTTCCGCTTGAACCAAACCTTGGAGCCCTCCGGTAAAAGTGGATTGCCAGCCCCGACCGTCCTTGAACGTGTTGCGGAGAAGAGCCCCCCTCCTCCAGGTGAATCTGAAGGGTTCTCCGAAAACTCGTTGGAGAGGCTGAAGCAGGTCCGGTTCTCGTCCAGTGTCAGTAGGAAAGAGGGCCCGCAGAGCGTTGAGTTGCACGAGGGCAAGGAGTTCGGTTTGTTGGACTCCAACCACGCCAAGGCCAATGGGGATGGAGCGGGCGACCCAGGTGCGCTTCAGAGTCGGCAGACTCTCCCGTCTAAGCCTCCTCGGGCCCATTCTCCAGCCTTAAACGGTAATGCTGAGAGCCAAGGAGAGGGAACAGCTCCAGGTTCTCACGGTGCCAAAAGCTTGGGTCTGCCATCCAACACGTTGCAGCCTGAGAAACATCCTGTTGCGGGACCTACAATTCCAAGTGAATCTCCTAGCAAGACCTTCCCCGCAGTGGGGGAAGAAGAGCAAAGCCATACCACAAAGCCTCAGATCAAAACTAAGCCTCCGAGCCTTGAACAGGACACCTCGAAAAGCACAGCTGGTAAGAAATAGAGCATATCCTAGTGAGTAAATAGTTTAGTGAGATTTTCGGGGCCCCATCTAGCCCTGTCTAGCTGTCTTGCCATTTGGAGGGATCGCTAATGCTTTTACTATCTTAACCTTGATCAGTTCAAGTCCTAACCCTTTGCTTATTTTCTCGCTTCCCATCAACACATCCCGACACACTCGCTGATCCCTTTTCTTCAAGGTGCACTCCTTTGGCTGCTGTGCTGCCACTGATTTGAAATCATATCAGAATTGGGGCGTGCACGTTTTTAGGTCTTGACAGGGTCAAAGCTTGCATTTTGTGTAATTGGTAAGTAACTCTTATTTAAGGAGGAGGCTGAGGTCTCCTCTAGCGGTTTTTGTTGTTTAGAAAGTACAGCCAGAGCCTGCACTACAGTCCCCTCCCTCCACTTCCTGGTTAAGAACACAAGAGAACTGCTGGATCAGGCCAAAGGCCTTTCCAGTTCAGCCTTTCCCAGTGACCAGTGAGATCCCTGCGGAAAACCCTCAAGCAGAACATGAATAGAATCATAGAATTGTAGAATTGGAAGGGACCCTGAGCGTCATTGAGTCCAACCCCCTGCAATACAGGAATCTCGACTAAAGAGAGGGAGCTTTCCCTTGCTTGCATAGTTTCCAGTTGAGGCACCTTATTCTCAATAATTACTAGTTCACATTTTTTTAAAAGCATATTACCATCATTGCTAACGTTTTAAAGAAATCGATTGCTTTTTGGGGGGGAAAGCTTGTATTTTCAGCTGGAACTGCAACCTTGAATTGATTAACCGATTGACTGAAAATCTTTTCAATCAGACAATAGAATCCTTTTTTTAACAAATGCCTTTTTAATTGTAAATACATCACATGCCAGGCAAGACCTTAGAAGAGGCATTTTATCCCCACTCTCATCCAGAATAAAATGCTTTTGTGAAACTAGCTGCTTTGTTGCAAATGCACCATCTTCTGCTTAGTCGTATGCTGATTTTATGCAGATCTGGCCCATTCGTTACAATCAATTTGATTGACTGAGGCTTCTTTAATTAGGCAGTTTTGCAACAACAACAACAACAAAAATTGGTTGTCTCTTGCAGACCAGCAGCTGCCTAAAACAGAAGACCCTCAGGTGCCAAAAATTGGCTCTGCAGACCTTGAACAAGGTAAGCAAGCTCTGGTTGAGGCCCCGAGTGCTAAAACTGTTTCAAAATCTGACAAATACACTGCTGAGATCTTGAAGGCAGCCGATGAGTCCATAACTAAAGTGCTCGACTGGTTTAAAAGAAGTTCCAGTGATGAAGAAAAAGAGACTCTTCCGCAAATCTCTCAAGACGTGGGACTTGCAGAGGAAATGGATATACCCAAGGCAAGAGAATCTGCTGCTAGAACAAAATATAAAGGCTGCAGTTCAGATATGTTAAATCTGCATTCTTCTGTATGTGAAAGAGAAGAGCCGACAAGCAAGGACTATCGATTCCATGAAATGGTAAACGTTCTGAGTGGGTCGCCATTTACAAAGGATGGAAGTCCAGGCAGCCTGTTACTGGAAGATCAAAGCAAAACAGGGGAGGTTGCTTCTTCTAGCTCCCAAGGGCAGGGCATTCATTTAAATGAGAGAACATGTTTTCAGACCTTTGGCCATCCTGCAAATGAGAGAGTTGAAAGGGCTGTGGAAGGCAAGGTTGAAACGGAGGACAAAAGTGCATTGTGCAAAGAACCGACGATGTTGGAAGATACAAAGGGAAAGCTGGGTTTGAAAAGTGTTGGTTCTTCCTTTGGAAAAGTAACAGAAAGGGGAGATGTTGCGCCTAATGGGGAGGGAGGTGTTAAAGCTTTTTCGGAAGGAGCAAACTCTGAGCAACGATCTGGAGAGCTGTTTAATGAACCCAAAGGAAAAGAATCTGGGCATCTAGATGAGAAAGCCATGCAGCACCCCAGTAGAGGGAATCTCCTTACCTCACCTCAAGGTGAATCCAAAGAATCATCTCTGATCGAGGTTCCAAGAAAAGTCAAGAATATCAGGGCTTTCTGGGAAAGAGAGGCGATGAACCCAAAGCTTGCAAATAAGGAAGCCCTATTAAGTGAAAGCACTCCTGGGAGTAACCGGATACCAGTCTGTAAAGAGGAATGCAGCAGAATAAAACCAGTGGGTGGATCCTCAGGATACGTTACTGGGGAATCTGATAACGAACAAGGCAAGTATAATTTAGTAACCTTCAGAAAAGTTGAAATTGGTGTGGATGACTCGGGGCCTGGTGATAATGGCATTAAGTTACCTTCAGGAGAAGTTCAACCAAATGTAATGGATAAATCCAAAGGGAGCCGTACTGTTGATGGATCTGGCAAAATACCCCTAAGTGACCAGAGGAATAATGCATTTACAGAGTTGCTGGATGCAAATAATTCGCGCCCAAGACCCAACATGGTTCTCTCTAAAGAGGATGGAGGTTTACAAGCGGGCGGTTTGGAAACAGAGAGAGCTTCATCTGTTCTGCAGCAGAAGCCACACTTTAAGATTCACGCTTTAAAGGACAAAGCAGATGAAGAGTCAAAGGCTCAGATGCTCAACCCTTCGCAGTTCAAAAGCCTGAAAAACTTTTGGGATTTAGGGTCTAAGCCACAGAGCGGGGTGGATGAAACCAAGGCAAAGGTGACTCTCCCAAGGGGCAGGCAAAGCAGTACAGGAAGGTATCTGAAAGAGTTGGAAGAAGTCAGGGAAGGAACTAGCCAGGCTGTGTTGGAAGGTGAACAGCAAAAACCGATCCTCCAAGGATTTGATGTGAAGGAACAAAATGTATTGGAAGCAAACCGTGTTGTCCCGAAACAAGCAGGATGGACAGCTCTCTCCCCATCAGTGAATGCTGTGCCATTAGGAAATGTAGAATTTGCCCCTGCAGAGGGAAAGACTGCGCGTCCGGTGGAAGAGTATATAGAAAAAATAAATGCTCCACCCAAAGTGGAGCACAGTCTGTTTAACAGTGGCCTGCAGAAACTGTTGAAAGAAGCATGCCAGGAGTCCTTGCTGGCTCATCCTCTGGATGACAAGAAAGGAGTTCCACGGGTGGAGTTAGCAACAGAGGTGCAAGCATCTTACAGTGACCAGAATCAACAGCAGGGGGCTGTTTTTGCAGCTGCAGATGGGAAAGTCTCTGAGGTTGCAGAGACTGTAAGCAGAACTTTGGTTCCCCCAAAAGCTGACACCACTGCTTTTGTCACTAACTTAGAGAGGCTGCTTAAGGACACCTCAGATGAGAGCTCCTCACCCAGTCGTCATATAGTGGTGGATGTTTCTGAACAAGCACATTCGCCATTGGAAAAGAGGCGGTTTTTTAATAAGGTGATGGAACGCAGCCATGACGCAGATGCAAAAAATAGCAGAGTGGAGTCCTGGGAAACAGATGGAACAATACAAAAAAATGTCCCACCCAAGAATAGACCTGTTGCATTTAAAAAGCACTTGGGGGATTCATCTGGATTAACAGAAAATTCAGATTTGGCATCCGGGAAATCTCCCAACAGGGAAGAAGGCCAAAGGGATCTAAATGCTACTTCTCAGGAAGAGTTCTTCCAGATTCCTTCGCCAAAACTGATACGGCCTGACGCTCGTCTCACAAGTCAGAACAGAGCAAACTCTCCCACGAATGAGGTTTTTGAGACAGTGGCAGAAGCTAATGCTCCATCAAAGAGGCAAGGCAACAATTTGAATGCCAAACTAGCCTTTCTTTTGAAGGAATTGCCAAAAACACCCACAAATGAGAGAATTTTGAAAGCACAAATTGACAGTGTCCCTGGGGAGTTGCAGCAGAGGTCTTCTGAGCAGGCGACCAGAAAAATCATTCCTGTTTCACCCCAAATGGCCAGTCCTCTAAAAGAGACTGTCGGTGGGACACTTGACCGAAGTTTAGATACAAATGAATACAGTGGCAAGTTATTGACTACTATGCAGAGTGGGCCAGCAGGAGAGGCAGCTGTGCTTTTGTCATTTTCAAACCAGGAAAATGTAAGTGCTCAAGGGAATGTCTGTGAGCAACCTACAGAAGTGGCAGAGATGGTTGTGAGAACTGTTAAACCAAATTCGGCTGAGCGTGTGGCACTTAGAGGCAGTTTAAGCAAACTACTTAAGGAGAACTCCGAAATTTTGCTCAAAGACGTTGCAGTTCCTAAGCCAGCCCATGGTTCATTACAGCCCCATCAGAACACAAGTTCAATTTATGATAAAGAGGTAATTGAGATGATAGAAAAAGCTACTGCTCCCTCCAATTTCAGGCAAGCTGAACTCAGAGCCAGCTTCCGAAACCTACTTAAGGAAGATGCTGAAGTTCTTCCAAAAAGCCAGAAAGACTCAAGCAATGGTCATGGGGCACAAACAGAGAGGGAGTCTAATCGGACTGTAGATTTAGTTTGCCCACAGGGAATTGGCTGTGGTCAAGAGATTAATGAAACAGTAAACAAGGCAATTGCCCCATCCAAGTTGAAGCAAAGAGAATTTAATTCAGGCTTCCGGAAGCTCCTTGAAGAAACTCCCCAGATGCAACCTTCTGAAATGGGATGGTTGGATATCAGAATGAAGGAGAACCTCCATGGTGTCCATGGCTCAGATAGCACGACGGGCCTTCTTCCCCAAGAAGCAAATGAAACTGTAACAAAATCTGTTGCCCTAGAAAAAGACGATTCTGTATTCAAATCCAGCTTAGAAAAGCTTTTTGGAGAAATCTCTGGTGCTCCTTTGCATCTGTCCAATGAAGACAGGAAGAACATGACTGATGAGTCAGGATTTCAGGTAGCAAAGGGAGGTCTAGCTGTAAAAACACAAAGGTCTGTTGAGAGCGTGCCAAGCGACTTTCGAACCGAGGTTAAAATACCGCTCAAGGGCAAGGCTTTCAAGCAAGATAACCAAACCGTAGACCAAGAAAAGTTTTCTCGCACCCCTGAAAGGAATGCGGTTTTCCAAAAAACTATTCAGCTTAACTTAGCATCACCTGAAGCCCCGCTTCTAAGAAGAAAGGAAGATTCTTTCACTCTTGCCACGGCAGGTAAGAGGGAGGATGAATATGAAAAAGGGAAAGAAACGGAAGATTCTCCCTATCTCGATGGTGGAAGTGAAAAAGAAGGCACAGAAGAGGGGGACCCCCCTAAAACAAGACAGGTTGAGCTGCTGCTTGCCACCCGTCACGCTGATGGCAATGAAGAGGATGAAGATGCCAGGAGTGTTGAATCCAACCTTTCAGACGAAAGCCGCAATTCTTTTGTGGGTTTCCAAAGAAGTTCAACTCGTGAGCAGTTTTTGAATTACTTGATTTTATCTCTGGGTGGTGTGTATGCTTTATGAAGATTAACCTAAGGGGAAAAATATTTTTTAGTACATTAATAGATCAATAGTAGACAATCAGAATGGTAAAAATTAGTCCCCCCCCCCAATGTCAAATATTGGACAACTTGTTCAATCGGGGGTATTGCTAGGTACCTAGAAGATGCAGAGACACATGGCACAAACATACCTCTGGGCAAATTGAGGTGGCAGGTGCCTAGTATCCTGGTGGCACAGTGCTCTTCTGTGCACCCAGCCCCCCCGTGTAAACAGAGTCCTATGGTTTAAAAAGTGTGTTTTGGGCACCGGATCCCTTTGCAGGTCTGGAAAACCTTTGACCTTCCAGATGTTGCTGAGCTACAACTCTCATCAGCTCCATCTCCAGAAATCGTGACCAATGGCCAGGGATGATGAGAGCTGCGGTTAAGTCACACCTGGAGAGCCAAAGGTTCCTCCACACCTGGTCTAGTGCAATAAACCCAAGGGCACATTGTAACAATTTGCCTTTGCATTGTTTCTCTAAGGTAGTTATTCCCACCTCCTTGGGACTCGAGAGTCTTTTCCAACCCTTCACCTTGGATTAAAAGCAGGACATACATACTGCTTTGCACATATGTGTATTTTCCCATAATCTCCCAGAACAATGGATAGACACCCTCTTTGCAGCTGCACAAAAGGCTTGCTAACATTTGCATCTTAGAATTCTGCCTTCCCCTTTGCCAGTCAATTGGGGCTCAGGAAGGAGGCTGTGCTCTCTAGGCAATGGAAACATGGTACCCGCTAGATCAGCATTTCCCAAACTTGAGTCTCCAGCTGTTTTTGGACTACAACCCCCATCATCTCTAGCTTGCAAGACCAGTGGTTGGGGATGATGGGAACTGTAGTCGAAAAACAGCTGGGGACCCAAGTTTGGGAAACACTGCTGTAGATGTTGGACTCCAGCTTCCATCAGCCCCAGACAGCATGGCCCAGGGGCCAGGGTTCATGGGAGTTGTAGTCCAGCAACATCTGTTGGGCAGCATGATGGCTGCTTTTATTTATGTGTGCTACATAACAGCTTAATCTTTCCAGTTCACACTTTAGCTCAGCCTTCCTGGTTCTTGGTTCCCTGGATGTTGTTGGACTATAACCCCCATCATTGCCTTCCATCATGGCCATTTATCAGGAATTATAGGTGTTGTAGTCCACCTGTATCTGACGACCCAAGGTTGCCTTAGCATCTTAGCTGAAACACCTGTGGGTCCCGTCCCCCCTACCAAAGCTTTTTAAAAAAGGGGGGGGTATGCTTGTTTAAGGTACATGTCTGTGCGTTGTGCAGTGTTCATGTGTTTTTGTCTTGAAACAGGTTCGGAAGAAGAACTAAACCCTGTAATGGAGGCTTTGAAAAGGAGTTCAAATAGGCAGATCCCTTCCAAAAGTCTAGAGGACATACCATCAGCCACATCAAGTGAGCAAAAGAACACTTGTCTGACATCTTCCATACTCCCTGAAGGTTTCCCATGAATTCTTTTTCTCACCTGCCTTGTCATTGTTAAGAATTCCCTTTGGAAGGTCTATGTATCCCAAGCTACATTTTTTTAAAGGGTTGTATCCAATGTAGCACCAAGTTAAAGTCACTTAGTGGTATTCCTCTGGGGAAATGTGCTGCACCAGCATAACATAGATTGTGCAAGCACTGGCACCAACTATAGGCGGCCCTGGGCTCCAAGGCTGGGTGCTTGGCAGCCTCTGACATGGCTTCTGGTGCTTTGCAAGGCCCCGGAAGTCATGTTGAAGGCCTTGCGGGGCCTTGGAAGTGGCATCCGAAGCCTTGTGAGGCCTCCGACACAACTTCCGGGAGAAACCCTGCGAGGCCTCGGACGCAACTTCTGGGGCTCCTGGGTGTCCGCAACGTAACTGCCATGTAGTCTGTGCTAGAAAGAATGGCATGGCTGCCTCATTTTTTAAGGTGCATTTCTTTACCCCTATAATATTTTGAAAAAAAGAGGCTTCTTCAGTGTTTGCCTGTGGCTTTAAGCTCCCATATTAGCATCTTTCCTTTCCACCTCTAGAGGCCTATGTTGAGAGCCCACAGCGACCTCCCTAAACAGCAGGAATGTCTAACTATGTCGACGTTTCCCCCCCCTCTTGTACAGATAAAGGAAAAGTAAACCTCCCAAAGGAAGATTTAATGCTTAGTGCGGAAGATGGTAACTATTTTATTTGTGCCTGCATGAATGTAACCTGCTTCAGTAGTGTTTCTTCGTTCTTAGCAGCAAAAGACTTTTCTGCCTGCCAGGTTTTTAGATAAGAGTATTGCATGATTTAAACTCCTGGGTAATGTTCATCTGTGTGTCTATAGTGCTGTTTGGGTGTATGGGTGGGGTTGTGCCTCTGTTGGGGGATATGCTGTTCTCCTTCTGGGATAGTTTGTCCACCTTGGGTCCCCACCCTGCACTCAGCTCTCACCATAGCTGCCAAGTTCCGGCGTGAGCAATAAGGGACTGGACCGGAAGTAGCAGACTGGAAGTAGCGCTGTCGCCATTTTGGAACTGGGCGGAGCATGCTTAGAAGCTACTTTTGATGCTGCTCTGCCCTGTTCCAAAATGGCTGCTGCACCAGAAGTCGCGCTGCCGCCATTTTGGAACTGGGCGGAGCATGCTCAGAAGCGACTTTTGATGCTGCTCTGCCCTGTTCCAAAATGGCCACCGCACCAGAAGTCGCGCTGCAGCCATTTTGGAACTGGGCAAAGCAGCATCAAAAGTCGCTTCTGAGCATGCTCCGCCCAGTTCCAAAATGGCTGCCGCACCAGTATAAACTGGGAAAAACAAAAAAATCCGTTTTTTGGGCTGGGAACAGCTGGAAAAGCGGGGGTTTCCCGGGGAATACAGGAGACTTGGCAGCTATGGCTCTCACCTGTGGCTCCTAGAAGCTGTCAGCATGCGACAGCAGCCACTCCCCAGGAAATGACTTTGATTGGCCAGCTGAAACAGGTGAGGGCAGCCAATGGGTCTCAATCCCATGGTGAGTAAGGAACCTCCCCTGCATGTGAAGACAGGCTCTGGCGGATTGAGTGGACAAGACCAATCGTGGGTCCAACAGTCAAGAAGGCAGTCTCTGCATTCTGCAATGCAGTAGGCAAAGAATTTTGAAGTGAAGATCGGGGGGGGGGAATAGCTGAGGCGCCACATGCAAAGTGTCCGGATCACCTGCGATTATAGCACAGCCAATAGTTGCATTGGAGTGTGACAATATTTAATGTTGCCATTTTGACCAGATCAAAAAGCAGATCAGCCTGATGAGAACACTCTAGGAAGTGAGTAATAATGTCCCTTCCTGCACACAGTGGCTAAAACCTTTTGTGGCTTCACACTCTTTTGTTGCTGCTAATATTGGCTGACTAATAATATATTGGAGTTTGTTCTTGTTCTTGTTGTTTTACTAATGGCTTGTATCTTGGTAAAGCTACTTCTGCAGCAGGTCATGCATATTTAGCGTAGGGGTGGGGGTGTTCCATTTGCCTGTTTGTAACCAAGTTGTAATTCACGGACTTGCTGTGGAATGGGAAGATCCCTCAACATTGAGCCTTTTAGAACCGCCTCCTGGGATTCTTCCAGCATCAAACCTTGATAGTGATATTGGATGGGAAATGGAAGGCCCAGTTAATAAGAACTGGCAGCATCATGAAAAAGGCTCTCTATATACCTGAATAGCACAATGCTCCATTATAGCTATAGGACCGGGGGGCAGAAGGACAGTCCCACACATCTTGCCAGGTGCAGGTAAAATTTGTGCATTTAATTCAGCCTTCTATCAAGAATGGTTGGGTGGTGCATTGTATGCCTCCTTCTGGCAACTCTGCAGCCAAGCTGGTGCCAAACATCTTGCTTTCCTTTCCTTTGAACCACATCAGTGAGGGTCTTGTCATACTCATACTGATACTGATACAGGATACTGACAAGCTGGAACGTGTCCAGAGGGCAACCAAAATGGTCAAAGGCCTGGAAATGATGCCTTATGAGGAAGGGCTTAGGGTATGTTTAGCCTGGAGAAGAGAAGGTTAAGGGGTGATATGATAGCCATGTTCAAATATATAAAAGGATGTCATATAGAGGAGGGTGAAAGGTTGTTTTCTGCTGCTCCAGAGAAGCGGACACGGAGCAATGGATTCAAACTACAAGAAAGAAGATTCCACCTAAACATTAGGAAGAACTTCCTGACAGTAAGAGCTGTTCGGCAGTGGAATTTGCTGCCAAGGAGTGTGGTGGAGTCTCCTTCTTTGGAGGTCTTTAAGCAGAGGCTTGACAGCCATATGTCAAGAATGCTTTGGTGGTTTCCTGCTTGGCAGGGGGTTGGGCTGGATGGCCCTTGTGGTCTCTTCCAACTCGATGATTCTATGATTCTATGATTCTATTCTATGATTCTATCTGGGCAGTACAGGACCTCCATACACACTGCCCAGGATTGCGCCCAAGGGAGGTCACTTCGGTGCTGCTAACACAGCAGTTTAACTTCACCCCCGGAGGCACATTCCATTTCCTCTTGAGACAGACAGATGCCAACAACGATACTGAGAACCCACGACTGTAGATTTCCATGTACTGACATTTGAAATACTACCTGAAGTCAAATATCTGGGGAGCCAGTGCCACGTAATGGACGATGTGCTGAAGCTGGGCAAGAGGAATCTTGGGTTCAAATCAATAGTTAGGTGGTGGTGGTGGTGGTGGGGAGTTAATATGTTAAGCAGGAAAACCCTGCTCTGCCATAGAGTCATATCAGTTCCTGGCTAGAGAAAGAGTCACTGCAGGCAACATGAAATACCGGGAGATACTTGCACTTTCTTTTAGTGTCTTGGGGTATCATGTGTGGGAGGCTTTTTAAAATTTACTCATATCAGGAAAAACAATGTGCAAAAGCCAACATGGCACCCTGCAGATGTTGCAGGCTACATACACCATTCAATCCCAGCCAGCATGGCCAATGGGAGTTGTAGTCAATCAACATCTGGAGGCCATTGTGCCCTGTATAGGATGGCTGGAAATGTTGGAAGGGCGTGCACAGCTTGCGTCCATGTCCTTCGTTACAGCTTCCTTGTGATATGTGTTGCAGCTCCTCGTAAGTGCACCCTGCATGTTGAAGTTTCTCATGCATGTAAATGTATTCTTCATCCCCCCCCCTCTAAAAGCAGTCTATGACTCGTGTCCATCCCCCCCCCCGTACTAGAATCTAATTAGCTCTCTAAACAAGAACTGCTGCTTTTTTTCCTCCAGTTTCCACAGCCCCTTCTTTCCCTGATAGCCAGTTCTCACATTCGGAAAAGATCAAAAGGATGAGCAAATCAGCCCCAACATTTACGCAGGAGGAGGTAAGGGTTTTTGTTCGCTTGCTTGTCTTTTGCTCGTTTGAGAAATGCAGAATCTTGGCTGCCTACTTCCAGGGAGTGCTGACTGGCTCAGGAGAAATACTGCAGAGACTTGAGTCTTCTGACACTGTTAACTTAACTTGTTCCTGAGAGGTCAAGGTGGAGGAGTGAGTCTTGGGGATTTCTGGCAGTGTATCAAGCAGTGTCCTGAATCATACAATGCAGCACCCCTCCAGATGTTGTCAGCTGGAACTCCCATTATGCCCGACAAATGGTCGCAATGGCTGGGAAACTAGGAAAGTGTCTTATACTGAATCAGTCTGTTGATCCATCTAGCTCAGGAATAGCCAATGCGTCACCTTCCAGATCTTCTTGGACTACAGTTCCCATCAGCCCCAGCCAACATGACCAATGGCCAGGGATGATGGGAGTTGTAGTCCAGCAAATATCTGGAGGGCACCATATTGGCTACCCCTGGCCTACACTGGCTGGCAGTGGCTCTCCAGGGTTTCAGGTGAGCCTTTTCCAGCCTCACCTGGATTGAACCCAGGGACCTCCGGCAATGAAAGCAGATGCTGTGGCTCTTTCTGCTGATGGGGAAATGGAGTCCAAGAATGGCACTTCTGCTTGCCCTGGTCTGAATCATAAAGGCTAAATTGTAAAGCTAAGCAGGGCATCCACACTGAATAGTGTATTGTCTTTGAAATAGGAGTTTGGACTTTGTGTCTAATTGGCCCAGGGACAGTGATGGCAGCCTATATACTGAACACACATTTGTCTCTTTCTTAATATATCCGTGATTTATATATTTAGGATGGCAAAGTTCTTGCATGCCTATTCATTAATGGTCGTCCCCTACAGTTTTGCATCACAGAATGGCAAGCCTACTTTGGCAGAACTACTTTGTTAAAATTGTGTGCCGCATGGCAATATATTTCACCACTTTTTGAACGCCTGCACAGACTTCTTCTTCTTTTTCTCTTTGTGTAATATATTGTAGAGCGATGACAGAGAAACAGATACAGCTTCAGACAGCAGTTACCCACATGGCAGAATCAAGAAGAGCCCCAGTTCGCTAACCAATCTTAGTGGCTCTTCTGGCTTGGCGTCCTTGTCTTCTGTATGTAGACGAAAGCTTTAGTTAACAACACTGCTTTTGCTAATAATTCGTTTTCTTTAACTCTGCAGTAGCAGCAGAGCCTCTGTTTAATATTGTGATGTGTTGTGCTTGATGCTATTGCAGTTGACTGTTAACTAGTTGTAACATCCAGATTCTTTTTGCTATCTGAATTAACTTCTCATTTCCCATTTTCTGTTCAGCCTAACCTTTTGGGGTCCTTCAGAGCATTTGTAATTACTGCTCCTAAGCATTTATTTCAGTGAAATGATAAGCCTGGGTTTGCCATTGAAGATATTCTTGGCAGGGAGCTGTAGCCAACCCTGGTCACTTAATAATTTATGCAGCCAAACCATGGCTAAGGAATCCATGGTTTGGTGTTTGGTTGGAACTGGGAGATCATGGTTTGTGATAACCAGAATTGGAAACGATGGTTTTTAACTGGCAGGATGTCTGAATAGACAAACTATAGGTAGGCACATTCCTATTGATCCTAGAGAAAACAGGAGTCATTATATGAACCTTGTGAAATTCTATATGCTGATACAGAATTCTGATCCTGTTCTGGCTTCCTATAGTAGTCCATGAGAGTTCAAAGTAGACCCAAATCCTATCTCAGCCCTGAATTTGCTGGGCAGACTCAAGTGAGCTCCTCTTGCGATTCTTAGTTTTTAAATAAATAAATCTGTAAAATGGGAATGATAGTGACCTCTAGCATAACATCATTTGAGAATAAGCAAGATGAGGGTTGTAAAGCAGTTGTTATGCTGAAAGTGCTATGACATAATGGTGGATAACCGAGCTGCCAATCACTTTATAATTTATCAGGTCTGAGCACAAATTTATAAGTGGCACAAATTGATAAGGAGGGGCGGCAGATGGAGGAAACCTGCTAGCATATCTGAGAACAGAGGGCAAAATATATATTTTTTTCTGGGTTCCATCTAACAAAACCACTCTTTGCATGTGTAGTGTTTGATGATTTCCCATCTGGTTTGAAAATGAGCATCCATTATTTGAATATAAACTGTTCTCTCTCCCTGGGATGACATCTGCAGAGGGACTCTGAATTCTTCTTTGCTGCCTTCAGCTATGCGTAGATGAAGTTCGGCCATGAACTTAGATTTATTTCCCACCTTAAAAGAGTCTGCAGGAAGCGATAAGGATTTTTTTAAAGGGCTTGTTCTCTGCTCGGTGACTTCTGCAGGTCAGCACCAGTGTGATGAGCATCTACAGCGGAGACTTTGGGAATGTGGATGTGAAAGGAAACCTCCAGTTTGCCATTGATTACGTGGAGCAGCTGAAGGAACTTCATATTTTCGTCGCCCAGGGCAAGGACTTGGCAATTGCAGATGTTAAGAGGCAGCGTTCAGATCCGTAAGTGTAGGTGGAGGATGCCCCCCCCTCTCTCTCTCTCTGTGTGTGTATTCAATTACATATCTATATCAAAGCACAATTATGCAAAACTAATGTATATAATACAAAATTGCCAAGATGCATCTTTGAAACAGATTACTTCAAACTAGCAAACATTACAAATGCGGTCTAAACAAAATAAAAAAATTCCTTCCAGTAGCACCTTAGAAACCAACTAAGTTTGCTATTGGTATGAGCTTTTGTGTGCATGCACACTTCTTCAGATATCTCCGCCAAATTATTCATTCCAAGGGGCAGTAGAGTTAGCCCATTTTGCAAGTACAGTAAAGCTATTTTCAGATCTTTTGTTTCCTTGATTGTAGTAGTCACTAGTGTATTTACAGGGTATTGTACTCTATAAAACCAATCAGACAGGGGTGGGGGAGAGCCCCCTTCTCCAGCATTTGAAAACTGACAAATTTAGTGGAAGCCAGCAGTGTTGAAATCATTTGACCATCTTCCTGAGGAGAAGTGTGTTGGCCACCTTGAGCTACTTGAAGGTAGGGCATGATATAAATAAAAAGGTGAAGCCAAGCAAGACTGGAATGATCTTGCACAGAACAGTTTTTAATAATAATTTAAAAATTCTCCCCTGCACAAGCGGGTATCCCGTTTCTGACGTTTCAGGCCTGGGAACAAACTTGAGTGCTTCGTGATTATAGATTCCCTTTTGAAATTCCCAGCGTAAGATTGGCCTGTTCAGACAAAATATGCCTGTTTTGCACTTGGGTTTCCCTGAAAGCCTTCTTCCAGATTCAAATGTTATGTTAACCAGACTGGTGGTTAAATTTCCTTAGGTATGTGAAGAGCTACTTGCTACCAGAGAAGTACAAACTGGGCAAAAGAAAAACATCGGTGAAGAAGAAGACGTTGAACCCCGTCTTCAATGAGATATTGAGGGTAACTTGTATAATTTATAATACCAGAATGAATGCAGCACATAGTCATGGTTCGTTTAGCCTAAGCATGGTTTGTTTGAATGTGAGAGCCCAGCTCAGTAAACTAATTCATTTTCTGAATGATAGCTTGGTTTAACCAGTAGAGGACAGCACAGCGGGGCAGCAGTGCTTATCTGACCTCCTTACAGCTGAGTCACTGAGGATAATGGGGAGGTGGGCTTGGTGCAAACACATTGGCAGGAGGGAGTGCCAGGTTGGCTCTGCTAGTGCACCATTGTTCAAGCAAGGTAGATGCTGGCAAAGTAAACCCAATCTACCCCCACCTCTCCGTTGGAATAGCATGCTTCATCTGCAGCTCACGATTCTAACGCAGGTTTTATGTTTGTTCTGTAGATAAAAGCATTCTTACAGCGTCTGTTTTGTCTTTTTGTCTCCTTTGCAGTATAAAGTTGACAGGGCCCTCTTGGCGTCCCAGAGGTTGAATGTCTCCGTGTGGCACAATGACACGTTTGGGCGTAACAGTTTCCTGGGCGAAGTGGAGCTGGACTTGGGAGAATGGGACTGGGGTGACAGGCAGAACAAGCAGATGATTTGGTACCCGCTTAAGCCAAGAGTGAGTTAATGGTTTTTGGTCCATAATGAGCGTCGTTGGGTCAAACTCTTCTCCCCCTCAATGATTTAATAAGTAAATAACAACAGCCAAAATTCTGAATCATATGGCTACCAGTTTATAATTCCTGTGCTAACATTTACATTCACAGGATACGAACAATTGTAATTGTTTCATACAAACAATTATCACTGTAATTGATAACCTTGCCCAGTGTGATGAATTTCTACTTTGGCTTCTGTATAATCTGCACCCGTGCTGCAACATGTAGTTCACAGGTAGGCAACGTGGTGCCCTTCAGATGCAGTTGGACTCTGGCTCCCACCAGCGCCAACCAAACCAACATGGCCAGCAATAAGGGATGATGGGGTTTGTAGTCCAACAACATCTGCAGGGCACCACGTTGGCTACCCCCGGTGTAGCATATTTTGATTAAAAAGGTGTCTGAGATTTAACCTGGAAGCAGATGTAAATCTCTCCCAACACATATTTTCCTAAGGCTGTTGTGATGCTGCAGTTTGCATGCCCCCCCCCCAGTAGGTGGCTAATTACCGGTAAATGTTTCTTTTATCAGCTGATAAGCTCAGTTTGCACTCATTTCCCACACAGTATTTGTGAAAACACACAAATAAGAGATGCTACAATAGTAAGTTTTATAGACAGTGGGTTGGTTTTTTTTAAAAAAGATAGTTTATTAGGAAATTTATGTCAATACAGAGGGAGTGGGTGTCGCTGTGGTGTAAACCACTGAGCCTCTTGGACTTACAGATCGAAAGGTTGGTGGTTCGAATCCCCACAACAGGGTGAGCACCTGTTGTTCTGTCCCAGCTTCTGCCAATCTAGCAGTTCAAAAGCAAATAGATAAATAGGTAGATAAGTAGTGCAAGTTGATAAATAGGTACTGCTGCTGCGAGAAAATAAACAGCATTTCTGTGCGCTCTGGCATTCGTCACAGTGTCTCGTTGTGCCTGAAGCGGTTTAGTCCTGCTGGCCACATGACCCGGGAAGGTTTCTGTGGACAAATGCCGGCTCCCTTGGCCTGAAAGCGAGATGAGCGCCACACCCCATAGTCGCCTTTGACTGGACTTAACTATCCAGGGGTCCTTTACCTTTTTCCTTTATATATCAATACAGTATTCAAAATGAGTACAGTGGTGCCTCGCTAGACGAAATTAATTCGTTCCACGGGTCTTTTCTTATAGCGAAAAATTCGTCTAGTGAATCCCATAGGAATGCACTGAAATTTTTTTGACTTTTTTTGCCCATAGGAACGCATTAATTGAATTTCAATGCATTCCTATGGGAAACCGCGATTTGCTAGATGAATTTTTCATAAAACGCATTCGTCTAGCGAGGCAACCTCCGCTCGAAAAATCCTTTCGTTAAGCGGAAATTTCGTTAAGCAGGGCATTTGTTAAGCGAGGCACCACTGTAATAGCAATGTGGAAAGCAACTGAGTATCAATAATGGCAATTACAAAAAACAAAAACTGGGCAATTAACATTAGCACTATCATATTCTTAGAACAAGTTAGAAATTGTTGTTGTTTAGTCGTTTCCGACTCTTCGTGACCCCATGGACCAGAGCCTGCCAGGCACTCCTGTCTTGCACTGCAAGTTAGAAATTAGATAGCAGTAATTAATAATTTAACCAAAAGAAATGAACTGACATAATCTAAGGGTTTTATTCAATGTTAGTCATACTGAAAAATATATCCACTGAAGTTAATGGATCTAAGTTAGTCACGTTCAGTAATTTCAGTGTGTCTACTCTCGGTAAAACTTACTTGAATGCCACCCATTGAAATTAATGAGTTATTCATTAGCTTCAGTGGGGCTACTCTCGAGTATGACTAGCATTGAATACCACCCATAGTTAATAGGAGCAATGTATTTAATGACCCATTTATTTATTCAGTTTGAGAAGACTCATGTTCATATCTTCTCATAAAATTAACAAAGACGAATCCAACTCTGTCTTACTATTCCAGAGTTCCTTAAACATTGCCCTTTCTTGTGTAAATCTATTTTCTTTTTCCCTTTGAAGAACCCAAAGCATCTTGAGTAGGAGATTGCCTGTTCCCATAATTAAATAAGCCATTCCCTTAAAAAGGGGCATTCCCTACCCCACTCCCACCCCAGTATTTTTCATATAAAATCATTGCATCTAAATCATGACATAATAATTTATTTCTGTCTTCTGAAACTGTGTCTTTAAGATACGTTAGTACAGTACATCTATTTTGGCGTCTAATTGTACCACATATTTCAAGATGTTGCTTGTATTACATAGTCATTTTTTTGTTTGTTTGGTCAGACTCCACTAGCTGGTCTTGATCTGGAGAACAGAGGGGACATGAAAATAGCTCTCCAATATGTTCCACAGCCTGTTGGGGGTAAGTATCTTTCTGTTACTCGCTTTCCAAGTTTGCTTCATGGGGTGTTTTGCCTCCCTAATCCAATGGCATGTCATTCAAACCTGGCAAACTATGGTTCGCTCAAAACTATGCCTTGGTTGCAAAGCAAGCAGGATGAAACCACGGCTCCTGGTTGTGTTTTGCACGCAAATGGTTGTTTGGGCAAACCACTGCTTTCCATATTCAAATGAAATCGCATAAACCACAGCTTGTTGCAAACCAGGGATGGAGGCCTCACAGAGAATAATCATCGTTTGCCTGTGATTAGTGGAGCACTCACATGCATGAAGATGTGCCATGTTCCAATCAGTCAGATTGTACATAGTCATTGGCCGTTGCAAAATGAATCACAGAGATGGTTGGGGTGAAGGTGACCTTGGGTAGAGGTTTGGTCTAGAGCGGGGCAGGGGGAGGGTTGTCTTGTAGGCCAGACAGAGAAGCCTGAGATGTCTGACCCCTGCTGCATTCAGTGTCTTCCTTTCGCTGTGTATCTTATTTGTTGTTAACATGAGGAAACACAATAGAAAAAATCCTTCCACTAGCACCTTAGAGACCAACTAAGTTTGTCATTGGTATGAGCTTTCGTGTGCATGCACACTTCTTCAGATACCACAGGAAACACAGAGAGGGATGCTTTGAACAGGTCAACCAACCATGTTGTGCTCTGTTTTCTTTCACTCTCTCTTTTTTGTCTATTTCAAAGGTAAAAAAACGCCAGTCACTGGAGAAGTTCACATTTGGGTGAAGGAATGCAGTGATCTCCCAGTCCTCAGGGGCAATAGACTCAACTCTTTTGTTAAGTGGTAAGAACAGGGATTCAACTGAATGAAGGTGTCATTTGGCAAGGTTGGGCGCCTGACTCTTGGAGCAGGTCCTGGGCACTATCAGAATGCCAGGAGTGAGACAGCAGTGAATCACACCATGCAAGTTGGAGTTAACTCTTTATTAGCAAAACCAAAATTGACACAGGAGTGTCAGGCCTAATGAACCCAGCAACTCATCTCTGGTAGGTCTTGCCCCCATGAAACAGTTGCTGAGACTGTAGGTTCTTGCCTCCCCACGGCTGCCTATGTCTCTTCCTCTCTCCGTTTAATGCACATATGGCAATAGCACCCCTGCAAGCTGAACATCAATGTACCACCTCTTGTTGCCTGAGATGCAATTTTTTTACAGATTTATAAACCATTTCATGACAAAAGTAGCCAAAGTGCAATACAATAAATGCTAAGATAAAATATATAATGCAAAAGATTACAAACCCACTAAACTTAAAAATAATATAAAGCTGGTGATAGAGTTATGCAATTATATACCATACTGACCCGAATATATGCCGCACCCACAAATAAGGCGCACCTTTAAAATTCAAGGGGGGGGGGAAATAAGACAATACCCAAAAAGTTACAATCGCTAAAATCGCAAATCGCTAATCATTTGCTACAATTCCGCAGGCACTCACACCCATAAATGGTAAACGTAGAAGAAAATCCTACAGGTACTAGAGAGGACCCGCAAGCTTGCAAATCAGCAATAAAACATTTTTTTGTTCCGTTTTATCGTATGTCTGTTTCAGCAGCAATATTGTAAAAGCCCATTTTTGTAAGGTCATGAATTTAAGCCACACTTTAAGTTTTCATGGTCAGAGTTTGGGGGGAAAGTGTGGCTTATATTCGGGCCAATATGGTAGTGGTACCGTATTTTTTGCTGTATAAGATACACTTTTTTCCTCCTAAAAAGTAAGAGGAAATGCCTGTGTGTCTTATGGAGCGAATGCATGGTCCCTGGAGCCAAATTGCCCATGGGCGAAAAGCAGATCGTGCTTTTTTTTTTTTAAAAAAAGAAAGAGCTACAGAAAGAGCTAAAGGATAATAGGGGCACAGGTGGCACTGTGGGTTAAACCACAGAGCCTAGGGCTTGCTGATCAGAAGGTCGGCGGTTCGAATCCCTGCGACGGGGTGAGCTCCCGTTGTTCGGTCCCCGCTCCTGCCAACCTAGCAGTTCAAAAGCACGTCAAAGTGCAAGTAGATAAATAGGTACCGCTACAGCGGAAAGGTAAACAGCGTTTCCATGTGCTGCTCTGGTTCGCCAGAAGCGGCTTTGTCATGCTGGCCATATGACCTGGAAGCTGTACGCCGGCTCCCTCGGCCAATAATGCGAGGTGAGTGCCGCAACCCTAGAGTCGGTCACAACTGGACCTAATGGTCAGGGGTCCCTTTACCTTTAAAGGCTAACAAGAGGGAAAGATAACCCGCTCAGCAGCTGATTGCAAGAGATTGGGGAGGGAGATAAGAGATGCTAGCTCCCTTCCCGGCCCCACCTGCTTGCCCAGGCCTCCATTGTTGTGTTTCCCCAGCGACATGTCTGGAAACTGTAGAAATGGCTCCCTTTCCTTTCCTAAAGAAGCTGCAGAACTGTGAGTTGAACTGCATAAAAACAGGAATTTTTTCCCTTTGCAAGGTAAGCTCAACAACTTTGAGCTGATGCTCAAAAAATGGAGCTTTCCCCCTTTGCTCAAAAAAAGTGCAGAACTGTGAGCTGATAAAAAACAAAACAAAAAAACCCAGGGCTTTCCCCCTTTCCTCTAAAAATTAGGTGCGTCTTTTGGTCTGGTGCATCTTAAGGAGCGAAAAATATGGTAATTCTCATGGTCATTTTTCTCCCTCTTCCCATTTTTATCTGAAGTACCATCCTTCCAGACACAAGCAGGAAAAGCCGTCAGAAAACAAGAGCTGTAGCGAAGACAACAAATCCGGTGTTCAATCATACAATGGTCTACGATGGCTTCAGACCTCAAGATTTGAAAGAAGCTTGCGTGGAGCTCACTGTCTGGGATCACAACAAACTAGCCAATCACTTCCTTGGAGGCCTCAGGATAGGACTTGGAACAGGTAATTTCAGATAAGTAGAAGTACTCCCCACCACCCTAGTTCTAGTACGTGGGTGAAATTAAAAAAAAAAAATGAGGGGGCGGGGACTTACTGAGATACAATAGCCATCTTCAGATATTTCAAGGGCTGTCACATGGAAGAGGGAACAAGCTTGTTTTCTCCTGCTCTGGAGGGTAGGACTCTAACCAGTGGTTTCAAGTTACAAGAAAGGAGATTCCGGCTAAACACCAGGAACAATTCTGTTAGTAAGAGCTCTTTGACAGTAGAACGGTCTCACTTGGGAGGTTGTGGGCTCTCCTTCCTTGGAGGTTTCTAAGCAGAGGTTGGATGGCTATCTGCCATAGATGTTTTAGCTGAGACTCCTGCATTGCAGAGGATTGGACTAGATGACCCTTGAGGTCCCATCCAACCCTACAATTCTATGATTCTATGACCCAGTGGCTTTGAAACAAAGTGCTCTTGAAATATTGGGCAGGATTCACCTCATGAGCCCCACGTAAGGATTTCTGCTTGTGCAACAAGTGCTGGATCTGCACTGATGTGTAAATGACAGATAAAAGGCAATAATACTAATTCTATATGGTGTTTTTTTAAACCCGCTTCTTTAGGTAAAAGTTACGGTACTCCAGTAGACTGGATGGACTCTACAACAGATGAAAGCAACTTATGGGAACGAATGATTGATTCTCCAAACACCTGGGTTGAAGATACGCTGCCGCTCAGGATGCTGATGATGGCAAAAACGGCGAAATAGGATGATGCTCCTTTTGGATGCTTTCTGTTTGTATGGCTTGTTGGCGTTTGGGTGGAAGGAAGAGCCAGGCAAAAATAGAGAGGAACTTGGGGTGGGGTGGGGTGGGGGTGGGGGTGCACAGTGGCTGATATATCCATTTGTAATTTCATCAGAGGGCATATGTGCCTGCAATACAATTTTAAACTATTTAATAAATGCTACTTTGATAATGCATGTCAACTCCTTCCTGCCCTCAGGTACTGTTATTAAAAATTAAACTTTATTAAAGATGAATTAAAACTGTAAAATATATATATTTAAAATATTGTGTACAGTTGCCTTCTGTGGCCGCCTTGAATAGCATATGGGGGAGGGGGGAAGTTGGCGATTTCACTAAATGAGCTAAATTTCAGCATGCATTTACTGTCTTCCACTGGCCCACATTCCCCAAAGTGAACATGTGAATGCACCTGCCAAAGTGGTGCTATTTTGAAGCTGTGATTGTGTGTAAAGCTGAATCTAATTGTTGCATGTATCCCATCTTCCTTTTAAAAACGGCCTTTTATTGTTCGAATTGGGAAAATCTGTAATTAGCGGTTGCAAACGTGGATGTTAATGGTAAGCATTGGTGTGGGATTCAATCTCTTGTATATTAGGTTGGAACTAGACATTGCACCTGTGTTTCACTGAAGAACAGCCACCCCTGTGTCTTGCTTCCCTCCCTCCTCTAAGGCCTAATGATTACTGTGTGACATGACAACATCCTGCAGAAAGAAGCATCTATTCTACACTATTGGCCTCTGCTGGTGAGCGTTGGGGCAACTTCACAGCTGAATGTCATCAAGTATTGAGCATTCCTAAACATGACAGGGAAAGGCAGCTTGGGGCTGAGGGGTGAGGTGGGGTGGGGCAGCCCTACCTCTGCTATAAAAGTGTAGTTCCAGCTTCTGTTATTTCCATGTTGCACAAGCCATTAGAACTGGAGAGCTTTAAATACAGTACCTGCAAAGATGGAAGACTTTTACAGATTGTTCAATTTACTAACGACCTTGAAATTGCAGATACTCTTCTTCCTCCTCCTCTTTTCTGTAAGCAAGACCCTGTTCACTTTGTTCAAACACGGTTCACCATCACTCTTATCTTTTTACTAGCTTTTACTGTTGGTGAAGCTAAAGTGAGACTTCAAACAAACAAACAAAAACACCTCGATTGCAAAATGTGCTGCTGACTTTTTCAGTGCGTCAGGGCTTTTAAAATGTTCTCAAGTGCCACCATTTGGGCAAAACAGGAAGTGATACCTAAAACAGGAGCAAACACTTTTATGCATTGTAATTGAATGTTGTAAGATTTGGAACTTTATTTGCTCTCAGTTTCTAAACTCAAAAAGTCTGTTAGAAACCATGTATATGCTCAGATGAGCAAGTGTTGAAATTGCAAGAGAGACGAAGCAGCATGCTGCCTTAGCTCTTCATGCTTTTTTTTTTTTGGTGGTGCATTCGCTTTCCAGTTGCGTTCTGTTCTGAAAAGGAAGTCAAATAAAAAACTCCTCCCCCCTTGCACTTTCAGTTATGCTTGGATATATCTGGTTCAGCCTGATAGAGGTTCACTAAACACCTGAGCACACCTGAACTTATTTTCTAAGCATCAGTTTGTACTACCTTTCCATGGATACTGGTCTGTTGTGCAGCTGCCAGTGGGAAGAATTATCTGGCCTAATGATGTGGAACAGAAGAGAAATAACTTGATGTCTGAAACTGCAAGAGAACTTTGAGTAAACATAGCTGGGAAAGTACTAATAGCCCCATTATGCAAGTTCTTGCCCATATTCTGATTCTTTTTCTCATTGGTAAGTTACTGGTGTTTGTTTTGTTTTTGTTTTTTAAGAGCCGGGTTTCTAAGAACATAAAAAGGTAAAGGGACCCCTGACAGTTAAGTCCAGCCGTGAATGACTCTGGGGTTGCAGCGCCCATCTTGCTTTACAGGCCAGGGGAGCCAGGGTTTGTCCGCTCTGCAGACAGTTTTTCGGGTCATGTGGCCAGCATGACTAAGCGGCTTCCACAACGGAACACCAACACCAGAGCAGCACACGGAAACACCGTTAACCTCCCGCTGAAGCGGTACCTACTAATCTTCCACTTTTTGGCGTGCTTTCGAACTGCTAGGTTGGCAGGAGCTGGGACTGAGCAACGGGAGCTCACCCCGTCGCGGGTATTCGAACTGCCGACCTTCTAATCGGCAAGCCCAAGGCTCAGTGGTTTAAACCACAGCACATAGGTACCTTTTATTTCTTCCTCATTTGATTCTTAGGGCAACGATATTATTTCAGAGTTAGCAGTAAGAGTGGTGAGCTGCTAGTCATTTTTAGGCTTCCTTTGGGAGGGAAAGGAAGGAGACATCTATCGCAGAGGTCACAGCCAAGGAACGTGCTTTCCAGAGCTTGTTAAGCTTCCAGGATGCATTGTTTCTTGTTTGGCCTCACTCTACACTTGGCAAGGAGTCTGCTTAAATCTTATTGCCATGGAGATGCAAACTCAACAAGGCTGTCAGACCAAGATAGTAAAAGAATAAAGGCCTGGTAAGGAAACATTTTATGGCTCTTTGATTAACTTTTTTTTTTAAAAAAATAGATAAATAAATTATAAATGCTATTTTTAAATGGCAAAACCAGATAGTTATGTATGAGTATAAAAGAAACATGATGACACCAATATCTGCTGAAATGAAATTGGATGTCCTTTTCTGAATGTTGTAACAACAACTGGAAGTATTCTGATGTACAAATTTGTTTTTATTATAAGAGCACTGAACTTATTGCAACTTATTTTATAGCTTGTAATATTGTGCACTCTTATTTACCTAGGAATAAGCTCCACTGAACTCAGTGGGGCTTACTTCTGAGTAGATATGTACAGAATTGTGCAGTTAAGAGTAAGAAAACCTTCATAGTCAAATCTTTATTTTCTCTCAGGCTAGATCCTCCTTTAATCCCTCAGTTCAACCCCATCCAGCTTCAGGGATCTGATACCACCCTGGTGTTGAGGGGTGTGTTCCCAAAACAGAGTCCCTTTGACCATTTTTAGGAAAGAGTAGTATGTTCATTAGTTATACGTTGCCATTTAACCATTACATTGTTTAGCCTTGAAACATTATTCAATATGTACTCAGAAGCTCTGCTGATTAACAAACAAGCATAGACAGAGTTGTAATAAGAACAACACACTCCCCCACCCAATATATTAATTATGAACTGTGCTAATTAGACAGCATGCATATCTGTTCCCAGCATGCCTGTGATTAAAAATTGGAATTCTAGCAAGCATTGGGATTAGTCATAAGACTATAGTGTGGATTAAATAATTGTTACCGGGAGAGAAAGAGCCACATAATTCAATGTTTACATGGTACCTCCCTTCTCTCTATTCTTTTAACTCCCAGTTCAAACCAGACCCCTTCCATAAAGTTTTTTTTTGTCTTAACCCTTTAACCATCAACATAGCTAAAATTAAAAACAAGTACATTCAATTGTGCTAGCTCCCAGTACCCACCCTAAAGCTGTCCATTGACTCTAATCATAATATGGTAAGTTTCTCAGGTCAGGTGGAATTCTGCTCTTCTGCTTATGCACTGTATAAAGAGTCACATATATGAATGCCTTTATAATAAATACAGGTAGGTACCGGTAGCTGTGTTGGTCTGCTGTAGTCGAAACAAAATACAAAAATTCTTTTCAGTAGCACCTTAGAGACCAACTAAGTTTGTCATTGGTATGAGAACAATCTGAAGAAGTGTGCATGCACATGAAAGCTCATACTAATGACAAACTTAGTTGGTCTCTAAGGTGCTACTGGAATGGTTTTTTTAATTTTTTATAATAAATGATAATCTGAGGCATTCGCCACTTGCCCAAGCAGTGAGAACTAGTAGGAACAGCATTATCAGGGCTTATCTTCCTTTGGGGAAGAGAGAACTGGAAGTGAATGCCATGTTGTAGTATTTTGTTTACTTGCAGATATACACAAGTAGAGCATAAGTGGAAGAGTGTAGACCAGGTAGTCAACCTTTTAATGCCTACCACCCACTAATGCATCTTTCTTGATGGTAAAATTTCCTTACTGCCCACCAGTGCTTAATGGAAAAAGGATTCAGCTTGTGCTGTAGAACCCCCTACCGCCCATCTAGAATTTCATCAACCCATCTTTTACAATGAACTCCTGTAAAAAGACATCCGATGCACCATTAAGGGCTGTTAACATTCTTTTGTCAAACCCCACCCAAATGGAAATCAGGCTTTGCTTTTAAAGGAACCGCCTACACAGTAATCAGGTGGCAATCTAGCAACAATATTGTTGTGGACTGCTGAACTAGGCTTTCCCCCCTTTTGTTTGATAGATCGCTGTTCAGTATCCTTAAATAAAATATTCAGCTGCAAATAGTGGGTCATGTGTTGTTGTAGTTGGGGCTCTATGAGTGAATCACTGGGCTGCTGCTGAAATACTTCTATAGTAACTATAGTACAGGGTTATATGGAACAATGTATAGAACTATAGTATAGTTTTTATCAGTGTATATGTCAAAGTATCAGTATAATGCATTTATAGCCCAATCATATGCACATTTATTTGTTTAAATACAAATTCTATCTCATCTTTCAACAGTGAGGGTTTAAGGCATCTTACAACAATTCTAAAATACATTTTCCAATAAAATCTCAGCAACACCACACGTAACAGAGAGCTAAAAGAAACAGGTGCATCAGCACCAGGCACTGCTAGGGTAGAAGAATAATTAACGTAGTGTACACACACCATACAAATCCTGGGAACTTTTGTTTACTTTTCACAGAGCTACAATTCCCAGCACCATTAAGAAAAACTACCATTCCTAACATTATTTGGAGTAAACCACATTCTTTAAATATATGGTGCGCATGCATCCATTTACCGTATGGTGGAACAGGAATGCATTCACTGCTCATCTTAACACCCAGACATAAGGATCCGATTGGGCTACCCAAGGGAAGGAGAATTCCGTAGCTATGTTGCTGCTAACAGGAAGACCATTGATTTCAATGGCCATATCTATGCATAACTCAGGAAAATGAAGCTAAGAGTCACTTTGGATTTAACAGGGAATGCATCTCTTTTTTTGGGGGGGATTACATAAGAGGTGAAGCTCTCATAGGTACTGTTTATCTTTGATTAGGAAACTAAGCACTGATTTAGTGTGGTGGCTTTTGTTCCTGGCCAGGCTGGTGTGTTGCATCGATTCCCGCCCTCCCTTGCGTTTCCCACCTGCAGTGCAGAAGGAATGCAACAAGGTCAGGAGACCCCTGCAAAGCACGCTGGTACTAGAAAGCCCAGCAGTTCTTGGCTTATGACATCACGGGATTCTTGGAACGTTTGCACCAACTGCTTTTCAGGCCAACAGCAGAAGTTTTGAATGCACAACTCTGCAGCATTGAGTAGAGGCAGCAGTTCTTCAACATGCCTCAGGATGGGAAGAGTCTGGGAATGGCCTTTCCCAAGGTACCAAAGGAGGTTGAAGAAGAAGATGATGCAGACTGGAGCATGGGCGACCCCTTTGAGACCTTGGAGAAACTCCAAGGTCTCTCCGATGGGGAGAAGGGGGAAAAGGCTATGCTCCGCTCACGGCTCCATGAGCAGTCCCAGCTGATTTGCATCCTCAAGAAGCGAGCAGACGAGCAGCTCTTGCGCTGCAAGGCCCTGGAGGAGATCAACATGGACCTGGAGGAACGGAGGATGGCGGATGCTCTGCAGCTGGAGAACCAGGCGCGTCGCGTGCAGCAGCTGGAAGAGCGCTTCATGGATCTGGCTGCCAACCATGAGGATATGATCCATTTCAAGGACGAGCACAAGAGGCAGAACATGCAGCTGAGGGAAGAGAACCACCGCTTGCGCGTGGAGAACCAGAACCTCTTCTGCCAGGCTTTGGAAGAGAAAGAGGCCCAGGTGGCCCAGCTCACTTCTGAGCTTGAGAAACTCTTGGGTGAAACGGAGTCCTTAAAGGAACGTTACGAACAGGACAGCCGCCACGCCAAAGAGCGAGAGAAGGAACTTTTGGAAGCCCACCAGCAGGAAGCCAAATCTAAGGCCGAGGAAATCAAGTCGCTGAGAAGCCGGCTGGGTATCCTGGAGGAGAAACACAGTCACGTCACGGAGGAACTGCAGCAAGCGGAAGAGAAGCTAAGAGAGGTGGACTGCACCTTGCAAGCCAAGCTGGAGAAGCTGACCAAGGAGAAGGAGGAGCTGCTAAGCCTGGCGATGGACAGAGGCAAGGTGCTACAGGACAAGCAAAGGGAGATTGCGGAGCTGGAGAAGAAGGCGGAAGAGATGGAGAAAGCCAAGCAGGCGGCGGAGCTGCGCTTTGAGGCGGAGGCTGTAGCAGTGGACTGCAACCTCCGGGTGCGAGACCTGCGGAGGCGGCTGGATGGCGCTCAGCAAGCCTACACTGAGCTCCGGATGCATTTTGAGGCGTACAAGAAGCACAGCACAGAGTTGCTTACGAAAGAGAAAGAATTAAATACCAAACTCCGACATTTCATAGCGTAAGCCTTTGCTGTCAGCTTTGCTGTAGCTTTGCTACATCCTTTGAGAAAATAAAATAATCTTTTACCAGATCATTTTCCCCCCTATTTTAGATACCAGTTTTAAGATAAGTTTTTTTAGAGTAGGAACACAACCATTCTTATGTTACTGAGATTGAGATATGTATTTTTTGATGTATTTTTTTCCAGTTGCCATGGCAAATGGAAGCAACTAATAAATATAATAATTAATAAAAATAATAATTGCAGTGGCATCAGTTGGGCTCACTACTGGATGGAACTGGTAAGGATCAAGAAGCAAATGATTACAGTACAAGCAACAAGTACCTATATAAATATAAATTGGTAATTGAGCTTTTTTTTTTTTTGCTGAGTTGTGTTTTTTTTGGTGCCAAAGTTGTAGTTGAGATTTCTTTTCTTTTTGCAAAATCTAAAAAAAGAAAATGAAGTCTTTTCAGCTATTTTTAAGGAAATTCGCCAAAATCTAGACTTCCGACATGGGCTGCCATACATCTGGATTGTACCTGACATTCAGCAGTTATTACTCCCCCCCCCAAAAAAAACCCGGACACTGTTTTCCAGCAATGCCTGGAAAATTCTGGACATTTGGTAGCCCTATAAATAGCAGTAGTAATAATAGTAATAGTAATAGTAATAATAGTAGAATAGGACCTTTTTTTTCATGAGAGAAATGTGAAAGGGGTATCTGCACGCCACCTAGAGCTCCTTGAAAGGAAATGTTGCATGTAGAAATGCAATTTAAAAAATGGAAAAACTGAGTACCGCCAGGGGGGAAAGGAGGGGACAAAAAAAGTTATTATTTTAAATTTACTTTATATACCACCCTATACCGCGAGGTATATAATAATAATAATAATAGCTAAATACAAGCGAGCATAAACAAGGCCCGTCATTTACAAGACCCAGCCCTGTGCAGAATCACCTCGCCTTTAAAGCTCCCACTCTGAGGTAAACGGGAGGGCGAGGGGGACGGTCCCGCCTCCGCCATTTTCTGCCCCTCGAGGGAGAGCCTTCGAGCCAGTGCGCAGGCGCCAACCGCCCGGGTCCGCCTTCTCCGCCATTAACGGCCCGACGGAGGCGCAAGGCGGGCTCGCTTCCTCCTCTTCCCTCAGAGGCGCGGAAGGCGAGCGGGGGAAGAAGCAGCCGCGCTTTCCCGCTGAGGCAGAAACGCAGCAGCCCAGGTGGGCCCAGCCGGAGCTGATTCAGGAGGGCTGGGAGTGAGGCGGCGGCGGTAGCTCGGGCCTGCCCGCCCGCCCGCCGCCGCCATTATGCGCCACAGCCTGGCCCAGCTGCTGGCCAGTTCGTCGGCCTGCCCATCCCCGAGCAAAGCGCCCCTTCCCGCCAGGAGCGGCAGCCGGGCCGAGGCGGGCGACGAAGCCCCGCAGCCGCGCCGCGAGGACAGCGACGATTCTTCTTCCCTCGAGGAGGTGGGTGGCGGCGAGCTGCTCTTCCCGGCGGGCCTGGAGCTGGAGCTGGACGACTGGCTGGAGGCGGCGGTGGTGGCGACCGAGAACCGGCCGGGCTGGTTGGCGAGCCCGGAGCGGGCCTGCGCAGAGACTGAGGAGGAAGAGGAGCAGCCGAAGCAGCAGCAGAGGCCGCAGCAGCAGCAGGGCCGTCGCCCCGCGCGGCCAGCGGGGAGCAGCCGCCTGAAGGCCGCGGCCGCGGCTCGCCTGAACCGCCAGCGGAAGAAGCAGTACGTAATGGGTCTGGAGAGCCGCCTGCAAGGCCTGGCGGCCGAGAACCGCGGCCTTCGCGACCGCAACCGCGGCCTGTGCCGCCGCCTGCGCGACCTGGAGAGGGAGACCAGCTACCTGCGCGCCGTGCTGGCCAACCAGAGCGCCCTGGGGAGGCTCCTCAGCCGCTTGGCCGGCGATGGCAGAGTGGGGCTCCGCATCAGCAGCAGCGGCCTCTTCGAGGACGGGGCGGCGGCCGTGCTGGAGGCGAGGCCGGCCTACGAGGCCAGCGGCGACCACGACTACGCCCTGCCGGTGGTGCCCGAGGGAGGCGAGCGCAAGAGGGCGGCTTCCCCCAGCGCCGGCGGCATCTGCCTGCACGTGGACCGCGACCAGGTTTCGGTGGAGTTCTGCTCGGCTTGCGCCCGGCGGGCGGCGGTGGGCTCTGCTTTGGCGGCGGCCGCCTCGCCTCCCTCCACCGCCGACTCCTACTCCTACTCCTCTACCCTCGCCTCCAAAATGTAGGGTCAAGTATTCCGCATCTTCTTAGCTCCTAACTACGCAGAACATAACATTTTTTGTCTCGGGGTGCCTGCCCGCGATCGCCCAGGGGGTGTGTGCTTTATAGTGGAGGAGGCAGTCAGAGGACAGAGCGGAAGAGAGAGGGAGGAAAGCAAGCCACAGCAAGCAGACATAAACGCGCAGCGCACAAACGGGGGGTATAGTCAGAAAACTAGCATGTTCCTTCCCTTCCGTAGCAGAGAGTTTAAAAAAAGTGCAGACTTTCGCGTGCGTGTGAACAGGACGGATGGATGCCGGGGTGCCTGTTTGGCCGTGTTATAAACAAAGGACTCGTTTTTTAAGCCACACAATGGTCAGGACATTTCTCACACTGGCACGCAGATGGCACAGTTCGAGACTGCCAGGTGGCTTTGTTTTTTAAAAAATAAAGACAAAAATGATTGCCTGAAATGGCGGCACCTGGTGTTGGTTGCCAGTAAAAATCTGGCAGATAAAAATCTAGCCTGCATTTCTGGGAAGCGTAAAGTTGACATCGTCTCTGGACAGACTTAAGAGCAGAATAGTAATACCGTGCAGCAGGTAGTTTAAAACATGCATGTGAAATTATATCGCATCTGTTATACATTACTATTAAACTTCTCTGACAGTTTCTCTTTTAGGTGGTTGCCCTGCCAGGCTCCGTTGTGTAGGGGTTAAAAGAACAGTCGTTTTCCACCTCGCAACCTGGTAAGGATCCATATATTCCCATAATGTGGTATCAGACAACAGTGCATTGATGCTTACTCTGGGGTTTCTTATTACTTGGTCTGGACCAGTCTTTAGAAGAGTTCAGAAGCCCCGGAGACATTTTGTAGAATCAGATGACCCTGATTGAGCAACTTGCAATTTAATGGTTAGTCAAGCTGCATAGCCTTTTCCAGTCATTCATTATTTTCGGAAAGGCTTTATCAGGACAGATGTGGATGTTATTTTATGCAGAGTTTTTAAGAGTAGGTGAAGTTTTCAAAAACGGGTGCTGCTTAAATGTATGTTTGGCCATACATTTGAATGTGGAGAAAGGGGGATGAAAATCAGTCTACTAATTAAGATGGTGAGGATGAACTTTTTAAGGCACAAATAAGTCCCATACATTCGTCTTTGATGGATTTCACCAGTGAAATAAGGCTCTAACTCAGCCTTTCCCAACCTTGGGTCCTCATATGCTGTTGGACTGCAACTCACATCATCCATAGCCAGCAGGGGCAGCAGGCAGGGATGATGGGAGTGGTAGTCCAACATCTGGGAAGGTTGAGAAAGGCTGCTTCTTACTATTGCATCTATGCTTAACCTCCCAAAGTCATCACTATTATCTTCCCATGTTGGCTAGGGGTAGGACATGTCCAAATAAAAGTACCAAGATCCTGACATAGTTGGGTACTTTCTATCTTACTAATCTAAGAATGTAAATGAGAACAGTAATTTTGCAAGCAGGAGTGCTCAACAATACTGACCCCTTTGCACTGTTACGTACAGTTCGAAGACTGCACTGTATGACTATTACTAAACACTTATTTATTCCAAAAAATTAAGCCTTCTATCACAGCCCATTGGAATTAGTTTTCATAATTAAGGCACATACAGGTCTCTTAAATTGTTGTAGTAAAATGAAATTGGCATATCAATCTGATGTGTTCCTAATGAGAGAGAAAAATAGGTGAACAAATGTTCATCTTCATAGTGTTCCTGCAACTGTCCATGTCTAGGGTTGAGGAAAAGTTTCTGTTGTCAAACACTTCCAACTTTTTCTGTTGTATTAAAATGGTTAATACTTTAATTTCTGTAAATTGGGGGAAATAAGGGGTGTGAAAATGTAAAGTGGGGTTCCACAAAGAATGTTAAATCTGGAAAAAGTATGCCTCCTAAAGGAGGTTTCTCCATATTATTTTTGTTCTCTTGGTATTTGTATGGAATACTTCCTGTTAAACACATAATCAGTTATCAGAATCATTTAGGAGTTAATTTGAGTACAAGGAGATACGATTCTTTGTGAACCCTCACTGTTTAATAAAGTATATGTGTATTTAGCATCCTTGTTTTTCTTTATGCTGAAGTGGATACAGCTGTCATGGGGCAGAAGAGACGGGACCAGCTGCTGGCACACTTCCTGCTTTATTTTAAAAGGTAGTATGATTAAAAAGGGGGAAAGGTAACAGGGCTTTTGCAGCATTTTACTTTAAAACAACACTGCAAAATTATGTGAATGTGTTGAATAGTACAGCCTATCAAGGAAATGAGTATAATACTAATGTGAAAAGTAACAATGTGAAAAAGCACTTGTTCTCCTACATCAATTTCCTCCTTATTCTCAGTTGATTGTCTAAATTATTTTAAGTACATCCTTTCAGCATAGCAGAGACCATGAGCCTCGCATGAACTATAAAGTCATTTATATGGCTGTTCATGTTTTGGGTTATATCTGTAGTGCAGGTGTATTTCTTATCTGCCTATCTGAACTTATCTGCCTATATGAACTTATACAGAGTGGCTGGCATCCCTTTTCTGGGGGAAATTGCAACCCAACACAGGACAAATCTGTATACCTGTACATATCTTGGGATAGTCCCCATACACCAGTTGCTGTAAATGAGTGCAATCTTGGAAAGTCCTCTAGCTATTCATAACCCATTCATAACCCTAATCAATTTTAAATTATACTCTTATTCAGCATTCTGTGTTTATGGGAGCAGTACATTACATAGTCCCATCATTGCTCCTTATGACCTAGTGCTGTTGTTTTTCAAAAAACTAGGCTCAACATCCCCTCCTTTTTGTTCCTAGTACCTTTCCAGTTGACAGGCCACAATTTGCTGTCACAATGCTGCATAGTTTCTGAAGTTGATGCATTTTAACAATTGCTTTTCACAATACACATTTTGTTAATGTGGCATTTCTGTGAAAGCAGACATTCTCTCTTTTAATTTTGTATTATTGAAATACTTTGTTAGATAAAAAACATTCTGGGTAGTTGATCCACCTTGCGTGTCATTGCCCCTTGAAGAATAAGCTGTTGCATCTGTATACAAAGCGAGCAGCTCTTTTTCAACAAGGCAAATGACACACCTGCTTAGCAAAAATCTCAAAAATATGACTGCAGGGATTTTAGTGCCTATTGAAGCATGTTGAAGCCAAATAAAATTGCAAACCTTTTTTTTCTTGCTAATCAGTTGGTTGAGTATTGTTGAATATTTTCTTGAAATTGAAGCCTTGAATAATAGTACTTGAAATATGTGTGAATGTTTCTGTGTAACTAGTTGTGTCATACTTATGAGAACACAGTGTCCTAATAAAAAAATGTGTTGATCTTCCAGTTACAGGCTCAAAGGATTCTTTTAAATCTTAAGTTATAAAATTTTAATTTCATTGAATGGCTTTTTAAATGTTGACTGGTGTGACATAGTTGGGAAATAGTTGGTGTGATATCAAAGCAGCACTGTGGTTTATGCAGCTCATTTCTTGCTGTAGTTGGGGTTGGATTAATGCTGCTGTTCAGAGCATTTTCTATATATGATCAGTGGCTATGTTAAGAGTTGCTGATTTAGGGTTATTAATCAGAATTTGCAGTAATGCAGAAAATCACCATGTATTTTATTCACATCCTCTTGCTCAGGTCATTAAGAGGTCACATTACATTTAGCTCTGCACATATGAGATAATTGTGTCCAAAAAGCATCCTTGCTTTGTGCTTTCCAAGAGTCTTTTAAATACTTGTCAGCAAACCTACGCAGTTCTTTAAAATATCCCTTGAGTAGCCAGACACTTTCATGATTGCTTTAAAATATTTTAATGTTGTGATGTCCCTGATGTTTTGCAATAGGTTGTTATGTACTTTTTTAAACAAATAAGTAGCATAATGTATAGTAAAATATAATCAAAACCACCTGTTTTACCATTATGTGTATGCAAACAATAATATATCAGATTAGGAAAGCATTAATAATATTTGAACTGCAGGAAAAAGCAAGCTGCTGTAGATTACTTACTGTTTGCTATTCAGCACTCAGTGCTATTTTTACGTTCATGTTGGCTGTTAAAAATTATGCATTGCTGTGCTGGGAACATGTTATGATTGCACTGGGAGCTAGTTAACCAGCTTTTGCTGGCTGTCCTCTTTTTCTAAGATTAAATTATTGAGAGCAAGTCAGTGATAAAATAATTCTGTTTGCAACAAGACTAGTTGTGGCCCAATTAGTGCTCTGCCATAAAGTTCAATAGGCTCATCTACTCATCCACCTTTTCTCCAAGGAGCTCTTGGTGGCATAAGCAAAATGTCCTCAAGTTTTCTGTTTAGTGTATGTTTTTTGGAGCTCAGAAAAATCCAGCCCCACAGTAGAACATTTTTTTGGAATGTTAATGCAGACTGGTGAGGGCTTGAACAGACTTTGCTCCAGCTATCTCCCTCTTAGATGTCAGTGGCTCCTATTCCATACAGCAATGGAGCATCCCCCTTTTCATTACCTTTTTATTGCCATTATATAATGTATCTATATATCTATACTGTATCTCTCTCTACCTACCTACCTACATACAAACATACATACATATGGGACTCTGGAAACAGTGTTGCCATTCCACTTCCAGCTTAAAGCAAAGCAGCAGTGATTGGGTCTGTAAACACCTTGAGTTTAAGACTCTTTTTAAATATGTTCTTGGATACTGTATAACTAAATTTTTAAGACTCTGCTGAAGGAAAGTATTGAAATCCTAATAGTTCCCCTTGTCATGAAGGGAAGTGTTAAAATGGTTATCTGGCATGACCCTTACTATAAAAAGTAAGTATTGTCAACATTGCCAGACAGGGTTTCAGACCTGGATTGCTCACATCCCTTCATTGAAATGCTGAAAAGTGAAGCTAGGAATTTCTGCATGCAAATCAGATTTCCCAAGAAGGAAATACAGTGGACCCTTGGGTTACGTTACATTTGGGTTATGTAATCTTCGGGTTGTGAATGCGGCAAACCCAAAAGTGGGTTTGCTGCTCGCGTGTGTGCAGAAGCGCTCTGGGGCATCATGTGCGGAAACAGTCCAGAGTTATAAAAATTTTGGGATATGGCTGGGCCTCTGGAATGGATCCTGTTCGTAACAGTGGTACCTCTGGATACGCACACCTATGGTTGCGTATCCTTCGGGTTAGGCACGTGGCAAACCTGGAAGTATTTTTCTGGGTTTTGCCGCATACGCAGAAGCGCTCTACTGCGCTGTGTGCAGAACAGACGCCTCTGGATATGCACACATTTGCATCCAACCGGAGCTCCGGAATGGATTCCCTGCGCAACCGGAGGTACCACTGTAGCTCAAATTTTATCTAGTACAGAGGTACCTCTGGTTATGAACGCTTCAGGTTATGAGCTCCGCTAACCCGGAGGTAGCTGCTCCTGGTTGTGAACTTTGTCCCAGGATGCGAACGGAAATTGTGCATGCAGCAGGAGGCCCCATTAGCAAATGCGTGCCTCAGGATAAGAAAGGTTTCAGCTTAAGAATGGACCTCTGGAATGAATTAAGTTTGTAACCAGAGGAACCACTGTATTACCAGTGGTTGACTTGTCTTAGTATCAGGTAGAAGCTGATAGGAAATAAAGACTTCAAATACACCAGCTTTTAAATGTTGTCATTCTTTTTTGGCCTGCACTATACCACTGTTGGGAAAATAAGGCTTTTTTTTTTTAGTATCTCAGTTAGAAAATATGATGTAAATGTGTGTGCGTCTTAATACCGCAAATTAACCTCTCTCGTTTATTTTTTCTTTTAAACAGCTTAGTAGTATCGTGGGGGGAATCATTATTCTGCATCCTATAACTTCCTGGACAGATGGCATCAAAGTAATTGTGGAGAGCCATGTCTCACATTGGCATCCAACAAAATGAATACTGTTTCCATCTGCTACCATTTAACCAAAAATAGAAATCTTTTGTTTGACATTTTTGTACTGCAGCAAAACATTTACCTGCAAAATGTTAGATAAGGTTCATCTGGTTTTTAGTATCCAGTTTGAAAAACATTATATAGGATTAATTACAGGTAGATAGCCATGTTGGTCTGACGTAGTCGAAACAAAAAGTAAAAAAAAATTCCAGTAGCACCTTAGAGACCAACTAAGTTTCTCATAGGTATGAGCTTTTGTGTGCATGGTATCTGAAGAAGTGTGCATGCACATGAAAGCTCATACCAATGACAAACTTAGTTGGTCTCTAAGGTGCTACTGGAAGGAATTTTTTTTATTTTTTGTTTCGAGTAGATAGGATGTATCTGTCTTGTTCCCAAAATTGCTAAAAGGTTTGTTGGGGACATACACTATGTCAGTTAAAAAACAAAAGCACAAAAAGCAAACACCTTTACACTACTGAACATTTGTCCATTTAGACATAAATTATGAGAAGGAATGTTCATGTTTGCTTCTTCAACCCAAGGTGGCTTATGCAAGGGTGTAAAGTTCAAATTCTTACATCTGATGATGCCAAGTTGAATTCTCACTTGTTTGAGGGCTGGGTTCTTTGATTACTTGAGCGTGGAAAAATCCCTTCACAGTCAGTTACTAGCATATTAAGACCAGTTTGCAACTCATAAGAAACCAGGGTGAGGACTGACAGTCATTTTATACCTTAGATGCTGCTGCCATACATATACACATTCTTTGTCTCTCTGGAGCACATTCTCAAAGTTGATTATAAGCCATTTGAATATATAGCGATTTTGTAGTAGCATGGTATATAACAGGCATCCCAAAACTCTGGCCCTCCAGATGTTTTGGCCTGCAACTCCCATGATCCCTAGCTAACAGGATCAGTGGTCGGGGAAGATGGGAATTGTAGTCCAAAACATCTGGAGGGCCAAAGTTTGGGGATGCGTGGTCTATAAGAATGGAAAAATGCATTTGTTTAAACAGAGGAGTGGTCCTGCCTTGAGTAATGTGTTCAGATTGGTGAGTTCTGTGTTCTAGAAAACAAAATTTAATTCACATATCCCATGCTGTGATGAGAATTGAGAATAATGTAGAAATAGAAATATTTACCTTGCACATTTTATTATGGTGAGAACGGTCTTGAATAAAAAAATACCGTATTTTGGCAACATAGATTAAAACATTTGTCAGCAAGAACAAACATGGACCACTGCAAGCAGGGGGTCATAAATACCACTTTCCATAAGCCAAGCAAAATAAAAAAATTCCTTCAGTAGCACCTTAAAGACCAACTAAGTTTATATTTTGGTATGAGCTTTCGTGTGCATGCACACTTCTTCAGATACTGGTGGCATCCATCATGGGAATTGTGCAGATCTGCTAATTCTTAAGACTGTACAACAGGGAGGTTAGTAGGAGTTTGTTGTACCCTGGGTGTTAAATGATGCACAATCAAGATCTCTTGCTTCCCTTCCAGGGGAATATGGTCAGGTAAGCAATCTGCAGGGCACTGAAGAGCTCTAGGGAATTTTGTTGTTCTTTATTTACTTATGTGCCGCCCAAGCGGGTTACAACAATAAAACACAATAGTATTTAAAACAGTTTAAAACAACTTACAATCTCAAAAATAAAACTCCAGAGCTTTTCAGTGCTCTGCAGGCTGCTGCTTTGTCAGCCACTCGTTGCAAAACATTCCTGGAAGGTAGCCTTGATGCAATGTTCTCTCACCTGTTAATGGAAGCTACGCTTTTTTAAAAAAGAAAAGGTAAAAGCAAGACACACCGGCTGGTCACATCCATGGTATTACGTACAATAGGATTCCCTGCATTGCAGGAGGTTGGACTAGATGATCCTCATGGTCCCTTCCAATTTAAAATTCTGTGATCAATAGGGAAACCTCTGTCCACCGTCACCACAAAGGTTTATTCAAAGTATACTCGTCTCCTTTATCACAGGGTATTACTTTCCACCTATCCCCCATACCAAAAGGAAAGAAAGAAAGGGGGGGGGAAGCACAGGCAAAAGTACTGACCTTTCACCATGAGGTCCCAAGGCTTGCTCAGTATGCTAAGAGCTACTTTAAAAAACAAAAACACTAGCAGGATGATTTAGATGAAGAAAAATCAAATAAGTAATGATTGCATAAATTCAAATTTTATTTTTTATTTCTTCAGGGTCTTCTCCAGGCTGGGGCAACTGCAGCATTTTAATGTATATTTCATGACTTTTTGAGGTCAGGTATGCTCCCAATGCAATTTGAAAGATTGCAGCAAATCTTATCCTTTTGTAAACGGGTTTGCAAACCATCATCCAGTAGCGCAGCATGTTTTCTTGGCCTGGCATGGGAGTTGTTAAATACCTGGGGTGGGGTGGAAATAAGAATTAGCTTGACAATTTGCAAACTCTAGGCTACTGTTAAATCCAGCCTTTATTAAGAAAGTTATCTCTGATGGAGTAGCAGTTCACAAACTCTCTTTAGTTAACAAAGAAAGTAAATCAAGTCTCCCCGTCAGTTGTCTTAAGATTAGGCTTTCAAATTGTATAGATACTGCATCTTTCTGTGTACTACATCATAATTATACTAAAAGTGAAGCAATAACTGAGCAAATTCTATATATGGACAAAAGATGTGTTAATTAAATACAGCCACAACATGTGAAAGGGGACCGAATTACATGATGCCAGAAAAGGTGCAGACTAATGGCTCCATATTGTTGCCAGAAAACACTGCATTAGGCACAAGCTAATGAAGTGGACTTTGTTACACCTATTTATTTTACAACCAGTTTGTTGTTGGTCCATTATTCAAATTTCCCTTTCGGGTGGTGTTCAGGAATGAAAGAGCAATAGCAAATGCTTGTGATTCAAGCAGATTAACCCAGACAATGGATGTCTGAGGAGAGTGGTGGAGGGGAAACTATACTTGGAAATCAGTTTAGGTAATCCTAGAAAACTCAAGTCTGGTGTGGAAAAACAATGTACGTTTTAAATTGAAATTCCATTTTAGGGATTTCCCACATAGGGGTGAACAGCTCATGGTCCCAACACTGGTAGCACCCCCCCCCTCCGTCCCCTGTCAGTGCAATGGATCTTCCAAAACTGCACATGTAAGAGCTGAGTTTACATAGAAGATTAAAATCGTACCTGTTTGCAAGAGCTGCATTCAAAGGTAGAGCTAGGAAAGCAGGGTAGATGCAACCTATTACTCCTCCAATTAAACCACCTCTGATCCAGGCGCAAGTTGCACAATTTAGATCACCTGGAGAATGAAATAGATAAGCTGGAAAAATTAGTTCTAAGTCTGACTTAAATTTGCAGACAAATAGCATTATGAGAATTAACTGATGTACAGTGGTACCTCGGGTTGCGAACACGATCTGTTCCGGGACGCAGTTCGTAACCTGAAATGGTTGTAACCTGAAGCGCCATTATGCGCAAAGCACAATTTCCTCGATTTTTTGTGCATGTGCGCAAACCGCATGCACTGCTTCTGCGCAGAACACGCATGCGGCGAAAATACTTCTGGGTTTGCGGAGTTCGTAACCCGAGGTACGACTGTATTGACAGCATCTCTATTGCAGGCTTGCATCACAGCATCTTAAAATCTGCTTTCCTAATTGTGATTAGACTTTGTTAGGCTGATAAGCTGCTCAGATTTCAACAGCACCCGTCATAAAAGTATTGCTGCAAAATATTCCTGAGATTCCCTAAATATATGCCACAAGAGGGACTGAAGTGTGCCTTGAAAAGAGAAGCCAGTGCATTGGACTGCACTATAGACTACTCTCCACCAAAATACCGGTATGGACAGCAACATGATCCAGAATCATCACCGCTGGTAACTGGGCAAGATGGAAGGTTGAGTATTTGGAAGTAATTTTAACAGCATTATCCTGCAGTTCACACTCAAAGGGGACTAAGATAATCTTTTTGAATGCAAGAAGGCTCTTCATTTTGGATGCTAAAAACAATTACCTACATCTATATAGTGAGTTTCTTTTGAGATGCTTTGGAAAAGTATAGAAACAACAGTAACACCAACTTTCAGATTTACTGTTTTAAAGAACTGGTACTCTTCCATTATTTTATAACCAGGGTGGGTAACCTTTTTGCATTAGGAGGGCACATTCCTTCAGGGGAAACTTCTTGCACACCATCAGTTGATTGGGTCAAAGTCAAAAGTGGGTGGGGCACTCCCCAACTCACCTGCACCTTAAGCTCATTTTATTTTCTCAAGAAGGGAGAGGAATACAAAGAGCTAAAGGAACAAGTTTCTATAGCCCTGCATATCTCGGGAGTAATCCAAACAGCCTCTTGCCTTGCGAGTAGGTAACCTGGTGCCAGTGTGGCTAATACATCCTTTCCAGCACAGACATTTCAAGGGTTACAGTTCGATTTGAATGCAGATAACGTACCTTCCATTAAAGGCCGATTAATGAAACATTCATAAGCGACCACAGTTGAAATGTACGGTAAAACAGCCATGGGCAGAGCAGATACGAAACGAGCTTGCGTTACATTCAGGGCACGCCTAAACAAGCTATTCGATACTAAGCCGCAGAGACTTCCATTAAAAGCAAGGAACGTGGATCCAGATTGAAAAAAACGCCTGTGGAAGAAAAGGGAAAAAAAACATTTCAGCTATTGCTAATATCTGTGCATCTACAAATATGGTGTATGAGGAGAGTTGTATCCTCCTTGTGTGCTGTGCAAAGCAGCACATTTCTGAAACCAGACAAATACTGTATTCTTGGCGTATATCCCTGAGTGCTACCGGTATGTTGCTGTGTCCTGTTAGAGCTGACAGATACACCCACTTGCAGTATTAAAACGGGACAATGATTTCCACAGCTGCAACAAAATACTTGGGATTGCAATCCTACTTACTGAGCTATAAGTCCTCTTGTTAATTGGAAAACTATACCAAGTGTCCATAGGATTGCCAGGTCTATGCTTAGAGTGAACAGTTGTCCTTTTACAATACTCTGAGGCTCCGGTGGAGGATGTAAGCATTTTGTGAGCAGCTATAGAAGGAGCAGCAGGAGGGACCATAGTAAATACAGTGGTACCTCTACTTACGAATTTAATGCGTTCCGAACGCACATTTGTAAGTCAAAAAAAATTGTAAGTCGAATCCCATAGGAATGCATTGGGAGAAAAAATTCGTAAGTAGAAGCAACCCTATCTAAAAATTCGTAAGTAGAAAAAATCCTATCTAAACCACATCCAAGATGGCGGACGGAGCTCCATTCGTAAGTAGAAACATTCATAAGTAGAGTTATCTGTAAGTAGAGGTACCACTGTACATCACTTCAGCTTCTAATGACAACCATAGTCACTGGCCAGAAACCTAGCAGATCTTTAAAACTGGTTTGAAGATTTTGCTAGTCTCTTGGGAGAAATGTTTTACAAACGTTTTTATATTTCTGTATAGCAGAGGGTTGTATTTTTTATACATGTTGGGGTCATATATAAAAAGCAATGTGTGGTCTTCAGTTACTTCAACTGACAATACAGTGGTACCTCAGGTTATGGACCTGATCCGTTCCAGGGTGCCGTTCACACCCCAAAAAGTCCACAACCCGAGTGGAACTTTCACGCATGAAAGTGCGATAGAGTGCTTCTGCACATGCACGCGCATCTGCCGTGTTCGTATCACGAAAAAACACAACCCGCAGCAGACGCAACCCGAGGTATGACTACTAAATACATTTTCTGAAGTCCTGGGACCTGTCTTTTAAGATAAAAGGATGCAATTAAAAGTCAAACTATGGTAAATAAAAGTGTCATTTCAAGTCACATTGGTTTCAACAGCCAACATTCTCCTTAATGTTTATCTTGCTAATCCTGCTAGTCAGCATTCCCTATTTTTGTGAATGGAGGAAACCAGAGACTTGGCATAGGCTTCCATGTGGTATTTTGCATGGTATCACGTGGGCTCCATTCTTCACAAACCACTTGCACCATAAAATAATAATAATAATTCCTCCCAGTAGCACCTTAGAGACCAACTACGTTTGTCATTGGTATGAGCTTTTGTGTGCATGCATACTTCTTCAGATATTACTGTTTCTGTGAAGAAGATGATTTTGTTTCGACTACATCAGACCGACATGGCTGCCTAACTGTAACTGTTGACGACTGTAATTGGTCTTACAGGAAAAAGCAAGGGGTGAGATCTCATGTATAATGAGATAAGAATCCAATGTGGCTATTCAGACCAGGTCTCTGGTTTGCTGTCTTGTTACAAAAGAATTTCAGAAATAGACGAGAAGTTGCTGAATTGCAACTTATTACCAAACTTCAAACCATGGAGAGACCTGGCCTGAATAGTGACATTGGATTCTTATCTCATTATACACGATAAAGCCATCTCACCCCTTGCTTTTCCCCGTAAGACCAATTGCAGTCGTCAACAGGTTTACCACACCTGTCAGCCAATCACCCATTCCCACCACCCTTCTGAGTAATATCCCTCTCCACCCTCTCACTATATATAAGGGTCTGATGTCTTGTTTCAGTGTATCTGAAGAAGTGCATGCACACGAAAGCTCACACCAATGACAAACTTACCGTAGTTGGTCTCTAAGGTACTACTGGAAGGAATTTTTAAATTTTGTTTCGACTATGGCAGACCAACACGGCTGCCTACCTGTTAATTGCACCATGTACAACAAGGCAAATTCTTCAATGCTTAGAAAATGGGAACAGAAAAAAAACCCACTTTAAAATATTTTTAAATTTGCGAAGGCCACTCACTGATCTCCTGCTGAAAGCCGCTCAAACCTTTCTTTCAGGATTTCAGATATGTCTGTACTTGCAATATGAACTTTTTTTCCTGAAGCAGGTTCGATAAACTCTCTTGCCATCTTAGTCCCTGGAGCACTGGGAAAGAAAACGAAATGGTACTGATTACAGAAATGAGTATGTATGTATGTATGTATGTATGTATGTACATCAGACACACCAGCAACATGACTGAAAGAAGAACATATTTAATGACCCAGATATAATGGTTTGTGAAAATTGCTGTCGAGAGAAGCCAGCAGATGCCACATTCTGCCAGCTCTTGGATTCTACTACACACCGTATAGTCCAAGAAACAGAATACCGCATTTTCCCGTGTATAAGAGTGTAAGTGTAAAACAATGGGTCGTCTTATACATGGAATGTAGCAATTAAATATAGAAAAAAATACCGTAACCATAGGGCTGGGGCACACGGCTGGGCCTCTGTAGCCTATCTGCCTCCTCCCACTCAGCCTGCCTTACAGCTGGTGGGGAGGCAGCAGGTGGTCCATGTATAATTATTATTTATACCCCGCCCATCTGGCTGGGTTTCCCCATTTATTGCGCGTGGAGCAGCCCACTGCTGCCGCTTAACACACAAAAAACCCCAAGGACACCATAAATTCCCTCAGTCCTAATTTGTATATGCATGCATGCCCCCACTCCTTATATCAGATTGAAAATGGGAGAAGTCCATTGATCTAACATATTTGACACTGGCTTGGTTAGTAAGGTTGTTCCAGTTTAGTTCGATGGGATACACTAAGTAACCTGGCACACAGTTCAGAGTTAAATCTGACCCACACAATGGAGTTGCTAGAGGGCAGGTATGAAGTCCTCAATTGTATCCTGTTGCTTTCAGCTATACAGGCAATCCCCGATTCGCACTGGAGTTATGTTCCAAGTCACTGAGCATGACAGTGTAGTGCACATAACCCCACACTGCATTTCGCCTCCTTCCGGGTCACTGCAATCTGTGCCTGCATGGTCGCATATCAACTGCATGCACATAAATATGTTGCTGCCTGTACAAGCGAATGACTCCAGAATTTTCCATCCCAGTTTCTAACACTATTTCCACCCTGAGAGCCACATTTTCCAGGCAATGGGAACAGTTAAGAATTGAGCCAATCCTCATACTTCTTTAGTCCTTCCTTTTACAAGCTCATGCAGTGTCAATGTACTGCTAAGAAAAACCCCTAAATTCACATTTCTTCTAAAGAAACAACCCTCCTGCCCTCAATTACATTTGGATATTTTCTTTGTATTTCATTAACAATCACTGCTGTTAACTGCTATATAGATTTGTTAGTGTCATCCATCTGTCTCGGGGATGAGCCTGTGGGGGTGTAGTCAAGCTGTTGGAAGGTTGCAGCACCTGCTGTGGCTGTAGAAACCAATATGGGAGAGACATGTTTTGTTGCCGCTGGGGCTGATTAAGGTGCCCAGTTGCGCTGCTGCAGTAATGCATCCTGTCTCCCCCGTATCAATCTCTTCAGACGCTGTTACAGATGTAACTCTCCAACCTTTTGACTTCACCGCTGAAGGCGCTCTCCTCCATTGTCTTCCAAGCCTAACAGATGCCAACAACAGTACTTTAAAAATAAAAAAGAACATACTATGCTCACTATGTACTAATTTTCACTTACCACAAAGCAGGGGGAAAGCCACACTCATAAATGACTGCAATTTTATACACGCCTGCACGGGCATAAGCACCACAGGAATAAGGCTCTAATTTTAAATAAAGGGAAAGTCTCATCAGGGAGGCCCCACCCAGAGCCGTTAGCTACCGGGGGCGGGTGAAGTTGCCCCGGGGAAAGCCTCCAGAGGGGCACCACTGAGGCTCCCAGCCTGTGCGTGTGTGTACGTAAATACATGGGGTGTGTGTGGGAAGCTGAGTTATTGACCTGGGTGAAACAGAGCCTAGTTTCGCCCCTGCCCCCACCCCGTAACCTCAAACCCACCATACTCCATAGTCTCCCCACATTTGACGTCCAGCGTGACCTTGAGCGCTGCTTCCTCCATGCAAACATACCCGCCGGGAAAAACTCACCTCGAGCCCTAAAGCTCTGCAAGCCGTTAGAAAATTTATTCCGCTGGCGCGGCGTCCGACTCTGGTTAAAAAAAAAAAGGCGACTCTCGGCTACCGCACTGGCCAGGCGCACGCCCTTCCCGCGGGGGCCGCCATCTTGGGCGATCACGTGACGTCCCCCCACGTCCCTCGGCTGGGCTCCGATTGGCCCCTAGCCTGCTCGCGGAGCCGGGGGAGGGACCTGCCTCCGGATTTGCCGAGCGGCCCGTCGTTCCGCACGCTGGGCAGGGAGGGCCCCACCCCGCCCGCGTTGCTAAGGGACGGTGGGAGGGCGGGAGATGGAGGAGGAGCAGCGGCGGGCGCGGTAACGGCCGCTCCATGGAAACGCGGCTGAGGCGGCGGGCGCGGCGGAAGAGGAGCAGCAGCAGCAGCGACAGGCCGCCTCCCTCATAGAGGAGCCCTCGATGGGGGCGCAGCAGCCCGCGCGGCCATAAGGCGACCCAGGCGAAGACGGCGGCGAGGAGGGGCAGCAGGTGGGGCGAAGGCGGCCTCGGCGGGGTCCGGGTGGGAACCTGTGGCCGCCCGGCCAGGTAACTCGCGCCAGTTACCTGAGGGGGTTGGCCGCCCGCCGCGGGGGCTGATGGGAGATGGGAGCCACAACGACGACGGCGGCGGGGGTGGGTTTTCCTGCAGGGGGGAGGGTACATAGGTTCCTCACTGGCTCTTATGAGGGGTGTGGGGAGAGGTTGGGGTGGGGGTCACAGACAGGGGGGTATGTGTGCATGCATGTGTTGACCCCCCCCCCCCAAATCATCAAAGCCACCCTCCTGGAGTCCCTGGAGTCCAGCAACGTGTAGGGGTTTTTTTTTTACACTCAGGATCCCCATTGTGGCTCTTATGGGGTCACTCAGGGCACCCCATGCCAGACAGGAGTGTGTGTATGTTGATATGTATATGGAGATTACCCCCACTGCAACTCTTCATTCACATGAGTCTCTGGAATCCGTATACTGTGTGTGTGTGTGTGTGCGCGCGCGCACACACACACACACACACAGTATGGGGGGCGAGGACGCTCAGGTTGCCCAGTATGGCTCTCATTTGCAAAGCTAAGCAGGGCCTGGGATGGTTGGGTGGAGGACGATGTGTTGAGATACTTGCATGGCCCGGGTTGGACTGGATGACCCTTGGGGTCTCTTTACAACTCTACAAATTCTATGATTGCAAGTGAGTGTTGTGGTCACACAGGCCAGCCCTTGCCAGACAGATACACCATGTGTGAATTTAGGGGGTGGAAATGGCACTTCCCATACTCTAGCAGCTCCATGCTCGGTCCTGTCAGACAAGGGGGTGCTTCTTGCTTGTGGGACCACCCCAGCTCTCCCCACCACATCACAAGCCTCCCTCCCTCGCTGGCTTTTTTCCCGCCACTCTATCCCAAGCACCCATGTTAAAAAAGCAACCCAATACTTCCCACCATCACATAACATCTTCTGGTTGCCCCCACCCCATTAGCCCACCTTACAACAAAATTATCTCCCTTTTTATTTATTTATTCCCTTCCCCACAACTTTTCTCTGCCTCATTGGAATCTTTCCCACTGGTGCTGTCAGGGTAGGACTTCAGGATAGATGTCCAGCCCTTCCCCTTAGTGAACAAGGCGAGGGGAGCAAACTCAGCAGGGCTGGCTTAACTAATGCATCTTGTAAGTAGTACATAAAAGGTAAAGGGACCCCTGACCATTAGGTCCAGTCACGGACTACTCTGGCGTTGCGGTGCTCATCTCGCTTTATTGGCCGAGGGAGCCGGTGTACAGCTTCCGGGTCATGTGGCCAGCATGACTAAGCCATTTCTGGCGAACCAGAGCAGCGCATGGAAACACTGTTTACCTTCCTGCCGGAGCGGTACCTATTTATCTACTTGCACTTTGACGTGCTTTCGAACTGCTAGGTTGGCAGGAGCAGGGACTGAGTGGTTGGTTGAGGCTATTGAGTCAAAGGTTAACTCACCGCCCCTCTGGAATTGTCTTCTCTTCTCAGTTTCTGGCCACTTCACATTGGTCTCTTCCCCCACCCCCCAAAAAACTTGCATCAGGCCCTGCCTCTGTTTCCTGCTTGCTCCACTCTTTGCCACCATTAGTACACTAACTAGTCTGCCTTGTAAAGTGATCACCAGCCCCAGCAGCAGTTACTGACCCGGCTCACTTCATTTTTCTCCTAGAACCACCCCACACATAGTGAATCTTGCCTGGTCACTGGTCCAGTGTTAGAAACTGAGATATGAAACCTAAATGACACCTTAAACCAGGGGTCAGCAAACTTTTTCAGCAGGGGGCCAGTCCACTGTCCCTCAGACCTTGTGGGGGGCCGGACTATATTTTGAAGAAAAAATGAACAAATTCCTATGCCCCACAAATAACCCAGAGATGCATTTTAAATAAAATGACACATTCTACTCATGGAAAAGCATGCTGATTCCCGGACCGTCTGCGGGCTGGATTGAGAAGGCGATTGGGCCGCATCTGGCCCCCGGGCCTTAGTTTGGGGACCCCTGCCTTAAACCCAGGTTATGGGTGCTGCAACTGTGTGTAGGCACACTTTTTATATAAAAATACAAAGCTGAAAATTAATGAACTGCAGCTAAAATCATATATTCATTTTTCACATCGTCTAGTCCTTATCTGAAGACTGCAAAAAATCAAAGCCATACTTCCCCTGCGTGGTCCTCTAATATTCTTATGAGGGTCCCTTCTCCAGTCTTCAGAGAGTGTCTGGAAGTGGGGAGGCAGAAAAAGTTCCTCCTTTTCTTCCAGCAGTGGCAGTTTTAATCTGAAATCGTAGGCACAGTAATGGGCCCAGAGTTCAGAAACTGCTCGCATTAATGAAATTCCCTGTTGCAAAACGTGCCTAGAACAGTGGGAGTTTTGAACGCTGCAGTGGTCCCAGTCCATCCCATCTTCTTATGGGTTTTCTGCCCTGTCACTAGTTCTTTTCGCAGTCCACCTTGCTGGCTCATACCTTGCTGCTAACAGCAGCCACTCCCTCCACACTCTGCTTTTGCAGCTGAAGGGACGAGGCAGATGGCAACATTCAGGGGTCTGGCATCTGCAGACCTTTATACTATATCAATTTAAATTCCCTTTGTATGCATGCAGTTAACTATCACTTCATGCAACATCTACCTCGGTCCCTCACCTGCATTTCTGAACCTTTTTTTAAAAAAAAAATTCCCCCGAAACCCACTTTGGCCACTTGTGTACATTTGACACTGTTTCATGTTATCCTTCACAACCACTCAGTTTCTTCCCACAATGCTTGTAGTTGTACTGACACAGCTGCCATATTTCCTACATAACCTTTTTTTATTTTATTTTTTGCAACTTCACACCATTGGGCACATCTTGCCTTTATACTCTGTTTATCCAATATCCCTTCAGATCCTTATACATGACCCACTTATCTAATCCTTTCATGTCCTTTCGCTCTGTGGAAACACAGAGTACTGCTTCATGTAGCCCTCTGCTCCTGCATTCAGTCTCCTTTTCCACATCCTCAAACCTTCCATGTTTCTACAATGGTGACAGTCCCCCTCAAGCTTGCATATCTGATGATTCTACTTGTCACTCAAGGACCCAGGTCTCTACACAGCTGTTCCACATAAAATACATAATGCATCTTTACTACACCCTTGTGCTTTTTCCACACAATTATCCAACTACTTTCTTCTTAATGCTGAACCCTAATGCTGAACCCTGCTCCTATGCTGAAAACCCCAATGGCCTAGCCCCAGGTGTTCTCATTGATACACACCGACCCACCTGCATGTGCATCCATTGCTATTTTACAGCCACAGCTGCAACCCAACTTCATTGTGTGACTCTGCTCTGTTGCTACAGTCAACTTTCTATACTACACTGTTTCACAAGTAGCGCTCTGTTGAACTTGCTTCCTGATCTTTGGTCCTTCACTGACTCAGCTCCTTGCACACTCTTCTTCACATGCATCTCTACCCTGTTCTCCACAACTCTTGAATCCTAATTTTCTGAATGCCATCAGCTTGTAACTTGTCCCAGTCACTCTCATTCACCCTCTTCTGCTAGCTCTGATTCTACCTTCTGCTACCTTTATATTCCCTTCTTAACATTTTCTGCTTCCTAAACCCTGAATACTTCCCTGCTGTTTTAATGGACAGTGTTCTCAATTCCTATCTCCTTTATGTTTTCCTTCTCAAGTTCAGCTTTCATATGGACATTGACTCTACTCTTGCCACACCTCATCAGTCACCTCTTCCCAGCTTGCACAGAATTTCACTTGAAACCAAGCTGTCCACTTCTTCTAAACAGGCTTCCTCAAACTTTAATTTATTTTACTTGGCTTCCTAAAGTCAGCATTGTAAACAAACCCCCCAAATGTTACTGGCCTGAAAAAAGTTTTACTAACTTGCAGTACTGCCTGTGCCCCCTCCTTCACAGCCATCATGGAAAGATGTTATGTGCTGTTAGTCTCTTAGGTGGGGGGTTGGGGTGCAAATGGGCTGGTGGTGGAGGGATGAAGCAGTCAGTCAGTCCCTCTTCCAGCAGCCAGCTAACGCACCTGCATGGAATTCCTGGTCACCTACCAGGCAAGTGGTTAAATACAAGGCTACTTTAAATGTCTGCACTTAGTTTATTACTCTAATCCTTCCATTGCTGCACTGTACACTAGGATTTGCCCATCTCTCCCACTAACTTATTGCACCATTTTCACCCTTTGAAGATGCAGTGCAGGGTTACATGTAAGATGCACCATTGTGCTTCACATGTATAAAGTGTCATATTTGGAGACTCGTTCCCCCCTTAATCCTTTATTTTCAATGTTTTGGAAGGGAAAAACTGTCATTGCATTTTTTTTCGCTTTGCAGGAAAAAAAAGAAGGAAAATAGGAGGTTATGGCGAGGCCAGCCAGCTGCAAACGGGAGAACTCCCGACTGACTTCATGGCCTGCTCTGTTAATATTCTAACATCTCTGCATAACATTTGGAGAAGCTCTGCTACAACTTTGCTCCTCTCTCATTAGGCAGCTGCTGCTGAGCAAAGAGTGAAATGGCAAGCAGTCAATGACTCCTGTGTACAACAGTCTGCTCCACCAGCCTGCCCTGTGAATAGCACTGTCACTTTAATAATTCCATGCTGAGGGATTGCTTTCAATCCTCTTGGGCTTAATACAAGCAAAGATCAGAGGACAATAAAGGCCAGAAAGCTGGGTGGAGAAAATAAAAATGAAAGTGACTGCTGTTTTGTAGCCGAATGAAACCTGGGAGGTTTTTTTCCTCTCCTAATACGCAGAAGACCATTGTGTGCATCCAGTGCTGTAGCTAACTGGCAAAAGTCACCTGTGATTGCAGCAAAAAACGTCTCTTTCAAGCTCTTCTGTCTTCCTCGGACGTTTATTTGGATTATTTGAGAACTGGTTTTAAACTTGGGTGATGCTGGAATGTGTTGAAGTGGATCATTTGGACTGCCAAGACTTGGACTGTGCCTTAATTGTATTTCCTACATTCACATAACTTCTTAAAAAAAAAGCCCCTATGCTGTCATAAGAGAGAATCTTATACAATTTTGTAGGCTGACGAGTGTTTTCTCTTGTATATTTTTATAGATTGGGAAATATTTTACAGATTTTGACAAGTGCTCTGGCAAAAATTCTCTTAAACTTTTTTCTTCCTTGCTGTTTCCATGGGTTGTGTTGGAAGTTTTTAACTGGACAAAAACTGTGAGTGCCATTGTGGGAGATGAAGATGTAGAGCTCTGTTCCAAAGCTGAACTGTGTGTTTTGAATTGGATGGCAGACTTCTGACCTTACAAGTCAATCCCAGCGGGACTCTGTTGATACCGGTAAATAAGTGTTTGCGTCCAGTGCCAGAAATAACAGCGAGAATGCCGGTCAAGAAGAAAGGTGGGCTATGAAGCTTCCTATCTCATTTTTGTCTTATCTTTTTAACAAACTGGATTTCTCATACATGCAGTTTTACATTAAAAGCATTTGAATGGGAGAATGAAATTGTTGTTTGTTTGTTTTTCTGTGGAGAGGTGAAAGAGAAGCATTTCATGCATTTTGTTTTTCATGCAAAAGGATTCTTTACTTCAACTGGAATGTTTTAAAATCTGCTAGGACACATTTTGATCTCGAATGCTGGTTTCTCACAAACCTTTGTAGTTTATGTAGTACCAAGGTGGCTGTGGGTGGGGTATAGGAATGAGAAACCCTGTAATCTTGTACATACAATAATTCCAACAGTAACCATTTTTAAATAAAAATAAATAAATAGAATTTCTCTGAAGTAAATTTGTGGGCTTAGGGTTTATGGAATAGCTTCTAAGTAAGACTTGATTTTTTAAAAATAATAATAATAATTCAAATCAGTATTTAATGGTACACTAAAATGATAAAATCTTTCGGATTTGTCATTTTTCATTACTTTAGATATATTTCTAAAAAGTGCAACAGTATTCCTGTCATAGCCATCATTTAGCCAATAAAATACATGGAATATGTTTCAAGATTTCCCACAACAAGGTTTATATGTAAAATAAAACTGCTCATGAAAACAATATGATTTGAATAATTTTTTTTTAAAGTTATCTAATAATGAAGTAGTGTTGGGAGTTGTGTAGCTGTAGCTAAGCAGATTTTTTTTAAGTAGCACTACATTTCCCAACTACATTTTACAAAAATGTGTATATGATATATAACAACAGTGAGATGCTCATCATAAAGATGAGGGGGGTCTTATGAAGGGAGGGCTTGGCTGTTGTTGTTGGTGGAGTTCTTATAATGCATCTTTGTTCTTCTGCACATAGAGACACTCCCCCCCCCTGCTTACTAGCATCCCCAATGCTTTTCCTTTTCCTTGTAGGAATGGCAACCATTCACTTCTTTGGGAGATAGGCCTAGGGACACAATTTGCATAGCTCTGGGAATCCTATTTGCATAGCTCTGGGTTGTGTTTTTGGGTTACGCTACAGTGTGACATAACCTCGGCAAGCTGTTTTTCGGTTAGGGTTAGGGTTAGGGTTGAAACCTTTCCTGAGACCCTGGAGAGTACCACCAGTCAAAACAGAATAACAGATACAACTGAGCTACATGCACCAGTGGTCTGACTTTGAACACGTTACAGCTTCGCATGTTCAATGTTGCCATCAGTCCCTGCCCTGTGAAAAGCAGGGATATTTCCCTTTAATAGCAGCCATGATCAAAGGAGGTGCAACACATTTTTTAGAAAATGGTGTGGTTTCTCTTACTGGCGGTGGTGTTGCTATTGCTCATTTGCCACAATAATTAGAACTCTTGATGATGACTATGGTGCCTGTTCTGAGAAACGTGCCTTGGAAAGCCTGGAGCTGTGCTGGCATTTCTCCTGTCAAGCGGTTGTTTACTTAGAATAAAAGCACAGGATAAGCATTCTTAGGACAAGGCTAACATTTCTGGTGTCTGTGCCAGAAACAGTGATTACGTTGCCACTTTTTGTAATCTACGAGATCTCCTATCACACGCATGCAAGAACTTACTCATTCACGCCGAATCAAAGGGAGGCTCGGCACATACAGACACAGGGATCACTAGGCTGAGCTGCCTCCTGTACTGAAATTAATGTTTGGGCAAAAACACAGCATGCAGTTTCAGAGTGCAGATGGAGCCCTGGACTGAGGCAATCACATGCACTCTTTTTTTGCATCCATAAGCACCTTAAAAACCTTGTGATGTTAACTAGCTCCTTGATTTTGGGAACATTTCTTCCAAGCTTTCTCACACAGAATAACTTTCCCCCTGAAGTTATCTGCACATATACCAAGAAAAACTGGTTGTCCTCTCACATGGGGGCTTTGCTCTCTTGTTGCATTAGTTCCAACATAGCAGTTTTTTTAAACATGTAGATGGCAATTGTCTTTTCTATTTTAGTTCAAGCATAACCTAATCTGGCCAAGAAAGCCAAGTGATTTGCAATATTAAAGAACAGCCTTTCTACATTAAACAAACATATCTCCCAGTAATGTATTATTTCATGTTACAGAAATATAGGTGAGATGTCTGAAGTCGTAAGGACCCTAAACTTGTTTCAGATTAATTTAAAGTTGTCTTAAATATACAACTTGCAGAATAGCATGGCAATCCCGTTTATAATGAATAATATTCATCCTAATCAGCTGAGGAAAGCCAAGAAGCATAAACAGAGGCCCCCAACCGAGACTGTGTGAGATTTTGGTGCCTGAGCAGAAAATCTAAATGGTGATACAATTAAAGTATTGGATCCTTCCTCCGACCAAGGAAGGTTTCTTCTCTCAGAGGAAGGGAGCTTGGATCCAATCCATAGAAAGGTAAATAATTGAATTGCTGCCCTTTAATATTGACTCACAATATATCTCTGCTTGCCTAATGGTAGGGCTAGCTTATAGCATCCAGAGAAGACTTTTCACAAAAGTTGTTACCAGTAATGTCCAGAATCATCCTGCTTAACGGTGTATCTGAACAAGCAAGCAGCTGTAAAGGTAATACTTTGCATGGATGTTAAGATGACCAAACAGTGTCTGAAACATTCAGGAGCTGACTGCTCTGTTAACAGAACATGGCTTAGAAGTGGTGTATAAACTGGTAGCATTCACTGTGAGTCCTGTAACTCATATATTAACTTAGTAGTGAGGTTATGTACATTTACAGTAGTTAAACATTGTTAGTAAACTACTAGTAGCAGTAGTCAAATATCCTTTAATGTTCATGGCTTGTGTTAGGGACAAGATTTGCAGTGGCACATTGAACTCAGTGAAACTTGCTTCTGAGGATTTCCACTGAAAGTCTATTAAATTTAGCTCAAGAAATATTGGCACAGATTCCCCCCCCCCACCTTGCAAAAAAAGAAGACGTATTGTGCTAATAAGGAATCTCAGGAAGACAGGTTGGCATGGATTGCTCAAATGCACATTATGCATAAGCGTATAGCCCCTCTTCGTTTCGTTTGTTATTTGGACGGGGCATTCATTTGCTGATCAAATCTTTTCTCATATATACATGAGAGCTGTTCTCAAGTCTTTGTGCACTGGAATGCACATTGCATGGGCTGTGCCAAGGGGGCAAGGTCTTGTCGCAGCACATTTAATTCCAAGTTGATGCTGGAGAAGAGTTCAGGGATCACTTAAGAGTTGTGTTTCATGCCCAAGTGCAAGATGAAAAGGAACAAGCCCCAGCCCCCCTATTGAAAGTGGGGACTGCGGCAGCAGTGAGGCTTCCAAGGAACACACATGCACAGCGCATTTGCAAGGCCACCTGCACCCCAGGCATTTCTAAGGCACACAGAGTATCTCAAGCATAGTTGAAGTGTGGGGATGAAACCCTGCCACTTCTCCAGTTCCAATGGTGGGAGAAAGGTTGGAGTTTACCCTTTACTACGCTCACCCTGCCAAATGTCCCCCTACCTTTCATGAGCATGGTGTCGTGGACACTTGCTGTTGTGCAGCAATAAGTCAGCTTTTTAAAAATGCATTTTTGTAACTCTTAAGGCAGCGGCTGTTTTAAAAAGTCAATTTTTTTAAAGAAAAAGAAGAAAAAGATAGTTGTGCTAAGCAGGCAACAGAGGCCAGTTCTTCAAGCATCAATAACATCACAGCTCCATGGGATATTGGACAACCATGGTTAAATATTAGGTAATCAGGGTTGGCACGCTGGGCAATTCCGCTGGCAAGTGGGAGAAGAGATAATCCATGCAGTGTGCTTGCCTGTGTATGCAAATACAACAATAGGTCTTCTGTGTAAAAAGGGAAATTATGAAGCAGTCCCCAGTGGGATTCCATGGGAAATCAATCCCTACCATTTCCCCTTTGAGAAATCTCTTGCTGTCAGTGGCCTTTTATTTGCCAGTAAAATTTTCAGGTTTTTTTGGGGGGGGGGTTGAGTGAAAGGAATTCGGAATATTTCTCCACTGTTTTGTTTACTTCGTATAATTTTGTTACAAGGACACAGAAGGAAAAAGGGCAGTTTACGGAAGCCAGATGTGAGGTTTTAATTTACGTAGGAGTGCTGGAAGCCAAGTTGCTGGACAGGGGTGGCTGTCCCCATGATCAGTGGGACTGGAGTACAAAAGTGGGTGGAGGACAAAAAAAACAACAACCCTACTTTTTAAAAAAATGTACAGGTTGTGGATGAGTAGATTATAAAACCCCTTTGGCACAGAATCACAGCAAGGGAGCTGTAGGAATGGTCAGCGTTTTCTTTTGTAAATAGACAGAATTTGCAGGGGATCCCACGAAAACAACCTTGGTATATCAGTCATTGAAAAATGAAATAAAAATTACATGAATAAAACTTTAAATGGGAAAAGGTGGGGGGAGAATGATGGTGAGCACATTGGTCATTGTACAGAAAGGCAAATTCAGATCTAGTTTTCAAGTTGGCTTCTGTTCACTGGCCAAGATGGACCTGTGGTCTCACTTGGTATATAAAGAAGTTTCTTGTGTTCAAACGTGGTTTTCCACCTGGAGTCTTTAAGTAGTAAATTCCCAGAAAAGCTTTACTGCTTGGCTGTATAGACAGGACCAGTCTACACGAACATATTGTGCTTATTGTGGGCAGGTGAATTAAACTGGATCTAGGAAACCCAGCCAGATGGGTGGGATATAAATTATTATTATTATTATTATTGGAACAAGTTCCGTAATTTGTCATCTACCCCCTACTAAACACAAGCAAAACAAGGATGGAGGGTTATGGATCATTAGGAAAGGGAGTGAAAATAAAACTGACAGAATTGTAATGCTATAACCCAGGCATCCCCAAACTGCGGCCCTCCAGATGTTTTGGCCTACAACTCCCATGATCCCTAGCTAACAGGACCAGTGGTCAGGGATGATGGGAATTGTAGTCCAAAACATCTGGAGGAGCCGAAGTTTGGGGATGCCTGCTATAACCATACAAATCTGTGATGCGATAGCACTTGGAATATTGTGCATGGTTCTGCTTGCTGTGCCTCAAACAGGATATTGAGATCAGGGGTTTTGTTTCTTTTAGGGAGAGATTGGGGTGGGGGTGGGGCTAGAGCAGGTGTCAGGAACCTTTGCCCTTCCAACTGTTGCTGAACTACAGTTCCCATCAGCCCCAGACAGCATGGCTAATGGTGATGCATGATGGGAGTTGTAGTTCAACCACGTCTGCAAAACCGAAAGTTTCCCCACACCTGGGCTAGAGCAATTCCCCCATGAGGAAAAGTGACAATATTTGGGTTTGTGTTTTTTTTTTTTAGTTTATAAAAGGCGAGTAAGGAAGAACATTACAGAGGTGTATAAGGCTGTGCATAGCGCAGAGCAAATAGATTGAATCTTCTCTCTCTCACACACATATAATATTAAAATTGGGGGGGTCATCCAATGAAGCTGGGTGAAGATTCAGGACAAAAGAAGTTACTTCTTCATACAGTGCAAAGTTAAACTAAGGAATTCATTTCCATAAGATCTACTGATTGCCACCAACTTGGGTGGCTTGAAAAGAGCAGTAGAAAAAAATTCATAAGGCTTAAGTTTTTCCCTCCCTGGTTGGAGGCAGTATATCTCTGAATGCCAGCCAGTGGCAATCTACAAGTTGTTGGGAGATCACTATGGCATGCAGGATCTCATTGTGGTGTGGGCTTAGTAAAGTACATCTAGTTAGCTGCTGTGAAAACAAGGCACCAGATTTGATGGGCTTTTGGGACTGATTCAGGAGGGCTCTTCTTTTGGAAATGTGTGACGGAGAAAATGTGTTTGCTTGATACTGCAATGCTCAAGAAAAGTATTGTTTTTAATGCCAGTAGAGGAGTAAAGTTTATGTCTTGCATTCATGGGGGGAAATATTAGTTAACGTATATAGATTGGTGCTTTTGGTGGGCTGAAAATCAGCTTGAATTATAGCACTTTTAGCTCAATATATGTTGACAACTTTGCTTTATGGGTAAACAAATGTTGCCCATACTTTTCAGTCCCCCATTCCCACTTAGCTCTTATGATGCAGATATTTACAAAGCTGCCAGATGGGAAACATCAGGTGGTCTAAAACTGTTTTGAAAGACAATACATTTTGGCTTCCTAATATGTTATTTTGCCCTTCTAATATACCCCCCCCCAATAATAATCCCTTCCCTGCTAATGGCTTTTAGGTGGCTCTTTGCAGACTTAACAAGGCAGTGGGGTCTGTGTCAGAAGTCCCATGTTATTGACAAGGCTTTAATTTTCTGCTGCATCACGTGGCAGTCTTAGCCTGTGTGGCATACCGTTTTGCCTTGCATACTGTTGAGATATAGCTCACGTTTGGATCATGGTTGTAAACAATAGCACCAAAATCTAGGGCTTATTCTGTTTGTTCTGCGGGATAATTGGATGACTGAAAAACACTTTAACTACAGGGATGCTCTCTGTGATTGTGCCGACAAAGAGTGATCTCACTTAGACATGGTGAGCTAGTTCGAATACAAAGTGGCACAGCTCACCCTGTTAAGAAATTGCAAAGCAGATGCAGTGGAAGAAATAAGCCATTGGGCAAGGCTGTGCCACACATTTACAGCTCCATCTATTGCAGGCACCTATTTCCTTGAGACTTATTCCCAGGTATGCGTGAATAACACAGGAGTCTCAGAATTTGTTTAATATAGTCTTTCAATCACCACTGAGAACTATATAGTTCTGCGGGTGGGGGGTGGGAAAATCAAATGGAGAAACTGCAATAAAAGGTTGCAGTGTGCCATGTTCCTTTTCTTCCGATCGCCAACATTTCACGGCCACTGAGCACGCTCGGTCCTCAGTCCTCATTTGAATGTTTTTGAGTTCCTCTTGTAGGGTTTTTGTAAATATTTTCCGCAAATCTTCGGGTTTCCTTTTGGCTACATGAGGACCATAACTCAGATAATGAGTTTACAATTAGTATACCAGATTCTAAGGACAACCCCCCCCCCAACAACAACTGCAGCTCCCATATTCATTGACGGAACATCTCTAGCATTTCAACTCCCAGTTTAGAGAGAAGAGCCTAGCTTCTAGAGACCCAGGGTAGGAGCTGAACCATCTAGAATGGCAAATCTAGCAACTCTAGAGTTGCCATATTTTGAAGAGCAGAAAAGAGGACACTATAAGAATTCTCATATTTTAAATACCCTTACTATAAGTAGGCTATAGAAGCTGTGATATATTGTTGAGGCGGGCAGGAGAAGAGAAGAAGAAAACAAGTCTTCAACCACCAGTTATGTCTATGTCTCATCCAGAAAGTATAACCAGACACATTCTGGCAAATTTAAAATATGCTAGTACAAAGTTGGTGTCAGTTTGCAATAGTTAGTTATGCTCTTCAGGAGCTCATAAGTAGGGATGGATTAATTTGTATACAGTACAGTCAAACCTCGGCTCCCAAACGCCTCTGTTTTGGAACGTTTCGGCTCCCAAACGCTGAAAACCTGGAAGTAAATGCTCTGGTTTTCGAATGTTTTTCGGAAGCTGAATGTCCGCCGCAGCTTCTGTTTGAGTCGGAAGCCGTGCCTCGGTTGTCGAACATTTCGGAAGCCAAACAGACTTCTGGAACGGATTATGTTTGACAACCAAGGTTTGACTGTATTTTGGATTGTCTCAGTTTCTTATTTCCCCAATCTTAAGTACAGTTCTCCTTACACATATTTCTGCATGCCTTTTTGCCAAGCATATGCTAGCTTTGTAAAGCAATTTCCAGCAATAAAATAACACATGTTGCCTGTTATTTTCAGTAGCGTGTGCATTTCAATACACATTTTACCCTTGTAAACACATTTTTGAACCCCTTAAATGGCTGGAGAACTTGAATCGCATTGCAAATTTTGAAGGGTGACTGAAATGTACTCGGAGTCGAGAGTGAATTTCATGCTCTTTATTCAGCTCATAGTCATCAAGGAGAAGAGGAGAAGAAGAATGGCTCTTTTCCCAAAACCATCTGCTTATATACATTATTTACACAATGGGCCTTGCGTGATTGGCTACTTCAGGGCTACACCTGTGGGCCAATTATATTGTGGATTGACTTCTGCCTGCAGCCTGATTGGCTGCTCCTACAGGCCAATCAGGTAGCAGATTCACTTCTGCCAGCCGCCTGATTGGCTGCTCCAGCAGGCCAATCAGGTTGCGGATTCACTTCCACCTGGAGTTGGATTGGGTAGCTCCCGCTGTTTCTGAATCCTATTGTTCTAGGATTCAGCTCAGTACATAACACCGACTTTTCCCAATTTGCATATTGTTTTGGAACTGCAAATTGAATGCCTGCCCATGAGGGTGTTGAATGTTGGCATCGCACAGACCCCAAGGTCCACCCCTGACACAGGAGTACATTGCTTGGGAAAAAGCCACAAAGAGGCTGGTCTGGTTCATAGCTAACTCTCTGCAATTTGCTTAGGGGAAGTATATCCTGTCATGCAAGGTCTGTGGCTCAGTCAATGAACTTTGCATGCAAAAGCCCCCAGGTTCAATCCCCAGCATCTCCAGGCAGGACTGGGAGAAACCAGTGATCTGACTCTTATTACAATGCAACTCCCAATAGGTACTGGACAGGGGTCAAAAACCAGACTTCCTGTTGAGTGCCTTTATAATCAACTACTGTGCAGTATTCTACCGATATACAAGCTGTGCACAATGGCGGACTTTGGGCTCTCAGCTTCCAGTGGTGCTGTGTGCGCCTCTTTGTGCTCCATTCTACAGAATTATCACACTATCCTAAGGCCACCCAAGCAACTGGATATTCATGTCATGGAACTGCAGAGGGAAAACCTGAAATTACGTAAACCACGACACAATAATAAACTCATGTTTATAATGCATTTGCATTCCCCCCCCCCCCCGCTTGAGATGGATTGCTGCAGCTTAGCCACTCCAAAGCTAGACAGCATTTCTACCTTGTTAGCTAGAATTTAAAATAATCTGATTAAAACGATCCAATTGCGTTCTAGGGCTACAGTTTGCGCCACTTTAGCTGGTTAGTATTTTGCCTCCCATGTTGGCATAGGCTCGCCACCTTTAAGCACTCCCTCCTCTTGTGCCTTTTTATAGCACCCGAGTCGCCGAAATGTAGTAGATGAACACTTCTCCTACCAAGGAGACCAAGTAGAAGGCAAAGTTTTGCCTGTTTCAACACCTTCTTGCTATACTGTTATTAAAAGGCATAGGAGCCAGGCAAGTTTAAAAAGGAAAGTTGGCAACCCCAACATTTATTCCATGAAGTATGTGGGGAGGGGACCCTCTTTCCAGGGGTGGAGGAAGGGGGGATGCGGTGGGTACTGGTCATGCCAGGTTTCACCACTGAGGGGGGTGACCAGGGCCGGATATAGGTGTGATGAGGCCCTAAGCTACTGAAGGTAATGGGCCCCTTTATATGTCCAGCTGTCCTTTGTCAACAACAAATTGTCGCCGTTTTTTTGTGTTGAATATATGCTATATGGTAATTTATGGACCTAATAGGTATCTAAAGCCATTTGCACATAACAAAATATGTATGTGCTTTCATTTTTGATTATTGCTTGATTATTGCTTTCATTTTATGGATCAATGGTCTTCTTAGATCAGGCATCCCCAAACTTCGGCCCTCCAGATGTTTTGGACTACAATTCCCACCATCCCTGACCACTGGTCCTCTTAGCTAGGGATCATGGGAGTTGTAGGCCAAAACATCTGGAGGGCCACAGTTTGGGGATGCCTGTCTTAGATAGTGAAATTCATGTTAAATTGCTGTTTTAGGGGTTGTTTTTAAAAGTCTGGAATGGATTAATCCGTTTTGCATTACTTTCTATGGGAAAGCGTGCCTTGGTTTTGGAACGCTTTGGTTTTGGAACAGACTTCTGGAATGGATTAAATTTGAGATCCAAGGTACCACTGTATATAGAAATGAGCAAACCAGTGATATTTTCGGGAGCAGTTTAGCAGGAGGGGCCCATTGGTTACGTCATAGGAGCCTACACAACACAAAACACTGTTGCTGTATGTAGGTTTTATTTTATTTGTTTTTTATCTTACATTTTGGAAATGTACATCCAGGTTTTTTTTCTTTTAAATTTTGTTGGGGGCCCCAAGAGAGTGGGGCCCTAAGCTATAGCTTGTTTAGTTTATATGTAAATCCGGCACTGGGGGTAACAAAATGCCAGGTGGCACTCATCCTGAGTCCTGAAGCTCCCCCGAGCCACACGTCTCTCCTGGGAGAGATGCGGTGGCTGGGTGCACGCAGGCTCCGTGCTGCCCAAACAGTCCGCCAGCTGCCTCCCCCCCCCCCCAGCTGTAGGACGGCTGAGTGGGAGGAGGCAGGCAGACTCCGGAGGCCCCGAGGTGCCAGAGCGGCTTTCCTCCGCCGCCGCTGCCTCTTTCCCACCCCTCAAGCTGCTGTTAGCCCCGTGGTGTGGGTGTCCCCCTCACCCACGCCAGGACTAATAAGATGTAGGGAAGATTCAGCAAACGGTGTGGAGTAAAAATAGTTATACCATATTGACCCAATCCCCCACATCCACAAACTGGCTTGAATGCAAACTGAGCGGAGCCTATATTTGGGAGCAGTTTATACTCGGTTGAATACAGTATGTCTTATATGGAGTCAGGCTGTTTGTCCATTTTAGCTCAGTATTATCTAGGATGACAGGCAGTGGCTCTTGAAGGTCTCTAGCATAATCTGTTGCTGGCTATTAAGTGGAGATGGCCGGGATTGAACCTGGGATCTTGTCTGTGCAGAACGTGTGTTGCATCACTGATCTATATAGCTAGGGCTGAGAGAATGTGCCTATTTCAGTTTCTCCCGGTTTCTCATTTTTTCCAATCTTAAGTTCAGTTCCCCACATTTTCACAACAACATGCCATTATTATTATTATTATTATTATTATTATTATTATTATTAGCCGTCATGAAAACTCGCCAGCATTTTAGTGCAACTTCCTCCTAATATACACATATCTCCATGCATTCCCCCCCTAATATACAGTTTTCAAAAGCAGTTTCATTTCCGCATGTCTCTCCACACACCCTGCCGATGTATACATTCCATGCTCACTGTAACCCATTCTATATTCATTTTTGTGTTTTTGTGGTTTTGGATTTTTAGAATTGTTAGTTGCTTGGTAGCCAAAGGTCTCCAACTGACAAATAACACTCTTAAAAAGACAAAAACAAAATATAATAATAATAATACAGTGGTACCTTGGGTTAAGAACACAATCCGTTCCGGGACGCAGTTCGTAACCTGAAATGGTCGTAACCCGAAGTGCCATTTTGCGCATGCGCAAACCACGTTTTGCACGTTTTGTGCGTTTTGCGCATGCGCAAACCACGTGCACCACTTCTGCGCATGAGCAGAACGTGTGTGCGGTGAAAATACTTCTGGGTTTGCGGAGTTCGTAACCCGAGTTGTTCGTAACCCAAGATACGACTGTAATAATAATAATAATAATAATAATAATAATAATAATAATAATAATTTATTTCTACCTCGTCCATCTGGCTGGGTTCCCCCAAACAAAAACAGCAGCCACAGGAAGTTTTGGCACTACCAAACTCTGGCAGCTACGTACAAATTACTTGGTTGGAGAACGGCATTGCGAAATCTGGAGAAGTGCAAATTATAAAGGATGACTGTGTTTTGGTTTGCATATTGTATTAGACAGTGAGAATTTGGCAGGTTTGCCTTTAAATGCAAACTGAATGAAATCCCCCCCCAGTAGTAGCACTTCTTCAGAATAAAACACCTCCCCCCCAAATATCCCTATGATCCCCAAACACCATTCATCTAATTGAATTCAAGGCTCTCATGCCCACCCTCGAAAGTAAAAATCATGAGATTTTCTCACAGATGTCTTGTAGTTTGGCCTTGAGACACTGAAAACAATTGTGTCTTTGAAGGCTGGAGATTTGTTTGCTTCGATTGCTTTTTTAAAGAAAAATTAAACAATAAAACAGTTACCAGTGGGTATATCTTGGGAACAAGTAGATGATTTGTAGGGGGAACTGTGGGAGGAATTTACAGTGGGAGATGTGGTGGGTTTTAGCACTTGAGAAATGTACATTTGCAGTAATTTCTAAATTGTGGGCTGGGACACCCTAGACTTCAAGTATGCTGTGGGGCCCAAAAACAAACCAGAACTTTAGGTTTGTACATTTAAACTGGATTAACACCCTTTGTCCTGGAGCAACGAATCCACGTAAGAAAACAGCCGTGGACTTCTTGTGCTTTGGAAAGGGATGGGGAAAATGCATGAAAAGTGGGTTTGCTAACAGAAAGACATGTAGAGAACCCTGGTAAGCAAAGTGGGGTGAAAGCAGGGCCGGATTTAGGTTTGATGAGGCCCTAAACCACTGAAGGTAATGTCAACGACAAATCGTCACTGTTTTTTTGTGTTGAATATATGCTATATGGTAATTTACAGACCTAATAGGTATCTGAAGCCATTTGCACACGTTGCCATGCAACCCATCCATGCAGAATGTAGGCACCCTATATATACAGGTAGAAAGGAGCAAACCAGTGATATTTTAGGGAGCAGGCTAACAGGCGGGGCCCATGACTTACATCTTAGGAGCCTACACAACACAAAACACTGTTGCTGTATGTAGGCTTTATTTTATTTGTTTTTTAAACTCATATTTTGGAAAGCGCATCCAGGTTTTTTTCCCTTTAATTTTTTTGGGGGCCCCCAACAGAGTGGGGCCCTAAGATATAGCTTGTTTAGCTTATACGTAAATCTGGCACTGAGGATGACAACTGTCTTGCAAGCAAACCAGGATGTATGCTCAGTGAAGATTGGAGGTAATCCAACCTCCATCTAAGATTTGTGGAAGCTAATCAGGATGAATGCTCAATCCATAAATCATCTGGAGGGACCCAATAGCGCACAGATTTCTGCATGCACAATGAAAATTTCCCACCTCTCCTCCGCTGGTGCATCCCCTGAATCTGTTCTGGGGGTTCCTATAACAGATTCTAAGAGGGTATGGGGTTTGCAGAACGAGGAGGGGGAAATTCCATTGTGCAAGTGGGAATCCTTGCATTCTTGCATCTTTTTAGTAGAATACTGCCCCTCACTGTGCGGCCCTCAGCAGCTGCTGCCTGAGGCAGCTGATTCTCGCTGTCTAATGATAGAGCCGACCCTGGTTGCAATTGGACTCTGGTTACAAGGGAAGCATCTCTTGGGCGTCTTTAGGCTGTTTCCCTCCTGTTAGTCGAGGGAGTTTCTGGCTTAAACATGAAATGATTGTGTGGTTTTCGAGGCTTGCAGCCAACTGATTGAGTTGCAGAGAACTTTTAAGCAGGCATAATGGGAACGATGCTCATTTGAACCAAGAGAAAGAGTGCAACATTAATTACAAATGCAAATATGTTTGAGTCCTAAGAATAGCTGCCTTTGTGCGCTATAAATATCCAAGGTAGAGCTAATCATCTATTCTCACCCAGTGAAGGGAAAGAATCCTCAAAAGCTCCTACAATCAGATGTGGGTCTTACATAAGCAGGGTTGCCAACTGACCGGAAAAAAGCAGCTCTGCCTGCTCCTGTGCTTATTACAGAAGCTTCATTGGCAGAACCCATCTGATGGATCTTTTCATGGCATGTGCCCAAATATAAGGGATATTCAGAGGAGTGTGTTGGAATCATTAAAATTAAAAAACCCAACAGTTACCTGTTAATTGCTGCTGATTAAACTACTATCAACTGGACTCAAAAATTAGCAACCCTATACACAAATATGACATTTACTTTAATTGGTAACTTCTTTAATCCTACAGGATTTAGTCAACAAATTAACCTTGGTTATGCATTGCAGAGAGAGTTTTGTGATACTTATTTTTGTGTGTTGTTCTTATCATTTGACAATATTTAATCTGTAAGCAATTGTGGGAAAGGAGCTACATCCCCCCCATAGCTGCCAAGTTCTCCCTTTTTTTAAGGGAAATTCCCTTATGCTGAATAGGCTTCCTCGCGAGAAAAGGGAAAACTTGGCAGCTATGATCCCCCCCCCCATTTTACATCAATAGTCAAGATTTTGTGGAGTGACAACAGAGTTGCAAGAGCTTAGTCAACAAGCTGAAAGAGGAAATGAGGTCTTCAGTTCAAATATAAAAGCTAAATTGTTTGTCGGGAGCCGAATAGTGAATAAGATCATGAGTTTGGATTCTGGGTCCAATTTCAACCGTCACCCCCAGATGGCAAAAAAACCCCAACCTCCAGCATTCCAAGGATGCAGAAGTAGGAGGAGGGATTGAGAACAGAAGAATATAGTCTTCTATTGTTTACAGAAGAAAACTGTTACTGAAATATGTGGTGCTATTGTGTTTTGGGGGTTGTGGTATCATGGTGTTGGCCTGGAGTTCCCAAGCAGTGTTGATTATAACACAACATTTTAGGACTGGTGACCTAAGGCACACCTATAGTGGGGCAAAAAGCCATTATCTTGATTCAGACCACAGATGATAGAATTGAACTGCTTCATGAATTGTGAGCCATCAGTTTCACAGTAGAGTCTCCTTTGAAGGGTTATCAAGCAGCCAATACTGATCAGTAAAGTAACGTATCAGGTAACCAGGATTGTTTGTTACCTGTCCTTGATAAATCTCCGTTTTGCATCTATTTTTGCCCCTTCGGGGATGCTTTGTTAAAATGTTCTTGGTGTGACTTGCTAGAGCTGCCATCCTCCAAGGTTCAGCATTCAGCCCTGCATGTTTAGAATTGCAGAATCATAGAATTGTAGAGTTGGAAGGATCAACCCCCTGCAATGCTGGAATCCTTCGCCCAACATGGGGCTCAAACCCACGACCCTGAGATTAAGAGTCTCGTGCTCTACCGACTGAGCTATCCACATGCAGAACCCAATATAAACCACCGTATTGGAATTTGCAAGTCTAGGGAGAACTGCCCTTAGCTATACATTACAGGAGATGCACAGTTGCTACTGGTCCACATCTTTCCCACACGGGTCCCCCTGGTAATGTCTCATAAAAGTGACATGTCTTGTGATGTCATCATGGTCAGCATTCCTCCTCTCCAGTTCATTGATCACTGTATGTAGGAGGTGAGGAAACAAATAACTTCCTTTTACCAGGGACGGGACGAGCCATGCATCCCCTGTAATAAATATCTAGGTAGGCCTTTAGATGGTTTGCAAACCAAAGAATTCTCCAAAGCATAGCTAATGCAAGTCATGCTTCTTAGCTGTGCCTTGAAATCTCCCAACACCACTTCATTTCCTATTTATGCAAGGCCTGGGCTCTTAAAATAATCATCAAAGTCATGGCAGACTTTGGAGCACTGATTCATTTTTGAAGTGGTTTTTGGCACTGAACCAGTTGCTTGCCTCTCTAGTGTGTTATTTTGCGCTGAAATCCCAGCATAGAGAAGTCAATGGGAAATTCTGAGAACCAGCTGAGACCAAATCACTAGGAAGAAACCTGAAAACGACATCTAAGGCGTTTTACACAGTGAATTTTTGTTCTCGCTGCATTTCAAGTCAAATTTGCCCATCACTGTACCCATTGGTACCCATGGGCTGGTGTGTGTTGAAGTCACCTGCCGTGGGTGGAGTCTGGGTGTGTGTGTGTGATGTCCTCACCTGATGGAATTGCCTGATTGGTTTCCCACCCCAACCTCCGCCTTGGGAAATTGTGATGGAAAGGAAGGCTTCACATATCTGGGATTCAGTGTGCTTCAAGTAACAAAACTGTGCTCAAGCTGGCTTGAGGTTGGCTTGAGGGAAGCCATGTCAAAATGCAGTAGTTTACTAGAAATTGCAGGACAAGTCTGGATCCTGTGTAATCTCATGTGTACATGGATGCCTTACATGGAAGATCTTAGAGCAAGATCTTCAGAAGCCGCTGCAGGGAAGAGATGGAGTATGACCACTTTTGGGACTGGGAGGGCGATGATTTCTAAAGCTGTCACAGCAAACTTCATTGTGTTGTACTTTGATTCTGATGATTCTGGTGGTGGTTTTATTGTACGATTGCTTTATTTAATGTGTGGTGCTACTGTTCCCTTTCATCGGTCAATCAATAATCTGTTCCTTCTCCTCCTCCTCCTCCTCCTCCTCCTCCTCCTCCTCCTCCTCCTCCTCCTCCTCCTCTGTTTTGTTACTCTCAGCATTTTCAAGCAGGTTAACTACTTTTATAACCTTGGGTATTTTTATTTATTGTAGACACGGATCGAGCTTTAGCACTTCTGGAAGATTATTGCAAGAAGCTGAAAAAGCCAGAAGAGCAGCCACTGAAAAAGGCCATTAAAAAGGTGATGGGCATCTTTAAAAGCAGCTTATTCCAGGCATTGCTAGGTACGTAAATCCGGCTAATGCTTATTTTTTCTTCATGGTTGTTATGATTCATGCAATTGGGTGCTGAAGATGTATGGCTCTTAGATGGCTCTCATAGGTTGGCTTTGTTAATGGGGTCATGTGAACAACTAGCCTGATGTGGAGATGTTCTATGCAGAGTCTAGTTTATTAACTGTGGTCGCTATAGGTGGTAATCACCATAAAGTAAAGAATTTGAAAGACCACCTTCTTCCTTATACCGTGTTTCTCCGAAAATAAGACACCGTATTATATTTATTTTTCCTCAAAAAAACACACAATGGCTTATTTCCAGGGGATGTCTTATTTTTTTATTAAGTATGGTACAGTTTAACCTACAGTGGTGCCTCGATTTACAAATTTAATCCGTTCTGAAGGCACCTTCATAAATCGAAAAATCTGTAAATTGAAAAATGCCATTGGAAATGTGATTTCCCATAGGAATGCATTGAAAATGGAAAAAATTCGTATGTCGAAGCAACTCTATCTAAAAATTTGTAAGTCAAAAAATCCCTATCTAAAACTGCTGCGGTTTTTTCCAGATGTCGAGACATTCATAAGCGCATGGCCATTACCCCCATTCGTAAGTCGAAAAATTCGGTTGTCGAGTTGTTCGTAGGTCGAGGTACCACTGTACAAGGTTAAACTGTCTATCACTATGGCTTATTTTCGGGGCATGGCTTATATTCCTTGAATGCTTAAAAATCCTGCTATGGCTTATTTTATGGCTACGTCTTATTTTCGGAGAAACAGGGTAGATCATTTCCGGGCTTAAGATAACAGAGGTGTCGCTTCTGGTGGTTTCACTACTCTCAGAGGTTTGGAAGTGGGCAATGGCAGCTTGTGAGAGAGCCTTCTAGGTGATGGGTCCACAAATGTGGAGCTCCCTCTCTACAGAGGAGGGGGCTCCATATCTTTCCAGCTTCTGAAAATAGTGGTGTTGCCCTCCTGAAAATCGAAAAATAGGTTTTGGTGCCTCTCTTGGCAGAAAACATGACCTACCTATTTTTGATTCTACCGTAGTGTTAAAGGCGTTTGCTTGTTTGTTTAACTCTCCTATCTGTTTTTATATGCTGTAATTTGCTTATCATGAAGGATGGGTTAGAAATATAATAAAAATAAATGGAGATGTGGAACCTCCCTCCCTCTCCCTCCCTCTCTCCCTCCCTCCCTCCCTCCCTCCCTCCCTCCCTCTCTCTCTCTCTCTCTCTCTCTCTCTCTCTCTCTCTCTCTCTCTCTCTCTCTCTCTCTCTCATTTCCCTGATGTAAAAGGCCCTGCCACCCCACCAAGCTGCTGTCTGCTCTATTATTATGGGTACCTATAAACTTCCCTGATGGGGCAAATAGAAACTTTGGGGAAATGTTTTACGTTGGGAAAATGATTCAGTTTTGGCATTGGGGGCACAGTTGCCACTTGTCCAAATTTAGAGGTGGAGGATTCGATAATGGATCTCCATTGTTGCCCTGTGGTATAGTGGTTGCCTTGTGGTGTAGTGGACTCGTAATCTGGTGAACCGGGTTCGCTTCCCTGCTCCTCCACATGCAGCTGCTGGGTGACCTTGGGCTAGTCACACTTCTCTGAAGTCCCTCAGCCTCACTCACCTCACAGGGTGTTTGTTGTGGGGGAGGAAGGGAAAGGAGATTGTTAGCCGCTTTGAGACTCCTTAAGGGTAGTGATAAAGCGGGATATCAAATCCAAACTCCTCCTCCTCCTCCTCCTCTTCTTCTTCTGTCTGGCCAAAAGAGGAGGTTGAAGACATGCTTTGCTGTGTCTCTGGGAGACAGAGAGATTGTTCTGCCGAATATGCTCGCCCTTGGAGATAGTAAATGTCTGATGGTTTTGATAGGGACAGGCAATCGCCTTCCTATTTGCTCTGAAAGTGTTCAGAGAGCTGAGCATTGCAATTTAAGAAAAAGAAGAAAAATTGTAGTGACCACCATCACCTCCTGCTCCTCTCCTTCCATAAGACCAAATAGCTGACCATGGGAAATGTGGAGATGGAAGTAGCAGGTACTTGTTGAGACCTTCTGGAGTGCCTGTTCCAATCAAAATCCCTGGTGGGAATCTGATGCTCTGGGACTTTCATTTTGAAAGAAATGGGAGGTGGAGTGTTTGTGTGATTCTGGGTCTGTTTCTGGTCACTGATCATAGACTTGGCAGAGTGCCTTTTCCTATCACCCTCTCCACTTCCTCCTTCCTCACGACATGTCTGTTGGCATCAGGGAAGGAGAAAGGGTAGGAAGTGGTGAGAGGTCCTTGCAGAGGGTCTGACAGAAGCAAGGTGGACATAGTCTTTTCTGATCCTTCTTGGAAGAATTCAAGCAGGTATCACCTTGTGGTCTTGGAGACAGAAGGTGACAGCCATCTCTCTTGTTTGTCTGTATGTGCAGGGCATAAATTTCCATGTCAATCAATGCATGTTTTGTCCTTGAGGGAATGCTGGTAATATATTTCCCCCCAAAATGCTTGCTTTCAAAACTGCTACAATAGTGGTGTTGTTGTTTCCTGTGATTTTGGGTTTTTCTTGGTGTGGCTAAGATGTTTTGTAAGTGAGAAAAAGGAGAACTGCGTGAAGCAAAGCTTTCCTTCCATTGTGTTGTTCATCACTTGTTGCGATAAACATGAAAGAATTTCCCCAGCCTGTTGATTTAATATGTTTTTTTTTAAAAAAAATATCTATAAAAAATCACAAATGCATTTATTCTCTCCATCCACCCACTTAAGATGACCTTTCTTCACTCCCGTGGTGCTTTTAAAACTTTATTACGGAGATTTCGAAATGGTGAAACATGCATAATCTCTCATTACAAAATTGTTTTGCTCTTTGAATGCCTTAGATTGGCTGATACTCAATAAGTGACTGTCCGACCACATTCCAAGGTTGTAAGAGGATGCTGTTACATAATAAAACCTGATTATTATATAATCGGTACATATAATAATCACACTTCTGACATCTGTTTGGGACCACTTTGATAGGCTGCCTCGTAATATGTTTTTGCATTAAAATTCACACTAATGTCACATGCTCCCTGTGCTTTGGTTTTCTGTCTTTGTTGTTGTTGTTTAGTCGTTTAGTCGTGTCCGACTCTTCGTGACCCCATGGACCATAGCACGCCAGGCACTCCTGTCTTGCACTGCCTCCCGCAGTTTGGTCAAACTCATGTTCGTAGCTTCGAGAACACTGTCCAACCATCTTGTCCTCTGTCGTCCCCTTCTCCTAGTGCCCTCAATCTTTCCCAACATCAGGGTCTTTTCCAAGGATTCTTCTCTTCTCATGAGGTGGCCAAAGTATTGGAGCCTCAGCTTCACGATCTGTCCTTCCAGGGAGCACTCAGGGCTGATTTCCTTAAGAATGGATAGGTTTGATCTTCTAGCAGTCCATGGGACTCTCAAGAGTCTCCTCCAGCACCATAATTCAAAAGCATCAATTCTTCGACGATCAGCCTTCTTTATGGTCCAGCTCTCACTTCCATACATCACTACTGGGAAAACCATAGCTTTAACTATACGGACCTTTGTCGGCAAGGTGATGTCTCTGCTTTTTAAGATGCTGTCTAGGTTTGTCATTGCTTTTCTCCCAAGAAGCAGGCGTCTTTTAATTTCGTGACTGCTGTCACCATCTGCAGTGATCAAGGAGCCCAAGAAAGTAAAATCTCTCACTGCCTCCATTTCTTCCCCTTCTATTTGCCAGGAGGTGATGGGACCAGTGGCCATGATCTTGGTTTTTTTGATGTTGAGCTTCAGACCATATTTTGCGCTCTCCTCTTTCACCCTCATTAAAAGGTTCTTTAATTCCTCCTCGCTTTCTGCCATCAAGGTTGTGTCATCTGCATATCTGAGGTTGTTGATATTTCTTCCGGCAATCTTAATTCCGGCTTGGGATTCATCTAGTCCAGCCTTTCGCATGATGAATTCTGCATATAAGTTAAATAAGCAGGGAGACAATATACAACCTTGTCGTACTCCTTTCCCAATTTTGAACCAATCAGTTGTTCCATATCCAGTTCTAACTGTAGCTTCTTGTCCCACATAGAGATTTCTCAGGAGACAGATGAGGTGATCAGGCACTCCCATTTCTTTAAGAACTTGCCATAGTTTGCTGTGGTCGACACAGTCAAAGGCTTTGGCATAGTCAATGAAGCAGAAGTAGACGTTTTTCTGGAACTCTCTAGCTTTCTCCATAATCCAGCGCATGTTTGCTATTTGGTCTCTGGTTCCTCTGCCCTTTTGAAATCCAGCTTGCACTTCTGGGAGTTCTCGGTCCACATACTGCCTAAGCCTGCCTTGTAGAATTTTAAGCATAACCTTGCTAGCGTGTGAAATGAGCGCAATTGTGCGGTAGTTGGAGCATTCTTTGGCACTGCCCTTCTTTGGAATTGGGATGTAGACTGATCTTCTCCAATCCTCTGGCCATTGCTGAGTTTTCCAAACTTGCTGGCATATTGGGTGTAGCACCTTAACAGCATCATCTTTTAAAATTTTAAATAGTTCAGCTGGAATATCATCACTTCCACTGGCCTTGTTATTAGCAATGCTTTCTAAGGCCCATTTGACTTCACTCTCCAAGATGTCTGGCTCAAGGTCAGCAACCACACTACCTGGGGTGTATGAGACCTCCATATCTTTCTGGTATAATTCCTCTGTGTATTCTTGCCACCTCTTCTTGATGTCTTCTGCTTCTGTTAGGTCCTTACCACTTTTGTCCTTGATTATGGTAATCTTTGTACGAAATGTTCCTTTCATATCTCCAATTTTCTTGAACAGATCTCTGGTTTTCCCCATTCTATTGTTTTCCTCTATTTCTTTGCATTTCTCATTTAAGAAGACCCTCTTGTCTCTCCTTGCTGTTTTTTGGAAATCTGCATTCAGTTTCCTGTATCTTTCCCTATCTCCCTTGCATTTTGCTTGCCTCCTCTCCTCTGCTATTTGTAAGGCCTCGTTGGATAGCCATTTTGCTTTCTTGCATTTCCTTTTCCTTGGGATGGTTCTCGTTGCTGCCTCCTGTATAATGTTACGAGCCTCCATCCATAGTTCTTCAGGCACTCTGTCCACCAAATCTAAATCCTTAAACCTGTTCCTCACTTCCACTGTGTATTCATAAGGGATTTGATTCAGATTGTATCTTACTGGCCCAGTGGTTTTTCCTACTTTCTTCAGTTTAAGCTGGAATTTTGCTATAAGAAGCTGATGATCTGAGTTACAGTCAGCTCCAGGTCTTGTTTTTGCTGACTGTATAGAGCTTCTCCATCTTTGGCTGCAGAGAATATAATCAATCTGATTTCGATGCTGCCCATTTGGTGATATCCATGTGTAGAGTCGTCTCTTGTGTTGTTGGAAGAGAGTGTTTGTGATGACCAGCTTGTTCTCTTGACAGAACTCTATTAGCCTTTGCCCTGCTTCATTTTGAACTCCAAGGCCAAACTTGCCAGTTGTTCCTTTTATCTCTTGATTCCCTACTTTAGCATTCCAATCCCCTGTAATGAGAAGAACATCCTTCTTTGGTGTCATTTCTAGAAGTTGTTGTAGGTCTTCATAGAATTGGTCAATTTCACTTTCTTCAGCACCGGTAGTTGGTGCATAAACTTGGATTACTGTGATGTTAAAAGGTCTGCCTTGGATTCGTATCGAGATCATTCTGTCATTTTTGAGATTGCATCCCATTACAGCTTTTGCCACTCTTTTGTTGACTATGAGGGCCACTCCATTTCTGCTACAGGATTCTTGCCCACAGTAGTAGATATGATAGTCACCCGAACTGAATTCGCCCATTCCCTTCCATTTTAGTTCACTGATGCCCAGGATGTCGATATTTATTCTTGTCATCTCATTTTTGACCACATCCAGCTTACCTCCACTCATGGTTCTTACATTCCAGGTTCCTATGCAATATTTTTCTTTACAGCATCGGACTTTCCTTTCGCTTCCAGGCATATCCGCAACTGAGCGTCCTTTCGGCTTTGGCCCAGCCGCTTCATCAGCTCTGAATCTACTTGTACTTGTCCTCCGCTCTTCCCCAGTAGCATGTTGGACGCCTTCCGACCTGAGGGGCTCATCTTCCAGCGTCATAACTTTTATATGCCTGTTGTCTTTGTCCATGGAGTTTTCTTGGCAGGGATACTGGAGTGGCTTGCCAGTTCCTTCTCCAGGTGGATCACGTTTAGTCAAAACTCTCCACTATGACCTGTCCATCTTGGGTGGCCCTGCATGGCATAGCTCATAGCTTCTCTGAGTTATTCAAGCCCCTTCGCCACGACAAGGCATTGATCCATGAACTTATTCCTTTTAAAAAAATCTGTTGTGCGTTCGTTGATTTTTGTCCTGAAAAGTTGCTTAGAACTCTGAATATTCACAGTGCTTGTGGTGGGTTGCAAATGTTAAAATCTAACGAAACAGAACCAAAGAAGAAGCCAAAAACTCACCAGTAAAACACACACCACAGCAACAACAGCAGCAAACAAGATAACTCAAAGCTTAAAACTCATAAAAGCATCTCTACTCTCCAAAAGCTAATATTTTTAAAGGCAAGCGTTTCACTTAAGCAAAACCAAAGCAAACGTTAAGAGGGTTGGGAATGAAGAAGATGCAGAATTGCCTTGAGGCGGCGGTTTGGAAGGAGATTAATAAATCCAAGTTGTTAAAAATGAATAATGCACCAACTAGGGCTGGAGGTTTTAACTGGGATGGCTGTGACCAGTGTGCCTGCTTACTCTGCATCCAAGGGCTACAGCTTCCAAGGCCCTTCCTGCTTTCTCTTCTTGGGCTCTTTATCTTTAAATCAGACTCTGAAGAGCAGAAAGCCATTCAATTGAAGGAGCCTTCAGAGAGAGAGAGGGCTGAAGATAATTGGCAACCTTAATTCCTTTCCCATTGTGGCTTCCCAACAATTGATACAAAGAGGCATATTGCCTCTGAACATGTAAGCAGAGCAGTGCTGGTTGAGGCCAATGACCCACTTAGTCCAGAATTCTGTCATCTTAGTGTCCGAGACCAGATGTCTATGGGAAGCTCATAAGCAGGACTTGAGCGCAACAGTGCTCTCCTCACTTGCAATTCTCAACTATTGTTTCATCCTATATAATAAAGTCCCTGTGTCTCTGCGTCCAGTCCCTGTGTCCCTGTGTCCGCGCTAATGCGCATGTGCCCCACGGACACAGGGACTGGACGAAGAGGCGAGACGAACACACACACACGCTCTCTCCCCCCCTCAACCCTCTGCCTCCCGTTCCCCTGCGGCGGCGGACCAAGATGGCGGCATTGGGCTCCAGGGCCGCAGCGGCGGGAGCCCGGTCCGGCTCCCGTCGCTGCCGCCACGGGCCGCGGCCCCGGAGCCCGATGCCGCCATCTTGGCCCACCGCCTCCTCCTCCTGACAACCCTATCTAGCCTGTGGGAGGAGCGGCGGGGCCGCGGCCTTCCCTCCCTCTCTGCGCTTGGCCGCGGGACACGACAGGAGAGCGCTTTGTTTAATTGCGTTTCTGGTGCGCCCCGCGGCCGAGTGTAGAAAGCGAGGGATGGCCACGGCCCCGTCGCACCTCTAGCGCCCGTTTTCTTAACGGGCTGAATGAGACTAGTTAATAATAATCCGCCACTCATCTGACTGGGTTTCCCCACTGGGCATACCACTTCTGATCGTGGAGGTAGAACATAGCCATCAATGGTTAGTAGTGACTGGTAGCCTTATTCTCTCAATTTCTCATTTTACCCGTCTTAAATTCAGTTCTCCACATTTGTGCAGTGATTTGCAATTTCTTAAAAAAAATCCTCATGAAAATTTCCCGTACCTTTTGTGCAATTTTCCCCTTGGACGCATTTCATGCAAACAATGTTCCTCTCTCTCTCTCTCTCTCTCTCTCTCTCTCTCTCTATATATATATAGTATGTTATTATTTACACTAATGCGGTCATTTCTAATGCACCCTTTCTGCCAATGCATGCATGTCTGTGCACATTGCTGGAGATCTGCATGAAAAAAAGTGTGAATTTTGTAGGGCGATTGGGTTTCAGTTCACTTCTTGGTTTGAGAAGTGCGAATTAAGGAATTTCTCATTAAAATGCAAATGAAATTGAATTTGTCTCCCATGTCTAATGGTGGGGCCGGCTGCAGTTCCAGAAAATGCGCAGGCGTGCTGTGTGGTGACCCCAGAACTGCGACTAGGCTTTTTGAAGGTGCAGCTTATAATTATGGGGAGGGGAAATCCCACAAATACTGGGGCCTGGATTTCCTTTCCCTTTGCATTCAGCCCCTGAACCTTAGTAGAGATGCTTCTAAGCAGCATTATTTTTTAAGACATATCATGTTTCCCTAGCAGAGGAATCAGGGCTCATTACTAGGTTGCTGTAAGAGTAATAAATATGAATGAGGCCTTGATTATAGAAACAGATGAATAATTGAAACAGAGAACTGAGAGGCTGGCAGAGCCATGGCTAGAGGGTAGTTTATCAGAGGATGCTCTATTATATAGAATAAGTGCCATCTTGGCAATCTCAATCCACTCAACCATGCTGCACCAAAACAGGCATCCTACACTGGCTGGCTGTGGTCTTCACACCCATTGAAGAAATATTCTAGGTTTTTAAATATAATAATACCCTATCCATCTGGCTGGGTTTCCGCAGCCACTCTGGGCGGCTCCCAACAGAATATTAAAAACATGATAAAATATCAAACATTAAAAATTTCCCTAAACAGGGCTGCCTTCAGATGTCTTCTAAAAGTCAGATAGTTGTTTATTTCCTTGACATCTGATGGGAGGGTGCAGGGCCGGCTCTAGGTAGACCCCCGGTGGCGCAAGGCACCACGGCGCTGGTCCGCCAGGAGGGCGTCGCGAGCTGCGCCTGCCCGCTGGCCGGCCGGTCCGCCGGTTCAATGCGCAGCTGTGCCCGTGGCAGCCGCGCTGCGCGCTATGCCCGTCCGCCCACCCACCGCGCTGGGAAACGGGGCGGGGGGCGCCGGAGGGATCCGTTGCTCCATGGCGCCAGGGGCGCTTAAGATGGCCCTGGGAGGGTGTTCCACAGGGCGGGTGCCATGACCGAGAAGGCCCTCTGCCTGGTTCCCTTTAACCTCACTTCTCACAGGTAGGGAACCGCCAGAAGGTCCTCGGAGCTGGACCTCAGTGTCTGGGCTGAACGATGGGGGTGGAGACTCATAGCTGCCAAGTTATCCCTTATTTTAAGGGATTTTCCCTTATGTTGAATAGGCTTCCTCGCGAGAAAAGGGAAAACTTGGCAGCTATGGGTGGAGATGCTCCTTCAGGTATACTGGGCCGATGCCATTTAGGGCTTTGAAGGTCAGCACCAACACTTTGAATTGTGCTCAGGATCATAGCACCAACACTTTGAATTGTGCTCGGGAACGTACTGTGAGCCAATTTAGGTCTTTCAGGACCAGTGTTATATGGTTTTGACAGCCACTCTGAGGCAAAAGTAGGCAGGGCAACAGCTGTGTGCCTTAGCTCGGTACCGAAGACCCATGCAAAAGTCCCAGGTTTCTGACAACAGCATGCGTTTCTTCACACGGCTGGGCAAGATGCATTGCCATAGTTCAAGGATGCGTTCCAGTCAGGCGAAAAGGCACGACCAATGGGGCAAGGGCGTTTCCCAGCCAAAGAAACGCACACAGTAGAAAGCAACCTTTTCATTGTCAAAGATAACATCTACAGTCACATATGTAGAGCTCTGGATATCTTCGCACACCAATCTAGCGTCTAGGCAGTGTCAGGGACGGGCTGGATGGCAAAGAGTGGTGGGAGATGACAGGCCAAGACCCACCCCCCACCCCCCGCAGGGAGGACACAGAAGCAGGAGGTTTGAGTGAACATGGGGGCTCAGAATAAGAAAGCCATTCAAGGGACAGGGCTGGATGCCGAGGGACTCAATACGGGCGCAGACTCTGACAGAGAGGAGCCAGATGCTGTTTGGGTTGCTCAGTGGCTGGGCAATCCCTCTTCTTCTCCACTGGCTTCTCCTCCTCCTCCACTGACACCCAGGTCACAAAGAGCCTTGCACATTGCTGAGCAATGGGCCAGACAGGTCCAGAGGGGGGTCCCTCCCCCTCGCAGCAGTTTACGACAGCTTGGGACGAGCCTAGGAGGAGAGGGACCAGATTAGCTTAGATTGAACTCAGTTGTGTTTTTACTTTTGTGAATAACAGGTGATAGCACATCACGTCTCTCAAGTCCTCTTTCCTGACCTGTGGATGAACCTGCCTTCCTGACAGGTTGATAGGCAACTATTCGCACAACAGGGGACCACTTTAAGTACCTTCCACCAGTTTATGCACCTTCCGCCAACTGGCTGCTTGCACGTAACCAGAGGCTATGCCTGCATGGAAGCTTCCTCTGCTCATCCCTTTTCAATCCCTTCCTGGTTCTGGGAGAAAGTGGTGCAGAAGAGGGCGGGGGAGCACCTGGCCCTTCCAGCCCACCCTCTGCTCCCCCTCCAGCTCTGAAGCTTCCCCTGCCTCAGACTCTTGCCTTATGGCTGATACAGGTCCCACCAAATCACTGACCCTGTCTGCTGAGTCAGACTCCAGCCCCGCTTCCCCTGCTGCACACTCATCAGTGTCTTGCCCGTCCCTGACATTGGCATGGTTTGGAGAGGCTCCCGGGGGTCCAGATAGAGTTCCCTGTGCCTTGGCTTCCTGCCCCTGCCTTAAAAGGGCAATGGTGGCAGGGGTGGGTGGGGGATCCGAATGGGGAGAAAAAAGGGATGCAGGTAGCGTGCCAAGAATTGCGTGTCTGCTTTTCCCCACTGATTGCCATCTCTCAGGGATGCTTTGGTTGAGATGTCTGCATTGCAGGGTGTTGGACTAGATCAGGCATCCCCAAACTTCGGCCCTCCAGATGTTTTGAGACTACAGTTCCCATCATCCCTGACCACTGGTCCTGTTAGCTAGGGATCATGGGAGTTGTAGGCCAAAACATCTGGAGGGCCGCAGTTTGGGGATGCCTGGACTAGATGACCCTCAAGATCCCTTCCAATTCTATAATTCTATTATTCTGTTATTTCCCCCCACCTTCTCTCGGCCCAAGTGCATTTTCCCCCCTCTCTCTCGCAGGCCACCTTCTCTCACGCCCCAGGCATGGCTCCCCTCCGCCTCTCTTACCAAGTGCATCCCTTCTGGCCGCACACACACACACCAAGCGTACTTGAGCAACTGCCACACGCATTCAGAAAACCCACTCCATGGGCAAAGGAAGTGAGAGAATGGTGTGATTTCTGACCCCCCCTTCCTCCATGCACCCAGACATTGCAAAAAAAGAGCCCCATCATGGGTTAGTAAAGAGAATCCTGAGCAAGATGGACCAATGGACTGAGTGGCTATAAGGCAACTTCCTGTGTTGCTATTATTACCCCCCTATATTGCAGGTGGGGTGGGGGAACCTGAGGCTGAGACTGTGACTTCCCAAGTGAGTTTCTGGCTGAGCTTAGATTCAGACGGGGGACTTCCTGACTCGTAGCTCAGCTCCTAGCAAGCCACCATGCAACACCAACTAACTAGATGAATGAGCTGGCACAATATTTGTAGATTCTCCTCCCCCCCCTCCTCCTCTCAGCCACCTTTTTGCTGTGTACATTTATCATTAAGAAAAGTGCATGGTTTTCCAGCTTAGGGAGCTCTGCTGGGGAACGAGGAGATTTATCCGTGATATGTGTGAGAGCGCACAGAGTGCATTTGTGTGGAATCATCTCTATAAAACATCATTTTGTTTTGAGCGGGAATTAATGCTCCGCAAATAGCTGTAATCATCTTACGCAGCATTAGGTAAAATCTAATCTCTATAGGGTTTTTTTCTGAAACGCCGATAAACCCTGCCTCTAAAGGACGACGCATGTCCCGGATCCTTTCAAAACACACACGCCAGCTTCATTCTCGAGCTTGTGTAACCTCCCTCTGCGTTTTTTTCAAAACTGGGGCATTTGCAGTGTTGCTGTGAACTGAAAATGTACACTTTCAGCTTTTCTCGGTACATGATCTTCCCAGCAGCGGCAAGAACAAGAGAAAGGCCACTGTATCTGGTTTGCGTACGTGCTTTTGGAACAGAAGACTGATGTAAAGAGGCACTGTGGCACTTTTTGTGGCTGGCAATGTAGCTTATGTACATCAAGTTTATGTGTGCACATTTCATTTTATTCATTTGAAGTGCGCCGGGGGCACTATAGATGCTGATTCACTCCAGTTCCCATAAACTCCAGCCAGCATGGTCAGTGACCAGGGATGATGGGAGTTTTGGCGCCTTGTACACCTCCTTCCAGCAATTCCTGAAGGCAACGTGATGACAAACTGCTTTCCTTTGGACCACATCAGCAAGCCCGAGGGGGGGGGCTTGTTGTCTGGGCAGCCCATGACCTCCATACACACTGCCTAGGCTTGCGCCCCGAGGAGGTCACTTCGGTGCTGCTATTGCAGCGGTTTGACTTCACCCCCGGAGGAGCACTCCATTGTCTCTCAAGACAGATGGATGCCAACAACGACAACAACCACCACCCCTCCAGTTGTGTGTCTGGTTTTCAAGGACTCTTTGTTTATTGGCCCTGGCTATCACCACTGAAGGGGACCCAGGTGGCGCTGTGGTTAAACCACTGAGCCTAGGGCTTGCTGATCAGAAGGTCGGCGGTTCGAATCCCTGTGACGGGGTGAGCTCCCGTTGCTTGGTCCCAGCTCCTGCCAACCTAGCAGTTCGAAAGCACGTCAGAATGCAAGTAGATAAATAGGAACCACTACAGCGGGAAGGTAAACAGCGTTTCCATGTGCTGCTCTGGTTTGCCAGAAGCGGCTTTGTCATGCTGGCCACATGACCTGGAAGCTATACGCTGGCTCCCTCGGCCAATAATGCGAGATGAGCACGCAACCCTAGAGTCGGTCACGACTGGACCTAATGGTCAGGGGTCCCTTTACCTTTACCTTTTATCACCACTGAAACTGATCAAAGGCCTTTTTAAAGGCAGTTTTCTTTAAAAAATAAAAAAGGACACCTCAGGATTGCATGGCTATCCTACAAGGCCTAAAATGGAATAGGTGCACCCTTCGAACTGATGATCTGGCTAAGCCTTTATAATCTCAAAGGAGCATCGTTTTTAATTTCCAATTTGAGCAGTTATTAAATAGCAGAACTTAACTTTCAAGGGCGGCTTTTATCTTGTGTGAAAAGTCCCAACCGCCATCTTTATTTCATAAGCAAAACTGTCCTAAAAAACTTAAGCTTGAATCTTTGCATAGGCCCTCCCCTGAAGGCTCCTCTCTGGAGTAGAAAAGCGACACTCCTGCAAATGATCTCAGGCAGCTAGATCTCTCCCCCCCCTTTTCTTTCTGTCAGGTATGCAGCCAAATTATAGCTTACTGAAATCTGTGTTCTTCTTGCTGGTTCCTGAATAGCACCTGAAAAAAATGTCAAGGAAGATGTTGTAAAACACCTACTTGAATGTTCTTTGAGATTTTGCCAAAGGCTAGATTGTGATAGAGACAACTTGCAGTTGCTTGAAAAAAGTATTTGGAAGGAACAGAGAATTCATCATTTTTCAAAGCATTCCCAGGCCGCATTCCCATGTACCTTAATACTCAAAGACCCCAAAGAATCATAGAATTGTAGAGTTGGAAGGCACCCCATCTAGCACAACCTCCTGCAATGCTGGAATCTCAACTAGATCATACGTTGCAGATGACCATCCAACCTCTGCTTAAAAACCTCCAGTGAAGGAGAGTCCACCACATCTCATGGGAGTCTGTTCCACTGCATGACAATAGTATCACTACCTTGACACAACGGTCTTGACACACCTCACCTCAGCTCATCTCTGTTGCTGGACCAACCTGACTTAATTCAGTTTGCAGACGACACTAAATTGGGAGGGGTGGCTAATACCCCAGAGGACAGGATCACACTTCAAAATGACCTTAACAGATTAGACAACTGGGCCAAAGCAAACAAGATGAATTTTAACAAGGAGAAATGTAAGGTACTACACTTGGGCAAAAAAAATAAAAATGAAAGGCACAAATACAGGATGGGTGACACCTGCCTTGAGAGCAGTACATGTGAAAAGGATATAGGAGTCTTGGTAGACCACAAACTTGACATGAGTCAGCAGTGTGATGCAGCAGCTAAAAAAGCCAATGCAATTCTGCGCTAGTGGCACCCACCCTGTGGAATGCCCTCCCACCAGAGGTCAAAGAGAACAACAATTACCAGACCTTTAGAAGGCATCTCAAGGGAGCCCTGTTTAGGGAAGCGTTTAATGTTTGTATTTTAATGTTTTGTTGGAAGCCGCCCAGAGTGGCTGAGGGAACCCGGCCAGATGGGTGGGGTATAAATAAATTATTATTATTATTATTATTATTATTATTATTATTATTATTATTATTGGCTGCATCAATAGGAGTATAGCATCTAGATCTAGGGAAGTAATAGTACCACTGTATTCTGCTCTGGTCACACCTCACCTGGAGTACTGTGTCCAGTTCTGGGCACCACAGTTCAAGAAGGATACTGACAAACTGGAACGTGTCCAGAAGAGGGCAACCAAAATGGTCAAAGGCCTGGAAACGATGTCTTATGAGGAACGGCTTAGGGAGCTGCGTATGTTTAGCCTGGAGAAGAGAAGGTTAAGGGGTGATATGATAGCCATGTTCAAATATATGAAAGGATGTCATATGGAGGAGGGAGAAAGGTTGTTTTCTGCTGCTCCAGAGAAGCAGACACGGAGCAATGGATTCAAACTTCAAGAAAGAACATTGCACCTAAACATTAGGAAGAACTTCCTGACAGTAAGAGCTGTTCGGCAGTGCAATTTGCTACCAAGGAGTGTGGTGGAGTCTCCTTCTTTGGAGGTCTTTAAGCAGAGGTTTGACAGGCATATGTCAAGAATGCTTTGATGGTGTTTCCTGCTTGGCAGGGGGTTGGACTGGATGGCACTTGTGGTCTCTTTCAACTCTATGATTCTATGATTCCAATTCCCATTGGCTAAATTCATACATAATGCTCAGTCATAGGTTGTTTAATAAACCACAAGTTGTCCCCCAGACGATCAAACAAACCCTGAATTGTTTCTCCAAAGTTAGGTATGTTTCCTAGGAGCTCTTGCCTTATGCCTTTGGTGACTGTCCTGTCCTGGAGGCATCAAACCACGAGTTAAGGAAAGTGCTGGGTTCACATGTAATGCCAGACCGTAGTTAAGGCAAAGCATGATTTGTAAGCCAGCAACAAACCATGGCTTCAGATTGTGGTTTGTTGGCAGTAAACAAATCACAGTTAGGGTGCTGGGCAGGATTCATCCGTAATGCTAAGCCATGGTTTGCTTGTAGGGTGAGGGGACCAAAAAGGTTTCCCCACCCTTGACTTACTCTTTCAGCTTCATCCTTTCTATGTATCACAACCCAACATTACAGGGTTGTAAAATTAGAGATGGTGGATGTGAACTATTCTGAAGGCTCGAAAAAGCTTTTGCACAAAAGTTAAATATTTAATGTTAGTGTCATTATTTGGTTAGTTGTGTTCGTAGCCCAACTTAATTGTAGGCACAAGATAAGTTTTTTAGAGGTCTATGCATTCACATGATTTAAGAAAGGGAAAGGGGCATGTTAACAGTGCAATCACATTTGTGTCTACTCAGAAGTAAGCCCCACTGAGTTAAACAGGATAAGTGTGTATAGGATTTTAGCCCAAAGCACCGTAGATTTCAGCTCACTGAAATCAATTGCCGTGCCTATAAAAATTTCTCGATAGGGAATGATGTCTCTAATGAATCTCATGTGATAGTGGGAAGTGTGGATTTATGGCCTTGATCGCAGCACAAAACTCAGGTCAGCCTTTATTTGCTGCTTTTAGCCAAATATAGCCCTTTCTGGTTCATCATGTGAGAGCGGAAAAGAGAAATCATTAAGTAATATTTTTAGATAATCCTGCCTTAACTTGAAATGTTGCTGATAGCACAATTCAAACCAAGATAATAAAGAAGACCAGAAGGAATGAGGAGGCAGATAATATGTAAGCCTTGGGACACAAGGCTGCTGAGCTGTTTATTAGAGTGTGGCGGACACCCACACCCACCCACACCCACCCACACCCACACACGTTGTGTTTAGGAGTCCTGATACCCAGCTTCAAAGTGGCAGTGTCTGGATTCCAAGGGAGACCTAGTCATGCTTTATACTTAGTACAGTTTTTTATCTGGGTGTTATGGCGTTAGTGCAGGGGTTGTCAACCTTTTTGAGCCAGTGGGCATATCTTGATATTTTGAGTTACAGGTAGGTAGCCGTGCTGGTCTTGTTCGGTTTCTGATAATTGGTTCTCATGGGAAACTTACAGATTCTTGCTTCACACAATTAACTCAAGGCAGTGTCAATTTACTCTTGGCAGAAAGCCAAGGTCTGCCTGGTCTGGCAACTACTCTCTGATTGGTTAATGACCAGCACTGAACTCTGTTATCTAGGAATGCTAGCACAGTTGTTTCTTGTGGATGTTAGGAGTAGGAGTGCTGCGTATGGTTGGAGAGAGAGAGACAGAGAGGATTTATTTTGCTTTGCTTTGTATGCAGAAACTCTGCTGCTTTTATTTTCTTTTAATAAATCCTGTAAATAGTTATTCTGCGTCTAGCCGACTGGTCATTTCCACCTCAACTAGCTTCTGCGCTGTGCAGGAAAACTCTGCTACGTTTGGGCTAAAGCCACTAGAGCTATGCCTGACACTTCAAAATTCTAAGAGGTCTGACATATTCGAAACAAAATAAAAAAAATCCTTCCAGTAGCACCTTAGAGACCAACTAAGCTTGTCATTGGTGTGCGCTTTCGTGTGCATGCACACGAAAGCTCATACCAATGACAAGCTTAGTTGGTCTCTAAGGTGCTACTGGAAGGAATTTTTTAATTTTGTTTTGATATTTTGAGCAAGTGTGGTCATGGGCCCTAGTCACAAAATGGCTGCCATGGGGTGTGCGTGTGCGGTATGTGGCGTAAAACAAAATGGCAGCTTTGAGGGGAGGGATGCCATGACACAAAATGGTTGCATAGTCTAGGAGAAGAGACAGGAGGACAAAACGGTGTGGACATGTCCACATCAGGCACCGTCACGATTCCTGTTACAGGTAGGGTAGCCGTGTTGGTCTGAGTCGAAACAAAATAAAAAAAATTCCTTCAGTAGCACCTTAAAGACCAACTAAGTTTTTATTTTGGTATGAGCTTTCGTGTGCATGATGTCCATTCCTGGCATTCAGTGAAAAATGGGCATTTTTAAGGGTGAGTTTTCCATGTAGGAAAGGCTGGGACAGTGCAAACAGGAACTGAGCAGGAAGAGCAAAAAGTCATGCACTGTGGATTTTTGAGGGAGTATTCACAGGGATGTTTTATGGGCACCATAGAAGTATTTGAAGGCACACTGGCACCTCTGCATGCAAAGCTGGCAATCCCTGCTTTTGTAGCTATTAAACAACATACCCTCTATCATTCAGCTTTGGTCAAACCTCACCTGGTATAGGCAGTGATGGCAAACCTTTTAGAGATCGAGTTCCCAAACTGCAACCCCAAACCCACTTATTTATCGCAAAGTGCCAACACGGCAATGTAACGTGTATATCTCATTTTTTTCTGTGTGTTTCACATTTCTTCTTTATGACTGCTGTTGTAATAAATAATCCTTCAGAAAAGTTATTGCATTACATTCTTCATTAAATTATCTTTCTATGGATATATAATTTAATGGTATAACTCAGTGCTTTTTTCTAAAAAAAAATATTTAGGGGTACTCTCATTTTGTGTCAAGAAAAATAAATACAGTTCAAATCGGGGAAAATAAATACAGTGAATTTCTTCTCCCGTTAAATTCACAAAATGTTTAGGGGTATGCTTACCCCTGCGTCCCCACAGACAAAAAGCACTGGTATCACCCCAAAACAAAGTGGTGTTATGAGCTATCAAACCTCGGAAATACATTTTTTTTCCAGAAGGTTCCACAATTTTGGCCACTAGTGTACACTGGAGAGCTGTACTAAGAGCCACCCTCTCCCAATTTTTAATATGAGATAATAATGATTGTCTGCATGTGCACATACAAACAAATACAAATATATAAATAAAAATAAACCTAGCCGGATGGGTGGGAGTATAAATAATTTATTATTATTATTATTATTATTATTATTATTATTATTAGCTGTTTCTTCAGCTGCTGTTTGATCGCAGCCCCCACTGAATGAATTTCTCGGTTGGCTTTCGTGGGAAAGCCCAGCGAACATATAAACCCAGCAGCCCCTTCTTAGGTTGCCGTCTTGTTCAGCTTGATAATGTGACCTGGCAACCCAGCAAACTACACTATATTAAAAGCTTGTTTTCCCTCTACCGTGTGTTGGCTGAGCAGTAGCAGCAGCCCCAATGCTGACTGGGATTAGATCTGGTGTAACTTTATGCCGACTTAATTTACAGCCATGTTTTTTATGCCAGCTTCTTGTGCATAGGCTTCCTCCCTAATTTTCTTGCATTACTTGCTCCCATTGCTCTGTCCCAGCTTCTGCCAAACCAGCAGTTCGGAAGCATATCAGTGCAAGTATAATAGGCATAGCTGCCAAGTCTCCCGTTGAAAAATCCGGGATCAGCAGCGTCGCGGCACCAGAAGTCGCTTCTACGCATGTCTGGACATGCCTAGAAGCAACTTCCGGTGCCGGCGCTGCCCGATTTCCGGTGCCCAGACATGGGCAGAGCGGCACCCAAAATAGGTCCAGACATGCGCAGAAGGAACCTCCCTGGCAGGTAGGAAATCGGTGGATTTAAGGGATTTTTTCCTATTTGGGATAACAGCGGGAAACAGATTAAAACCCGGGGGTTTCCCGTGAAAAATGGGAGACTTGGCAGCTATGATAATAGGTACCACTGCGGCGAGAAGGTAAACGGTGTTTCCATGCGCTCTGGCTTCCATCACGGTGTCCTGTTGTGCCAGAAGCGGCTTAGTCATGCTGGCCATATGACCTGGAAAGCTGTCTGTGGACAAACGCCGGTTCCCTCAGCCTGAAAACGAGATGAGCGCCACAACCCCATAGTTGCCTTTGACTGGACTTAACTGTCCAGGGGTCCTTTACCTTTTACCTTACTTGCATTTAGTAAACAAATCTAGAAACGCTGAAACTGCCAAGCTCACCTAATATCTTGATGGCAGTTGGCAAGTATTCATTGCTACTAATGAACTTACGAAATGGGAAATTTTCTGTGTAAAATAAAGTGGGTTTTTTTTGGGGGGGAGGGAATACATTCCCATTCAGTGCTAGATAGCCAGCCAGCCAGCCAGCCATCAATGCACTATGTATATAGCAGACAGAAAAGGCCTTGGCAAATTCATGGAAGATAAGTCTATTAATTAGTTATTAGCTGGGATAATTAAGTGTTCAAGGGAGCAGAGGCTGAAAGATAGTTGTTCGCTAAAGCCCCCAGTGAGTTCACAGCTGAGATTTGAAGTACTACACTCTGCCAGTGGAGTCCGATGAACTCCCTGCAGGGGTGTGGTTGAGATAGGGATAATTTTATCAGCACTGCTGATGCATTTTCTCAACACAGTGGCTGATTGCTGAATGATGCCCTTGCAGCCACATATTTGATCTGGACGATTCCTTAGCGGATATTGATGGCTTACAGTGACATCTTGTGGCAAAATTGACTGGGAAATATTGTTGAGTATATGCATTGTTTCGTGCTTGTCTGAGGTTTGCAAGGCATGGTCCAGGTGCTTGTGGCAAGCATTGCAGATTGGAAGAGATTGCTGGTACGTTGCTACATTTGGAAGCTTATCCTGCATCCTATCAGCCCATCTGCCTCAGGATTCTTCATACTTGCGTGGCAGTCGTTCTCCAGCTTCGAACATGAGACCTTCCACAGCCCTTTTATAGGCACATGCGAATGTGCGCGCACACACACACATACATTAGATTAGTAAATAACCCAATCATTTAAAGAAGATCAGTTTTATATCTGATGAAATCGTTATGGTTTTAGAGTTCATGGAACTGGTTTTATTTATTTTTTATAGAGTTGGTGTTTGTGTTTTTCATTCTGTTTTTATTGTGTGCACAATTTAAGAAGGATATTGACAAGCTGGAAGGTGTGCAGAGGTGGGTGACCAAGAGGATCAAATAGCCTAGGTCAGCAAACCAAGCCTTATGAGGAACGCTTGAGGGAGCTGGGTATGTTTAGGGTGGAAAAGAGGAGACTGAGAGGAGATATCATAGCCCAGGCATCCCCAAACTTCGGCCCTCCAGATGTTTTGGACTACAATTCCCATCTTCCCCGACCACTGGTCCTGTTAGCTAGGGATCATGGGAGTTGTAGGCCAAAACATCTGGTGGGCCGCAGTTTGGGGATGCTTGTCATAGCCATCTTCAAATATCTAAAGGGCTGCCATATGGAAGATGAAACAAGCTTGCTTTCTCCTGGTTTGACCTGAACTAACGGCTTCAAGTTATAAGTTCCATCTAAATATCAGGAAGAACTTTCTGACGGCAAGGTCTGTTTGACACTGGAATGGTCTCCCTCAGGAGGTTGTGAACTCTCCTTCATTGGAGGTTTTTATGGAGAGGTTGGATGGCCAACTGGCATGGATACTTCAGTTGAGAGTCCTGCATTGCAGGACTATGATTCTATGATAGCTTTATGCTATGAAGTGGTCTATCAGTGTGTATACTGCTACCACTATCTTGCTGGATTCCAAAGGGACTGCTCTGTTATTATCCTCTCTGGTATAACGTAATATGACCGCTAACCCACCTACCACTTTCTAGCAGTATTAAGCGCAAACCTTTAGCTAATGATAATAAATAACCAGGGAGGTGGTTGCATGATCATTAATAAGAATGCAATGTGTATGGATACAAAGTACCTCTGATTGCTGTAATGCTGGAGATGAAAAGTGCCTTTTACCAACTCTGGCTGTTACATGAACTATGGCAGTTCTCAGACAAGGGTGGCCTAGCTGCAGCGATTCATGCACTGGTTTAATTTTTCCTTCCTTCCTTCATTTAAGAAAAAAATATATATAATTCATAGAATCGTAGCATTGTAGAGTTGGAAGGGAGCCAAAGGGCCATCTCTAGTAACCTGCTGCATTGCAGGAAGTCCACCCCTCTGCAGTTCAATAACATGTGGGTAATAAGGTGAGAGAAAAGACAGATGGAGAGAAATTAAAATTAAGCGTGTACACACACACACACACACACACACACACACTGTTATTAATGCACTGGTAACCTCAGGACTTGATTATTGCAATGAAGACACTCAACCTGGTCCAGAAGCCCCAGCTGGTGCAAAATGGTGCAGCTAGACTGGGGACAGGCTGCAGCAGCTGTGTGTAATCGTTGGCCCTCTGGACGTTGCTGAACTACAACTCCCACCAGCCCTCCCCATTGCTTGTGCTTGCTGATGGGAGCTGTCCTTCAGCACCATCTGGAAAGCCAAAAGTTCCCCAACCCCGGACTACAGCCTTCCAGTGGTAGTGCTTCTAAGCTTGTATTCATTTAGAAGGGAAGGCCCTTAGAGTCAGGGAGATCTTAGGTGCTGCCTGATTCATTATTTCCCTCCCTCTTCTCTAAGATTTTTCGGAAGGCATCTCTGTTAAGGGGTTCTCCCCTGGCTCAGATACATGGCTCATATCCAGTAGGGGAAATGCAGTATTGTGGGCCTGATTCTGTGGGAATTCTTTCCAGTGGAGATCAGGCAGAATCCCTCCTTGTTGAATTTCAGGGGATTGACAAAGACAGCTCTATTTCGGTAGGCATTTTAAGCAAGTTTCCCAGCTCCAACCCCAATCTTTTGATTAATTGTAATTGATTTTATCTATTGCTCTTTGCAATCTTACTGTACACTGCTTAGAAATCTCAGCAATTAGGTTGGTATGTAAATAATTGATGTAAATGAGATTGTGTGTGTGTGTGTGTGTGTTTTAAACATTACCCTTCCTCTAAGGAGCTCATGGTGACATACATGGTCTCTCCCTGTCCTCTCCATTTTATCCTCATAGCAACCCTGTCAGGTAGACCAGGGTGAGACAGACTGGCCCAAGGTCACCACTTAGAGAACTGCTTGACTCAGTGAATTGAAATTCGAATCCAGGTCTTCCTGTCTGAGTTAGGCTGGCTGGGGCAGAACCCTCCAATTTGATCCAGCAGAACAGTTTTTGTATCCTTTTTATATCCTTTCAGTCAGGGTGTAAAAAAATAAAAATAAAAACCACAATAAATAAACAAATAAATCCTGTGTTGTGGGGAGGGGGTTGGACTAGATGATCCTCAGGGTGCCCTCCAACTCTACAATTCTATAATTCTGTGATTCTATGAAATAATAAACAAATAAGAGGCTGGCGGCCTTTGACAATTCCGCAATGGCTTTTTTTTGGTGTGTGTGTTTTGCGAATGCTTTTACATCCCTGAGATGCCACATTCATGCATTCATTGAGATATTTTCAACACACTGATTGAAATACAGAAAATGCCATACCATTGCAGGGAGAGCAGAGTCAAGGAAGTCTCGAGCAGCTACCGTTAATAGTTTAATATCCCTTATGGCTAGTAGAGATAATCCAAAGGGATGCGTCACTGCAGAAATGTAGGTGCCCTACTTAACATGAAAAAGCTTTTCTCATAATGAGCTGCATGCCTTTTAGTTTCCATGAGATACTAGCAATGAGTACAGTCCCATTAGCACAGCGCAACACTGATCGGACTCCTTCTTTCTAGGCGTGGCACAGGTGGGAGTGTGGGCGAGCCCCCTATCTAGAGATGCTGTTAGATTCGTACACACACATGTATTTTGGATGCATGCTCTTTTGTTCCTTCTTGGCAATTACAAGCGATATGTTGCTAATTGGAGCCCCTTTCATATTTTTAACATAAATTCTCACCAGCTTTGTAGCTGGAAGCTGGCCTCAACATTCGGTCATTACCTCTTTTAGCTTCCCAGAGTGAAATCTAAGTTCAAAGATCTGGTTCAAAGTCTTTTTTATTTTATTTTTTAAGAAGCAGGCATAAGAGTTGCCAGCTGACCAGGAAACCCGCCTGGTCTGCTGCTGTGCTTTTAATAGGAGCTTGGTCTACAAAAATAAGCTAGATGCTTTCTTTTCCACACCTACTGCTATTGTTTGCAGACCACACTGCTGTTATAAAGGACAATAAAGAAAAAATGGTGACTCTTGCTTGGAATGTAGCTGCAGAACTTGGCTTCATTGCTCTTCTGTTTATTGTGCTGTATAAAGGCTGAACTCCCCACCCTTTTGCGTTTTAAAGCAATCCTCATGGAAGCTCACCAGCATTTTAGTGCAAATTTATTCTAATACGAATGTATTTGGATGCATTTTTGCCTAATACGCTCATTCTTGCAAAGCAGCCTCTCCTAATATAACACATTTTCATGTGCTATTTTCACTAGAATATTCAGTTTTTATGCACACTGTACTTGGCTAGAGAATGGCGCTGCAAAAGTCAGAGAATTTCAAGCGGCTGCGTTTCAGTTCACACATTGTTTTGGAAAGTGCGTGTTAGGAAAGTTCTCATTTGAATGTGAACCAAATTTAACCCCCCCCCCAATCTCTAGTTCTAAGCAACAAAATGTCTTGGGCAGGTGAGTCAGAGCTTGAAGCCAAAATAATAAAAAGTCTAGTGCCATGTGTGTCTCCAGTCAAAAGCCGTTCCACTAGCAGAGCGCCACCGCAAGTTATGTCTAGCCATTGATAGCTTTCCCTTCAACAAATTTATCTACTTCTCTTTTGAATCTTTTGAATCCACCCAAATTGGCAGCTGCCGCCGCCACATCTTGTGGCAGGGAGTTCCACAGTGCACTGTGTGAAGGAAGTGCTTCCTGTTATCTACCTCAAACCTGCTGTGTTCGTTCTTTGTGTTAGTGGTTTGCTAGAGAGCGTGACATGTTGCTGCTTGTGTGTGCAGCCAACTGCTCAAAAAGTTGAAGGAAAAGCAACTCAGCCCTACCCTTAGGTCCCTCGTATTTACGGGACCACCTCTCCTGGTATGCCCCACAGAGGACCTTAAGGTCCATGAATAACCATAGTTTAGAGGTCCCGGGTCCTAAAGAAGTCAGACTATTCTCCACCAGGGCCAAGGCATTTTCAGTGATGGCTCTGGTGGAATGCTCTTGTCCCATGAGACTAGGGCCCTACAGGATTTAACCTCCTTCTGCCGGGCCTGTAAGACAGAGCTATTCTGCCTGGCCTTTAATCTGAACTTAGCCTGATCTTTTATTTCCCTTCTCTTCCCCCCTCCCCTTTCTATGAAGATTACCTGCTCTGGGACCCCACAGCTAATTCTCCCGTGGCCTCTTCGCTGGCCCAACTAGGACTAATTTAGCCAGCTAGCCCTGGTGACTATCTAATGTTTATTGGATGGATTTCCCCCAAATTGATTTTTGAACTTTGAATTTTATTGTTATTCATGCTTTTATACTGTATTTTATGCTGCTTTTATGTTGTATTACGATTAAGTGTTTTAAATTTGTTGTTAGATGCCCTGAGCCCGGGTTTCTGAACTGGGAAGGGCGGGGTATAAATAAATAATAATAATAATAATTATTATTTCAGAAACAACACTCAAGTTAAATTTCTCCTGTCTTCTGAAATGCCTTTATTCTGTGTTAGCAACCAAACCGCTCTGATGATTGCATTATATCCAGCCCAATGATCCAGCAAGCATCCGTCGCTTTAGTTAAGAGACAGACACTTTAGGGTCTCGAAAGGCAAGTGTTTCCTACCTGTCATATGGAATCCCATCAGAAAAGATGTACTTTTGGAAGAAGAAGAATTGTGCGGGGGCTGGGGGGGGGGGGAGAGAGGCTGCCACAAGATCGAATCTGTTTTCTGCCAATTCACATTAGCCTGAAGCGCTTACAGGATTATCGACTCACTTTGCGGGTGTCAGGAAAAAGCTATGGAAACTAAAGATGCACCCCCCCAACATTTATCTGATGAAAATAAATAATAATAATAATAATAATAATAATAATAATAATAATAATATCTCACCCATCTGACTGGCTTGCCCCAGTGACTCTGGGCAACTTCCAACATAGATAAAAACATAATGAAACATTAAACAATTTTTTTAAAAAAACTTCCCTATGCAGGGCTGCCTTCAGATGTCTTCTAAAGGTTATGTAGTTACTTACCTCCTTGGTTCGGGGGTCACATAACTTAATACCCGCCAACATTTCTTTGATGGAAAATAGGGACGTCCTAAGGAAAAGTGGGACATTCTGGGATCAAATCAGAAAATAGGATGGCTTCTGTAAATCCTTCAGATTTTTCCAATGCAGTTTTCAAGCCAAACGGCATATGAAAAATGTGTCCATAAAAATTCACAGAGTAGTGAAAATACAGTGGAACCTTGGTTTTTGAACGTAATCCGTTCTGGGAGTCCGTTTGACTTCCGAAATATTTGAAAACCGAGGATCCAATAGCTGCCAGCAAGTTCAATGGGGAAAACTGAGACATGTGCCTTGGAAGCCGAAATTGACAGATTTCTCCATCGCTACCAGGCTCACAAAATTGTGGACACAACCCTGTGGAGCCCTGGTCTGAAAGTGATCTGTTTCCTCTTCCTCTTTTATAGTATTCAAACTTTAATAAGTCCTCACTTGAAAACATTCTGATACCTAGTGGCCTGTTCTGCAAATAGCTTTAAACATTGGCTCTGACACCATTTGACATGACCACAGCTTCCCAGGAAAAACAATTATTAACGCTTATAAAGATGTGAACAGTACGACTCTCCAGAATTCACCTCAGTTTCAGGTGGGGGTTTTTTGGGGCGTTTTTTTAAATTTTAGGTTGGCAATAAATTAGTTAAATAACAGTGTGCCCAATTTATGTCACCAGGTGGCACCATTTAACAGTAGTTCACATTTCTGTTTGGTACAGGAGAGTAAGTTCTTTCCCTTTGTCATCCATATGAATGAGTTAGGAAATAATTCTCCTTTTGCTTTACTTACTCCTCATTTACATTTAAAGAGTTTTAACCGAATGCCTCATTCTTTCCCAGCTCTTTTGATGCGGAGAGTACTAGAAGTGTCATAGAGCTGTAATGTTATTTCATGGAAAGAATTTCCCTTTCTGCATTTCCAGCTACGTCCCTCATTTGTCTTGAGTTAAATGCAAACACTTTACGGTTATGTCTATGTAGGCACGCTATATAATAAGCCTTTATTGCGCTTAGAAAGCTTCTGTGGATGTGCATTACGTGCTTTCTCAGCAGAATGGCCCCTATACCAAGGAAATAATTGCATTAATTGGCTAGCAGCTTTTTATTTCTGTTAGCCAGGCACAGTGAAGCAGCTTTGCTCAAAAAAAACCTTACGGGTCATCAGTATGTGGACCGAGAACTCCCAGAAGTGCAAGCTGGATTTCGAAAGGGCAGAGGAACCAGAGACCAAATAGCAAACATGCGCTGGATTATGGAGAAAGCTAGAGAGTTCCAGAAAAACGTCTACTTCTGCTTCATTGACTATGCAAAAGCCTTTGACTGTGTCGACCACAGCAAACTATGGCAAGTTCTTAAAGAAATGGGAGTGCCTGATCACCTCATCTGTCTCCTGAGAAATCTCTATGTGGGACAAGAAGCTACAGTTAGAACTGGATATGGAACAACTGATTGGTTCAAAATTGGGAAAGGAGTACGACAAGGTTGTATATTGTCTCCCTGCTTATTTAACTTATATGCAGAATTCATCATGCGAAAGGCTGGACTAGATGAATCCCAAGCCGGAATTAAGATTGCCGGAAGAAATATCAACAACCTCAGATATGCAGATGACACAACCTTGATGGCAGAAAGCGAGGAGGAATTAAAGAACCTTTTAATGAGGGTGAAAGAGGAGAGCGCAAAATATGGTCTGAAGCTCAACATCAAAAAAACCAAGATCATGGCCACTGGTCCCATCACCTCCTGGCAAATAGAAGGGGAAGAAATGGAGGCAGTGAGAGATTTTACTTTCTTGGGCTCCTTGATCACTGCAGATGGTGACAGCAGTCACGAAATTAAAAGACGCCTGCTTCTTGGGAGAAAAGCAATGACAAACCTAGACAGCATCTTAAAAAGCAGAGACATCACCTTGCCTACAAAGGTCCATATAGTTAAAGCTATGGTTTTCCCAGTAGTGATGTATGGAAGTGAGAGCTGGACCATAAAGAAGGCTGATCGTCGAAGAATTGATGCTTTTGAATTATGGTGCTGGAGGAGACTCTTGAGAGTCCCATGGACTGCTAGAAGATCAAACCTATCCATTCTTAAGGAAATCAGCCCTGAATGCTCCCTGGAAGGACAGATCGTGAAGCTGAGGCTCCAATACTTTGGCCACCTCATGAGAAGAGAAGAATCCTTGGAAAAGACCCTGATGTTGGGAAAGATTGAGGGCACTAGGAGAAGGGGACGTCAGAGGACAAGATGGTTGGACAGTGTTCTCGAAGCTACGAACATGAGTTTGACCAAACTGCGGGAGGCAGTGCAAGACAGGAGTGCCTGGCGTGCTATGGTCCATGGGGTCACGAAGAGTCGGACACGACTAAACGACTAAACAACAACAACGGGTCATCTAAACACACACACACACTCTCTTTACTGAAGATTTTATTAGACAAACAGATTCTTAAAATACATGCAATACCAACAAAATAACATTCACTATGTTATAAAGCTTATAGAGAATATAAATATAAAAAGAAAAGAAAGGAAAAGAACAGAAGAAAGAAAAAACAAAGAGAAAGAAGAATGAAAGTGTGAATAAAGGCAAAGAAATAATGATACCCACTGTTTGAATAAGCAAATGAAAGAAACTTCCGACTAAACCCATTGTACTAATTTACAATTAAACTATTATTTACACAGTTGCGTGAAGTTGTTTTTCGTTAACTTAATTTAACTTCATCTAACAAATACTTTATATTGCATGGCTCATCTAATCTCTTATGCTCCCCTTTGATCATTGAGATCCTCTGATGGACCACTTCTGGTGCTTCCCAGCACACCTGAGGTTTGGTTGGCCTTTTCTAGGGACCAAGCCTTTAGTGTGGAAAGCCTTGCCCGGTGGAACACCCTACCACTGGAAGTTCACCAGCAATCGTCCCTCCCTTCTTTTAAACATCTTCTGAAAACTGCCTTTGCATTCCACCCCCTTTTAAACAATTATTACATACATATGGTGGGAAAGTGGTCCATTTGCCTGAATGGCCCAGGCTCCAGTGTTCTGGTTGTGTGGACCGTATTATAAATATTCCCTTCCTCCCTCTACCCACATACAGACCCTCAGAGTGTCTCTATTTTCCAGGGACAGTCTTGGATTTACAGAAGCCACCCTGGTTCTGATTTGATCCTGGAATGTCCCTCTTTTCGTTTGTTGTTGTTGTTTAGTCATGTCCGACTCTTCGTGACCCCATGGAGTCCCAGAGCACACCAGGCACTCCTGTCTTCCACTGTCTCCTGCAGTTTGGTCAGACTCATGTTGGTAGTTTTGAGAACACTATCCAACCATCTCATCCTCTGTCATCCCTTTCTCCTTCTGCCCTCAATCTTTCCCAACATCAGGGTCTTTTCCAGGGAGTCTTCTCTTCTCATGAGGTGGCCAAAGTATTGGAGCCTCAGCTTCAGGATCTGTCCTTCCAGTGAGCACTCAGGGCTGATTTCCTTCAGAATGGATAGGTTTGATCTTCTTGCAGTCCATGGGACTCTCAAGAGTCTCCTCCAGCACAGTAATTCAAAAGCACCAATTCTTTAGCAATCAGCCTTCTTTATGGTCCAGCTCTCACTTCTATACTGGGAAAACCATAGCTTTAGCTATAAAGACCTTTGTTGGCAAGGTGATGTCTCTGCTTTTTAAGATGCTGTCTAGGTTTGTCATCGCTTTTCTCCCAAGTAGCAGGTGACTTTTAATTTTGTGACAGCTGTCACCATCTGCAGTGATCAAGGAGCCAAAGAAAGTAAAATCTCTCACTGCCTCAATTTCTTCCCCTTCTATTTGCCAGGAGGTGATGGGACCAGCCATGATCTTAGTTTTTTTGATGTTGAGCTTTAGACCATATTTTGTGCTCTCCTCTTTCACCCTCCTTAGGACGTCCCTATTTCCATCAGAAAAACATTGGAGGGTATGGAATAGGATGTCCCCTGTTTTCATTGGAGAAATGTGGGAGAGTATGCCATCACACACTACAAGCTGTCTAGGGTTGCTGTATTTCAATGGGGGGGGGCAAAGTTGTTGAGCTGTCCTTACAAAATCTCCAGAAAAAAATAAAACTGCCAAAGACACTGCCATATGCAGCCTCTACCCCATTTTTGAAGGATGAATCCTGGCTGTGGCAGCCCTAAAACTGTCCCTACACACATTAAAGTGTTTATAGGCTTGAAACAAAATAAAAAAATTCCTTCCAGTAGCACCTTAGAGACCAACTAAGTTTGTCATTGGTATGAGCTTTCGTGTGCATGCACACTTCTTCAGATACTCACACTTTTTTGTATCTGAAGAAGGGACGCAGGTGGCGCTGTGGGTTAAACCACTGAGCCTAGGGTTTGCCGATCAGAAGGTTGGCGGTTCGAATCCCCGCAACGGGGTGAGCTCCTGTTGCTCGGTCCCAGCTCCCGCCAACATAGCAGTTCGAAAGCATGTCAAAGTGCAAGTAGATAAATAGGTACCGCTACAGCGGGAAGGTAAACGGCGTTTCCTTGCGCTGCTCTGGTTCGCCAGAAGCGGCTTTGTCATGCTGGCCACATGACTTGTAAGCTGTACACCGGCTCCCTCGGTCAATAACGTGAGATGAGTGCCGCAACCCCAGATTCGGTCATGACTGGACCTAATGGTCAGGAGTCCCTTTACCTTTAAGGTGCTACTGAAAGGATATTTTTTATTTTGTTTTGACTACATCAGACCAACACGGTGACCTAAAGGTAAAGGTAAAGGGACCCCTGACCATTAGGTCCAGTCGTGACCGACTCTGGGGTTGCGCGCTCATCTCGCATTATTGGCCGAGGGAGCCGGCGTATAGCTTCCAGGTCATGTGGCCAGCATGACAAAGCTGCTTCTGGCAAATCAGAGCAGCACATGGAAACGCCGTTTACCTTCCCGCTGTAGCAGTTCCTACCTGTAGCTATTTATAGGCTTGTTCACACACACTGGATACAGACACAACATTCCCTAGTTGTGTGTGTTTGTGTGAAAGCGTACCCCTCTTGATTTGTATAGCTCAAATATTGAGGAGCCACAGGTACACAAGCTGCACACGAGCTTGAATGCTGCATGTGGGTTGCTGTGTACAGCTCAGCTGTTTTCGTAAGGACAAAGCTAAAACAGCCAATGCAATTCTGGGCTGCATCAATAGGAGTATAGCATCTAGATCTAGGGAAGTAATAGTACCACTGTATTCTGCTCTGGTCAGACCTCACCTGGAGTACTGTGTCCAGTTCTGGGCACCACAGTTCAAGAAGGATACTGACAAGCTGGAATGTGTCCAGAAGAGGGCAACCAAAATGGTCAAAGGCCTGGAAACGATGCCTTATGAGGAACGGCTTAGGGAGCTGGGTATGTTTAGCCTGGAGAAGAGAAGGCTAAGGGGTGATATGATAGCCATGTTCAAATATATGAAAGGATGTCATATGGAGGAGGGAGAAAGATTGTTTTCTGCTGCTCCAGAGAAGCGGACACGGAGCAATGGATTCAAACTTCAAGAAAGAAGATTCCACCTAAACATTAGGAAGAACTTCCTGACAGTAAGAGCTGTTCGGCAGTGGAATTTGCTACCAAGGAGTGTGGTGGAGTCTCCTTCTTTGGAGGTCTTTAAGCAGAGGCTTGACAGGCATATGTCAAGAATGCTTTGATGGTGTTTCCTGCTTGGCAGGGGGTTGGACTGGATGGCCCTTGTGGTCTCTTCCAACTCTATGATTCTATGATTCTAAGACATTGTGCTTCGTTGAAAAAACTACGTGAAAACCTGTGAAAGTGTGTGCACGTGTTGGGTTGACTGGCTAAACTGTTTTCATACACAGGTACAGAGACTGCACACTCCATGAAATACTGAATGAGTGTACTGCCCAATGGCTTGTGTACATAGGCTGCGCAGTCATTGAACACAGTGTGTGGACACCCTTGTAATTTGAGCACCTTCGCAGATGAACTTGTGAATAATTCCAAGAGGGGCATTGCTTACAGCTCATTAGCCTGTGTGCTGGACTGAGGCAAGCTCAGCAAAACAGCTCTGATTATTTACACACATGGGTGTGCCAAGTGGAAATGGCTGGATTGAAAAACAAGCTGCTGGCCTGACATCTTCGTCTCATCAGCGCTTGCCATGGGGGGGGGGCACCACCCTCACCAGCTGCTTCTAACCTTGTTGTTGAGGCTGCTGTGGGAATAAATGATCGATTGTCTGCTTCCCTTCTTAGAATTGCCACACTGCTGTTATCAGGCTGCAAATGTAAATACCAAGCCTCGGAAGAGCAGATGCTTTAATTTTACTTAGGAAACCCCACGCTCCAAAATCATTTCTAGAGTCAAAATCATGTCTCAGGGCAGAACTGTGTGTTATAAGCAGGTCCTGTATTATAGGGGGGGGCATGTAAATTTCACCTTTTGGGGTGGGATCCCACAGCTACTGTATTCAGGGGGAAACGCTGTTGGGTTGAAATTGGAGGGAGCCTCTTGTTGGTTTTACTCACGCGACCCCACACCTCTTGCCTCATAATCTGAGTGCTGTTTAGGTTTCTGCCATCAAAAATAATAGAATCACAGAACCAGGAGGGATACAAAAGTTATCTATTCCAACCTGCTGTTGATGGATAGCAAGACAGAAGTACTGTGTCTGGGGAACAGGGACAGTGCTGGATTTATGTATAAGCTAAACAAGCTATAGCTTAGGGCCCCACTCTCTTGCCCCCCCCAAAAAACCTGGATTTCCAAAATATATGATAAAAAACAAATGAAATAAAACCTACCTACAGCAACAGTGTTTTGTGTTGTGTAGGTTCCTATGATGTAAATCATGGGCCCCGCCTGCTAGATTATGAGTCTTAGTAAATTGTGTTTCTAAAGGAACTTTTGTTATTGCCCAATGCCAATGTGCATTCTTAAATTTGTTATGAATAAAAAATCATTTAAAGTTAGAGTTTAATACAGTAATTATTTTGCTATTAATATACAGTCATACCTCGGGTTACAGCTGCCAAACCCGGAAGTTCCGGAACGGGTTACTTCTGGGTTTCGGTGCGCGTGCATGCGCAGAAGTGCTAAATCGCGCTTTGTGCATGCGCAGAAACGCTGAATCGCAACCCATGCGTGCACAGACGCGGTTTGCAAATGCTGCGGGTTGCGAACATACCTCCCGCATGGATCACGTTCGCAGACTGAGCTTCCGCTGTACTTCTTCTTAATTGTTCGGTTTCTGATAATTGGTTCTCATGGGAAACTTACAGATTCTTGCTTCACACAATTAACTCAAGGCAGTGTCAATTTACTCTTGGCAGAAAGCCAAGGTGTGCCTGGCCTGGCAACAGCTCTCTGATTGGTTAATGACCAGCATTGAATTCTGTTATCTAGGAATGCTAGCACAGTTGTTTCTTGTGGGTGTTAGGAATAGGAGTGCTGCGTATGGTTGGAGAGAGAGAGAGAGAGAGAGAGAGAGAGAGAGAGAGAGAGAGAGAGAGAGAGAGAGAGAGAGAGAGGATTTATTTTGCTTTGCTTTGAATGCAGAAACTCTGCTGGTTTTCTTTTCTTTTAATAAATCCTGTAAATAGTTATTCTGCGTGTAGCCGACTAGTAATTTCTGCCTCAACTAGCTTCTGCGCTGTGCAGGAAAACTCTGCTATGTTTGGGCTAAAGCCACTAGAGCTATGCCTGACACTTCAAAATTCTAAGATTAATTGTATTTCACTATTAATATACTTCTTAATTGTATTTCAGTTCAACAATCACTTTGATAATATACATATTTTGTTATGTGCAAATGGCTTGAGATACCTATGAGGTCCATAAATTACCATATAGCATATATTCAACATAAAAAACAGCGACAATTTGTTGTTGACAAAGGACAGCTGGACATATAAAGGGCCCCATTACCTACAGTAGCTTAGGGCCTCATCAAACCTAAATCCAGCCCTGGACAGGGGCAGGCAGGTGGGGGGGGGGCTCCCTGGTCCTGAATGGGGTAACTGTGCCCCTAAAGGACCAGGTGGTGGCCACAGATGGAAGGGTGCTCCAAATGTCTCTCTTGACCAGGAGAAGTCGCTTCTGTTCAGAAGTCTCTCCAATCTTTTGGAGCGTGTGGGCACATTTGCAAACTGGACACATTGTCATGGGCATTTTGCATGTGCTGCAGCTGCACACAGTGTGTTAACAATTTTTGGTGAATCCCTGCTTTCTGCCCTTTGGGAAGGCCTTGACAAAATGTCCCTCCACAGACTTGTCATTTTTCAGGGTTTGGCAATCTCTGCCAAGACCACCTTCCTAAGCAGCGAGTGGATTCATCTTATCTCTCATGCGCACACATTTGCAGGCATTAAAGCGCTATGTCGCGGCGCACAGCTGTCATTTTGCACATTGCAATGCTGAAGTTTATGTATGTAGCATATTGCCAGATAATTATGTTTTCCCCCTCTCTAATATATATTTCACCCAAAGAGCAAACATTGTCTAGGCTTTTAAACTGGAGGAGGAAATGCTGTTGCAGAGCAGATGATGGTCACATATGAGCTTTTAGCAATGTGTAATAAGAGGGGTGGCCCATGATCTTTTATATGGTACCAGGGGTGTGTGTATTATCACAATCACACCTCTCAATCTTATCCTCTTATATCCATCCAATAGACAGTATGATCATGTCTCATGCAACCAGCAGCACAGCTGTGGGTGACAGTGGTAACTACAGTACTTACCAGTAATTCACAAAATTCTGCAACATGGAAAGACTCGAGAAAAGAGATTTAAAGTGAGCAGGTTCTTGCCTTTCAAAAGAACATCTTCAAAGAGCGCATTGGGAAGAATGAGGGGATATTACTCATGCAACCTCCTGAACAGGCCGCCTGAATAGGCAGGGGTAGTTATGCTCACAATTTCACTGTAAGTGTTGTGTTATAAAGTCAGAGTGGCTCTACTCGAAATTGCCAGCCATTTCCATAATGTAAGACTTGTCGTTTTTACATATGTATTTTTTTCCTGCTCTTCCTGGCTTTCACAGCTTAAATTGGGAGGAGGAAATCTTATCCAAAGACGATTTCAGAATTATTAACCAATGTTTTTTATATATATGGGGGGTGGAAAACCTCTTCCAAATGGGAGACATAACTCGCAGTCAATAATCTTATTGAGCTGCTAATACAAGAAGATGTTGCATTTTCATAAGCTATTCCTTCTCATTCGGCAGTGTTCCTTCTGCAAGATGCAAATGCCTCCCTGGGGGGGGGGGGGGTTGAGTTGCTTCCCCTGCCTTCCTTTATTGACTTTCGCCCATTACAAAGACAAGAGCATGCATAATATAATGACCAATTTGTCTCTGTCCTCTAATGAAGCTTAAAGCACAACTGGTTAAATAAAAGGAAGGGCAGAGTAAAGCCTAGATTCACAGTATCTTATTTGGGAAGAGTAATGGAAGGTCTTATTAAGGAAAGAAAACGTTCCAAAAGTAGCTGCTCAGGATTTGCGCGGTGGGCTTGTGGCAGGCAGTTGAGCCAGCTTAATGGTTTTCAATAGGACTGCAACATTTAAGGTATTAATTAGTTAATCTATTATGGGTTAATGTATTAATCAACTTAATTATCAGTTCTCTAATTAAGATAAGAGAAAATGCATAGTTTTTTAAATTAAAAAATCCATGGGTTGGATCCAAAGTTAACCCTACCCTCAGAGTTGTTGTTTGCTGTTGTTTAGTCGTTTAGTCGTGTCCGACTCTTCATGACCCCATGGACCATAGCACGCCAGGCACTCTTGTCTTCCACTGTCTCCTGCAGTTTGGTCAAACTCATGTTCATAGCTTCGAGAACACTGTCCAACCATCTCATCCTCTGTCGTCCCCTTCTCCTTGTGCCCTCAATCTTGTGCCCTCAATCTCTCCCAACATTGGTTGTCTTTTCCATGGAGTCTTCTCTTCTCATGAGGTGCCCAAAGTATTGGAGCCTCAGCTACCCTCAGAGTAGACCCATTAAAATAATTAACTTGACTAACCTATATTCATTAATTTCAGTGGGTATCATCTAACTATAACTTAGTTGGTTACAACCTTATTAAGCTAGGACATTTTAATCGGGGAGTATTGTTTTTGCTTGTTACTACGGTATGTATTTTTGTGTTTTTATATTGTAAAGCGCCCTGTAATCCTTGGATGAAGGGTGGTATAGAAAATTTATTATTACTATTACTATTCTTTGGCGATCACTTGTAGCCGAGTAAGATTGTCTTCCATAAAGGCTGTTCTCCAACTGGAGCGCTCACAGGCCAGTGTTTCCCAGTTGTCAGTGTTTATACTACATTTTTAAGATTTGCCTTGAGACAGTCTTTAAACCTCTTTTGTTGACCACCAGCATTACACTTTCCATTTTTAAGTTCAGGATAGAGTAGTTGTTTTGGAAGACGATCTACTACAAGTACTTATAAAGAGCCATTCTCTCTTTCCCTATGATGAATTTTTGCTGGCTGACACATTGCTCCATCACCTTCAATCCAAAATACATCATTATTATTTGGCTTCAGAACTGACGTTTTAGTCCTTTGCACATTTAATTGATTCACTGAGCAATTGTAAGACTGCACCAACTCACTCGGACAGAAATGTGCTGCTACCATGCCAATGGAATGGCCACTGTATCAACAGCTGCTCAATCTGGTGAAGGCCACCAATCAGAAACTGTGCTGGAGACGTTGCCCACATGCCTGGGTTAAAGCCGTGGCACAGGGTGGCAGAGCGCTGTGATTTGACCAGAATACTTGCCAGGCTCATTCCCCAACACCTCCAGAGATGCCCATCATTGGCTACTGGCTCATCCCTTTGCATGGAGATGCCAGGGATTGACTCTGGGAACTTCTGCCTCTGTGCCACTGAACAGTGCCCCTTGTGAATCTAAGGATGGGATCATCAAGAGCCAAAATGCCATTGTTGGACCTGCTCTGAAATTCCCCGGCTTTCCCGATCCTCACAGTGGCTGTTAGGTACACATACGGTACACACCAGAAACAGGTCACAGAGCAGAACCTAAGATACTTTCCTGTCTAGCTGCAAATGCGACATCAAATGCTCCATTAGCGACATCATGGACGTTAATACAAGTTCCACGATTCCTGCAGAGAGAGAAAGAGAGAGAAAAGCAGCGACTTTTGACATTCTTCCAGCAACATTCACTGCATATAGCCAACCCCTAGAGGCATGGAGACGTGGTACCTTCTGGTCTTTTTCGCCTAATGAGCAGTTTTTATCCTGGACATCCTTCCATCTATATAACCAGATGTCTGGTAAGTGTCTCCTCTTTCTCGCCCTCTGCTTTACCATTAAAACCTACAACGCAAGACATTCTCATTTTTCTTGTTAACCATGTAATTAGAGAAACGTGCACCATGATTGGGAGTGGGGTTGTGGCACAATTATTCCATATAGTAACATTACAAAGGAATATACAGCAAGTGGACCGCAATATTGGGCAATTCTCCCGCACATCACTCATAGTATGGTCTGTGCCTGTCTTGGGGCAATTGTAAGATTATGCAGCAAGGTGGGGTTTTTTAATTATTATGGGGACACAAGAAAGCACGCTCTATGAGTGACGATTCAAAAATCCAGGGTTTTGTGTAGCTAACCTGGAGCCCTGCAGAAGTTTTGGGCAACAGCTCCCAGCAGCGCTGACCATTGACTGTACTTGCTGGGGTTGATGGGAATTGTATTCCAAAACATCTGGAGGGCACAAGGCTGGTATAAGGTAAGGGGATTTTGCAATCCTTGAAGGGGTGAGTATCAATGCTGATCTCTTTTTTTGCTCTCCCCTAGTTTCATGAAAAGGGGAAGAAGGAAAAACTCAGAGAGACCATCAGTAGGACTACTTGGAACTTAGGGGGAGTTGAAGTAACTGGGCTCTCTTCCTGCAAGCCATCACTTGAGGATCATCACAAGAAGGTATCAGGTTTGTCTTTGTAAAGATATACAGTATTTGTTTCTCGGTTGATTTTGTGCATCTGCAAAGTGTGTAGCGGCCCTTACTAGTGGATAAACTGTTGACTCCAGGGCTGGCTCTAGGGGTATGCTAGGTGGTGCGGGGGTGCCAGGGTGCTGGGCTGGCAGGGGGGCGCTGCGCAGTGTGCGCCGCCCGCCCACCAGGGCGGGGGTGCTGGAGCGATCTCCGCACCACGGCGCCAGGGCACTCGACATGCTTGAGACGGCCCTGGTTGACTCCTTCCCCCTAGGGCAACTTTTTCTCATTTTGGATGTGCTTAGAAATGCAATGCTAACAAGCTCTCTCTCAGCCAGGGCAATGCAGGCTGCAGTTTTGGACAGACAGACAACTCCCTGCCACATAAATACATTAGAAACATCCCTCCACCTCCCAAAACAGATAAGGGCTGAATGCCTTTCAAAAAATGAAAGAAGGAATGAAAAAAATACAGAGATATTATAAGACAGAGATATTACTGGTGTGAGAAGAGCAAAGAGAACTTCATAAGAAGACAATAACAAAGTTCAAAGGTCCATTTCTGGGTAAATTCAATGTCAGGTGGCGAAAAAGTGACTTAGTTGTGATTACATTTTAAAATATTTGTTCTGATTACATAGTTATGCCTCGCAATATCTGTAAGTAATGCTATCAGCACTGCCAGGGGATTGTTGCAGCTACTCTTGAGTAAAGACGCTCCAGTCTGCTCTGTCTTTAAGAGCTTTATTGCGCATATTATTTATAGTGCAGAGACATCAGAAAACATGACTGCCTAGTCTGATTCAGAACCCGGCAATGGCGCTTGTCTGCTTTTGCGCCAGCATAATAGTCTGGAGACCCCAAAACGCAGAGGCTCCGACACCTTGCTGCGCTGTCTTTCCTCCTCTGGCCAGCCAAGGCTCTGACACGTCTTGGAGCCCCCTCTCCACTCCGCTCCATTCCTCATTCCCTCCTCCTGACCCGCTGCTAGCGCTGTCACTGGGCGAAGTGCTGGTCAGGATGACTGGGGGAGGGTCCCTGTAGGAAGTCCCCCTGACAAGCACAGGTAAATGTCTCCAACTGAGATGACTTTGGGAGGGGATTGGAAACATTTCTGGAGGATGAGGCTATCAAAGGCTGCTGGTCTTGACAACCATGTCCTTGTTAGCATACACGCAGAAGACCTGGGCCACCAAGCCTCCCCCCCCCCCCCCCCCGGTAAGCATCTGCCGGGTGTCTTCTTCTCCCTCCGGTAGCCAACTGTAACACGATCCAGGCTCTCAGAGTCTGGACACATTATCTGCAGAGTTCATCCAGCGTTAGCGTGGTTTTGCAGCAGCAGCAGCAGCAAGAAGAAACTCAGAGAGAAGTACTTGCATATTTACAAGCATTTATTCTAAAGCATCTCAGAAGATAGACCAAACGTGTCTTTCTTCATCAGCAAAGCAAAAGCAACTGAACTAACATTACAATAGCACAACAAACGGAAGTATACATCATGTGACAGATTCAACATCCTCTTCCAAGCCTGTTCCTGTTTAAGGTGGAACAGAATCTACTATGAAATCCTAACAGTCCTACCACCACTGTCGTATGCTTCTCACTACCAGTTGCTGGGTAACAACAGCGGGAGAGAGTTATGCTCAAAACCTGCTTGTGGGCACCCCGTATGCAACTGATTAGCCGCTGTGCAAAGAAGGACCTGTGGTCAGATCCAGCAGAGCTGTTCTTCTAATTAGCCAATGTCTTCCTTCCTTTCTTCAAAACTAAAAATAAATAAAATAAACCAAAGAGAGTATAGTGTGTGATCATGCACAGTTAGTCAGTATGTAGAACTAGGGAACTGGCAGAAGAACCTATTGGCAATCACGGGGAATTAGGTGTCTTCTAAAGGTTAGGAGAAGCAGCCCAGTGGTAGAGCTCCTCAACAAGAGTTCTCAGGAGGTATTTAAGCAGAGGCTTGGATAGCTGTTGTATCATCCTGCATTGTATGTCGTGTAGTGCATTGGAAAACATGACCCCCAAGGCTCCTTCTAACTCTTTGGTTCTCTGGAGATGCCAGTGCTCTTCTGCTTGCCAGCCAAGGGTGTGCTCTACAACTAGGGTTGCCCCCTGTCCTTATAAAAACAGGATCGCCCTGTTTTTGGACAAAAGTGTCCCCTGTCGTTTTTGGACTTCAGACGGGAAACCTTTCCCCCCGTATTCAAGCTTGGCCCACCCAAAATGGTGCTGTTGGTGTGGCTGACCAGGAGCAATAGAGAGAAGGGGGAAGGAGCAGACTCCTCTCCCTCCTTTCCTCCCTCCTTCCTTCCCATTCATCATCATCGTCATCATCATTTATTACTTATACCCCGCCCATCTGGCTGGGTTTCTGCAGCCACTCCAGGCGGCTTCCAACAAGAGATTTAAAATACATTAACATTAAAAACTTCCCTAAACAGGGCTGCCTTCAGATGTCTTCTAAACATCAGATAGTTGTTTATTTCCTTGACATCTGGTGGGAGGGTGTTCCACAGGGCAGGCGCCACTACCGAGAAGGCCCTCTGCCTGGTTCCCTGTAACTTTGCTTCTCGCAGCGAGGGAACGGCCAGAAGGCCTCCTCAGCCACTGCCACCCACAGATCTAGCATGGTGCAGGTTCACTGCCACATGGCTCCCTCTGCCACCCTGACCTGACCTCTCCTCCTCGCTCCTCTACCCACCAGCCATGTACCCCCAGCCCCTGCCTGTCTACGTGAATCGAGGGGAAGAATAGGGCCAGGCTGAATGCAAGGAATCCTGCTCCACAAAGGATTTGGTGTCATGAGAGTGTGCGCCCCACCCCGTCCTTTATTTTGCCCGACCTGTCCCGTATTTTGCCTGACCCTACCAACAACTGAATTATGACTCCTCGGTCTCCAAGCCTCATCCCTCTTCGCAGGCGTCCTTGAAGGAAAGATGGGATATAAACACAACTAAACAAATAGCAAACACGCCACTCTTTGTGCAATCAGTTCTAACTGAATTGAAAGCGGTGGTGGAAGGGGGGGGGCAGGAAATGCGCATTCAAGCTTTGCTTAAAAATAAACAGCGAATGAAAAACACATGAACTTTAGGCCATTGTTTTGTGCAACCTTATTCACTTTTACGAGCAAAGCGACATGTTTTTAACCGACCCTCCTCCTTGTTGCCTAACACCTGATAGACACAATTGCTCGTTTATCCCAATGACTCAGGTTTATATATTGATGTGGGGCATTACAAGCTCTATCGGTTGTGAGCGATGGAAGCACAGTTCCAGGGTCAATATTGGAACAGATTTAAAGGCTGCTGGACAAACAAAGGGAAACAGTCATCTTCCATCCTTGCACAGAAGAATCACTCCCGGTATCAGTCAATAGCACAAAACATTTTCTGATGCAGAGGAAAATCTCCTCCCCACAAATAAAAGGCTGCAAAGCTATGTGGGAGTGCAGCTTGCACCATTTGTCACAAACACTTGGTCGGTTACTGTAGCCTATGGCCAAAGTCCAAACAGTAATTCAGGCAGGCCAATTCATTTGCACGCACACCTGCCGCAAAGGCCATACCATCAACAACCAGTGTGAAAGAGCAGTGTTGGCTTCCCATTTGCTACTGGGCTGGGTTCAAAGTAATTGCACTAGTGCAGGCTTCCTCAACCTCGGCCCTCCAGATGTTTTGAGACTACAATTCCCATCATCCCTGACCACTAGTCCTGCTAGCTAGGGATCATGGGAGTTGTAGGCCAAAAACATCTGGAGGGCTGAGGCTGAGGAAGCCTGCACTAGTGTACAAAGTGCTGAGCAACTTAGGCCCAGGATACTTTAAGGCTCTCGCTGCTCTGTAGGTCCCCATCTGATCACTGATATCTTTTTTGGGGTTCCCATGTTCCAGAAGAAAGATCAGGGCAACCCCCACAAGTGTCCCTATTTTCCAGGGATGGTCTCGTATTTACAGAAGCCATCCCACTTTCTGATTTGATCCCGAAATGTCCCACTTTTCCTTAGGACGTTCCTATTTTCACTGGGGAAATGTTGGAGGGTATGGAACTATGCAACCTCTGAGCCAAGGAGATAAGTAACTATACAACCTTTAGAAGATATCTGAAGGCAGTTCAGTATAGGGAAGTTTTTTTTAATGTTTCATATTTTATTATGTTTTTATAATAAAATAAATTCCTGCAGTTTTCAGCAACCAGTATTCAGAATCAGGGAAGCGGGTGGCGCTGTGGTCTAAACCACTGAGCCTCTTGAGCTTGCTGATCAGAAGGTTGGCAGTTTAAATCTCTGCGACGGTGTGAGCTCCCGTTGCTCTCTCCCAGCTCCAGCCAAACTAGCGGTTCAAAAGCATGCAAGCAGATAAATAGGTACCGCTGCGACGGGAAGGTAAATTGCATTTCTGTTGCGCCAGAATCGGTTTAAGGCATGCTGGCCACATGACCCTGAAAGCTGTCTGTGGACAAACGCCAGCTCCCTCGGCCTGAAAAGCGAGATGAGCGCCGCAACCCCATAGTCGCTTTTGACTGGACTTAACCGTCCAGGGGTCCTTTACCTTTTTAAAAATTATTATTCAGAAGCACTACAGCCTCTGTTAGTGGAGGCAGAACATAGCCTCATTTTCTGGTTACTGGCGATACACACATTTTGATTGAAAGCTAGCAGAACCTGGGCCCTTTCAGTCATAGCTTTGATGTTTTGGGTACTGCCCTATTTCTTCTGGCCTCACTTTTGTGTCTTTCTCCCACCTGCAAGCAAGCTCATCTAAGTCTCCCGTGCTCCAAACCCCACCTGAGAGGAGCATTAGTCTGGAATTGAGGTGGCTGCCTTCCCACTTTCTTCCGGGAGAACAATTGAAACTAAGCGTTTTTCACTATGATCCCACAGGGCTGGTATGCAGATCTCTGCAGGCCAGCACCACAATCCCATCTGCCTTCACCGCATGGCAGACATTATTAATATTTATTGTTCGTACAGTACTTGGACAAAAGAGCTTTTACAGACAGGGTTTGCATCCCTCATTTCTCTGCCACAACGAGGAGGCAAACAATGGTCGCTGCCCTTTCGCGGGGAGCTCCTGCGGAGTTGAAAGCTGCACGTGTCTAGAAATATTTTGAGGTGCCACCCAGAGGTCTAGGAGCCACATGTTGGTGACGGGAGGGTCCAGAAGCAAAAACAGGTTGAGCAACGGATGTCAATTTTACTTTTGTTTCCGTACATGCTCAGAGACCCTTGTCTTCCATCCTGGCAAGCAAGAACCATTATCAGAGTGCTAAAGGTAAAGGGACCCCTAGCCATTAGGTCCAGTCACGGCGACTCTAGGGTTGCGGCGCTCATCTCGCTTTATTGGCCGAGGGAGCCGGCATACAGCTTCCAAGGTCATGTGGCCAGCATGACAAAGCCGCTTCTGGAGAACCAGAGCAGCACACGGAAATGTCGTTTACCTTCCCACCGGAGCGGTACCTATTTATCTACTTGCACTTTGACGTGCTTTCGAACTGCTAGGTTGGCAGGAGCTGGGACCGGGCAACAGGAGCTCACCCCGTCGCGGGGATTCGAACTGCCGACCTTCTGATCGGCAAGCCCTAGGCTCTGTGGTTTAACCCACAGCGCCACCTCCCATCAGAGTGCTAGCCAGGCAAAATTACTCAAGGAAATGTGCAGAGCAATGTTGGTGAGAGGTGTGACCTATGGAGAAGGGGTGTGGCTTGGGGAGAGTCCTGAGGGCCAAGCAGAGAAGTCTGGAGGGCCACATTCAGATCTGACGTTTCCCATCCCTGGTATAGACCTTCTGGGACACTACCATATCATCAGTGTGTGTGTGTGTGTTGTGTCAATAAAAGACCCCCCTTTTGAAAGTTAGAAAATCATAGAATTGTAGAGTTGGAAGGGACCCCCGAGGGTCATCTGGTCCAACCCCCTGCAATGCAGGAATCTCAACTAAAGCATTCCAGCATCTTTTCTTCTGTTTTTTCATCTAAACATGCACTAGTTATAAAGGGACCCTTCTCTTGCAGCCTGCCTCTTAGGTCCATGGTTTTCACTTTTGGCAATGACAAAGAACATTTTATTTTATTCTTTCCTCTGTCACATTGGAAGGACAAAGGACATGGCTATCAAAATGCGGCCTCTGTGCTTTGGCTTATAGAGCCGGAAGAAAAGAATGCTGTTAAGTGGTCCTTGGCAATCACATAAATCGAGTCATCTGAAGGGAAGATACATTTTGAGAACCGCTGCCTTAGGCCTGCTATGTGACCCCCATTCTCAGAAAATATTATTTGATGCAGGGCCACCTTACTTCTCCTTTAACTTCCACACGTTCATTTCTGAGGTTCACCAGCATCTCTAACTGCAATTGTGTTGGTTGGAGTCCCAGTGCTGAGGGCCAGTTTCATGACGTTTTGTTCTCTTCTGGTTAAGAATCATGGATTATTTTCTCCTTTTTGACAGGTTGGTCCTCCGAGCTCCATCCTCCATCACCTCTTTGAGATGTGTGGCTGCTCTGCATGCAAGATTCTTTTGTTGACTGCAGGAAGGAGCAGAAGTGAGACTAGGTGTGAGTCCAGAAGAGTCGCTGAAAGTTCCATTTTTCAGGGCACTTCCGTTTTCAACAAGCCTTTAAGAGGAGATCATTATCCCAGCCTATATCTGTATTGCATTTGCAACTGTTTCTACATATACAAGAGTTTGCAATTGTTTATATATGTATGTTTTTAATTTTGAATCCCCCCCAATTGTTATATATTAAATGGTGTCATTGCTTTTATTGCTGAGTTTTTTTATTTAAAAAATGTAAAATTGCTTCAATATATTTTATGGAATGTGATTCATAAATGGAAACAAAGCAATAAATACCATATTGATGGTGTGGTCTCTTCTGAAACTGCAGCATTCCAGGTTAATAAATTATGAACCAGCTCATAAGGATCGGCAAATCTATCAATTTCAAGGTCCTTCACCTCTTCTTCTTCTTCTTCTTCTTCTTCTTCTTCTTCTTCTTCTTCTTCTTCTTCTTCTTATGTTCAGTTCTCCCTATTACACCAGTCATCCTGAATATTCACCAGCATTTCACCTACTATATACACATTTTTGTATGTGATTTCCCAATATATAACACAATGCATTTGTGCATGTTATTTTTGCTGGTATATGCATTTTCTGGCACACTTTACCCTAGCGTATATGAATTTTTGTACCTGGCTGGAAAACTGCATTGCAAAATCCACAGTAGTGCAAATTTGGAAAGATGCATGCCAGCCAATTGCTTTCTTTTCTGTTGAAGGGCAGTTTCTGTTCCTTCACTGGGTTTCAAAGCAGCTGTGGTGGAGGGGTGTACTCAGTGCTCCCCGCCCACCGGAGATACTCAAGGGTACGCAGTATTGGCACCCTTTTTCTAGAAGAAAAGTGCTGGTTTAAAATGTGGCATTCACTGTAACAGCACTGGGTGTAGTAATATTTGGCCCATACCATTGCCAGAAGCTATATTGCTTATCAGCCTTCCCCCGAAGCTGGTGCCGTCCAGCTCTTTTTGGACTGTAACTTTGGGGTGATGGGAGTTGTAGTCCAAAACAGCTGGAAGGCACCAGGTTGGAGAATATGGCTATACATGCACTTAAGAGCTGCCCTGGGGTGTGTGTACTGTTCTGTTGTGAGTGCTGACACCTAGTGGCCAGTTACAGGTAGGTAGCCGTGTTGGTCTGAGTCGAAGCAAAATAAAAAAATTCCTTCAGTAGCACCTTAAAGACCAACTAAGTTTATATTTTGGTATGAGCTTTCGTGTGCATGCACACTTCTTCAGATACACTAGAAACAGACTGTGGGGCCATGCGGGTGCCCATGGCTGTGCCGCTGATCTGGAGGAACAGGTACAGATCAGCGGCACAGCCATGGGCACCCGCATGGCCCCACAGTATGCCAACATCTTCATGGCAGATTTAGAACATCGTTTCCTAGACTCCTACCCACTCAAACCTCTCTTGTACCTACGATACATTGACGATATTTTTATTATCTGGACACATGGACAACAGACCCTGGAAACCTTCCACCAGACATTCAATGACTTTCACCCCACCATCAACCTAACAATGAACCAATCCATGCAAGAAATACATTTTTTGGACACTACTATAAAAATACAGGATGGACGTATAGACACCACCTTATACAGAACACCAACTGACCGACAAACATATCTACATGATTCTAGCTACCATCCCAAACATACCAAACAATCCATCGTATACAGCCAGGCCCTACGTTACAACCGTATCTGTTCCAACTCTACAGACAGAGAATCTCACCTAAGAGATCTACAGCAAACCTTTTTAGAACTAAAATATCCACCTGATGAAGTTAAACAACAGATCAACAGAGCCAGACTGATACCTAGGGAGAACCTGCTGCAAGACAGACCCAAAAAAGAAAATAACAGAACACCACTAGTCATCACATACAGCTCCCAAGTTAAAACAGTACAACGCATCATCAGAGATCTACAGCCTCTCCTGGACAATGACAGCTCCCTTTCTCAAGCTCTGGGAGGAAGACCTTTCATTGCCTACAGACAGCCACCCAATCTTAAACAACTCCTCACCCACAATAATACAACCACCAGACTTAACATGGACACTGGTACCAGAGCCTGCAATAAACCCAGATGCCAACTTTGCTGCCACATACACCCGGACAACATCATTACTGGCCCCAACAACATCCAACATACCATCTCAGGACTATTTAATTGCTCATCTTCTAACATTGTGTATGCCATCAAATGCCAACGGTGCCCTTCAGCTCTCTATATTGGACAAACAGGCCAAACCCTACGCCAAAGGATAAATGGACATAAATCTGACATCAGGAACCATAAGACTGAAAAACCAGTAGGAGAACACTTCAATCTCCCAGGACATTCTATACAAGATCTCAAAGCAGCTGTTTTATTACAGAGAAATTTCAGGAACAGACTGGAAAGAGAAGTTGCTGAATTGGAAATCATTACCAAGCTTAAAACCATGGAAGCACCTGGGATGAATAGAGACATCAGATTCTTATCTCATTATGCATGATCAAGCTTTCTTTAGCACCTCAGCCCAGGACTAATTGCAGCCATCAGCAGCCATTAACATCCATCTACAGGTTTACCACTCCCATCAGCCCATCTCCCATTCCCACCCACCCCCACCACCCTCTGTATATATATAGGGTCTGACACTTCTGTTTCTAGTGTATCTGAAGAAGTGTGCATGCACACGAAAGCTCATACCAAAATATAAACTTAGTTGGTCTTTAAGGTGCTACTGAAGGAATTTTTTTATTTTACCTAGTGGCCAGCCATTGTTTAGCCTGGTGAGCTTGCGCATGTGCTATAGAGCACACACATCTATTCCCCCCCCCCCCGTAATGGATGCCAGCCAGGTTGAAACTTTAGTAAACCTGGAGTGTAAATCCATTTGGTAGGCTTGTATTTCTTTACAAGTAAGATTTTAATGGTGCCACAATGCAATATATATTCCTCTGAAGTCTCCCAAATAAAAAAACCCGCACACATTAAGGGCTTGAAACCAGATCGCTTTGCAGTGATGTAATAGACTGTCCTGGCAAAGCACTTATTTCACAATCTCTGTGCCACTATTTCATAAGCATTATTATTAATCTCTTGGTGCAGATAGGAAAATGCATGTTTCATCCCAAGATATAAATCAGCAGCACATCTTGGAACTGGACTATATTTTTGGCTGGGAACGTCCGCTCCTTTAGCACAGCAAAAGATGAAAAACAAGGTGATTATGTGTATGATAGCATAATCTCTACTGTAATGCACAAGGGGATCTGACAGTGATTGGTTGAGCTGCCCTGATGTCACAGTGCAGCAGAGCGGGTACAGGGTGTCCTCCTACCATTGTCACTCTAGCCTGATCAGATTTCACAGAGAAGAAGCCCATGGCCTTAAAGGCGGCCCAGGGAAGTGGGTGGCGTATTTAGGAATGGAGAGCAGACAAACGGCATGAGGGCAGGAATAGGAGGCTGACCGTTTTGCATCACCCCAGAAGTGGGAACGCACAACCAAAAGTGAGGGGGGGGAAAGGACACAGACTGGCACAGAATTCGCAAATGCTGACTTACGTGCATAGATGCACATTTAGAAACGATTGCAGCAGTTTGAACAGCAATGTAAAGGAAGGCAGCGACCAGGGTGCCTCCTCAGTCTGTGGCCCAGGTCCTACCAGTTGGTGGGCAGCTTCAATCCCCACTCCCTGCTCCCAGGCAGACCTTCAAATAGAGGTCCCACCAGTTGGTGGGCAGCTTCAATCCCCACTCCCTGCTCCCAGGCAGACCTTCAAATAGAGGTCCTACCAGTTGGTGGGCAGCTTCAATCCCCACTCCCTGCTCCCAGGCAGACCTTCAAATAGAGGTCCCACCAGTTGGTGGGCAGCTTCAATCCCCACTCCCTGCTCCCAGGCAGACCTTCAAATAGAGGTCCTACCAGTTGGTGGGCAGCTTCAATCCCCACTTCCTGCTCCCAGGCAGACCTTCAAATAGAGGACTGTTCTCAGCAGGGGTGGAGGAAGGGGGGTGCGGTGGGTGCTGCCCGCCCTGGGTGTCACCACTGAGGGGTGTGTGACAAAATGCTGGGAGCCACTCACCCATACCTGCCAAGTCTGGGTCGTGAATATCCGGGATCGGCAGCGCGCGCATGACCGGAAGTTGCGTGACGCAACTTCCGGTGGCGCTTCGCCCTTCTATGGGCACCAGAAAATGGCGGCGCCAGCACCAGAAGTCGCTTCCGCGCATGACCGGAAACACGTAAAAGCGACTTCCGGCGCCGGCGGCGCCATTTTCTGATGCCCATAGAAGGGCAAAGCGCCACCGGAAGTCGCGTCACGCAACTTCCGGTCATGCGCGAAAGCGACTTCCGGCAGCGCCGCCGCCATTTTCTGGTGCCCATAGAAGGGCAAGCGGCACCAGAAAAATGGCCGGGTAATTCTCCTCCACTCATAGCTGCCAAGTATCCCGATTTAAGGGACAATACCGGGATTTTTCGCAAAACGGGAGACCGCCGGGAAACGGTAAGAAAAAAGGGGTTTTCCCGGCGGATATGGGATACTTGGCAGCTATGCACTCACCGCAGGGCCTCTCCTGGGAGAGACGCGGTGGCTGAGTGGGAGGAGGCAGGCAGACTCCTCGGAGGCCCCACCCCTTTGGGCGGCTTGCCCCACCCCTGGGCATGCCGCCCCAGGTGCCCAAGCGGCTTTCTCCACCACTGGTCCTCAGTAATATAGGACATATGGCCACTGTGCAAGGTTAGGAGGTACAGATAGGAAGGCTGCAATTCACTTGTTTGATTCCCCTCAACTAAGCCTAGATCTACACACAGGAAAAATGCAATAAAATTCTTGGAAGAGGCGGAGCGGCTGTAGCCCACAGTCTCCTCAGCTCACACCCGATGTGGGAACTTGTTAACTTCACAGGCTGAAGAAGGAGTTTCTCTTCGAAACTGGGATCACTGGGCCCCAGTCTTGTTTGCTACAGCTGCTCCACCACGTCAAAGAATTTTCTCGCGTCAGAGATAATGAAAATATATCATGAATTGTAATATTGTACTTATTTTGATTATTCTGGAGCACCACGTGTATGCACTGTGTGTCTTGTAACAGCGGGTAAAGGTAAAGGGACCCCACACAATTAGGTCCAGTCGTGACCAACTCTGGGGTTGCGGCATTATTGGCCAAGGGAGCCGGCGTACAGCTTCCAGGTCATGTGGCCAGCATGACAAAGCCGCTTCTGGCAAACCAGAGCAGCACACGGAAATGCTCTTTACCTTCCCACTGTAGCAGTACCTATTTATCTACTTGGACTTTGGCGTGCTTTGTGTCCTTGTATGCTGGCCTGAACCCCTGTTTGTGTATGTTTTTATGCAGACGGTTTCTTACAGTCCCCCCCTTTTTTTCAGGCACGGTGCCCAAAAACACACATCTCTGTGCGAGATCGTGGCCTTGAAAAAGTGGGGGGTCATTGCACCGCTAGACCGTGCAAGATCATGAAACCCAAATGCTTGCTGTTCTCTTGCGATAAAAAAGGGATGTCCCATTTCCCCCCCAGAACACTTGTGGGGTATGAGATCTGCAGCTGAGCCCTAATGAAAACAATATGAACATTTAAAAACAATGCCCTCTCCCCCCCTCCAATTCAAAACAGTTCTAATATTTGCATTCTTTGGGTGCTAATGGCATGTTCTGATTCCATGGCTCAACCCAGCCTCGGAGTGAACAAGCTATCATGAGTGTTTACACTGTCACCTGCTTTCAGTATTTTAATTTAAAGCTTTCGCAGAGCTCCTGTGAGAATCGGTTATGCTATTGAATCTAACCAGGGAGCAACCCGGATTTCTGAGCAGATCAATATTACATGCCTCTATTACCTTCCACCTGGAGCCTCATTAAAATCTGTGTGCATTGAGTGTGTGCATGGGCACGAGAGTGTTGTTCTTGCTGTAGCCATTTGGAACCAGCCCAACCTCCTGGGACGCAGCTTTTAGCCTCTTCTGTTGCTTTCCCTCAATATCAAGTGTGAAAATGTTTTCCAGACATTAGCAGGAAAGCTGGGGGATTGCTTAGAATGAGGCAGCTGAAGTTTTTGAAAATATAATTCCCGAAGACAGAAAATATAATGATTAACCTCTTGCCACAAGGAACATGGTGTGTGTGTGTGTGTGTGTGTGTGTGTGTGTGTGTGTGAGAGAGAGAGAGAGAGAGAGAGAGAGGCTCTGAGATAAAATAATGAAGCAAATACTTATAAGTGGGTATAAACATATGCTCTGAAAATGTGCAAGTTTATTATTATTATTTTTAGAGCGAAAGAATTAGGCCTAATCAAAAGGATCCTTTTCATTTTTCAGGCTTTGAAAATAAAGAATGACAGGCAGCTGTCATCCAGTTGGCCAAGAGGTTGCAGCTGCATTTGCAAACAGCACAGAAATGCTCAAACACGGATGAGCATCTTTTTTTAATATATAAAAAAGATGGGCTTGTTTACAAACTGGCATGTGTAAGCAGCAGATGGACAACTTTATTAATAAGTTCGAGCTAATCTGAAACTTCAGTGTTTTCTCTTCCCGCTCCCCCTCTGCCTCCTTTGTGGTAAACATTTTCCAGCTGCTCCAGCAAACAATTTCTCCTGGGGGCGTTTTTATAGTACTCTGTGTGATATTGGCTTCTGAGATTCTATCATCTACAGCAGGGGTCGCCAATGCCAGCGTCTCCCCCTGGCATCTATGAAGCCTCTGAGCCTCCCTTCCATCACCTCCCCTTTGCTTGTCTTTAAGGTGGTCCACATTTTGGCCTCGCTCAGGGTGCCAAAGATGTTAACGAACATTAAAAACTTCCCTATACAGGGCTGCCTTTAGATGTCTTCTAAAGGTTGTATAGTTACTTATCTCCTTGGCTCTGGGGGTGGCATAACTCCACACCCCTCCAACATTTCTCTGATGAAAATAGGGACATCCTAAGCCTAGTGCATAATATTCTCTTTGCCGTTTTAAAGACCTGGCCATTTTGACCTTATAATAAGGACAAATGGCTATTGGAAAATGGGCTCCTTTGGAGGTAAATTCAAGTACTGGAGTACTGGAGAAAGAGGCAGAGCAGAATCTGACAGGAAAATGGCCTTTGTGTTTGCTTATGCTCAAAGAGGCTGTGGGTGGCACAGCAAAAGGGTCCCAATGGGAAGGATTCTGTCCGTATGCGCAGGTGGGGGCTAATGCATGGGCGTACCCAGCATGGGGTAGGGGGGCAGCTGCCCTCCCCTAGAAGCAGGGCAGCTGGAGAGGACAGGCAGGGGCGCTGCCTGCTGTGCTCCGCCTCAGCCTGCTTTGCGAAGCTGCCTCCGTTGAAAAAAACCTGGACCTGGACCTGGACCTGGACCTGGACCTGGACCTGGACCTGGACCTGGACCTGGACCTGGACCTGGACCTGGACCTGGACCTGGACCTGGACTAACTTCAGCCCACACTCCTTCAAGTCACAGCATACATGCAAATGAAGTGCCGTGGAGCATTGTGGGGCAGCACTTTCTGTGCTGTGCTCGCTGTGACTTGAAAAAGTGTGGGCTGAAATTAGCCCAGGTCCAGGTCCAGGTCTCCTTCAACGGAGGCAGCTTTGCTGCTGCTGCCTCGTTTTAGTCACTGCTGCCATTAAAGGAGCGGGCGAGGCAGGAGTGCAAGCGTGGGTGGCTCTGTGTGCTGCCCTGCAAATGGCCCCCTTTTCTCTGGGGTGTGTGCACGTTGACCATGCCTCCTGGGGGGATCCTGGCCACGTCATTGCCAGCTAGCCAATCAGGTGGCTGGGGGGCATGGCTGGTGTGCCCCCCCAGCTTTGGTACTGGGTACGCCCATGGGCTAATGGGCCACAGAACTCGCCAGTTGGCATCTTGGAGGAGTCACCCATATTTAATGGGCGCCAAATGGGGATCCTTAACCCAAGACTGACCCTGATGGAGTTATCAGCCAGCAAACAGGTTGTCTGATTCAGGACACAAACCCAACACCTAAGCTGAAACTGCCTTATGTATCCATAAAGTTGTGGTGTGGCCAGTTTGAACCCAGATGGTTGTTGTGTCATTCATTGCTTTCTATGCCTCTATCCTCAACCCCAGGCTTACTGCGACTGGGCTCACAAATGATTTGTGCATTGAGCTCCTCTTCTATCTCCCACCAAAAGAGATAGGAATCTGCCATTGGTCCAGCTAGCTCAGTGCTGTCTCCTTTGACTGACAGTGGCTCTCCAGACAGGAGTCTCTCCCAGTCCTATTAGGAGATGCTGGGAATTGAGCTTGGGACCTTCAGCACGCAAAGCAGATGCTCTGCCACTGAGCTATGCCACATCCCCTAAAGTATAACGTTTCTTGCTGTAGAAAAGAAACGCCAAACTTCTCGGCCTCCTTCCAACTCTTGCCCCATTCCTCACTTTCCAGATAAAGTTCCGCCACGACTCCTCTGGGCTTGTTCCTCCCACAGATTCAATACAAATCGCATAACTTTACCAAGCGCATCATCTGCTGGGATCTCTTTCCTTCCTGCCGCCCTTCAACATTTTCTATTTTGACATGTTATTTCCTTGCATCACAGATGTTTCTTCTGGTAGTCTGCGGGGAAGGAGGGGGAAAGGAGGATGATGGGGATGGCAGATAATACAGAGAATATTCAAGACAGTGTTATTTTATGAAAAGTGTAGTTCAGCTGTGGCTGGCGTATTCCCAGATGACGGGTGTTTTTGAGAAATCTTTCTGTGCCACGAAGGAATTGCCTGGCTCCACTGGCATCAGATATAGCTGGGAATGGCAACTGGCGGCCCTAAGGTCAGACTATGCCCTCAGACAGGAGTGAGCCAGCAGTAAATCACACTGTGCAAGTTGGAGTTAACTCTTTATTAGCAAGAACACCACTATCTGCACAGACTTGGCTGAATATATCAGGCCTGATGAGCACAGCTGCTCATCCTCTGTAGGTCTTGCCCCATGAATCAGTTGCCAAGATGGAAAGTTCCCATCTCCCCACAGTTGTCTAAGTTCCCATCTCTCCAGGGCTTTCCCCAAGCAATCGGAGACTGTGTCTGCATGAAGCCAACCTCTCCACCCTCTTCATGGCATTTCTGGTACTAGCATACAATGGAGGGGGTAGCTTGTTGCAGCAGGAGGGTACGACACCAGGGACTCTGCACTGGCCTCAGCTCTGCCTCTTGGCCTCCCTCATTCTGCTCTCCTGCTTCTGCTTCTGAACGTTCCCCTGCCACAGATTCTCCCTTCATGGGCGTACCCAGGATCAAAACTAGGGGGGGGGGCAGGCAAGCCACAGGGCCCGGCCATGCCCCCATCCACCCGTGTCAGGAGTATGGGCAGGAGTCAGGCTCTGGGGCCTGTAGTGCTTTGCAGGACTGGGGCCTGCCTCAGCTTGTGCTGGAGAAGCAAGGAGTGGCCACTCAGGTGAAGACCTCAGCTTGTGCTAGAGAGGCAAGGAGTGGTCACTCAGGTGAGGCCACTTGATACCTCACTGCACCTGGTGGCAGGAGCTGGGAGGGATAAAAGCTCAGCATTTCCCTTCAGCGCTTTGCCACAGCAACGCTTTCCCTGCCTGGTTGCATCTGGCCTCTTGCTCCTTGGACCCTTGCCTTGCCGACGCCTTGATTCTTGCTCCATGGACCCTTGCCTTGCCGACGTCTTGATCCTTGCTCCGTGGACCCTTGCCTTGCCGACGTCTTGATCCTTGCTCCGTGGACCCTTGCCTTGCCGACGTTGTGATCCTTGCTCCGTGGACCCTTGCCTTGCCTACGTATTGATCCTTGCTCCGTGGACCTTCGCCTTGCTCCTTGTTCCTTGAGCCTTCGCCTTGCTCCTTGTTCCTTGAGCCTTCGCCTTGCTCCTTGTTCCTTGGACCCTTGCCTTGCTGACGCCTGGATCCTCGACCCTTGCTTTGCCTTCGCCTTGCTCTTCGACCCGTGGACCTTCGCCTTGCTTCTTGTTCCTTGAGCCTTCGCCTCGCTTCTTGTTCCTTGAACCTTTGCCGTGCTCCTTGTTCCTTGGACCCTTGCCTTGCCGACGCCTGGATCCTCGACCCTTGGACCCTTGCTTTGCCTTCGCCTTGCTCTTCGACCCTTGGACCTTCGCCTTGCTTCTTGTTCCTTGAGCCTTCGCCTCGCTTCTTGTTCCTTGAGCCTTCGCCTCGCTTCTTGCTCATTGGACCTTCATCTCTGCCTTGCTCATTGACCCTGCAACTGCCTGCGGCTCGACCCTCAGCCCTGCACCTGTTCCTGCTTCTACGCCACCATCTTGCCTCTGGTCCTGACGCCCGCCGACCGGACCGTGACAACCTGATTGGCTGGCGATGATGTGGCCAGGATCCCCCCCAGGAGGCATGGTCAACATCCACGCCCCCCGGAGGGGAGGGGGTGGTCATCCCGAGAGAGAGACCGAGAGAGAGGCGGAGAGGAGCCCAGCTACCTCTTCCCCTTCCTTCTTCTCCCTCTGACCACTCATTGTGTCTCACCACCAGTCCTGGGGCTCTGAGCCTTCTTACCTAGGGAGTTCCGTAGCTGTTGCCTCCCACCCTTCCTCTGCACCCAACCAGTCCATGACACCCTCTGGGAGATACTGTAGATGTTGAGCATGCCAACAATAGATTCCCCTGCTCAAGAAAAAAAATCTTGTGGCACCTTAAATTTATGATGGTGTAAGCTTTCATGAACTTGAGCCCAGTTCATAAAATGTATGCAGTCAATGGGCAACTTTCATCTGGCTGTGCTTTTTGCGTGCTGCTTAGTAAATTACTCCCTGCTCTATTCCATAGGACAGGTCTTTGTCCTATGGAATAGAACAGGGAGCAATTTACTAAGCAGCAAGCAAAAAGCACAGCCAGGCGAAGCTGTTTTCAAGGTATTTAGTGTGACAGACCTGCGTTCAAAGCGGCAAGTGTAAGAATTATAGTCAGCACAACAATTTCTATTGTTTGAGGGTTTTTTTTTAGTGACCTAGTTAACTGCCCTGTTCCATGCATCTTCATTTCCTAGGTACTCTTTGTGTTTTTTTCATTTAGAACTTTTCTCTCCAGATTTTCTGCTATTGTTAGCAGAGGGAACTCGTAAGACACGCACTTGTCACCCCCACCTTTCCTTTCCATTCTTTCAAAAACCCCATCTCCTCCTCATCTGGGAAGGAAATTCAGGGAGCTAGAGAAGATTGTTGAGTGAACTATATATACCACTAACAGACAGATGATATCGAATAACTGCCTTCATCCGAATCAGCCTACTGGTTCAGCTTGCATTAACTCCTCTTCCTCAGACCTTACAGAGTAGGCCTGGGAGATTTGTGGCCCACTAGCTGTCATTGGGTTGATGGAGTCTTCAGTCTGTTGTTGAATTCTCAATTAACATCCAGGAACTTCTGGAGGGCTGCAGGTTCCTGATCCCTTTTATAAAGTGTAGATCCAGGGTATGCTTTGAAGGCATATGATGTCTTCCCCCAGGGGCACACTTATCAGTCTCTGACAAGTTGTAAACCTAGCAGTTAACAATTCTCAAACAAGGAAGAGCCTTGCTGGATCCAAATACTGGCCCATCTAGTCCCCCGTTCTGGTTCTCAACCTTGTTCGAACGCTGGACTAAATGGATTTTTCATCTGATCAAGCAGCACTTCTCTTACGACGCTCTTCTTCTGAATTATTTGAGCAGCATATAATTGCAGACCGGCTTCCATGCCGCTTCGCTCATCTGCTAAAATGACAGTTAACATTCCAGGGTGACGTCAAAGGGATCTTGGGACACACCTCTCAGGTGATGTGCTGCTGGCTCTCGGAGGTGTTCTGTACTTTGCCTTCCAGCATTTAATCGGCACTCCTGGCCGTTCTGCTCATTTCCCTTCCTCTCTAGCTGCTAACAATTCCGTCTCATCTCCAGCTCTTGCATAAATGAAAGATTAATCAAGCTTGTGCAAATTAAATCATGATTAATCCAAGCAAGTGCTATGTAGCTCTTGTGCTTTGACTCATGACCCAGGTTCTCGAAAACTGCCAGTTCAGTTTCCGGACGGCTTGCTTTAATTTTCCTCCTCTGCGAGGTGATGATTGTGTCAAGTATGCTGCATTGCCAAACATTCCTTATATATCTACTTCCCTCATGCAACAAAAGCACTTTTTTGTGTGTGTCTTTGAATCAAATAACTCTCTGCTTCTGGGGTGGGGATGTGTGCCAAAACTAGCTATTACACTGAGTGGAAATGTCTCCCGAAAAATGCTTAGCTTGTGCAAATTCTCACCTATTTTCCCTGACCCTGTTCAGGTCCATTTCACCCTTGGCTGCTGCTTTTTCTTCTTCTTCTTCTTTTTTTAATCACATATGTGATCTCAACCAATCAGGGATCTCACAATGAATGGGGTGCTGTCATGACATTACATAGTCATAGAATCATAGAATCGTAGAGTTGGAAGAGACCACAAGGGCCATCCAGTCCAACCCCCTGCCGAGCAAGAAACACCATCAAAGCATTCTTGACATATGCCTGTCAAGCCTCTGCTTAAAGACCTCCAAAGAAGGAGACTCCACCACACTCCTTGGTAGCAAATTCCACTGCCCAACAGCTCTTACTGTCAGGAAGTTCTTTCTAATGTTTAGGTGGAATCTTCTTTCTTGTAGTTTGAATCCATTGCTCCGTGTCCGCTTCTCTGGAGCAGCAGAAAACAACCTTTCTCCCTCCTCTATATGACATCCTTTTATATATTTGAACATGGCTATCATATCACCCCTTAACCTTCTCTTCTCCAGGCTAAACATACCCAGCTCCCTAAACCGTTCCTCATAAGGCATCGTTTCCAGGCCTTTGACCATTTTCGTTGCCCTCTTCTGGACACGTTCCAGCTTGTCAGTATCCTTCTTGAACTGTGGTGCCCAGAACTGGACACAGTACTCCAGGTGAGGTCTGACCAGAGCATGATGATGTCACCAAGGCCAAGCGAAGTTAATTGAGAGCAGTGTTTTCCTCAGGAATCTCCTGACTGAGAGAGAGGTCAAGTGAGAACAGTTTAAATGAAGAAGATAATTGTGTGGTTTTTTTTCAAGGACTGCAAGAAGAAGAAAAAAGGAAGGGGGGAGGGAATACATTTTTCATACTGCCAAACATGTTAAAGAAACAACAGCAGGAAGAAAGTTTGGACCAACCTTTTGTTTCTCTATGGTGAGCCTGGCTAAAATTCCTGCTACAATAGTGATGTACCAAGTATTTATTTGGACCAAATGGAGCAGAAGTCTTGCCAATGCTTTGCTATCTGCAACTGAAACACCTTGCCATCATCACATCTTGTTTGGTCCTAGAAAGGTTAGGGATGCATGACTATGTCCCATTCAGTTTTTCTCAGATCTTCCGATCTTAAATTCAGTTCACGGTATTTCTGCATCAGTTTATGATTTCTTTTCTTTTTTCTTTTAAAAAAAAAGCCCTAATGAAAATTTGTCTGCATCTTAAGAACATAGGATCAGGCCGATGGCCCATCTAGTCCAGCATCCTGTTCTCACAGGGACCAGCCAGATGCCTGTGGGAAGCCTGAAAGCAGGAGACAAGCACAAGGGCCCTCTCCCCTCCTGCAGATTCAGCAACTGGTTTTCATAAGTATACAGCCTCCGACCAAGGAAGCAGAGCATAGGCATCATGGATAACCTTTACCTCCATGAATTTGTCTAAACCTCTTTTAAAACCATCCATGTTGATGGTCATTACAACTTCCTTTGGGAGCAAGTTCCACAATTTAACATCTTTTTTGGGGGGATGTCCATGAAAGCAAGAGAAAAACTTTCCTCTGTCCACTTTCTCCATGCCGCACATAATTCTTTCAACTTGTACCATGCCACCTGTCACTTGTCTTTTCTCTAAACTAAAAAGTCCCAAACGCTGCAGGCTTTCCTCAAAGGGGAGCCACTCCACCACCTTAATAATTTTGCCATTTTTTTTGAAGCTTTTCTAACTCTGCAGTGACCTTTTTGTGGTGAGGCGTCCAGAACGGTACACAGTATTCCAAAGATGGTCCCCCCATAGATTTGCGTTGTGATATAGGCAGTTTTATTTTCAGTTTGTTTCCTTTGCCTCTCTCACAGTTTCTGCACACTAGATCGACATCCTCACTGAGCAGTCCACTAGTGTGCATTTCTCCCAATGCACATCGTTTGCAAGAAATTCTCAACAACACAGTGCATTTCTGCATGTTATATTCACTGATATGATGTGCATTCCTCCTAATATACACATATTTTTTGGTTGGAGAATTGGACCTGGGTCCTTCTGGAGAATTACACATCAAAGACCTGGGATAGCTCAGTTGGTAGTGCATGAAACCCTTTATCTCAGGGTCGTGGGTTCGAGCCCCATGTTGGGTGAAAGATTCCTGCATTGCAGGCGGCTGGACTAGATGACACTTGTGCCCCCTTCCAACTCCGCAATTCTGTGGTTCTATGGGTAGCTGTGTTTCAGCTAGCATATTGTTTGGGGAAGTGCAGGTTCGCATTAAAAAGCAAGCTGAACCAACAGCTGTTCATGCCAAGTACAGGCAGCAGTTGGGAAAACCTTGAGAGCAAGGTAGGGCACTGGGCAGAACTTTCAGTGGCTGTGGTTGTTGTCAGCAAGTCCTGCGTAGATCTTCGCTCCTTTCCCCCATGCCAAGCAGGGGGCACAGTCAGTGATGGAAAATGAGCAGACCTAGGCGATGTTCTTCTTTTAAAGTTGCATGCGTATATTGCCTTGTGCATCATTTGCAGACTCTTCAGAGCGTAGGCCCTTCCTCTGAGAGCAAGCTCAGCCTGGCCTTGTAACAGGAGCACGCCATGTGGAACACCCCCAGGAGTCATGTAAAAGGGATCTGGCCCCCAGCCTGCAGTCGCCAGCTGTCTGCTGCCTTGCAATGCGGGATAAACTGGAATGAAAAATAACATTTGTAAAATCCACATTGGTAAACGGCTGACCTGGCAGCTGCAAAGGCATTTGACGTTTCCCTTTAGCAATATCAAAATACCTCCAGTAGCCTTCCGACACCCCCGCCCCCACTTCTCTCCTTTCTTCTTCTTCTTCTGCCCCAAAGCAACACGATGTCAACTAACCGGGAAGGTTGCAGACTAAGATCTGGATTCTAAATATCAGCACTGGGCGCTTGCATCCAGAGACCTCAAAAAGGCGAGAGGAGGTTCATCTGTCAGGGTGAATGGGGAGCTGTCCCAACAACCTCAGCCCGCCTTCAGCCAGCCCCTCCTGCCAACCTTCTTGCTTACAACAGTCAGGAGGTGCTGCTGCCTGTCAGTTTCCTCCTTACTCTCAATGCTGCTCATGTAGAACTCAGCAAGGAGAAGGCTAGGAACCAGACCAGAATCATATGAGCTTGGTTTCTTCTGCTCCAGAAGGTAGGACCCGAACCAATGGATTCACATTCCAAGAGAGGAGATTACGACTCAACATCAAGAAGGACTTTCTGAAGCTGCTTGGCAGTGGAACAGTCTCCCTCGGGAGGTGGTGGACTCTCCTTCCTTGGAGGTTTCTAAGCAGTGGTTGGGTGGCCATCTGTCATGGATGCTTTAGCTGAGATTCCTGCATTGCAGGGGGTTGGAGTAGATGACTCTTGGGGTCCCTTCCGATTCTATGACTGCATAAGTTGGCTCTGTCTACCATTGGCTCTGGCTCCACCTACTGTTGGGCTTCCTCCCTTCCACCCAATCCGACAGGCCTCATCTGGGAGGCAGAGTCAAAGTCTGCTTTCTCTTGCTAATGCACAATAAGGCTCCCATTGGGGAAGCCCCTGCCAAATCACGTTTGCCCTGCAGGATGGAGGCTCCCCACCCCTGGTATAAATAAACCTTATAGCAGAGAAATGCCACAGAAAGCTGCCTTCTACTGATTCAGACCATGTAGCTCAGGGTTGTCTACACTGACTGGCAACAGTTCAGTGATGCTGGGGACGCTGGGGATTGAACCTGGGACCTTCTACATGCAAAGCAGATGCTCTACCACTGAGCTACAGGTCCTTCTGCTGCCAGAAGATTCCAGCAAGTTGTGGCCTTCATTCCAAGGAAGCCCAACCCAAGATACCTGCTAGGGCCCCTGAAAGCTCTCACCACTCAGACACTGGGTCTGCATAACACCAGGTGCTTCTAGGACAGGCATCCCCAAACTTCGGCCCTCCAGATGTTTCAGACTACAATTCCCATCATCCCTGACCACTGGTCCTTTTAGGTAGGGATCATGGGAGTTGTAGGCCAAAACATCTGGAGGGCCGCAGTTTGGGGATGCCTGTTCTAGGGGGTAGCTTTGTTTGCGTGGGATTCCATCACACCACCTGGCAACTTCAGGCTGCCCAATTAAAGCTGATTTGGTGCTCTTGCATAACAAGCCCATTAACTCCCTCCATTGCGTTTTGCATTAAGGAAACTGAAGGGGGAAATGCATTAGAGAGTGTGGGATAACAGTGGCTTGACGACGCAATGCACCTCCCTGCAAACAGATCATTATGGATGCTCAATAAAAAAGGCTGACCTAGTCCAAACACCCTGTAAACTTTCAGCAAGCAAATACGCATGGCCATCTGGCAGTAAGGATGGAGGAATCTGTCCATTTCTGTTCTCTCTGTTTCAATAAAGAATCATGCAGCAACCTAGCCCAGCACGTTACAATTCCTGCAACAGGCAGCGGCAGGAAACCACCAGCAATTTTCAAGTGCTATGTGGGGAACACAACTTTGGGAACCACAGTTCTGCTATATCATTTTCTTGAATCTATCTATCTATATCTGTCTGTCTGTCTATCTATCTATCATCTACCTATCTATCTCGATTGAACTATCTATCTATCTATCTATCTATCTATCTATCTATCTATCTATCTATCTATCTATCTATCTATCTATCTATCATCTATCTATCATCTATCTATCATCTATCTATCATCTATCTATCTATCTATCTATCTATCTATCTATCTATCTATCTATCTAATCTATCATCTATCTATCTATCTATCTATCTATCATCTATCATCGATCGATCAATCTATTGATCGATCTAGCGATCTAGCGATCTAGCGATCTGTCTATCATCTAACATCCTCTTTCTGTCTAAATGCAAAAACCTGGACATTGTACCTAAGGGTCTTAGAATTAAGAACCCTCTTCAATCAACTTATCCCACAGAATATGCTAGAAAACTATGCCACACTTTATCTAAGAAACTGCTGAAACATCTTATCGGCGTTCTGTATTCCAAACATCCTCTGTCTATCATCTATCACCATTGTAGTCCAAGGGAAAAGAGTACGTACAAATACAGAAACAAACCTGAACATGCACGGTTGCTTTCTGTTCAAGATTGCTACTAAAGATCTAAGCAAGCCTGCAAAGTGGAACTGGACATCAGCTGTCATGAAGGCACATTCTGCAGAGTGGAAGGTTACTGAGCATGTTGGTGCAAACACACAAGGCAGCCCCTGGGGGAGTGGGGGTTGCACTGGAAAAGGACTCGCTGGTAACAAAGGGATTTGTATTTAGCAGCCTGGTTAACTTGGAGCTGAGCCTTAGGAACATTTCCATGGAAACGCGGGAAGTTTTGGTTCACTGTAAGTGCCTTAATTTACTTCTTATTGCGTCCGGTATGGGGAAGAGAACCATGAAGCCAAGCAATGCTAACTCATGGAGAACAAGGATATTATTAATCTGATTTGAATCCACTGTGGCATCCAGAGAGCCAGGCGCTGTTCGATTTGCTCAGACAGTTTGCCTCTTCTGTGGCTGCTAAGGGAGCTTTGCTAAAAGGATCCCTCTTTCAAGAGCACCATTATGGAAGCTGAATGTCTTAAACTAAATCCTTAATTAGAAAAAGAAGGTTACGAGTGGAAGTGGCTCCGTTGTTTTTAATGCGCGTCTTGTCTGTGTCACGTTGCATGGAATGTGATTAGTAAATGCACCATTTGTTGTTCTTTTGTACTAGAACAAAACATCACATGTCTTCTTTTGGATTAAGAAAAAAGTTGCCTCAAAGGTAAACTCGGCATGACATTAAATCAGGGATTTGAGGGCCGCATTCACTTCTGAGAAACCTTATGGGGGCCAAATGCCAGTGCTGGGCAGGGTCTGAAGCAACTGTGGGTGGAGCAATGGGTATACATTTTATTTTTGCACACACCTGTCTCCCTATGTTCCATCCCAGGTAAGCAAGAAATGTCCTCAGAATTCAAGGAAATTTTACTGCCAGGCAAAAATACTCAAGGAGGGTGTGACTGAGGAGGGTGTGTGTCCTGGGGGTGGGAGAAGCAGGATCAGGGCTGCAGTGTGTGGCAAAGGAAATGTAAATCTTCCTCCAACCACGAGCCCAGTGAAATTTTCATCCCTCTGTGGCGGGAGGAAAGCCACAAAGCTTACTGGGTGATTTAGGCCAACTGGTTGCTATCTGGTTACAGGTAGGTAGTCGTGTTGGTCTGGGTCGAAGTAAAATAAAAAAAATCCTTCAGTAGCACCTTAAAGACCAACTAAGTTTTTATTTTGGTATGAGCTTTCGTGTGCATGCACACTTCTTCAGATACCTATCTCTGGTTGCTATCTCTCAGCCTAACCTACAAGCCAGGGGGTGATGTGGGGATAAAACACACCCTCCACCATGAATTTTCATGATTCCGTTTTCAAACCATTGAAGCCAATGACGACCTCTACATCTTGGGGCAGGGAGTTCCATAGGGTGGAAACAAGTATGTGAATGGCGTTCCAGCTCCCAAAATGAGAACCAGTTTTGGGCATTATGGCAGGTGTGCAAATGACCTCTCGTCTGGGCAGAAAGCATCACCTCCAGGGAACTGTAGTTTGAGGGTGCTGGGGATTGCAGCTGTATCCTCTGGAAGCTTCTAGGTTAGATTACTGCAATGCATTATATGTGGGGCTGCCTCTGGAGACGGTACGGAAACTTCAGCTGGTGCAGAATTCAGTGGGCAGGTTGCATGCCAGAACATCAATCCTGGCCCAACTGTAATGACTACCAGTTAGTTTCCGGACCCAATTCAAAGTGTTGGTTTTGATCTATAAAGTTTTAAATGGCTCGGGACCGCAATACCTCAAGGACCACCTCTCCCCGGATGAACAGACCCACACCCTGAAATCATCATCTGAGGCCCTTCTTTGTGTGCCTCCTCCATGAGAGGTCTGTAGGGCGACAACACAAAAACAGGCCTTTTTGTGGTGGCTCCCTGTTTGTGGAATGGTCTCCCCAGAGATGCTTACCTGGTGCCTTCACTACATAACTTTAGGTGCCAGGCAAAAACACCCCTCGGACTCAGCTATACAGCTGCAAATAAAATGTTTCAAGTGTGTTTTAATTGCAATATACAACGTGGCACTAGATGGCGATGGTGAGCCTCATGGAAAATTCAATGTATTTTTTAAAAACGCTTTAAAAAAAGCATTTTCAGAACAGTTTTTATATGTGTGTAGATTCCACCCTCGTCTCCCAGGCCTATGGCTAATTAAACTATCTATGGTCTTTTAAACTGTGTGTGTGCGTACCGAGGGGTATTGTTTTTGTTTGTTACTATGTCATGTGGGACACGGGTGGCACTGTGGTCTAAACCACTGAGCCTCTTGGGTTTGCCCTGTGACGGTGTGAGCTCCCGTTGCTCTGTCCCAGCTCCTGCCAACTTAGCAGTTTGAAAGCATGCCAGTGCAAGTAGATAAATAGGCAGGAAGGTAAACGGTGTTTCCATGCGCTCTAGCTTCCGTCATGGTGTTCCATGCGCCAGAAGCAGTTTAGTCATGCTGGCCACATGATCCGGAAAGCTCCCTCGGCCTGAAAGCGAGATGAGCACCAATACCCCATAGACACCTTTGACTGGCCTTAACCTTCCAGGGGTCCTTTACCTTTACTAGGGGGGAGGAAGAGGGGCGGTGGGGGCGGACTGCCCCGGGTGTCATCACTGAGGGGGTGGCATTTGGCGCACCACCCGCCCGTGACTCCCAAGCCTACCCTGAGCCGGCCTTCCCCCCTTCCCCCTTTGTTTTGATAGCTCGGGGAAGGCTTGGGAGTCACGGGCAGGCTGTGCGCCATTGCCCCCCACTCCCGGGCTGCTTCCTGGGGGGGAAGGAGCCTCCCCCGAGCTGTCAAAATGAAGGGGGAAGGGAGGAAGGCTGCTGGCAAAGCAGCGCATCTCCTCCACTCTGCCCAGGAAGCAGCCCGCCATGGGCGGCTCACTCCCCCCCCCCAGGCGGCTTGCTCCATCCCATAGGCGTCTCGCACCCTGGGACACTTGCCCCAACCTCCTGGGACACTCGCCCCACCTCCATGGCCCCACCCCGGGTGCATAGAATGTGTGCCGCTCCGGGTGCCGGAGCAGCTAGCTCCGCCTCTGACCTTTTACTGTGTCATGTATTTTAGTGTTTTTATATACCAGATGAAGGGCAGTATAGAAATTTAATACGTAATTCGAGGACGTAAACTACAGTTCCCAATAGCCATGTGCTTTAAATGGGTGGTGTGAATGCAGCCTCGTAGAAGAGGAAATCATTAACATTCGGAAGCTCCCAAGCGTAACACACCACACACGTTCTGAGAATGTGGCTAACAGAAGGTGCTTTATACATGCAGCTTAAATCTGCCTCTCCCTTGAGGAGGATGGCAACTGCTGTTTTACTGACAGCAGCTGGACACATTTGTTCACAATGTCATCACCAGGCAGGACCTGCGCACAGCTGCGTTGAGGACTTAATCCAGTGTCGCTTCAAACCAACAGGCCTAAATATTCTTCTGAGCAGCAGCATCAGCAGCAGCCGCCGCCCAGTTTTGAAGCTAGCCTTGGCTCAACTTTTTGCTGCAACCACCAAATGCAAGGCATTTTTGACACCTCTGCAATAAGCCTATAATCTCGCCCATTAAAGACTGCTAACTATTTCCTGGCTACTGTGAAAGGCATTTAGCTGAGGGAGCTTTTTCCTGTTCTACAGGTACTAGGTTGCGAAAAAGTTAAACTTGTTTGGTTCCAGCTTGGCGCACAGCTCCTAAGGCAGCCATGGATTTTTTAAAAGCAAAGTCACTTAAACAATGCAGACAGAGCCCAGAGAGAAAGGTGCTGGTTACACTTTACTTAGCAAAACTGCACAAAAGCAGTGTACGATCTTGAGGAGATGGGAACAGAGAGCTTGTCAGGCCTTGTACATAGTGGTGAGACAGTCAATTAAACATACAGAGGAACACTCCCTCAGAACCACACAGCCAACCAGAGCACTGTGCTGCCCAGCTACTAGCCCTTGGAAGGTTGCCCAAGAAAGATTGTGGGCCCAGGGCTGAAAATAGTTCTCTACCCTGCTCTTATTGATTCCTCATCCTCACCCTCTCGGCTGCCTCTTAGGTAGGGATATGGGAGAAATTCAGTTCAATTCACATTTAAAGGCAGACCTACCAACTTGGCAGTTTCCATAACAAGGCATGCACCAAAACCCGGCAATCCTTCAAAATTTACACATTTCCCAAATTTCAAGATGCAGTTCTTCAGCCAAGAAATGTGCATATACTAAAGTGGGCTCTCTCTCTCTATATATATGCACCTTTTATTGAAATCACCATGCAAGAATGCATTATATCGGGCAAAGCTGCCCACAAAAAAGTGTGAATAATTTGCAATACACTGACAAATTTCTTTAAGGACTTTAAAAAATTCACAAACTGCTGCAGCAAACTGAAATGAAAACTGGGAAGAAGATAAAATCAAAATAGCGCAAAATGCGCTACCAAAACACCCTCTGGCTCCACCTTTTGACCCATCTTTGGGAGTTCCCACTGACCAAACAATTTTTTTTAAAAGCGTAAGTTTGCAACCATATGTGTGGGGGCTCAGGGTTGCATTCTGGCAACGCTGTGAAAATCCTTATGATGGATTGCGAAGAAGGCAATTATTTTAAGGGTTATTATAGTTCTGCAGCTGGTCCCGTGGAGCTCAGTGTCTTGATGCAGTGTATTGGAAGCCAGCCCTTGCGCTGACTGCCAGCGGAAGCGGAGGTTTACTAGCAACTATAATGAATCCGCTGCTTAATTGATAAGCCTTTATTGGTGCTTTTACCTGGCTTAATTGAGACGATTACTCCTTCTGCTTCCTCTCCTAACCCCTCCCTTCCTAAAAGGCTCCCACTGGGACAGTACAGTTAATAAGGAGAGAAGAAACAGATTGGGGATGGGATTTTGGCTTCTTAGGACAAAGGAGTCGATTCCCCCCCCCCACATGCTGCCAATGTACCAGTGGTGTTTCAACCACAGTGGGCGATAACTAACACATGCTCATTAAATTGACATTTAACCTGCTGCCCCAATGGGCGAAGTTCACATTAGCCATCATTTAAATAAATAGAACCGCAAGTTTCGGGCCCAGCTAATGATGGATTAATTAGCAGCTGTTGGAATGGAATGAGCCATCTAGGCTCAGCAGAGGAATCTCAGCAAAAGGCTCCTACCTATAATGAGCTTAATTTAAAAGGCTGCCATCGAGCAAGTGACTAGCAAAATCAAACCCGAACTTGAAGGGAAGAACTATCATTCTTCCGGTAATTGCAAAAAAAAAAAAAAAAAGGAATTCCGGCTGGGCTTTTTCCGCACACACTTGGCCCTGTAATTGTGTGGGACCAGCCTCGGTTGTGTTAAAGCAAATAAATGAGTAAAAATGTAATGATGTAATGATCTGTGCCAGCCACACAGTTTTCTGGATCTTAAACACTTAAACAAACAAAGAGGAAAGTCGATACCAAAGACTTATGGTGTGCAAATGAGAGAAAAAGACAGCAACACACCAAAACGATCAGAGTCCTAGATTATGAAAAATGTTATCTTTTGCCAATTATGCAAAATACAACAATGTCTCCATGAAATACTAGAACAATGGAATCACAGGAAGGTAGATGGACCCCTGGTCCACCTAGCTCTGTATTCCAGGGTTTCCCAAACTTGGGCCTCCAGTTGTATTTGGACCACAATTCCCATCCTCCTTGATCGCTGGTCCTGCTAGCTAGGGATGATGGGATTTGTAGTCCAAAAACAGCTGGAGACCCAAGGTTGGGAAACCCTGGTCCACACTGACTGGCTACAGCTCTCCAGGGTTTCAGAGAGGGGTCTTTTCTATGAGAAGATGCTGGGGGTTGAACTTGGAACCTTCTGCATGCAAAGCAGGTGCTCTGCTGCTGAGCGATAGCCCTTAAAAATCAGACAGGTTGGAGCATAACTGTAAGTATGGTCCTTTTAATTTTTTAATTTTTTACTAAGCTGCTGTGGCTTGATTAGAAAAGTGAGCTGGTGTAGCCCAAGACATTTTGGTGCAAAATGGTGCATCTACCCTGAGAGAAGATGGGGTACAAGGGGGAACAAGGGGGAAATAATAATCTACATTGGGAACACAGGAGGCAGGAGACCAGCAGTTCCTCCTGTTCTCCAAGAGGCCGCTGTAGAGGTTGCATGGAGGGGCGGGCTGCCGAGGCAGATCCAGCTTCCAGGGCATGTGCCTGTCAGGCTTCAGAGAATCAGCTTCCTCCCCCCCCCCCCTTTGGCAGTAGATAAGCAGAACAAAGGAAAAGGAGTCTTCTTACCAGTTAGAAATGTTTAATGACCACAGCGAGAGAACAAGAATCCATTCCTCGGAATGAAGGTGCTCCCAATTAAGGGTTCCACCCAATTCCTTCCTAGTCACCCAAGTTACTACTGCGTCTTGCAACCTGAGCTTGTGACCACTGTGCTTTCTGTGCTGCCCCTTATCTGCTCTTCTTGACCTTGGGCTGAGCGGATGAATGCTTTCCAGAGACAGTGAATCTGTTAACTCTCTCTCTCCCAGTGCTTCTTCTCCGCCCAGTATTTCCCAGCTTCTGCCTTCTGAACCATGTCCCTCTGCAAACCACTTTTTCAAAGCTATGCAGTGGAACCTCTACCTGCGACCATAATCCGTTCCGGAGGTCCGTCCGGAGGTCGAAATGGGTCACTGGGAGAGGCGTTTGCAGGTGCGGGTGGCGATTGCCCGCTTCTGCGCATGTACAAACGGCAATCGCCACTTCTGCGCATGTACGAACAGCGATCACAGCTTCTACGCATGCGCAAATGGCGATCGCCGCTCCCGCGCATGCGTGAACGGCAATCGCCGCTCCTGTGCATGTACGAAGGGCGGCAAACCCACCAGTTACTTCTGGGTTTGCCATGGACGTTGGGCGAAATGGACGCAAGCGGAGGCGGAGGTAAGAAGAGGTTTGACTGTACTGTCCTCCTGCTCCTGGGAAGATTCAGGATCCTGATCAGGAGTAGGGGGAGGGGGAGTCTCCCACCATTCTTCTTCCGTGCAGCCCTCCTCAGCAGTCCCTGACAGTGCCATAGCTTCTTCTTAAGTTCTTATATTTGTATATTCCTAAGTTGTGAACATTTACACAGAGCAGTTCAAATGAGTAAGATTTATTTATTAGCTGATTAATGGGAGTGGTGGAATAAATCAGGTGCAGGTCCTATTTTTTTTTAAAAAATGATTGTGTCTTAATGAAATGGATGGGCCAACTTCAACTTATGATTGATCAGTGTTGCTCTTTGCCGATGAAGGATGGTGAGAGCATCTGCTGTAGTGTTCCTCTCGCCCACAAGTGATCTGTTTTCTCCCTCCTCTCCTGAAGTGCAACCTTCTCTGATGAATGTACCGCGTAGCAGAAGGATCACCGACTCTATAAGTAATATATTGTAGACAAAACATTGATATTGTTCAACTGGGCGGAACTGAAACGCTGTCAGACTACATTTAATGGAGAGTTTTGATGGCTTGTAGCTCGTGTGGCATTTATTATGTGGCGGGCTTGTGAGGGGGGAAAGACGCATGATTTATAAGCAATCGCGTGCTGAAGTTTTAAAGGCTTATTTGAGCGACAAGAGCTGACAAAATTATAAAGTATCCGCTGCTGCCATGTTTCAGAATAATGAGCTTTAGCCTTAGCAGCATGTTCTCTTGTTTCTGTCACTTAACATCCCGCCCCCTGAAGCAGCAGCGTCAAGCAGGATGGAACCCTTTGCTTACTAGATGGCAAGGGCAGGAATGGATCTTGAGAGAGGCAGTAAGCCTGTGAACACCAGCTGCTTGGAATCAAATGGGGAGAATGCGATGAGGAGACCCCTTGTTCCCCTCTCAGAGCTACAGACCTCAGAGTGGTTTGACAATCAATGGCTCAGGACCGTGCTACCTCAAGGACTGCCTCTCTTCATACAAACCAACCCAAACCCTGTCATCTTCCTCTGAGACCCATCTTCATGTGCTTCCTCCATGAGAGGTCTGGAGGGTGGCAACACGAGAACGGGGCCTTTTCTGCAGTGGCTCCCTGTCTGTGGAATGCTCTCCCCAGGGAAGTTTGCCTGGCACCTTCATTATATAGTTTTAGGCACCAGGTGAAAACATTCCTATTCAACCAGGTCTTTGGCTGATTAATATTCTATAGCCTTTAAAAAATATTTGTGTGTGTGGGTTTTTAAAATTGTTTTTACCTTGCATTTTTTCTTGTGAACTGCCATGAAATCTTTTGCTGAAGGGTGGTATTTAAATATAATGAATTATTATTATTATTATTATTATTATTATTATTATTATTATTATTATTATATCCCTCCTCCCAGAGAACTCTGTAGCTCTGTGGGGGGAATAGAAGCCTCCTAGGACGCAGGTGGCGCTGTGGGTTAAACCACAGAGCCTAGGGCTTGCCAATCAGAAGGTCGGCGGTTTGAATCCCCGTGACGGGGTGAGCTCCCGTTGCTCGGTCCCAGCTCCTGCCCACCTAGCAGTTCGAAAGCACGTCAAAGTGCAAGTAGATAAATAGGTACTGCTACAGCGGGAAGGTAAATGGTGTTTCTGTGTGCTGCTCTGGTTCACCAGAAGCGGCTTAGTCATGCTGGCCACACGACCTGGAAGCTGTATGTTGGCTCCCTTGGCCAATAACGCGAGATGAGCGCCGCAACCCCAGAGTCGGTCACGACTGGACCTAATGGTCAGGGGTCCCTTTACCTTTAACAGCTCTTAGCAGCCTTAACAAACTACAGCTCCCAGAATCCTTTTGGGGGAAGCCATGACTATTTAAAGTAGTATCATAGTGTTTTAGATGTATAGAGTGACTGTGGCCTAGATGGGCCATTGGCCTGACCCAACAGACTCTCCTTATGTTCTTATTTACACATATCTAGAACGAATGGTATGGGAATAGAATTGCACCTGCTCTCCTTTCATAACCTCATGTTGCACATACTTAATTTTTTCCCTATGTGATCTCTGCACATATGGAGAACTATGCAGAGTTGTGTGTGCCTACAGTCTTGCTGCTTATTTAACTTATATGCAGAATTTATCATGTGAAAGGCTGGACTAGATGAATCCCAAACCGGAATTAAGATTGCCGGAAGAAATATCAACAACCTCAGATATGCAGATGACACAACCTTGATGGCAGAAAGTGAGGAGGAATTAAAGAACCTTTTAATGAGGGTGAAAGAGGAGAGCGCAAAATATGGTCTGAAGCTCAACATCAAAAAAACCAAGATCATGGCCACTGGTCCCATCACCTCCTGGCAAATAGAAGGGGAAGAAATGGAGGCAGTGAGAGATTTTACTTTCTGGGACTCCTTGACCACTGCAGATGGTGACAGCAGTCACGAAATTAAAAGACACCTGCTTCTTGGGAGAAAAGCAATGACAAACCTAGACAGCATCTTAAAAAGCAGAGACATCACCTTGCCGACAAAGGTCCATATAGTTAAAGCTATGGTTTTCCCAGTAGTGATGTATGGAAGTGACAGCTGGACAATAAAGAAGGACCATAAAGAAGGCTGATCACCAAAGAATTGATGCTTTTGAAATATGGTACTGGAGGAGACTCTTGAGAGTCCCATGGACTGCAAGAAGATCAAACCTATCCATTCTGAAGGAAATCAGCCCTGAGTGCTCACTGGAAGGACAGATCATGAAGCTGAGGCTCCAATACTTTGGCCACCCCATGAGAAGAGAAGCCTCCCTGGAAAAGACCCTGATGTTGGGAAAGATTGAGGGCACAAGGAGAAGGGGACGACAGAGGACGAGATGGTTGGACAGTGTTCTCGAAGCTACGAACATGAGTTTGACCAAATTGCGGGAGGCAGTGGAAGACAGGAGTGCCTGGCGTGCTATGGTCCATGGGGTCATGAAGAGTCGGACACGACTAAATGACAACAACAACAGTCTTGCTGATAGGAGTCATACGTTCGGGCTGTAGCTCACTAGAAGGTAAAAAGTTAAGTTAAAGGACCCCTGGACAGTTAAGTCTTATCAAATGTGACTATGGGATTGCGGTGCTCATCTCGCTTTCAGGCTGAGGGAGCCAGTGTTTGTCCGCAGACAGCTTTCCGGGTCATGTGGCCAGCATGACTAAACCGCTTCTGGTGCAATGGAACACCGTGACAGAAACCAGAGCATAGCTGCCAAGTTTTCCCTTTTCTCACGAGGAAGCCTATTCAGCATAAGGGAAAATCCCTTAAAAAAGGGATAACTTGGCAGCTATGAACCAGTGTGCACGGAAATGCCGTTTACTTTCCCGCTGCAGTGGTACCTATTTATCTACTTGCGCTGGCGTGCTTTTGAACTGCTAGGTGGGCAGGAGATGGGACCGAGCAACGGGAGCTCACCCCATCGCGTGGATTTGAACCGCCAACCTTCAGCTTGGCAAGCACAAGAGGTTCAGTGGTTTAGACCACAGTGCCACCCGCGTCCCACTAGAATCAAGGGTCAACAAGTCATCCAATCTCATTGTCTGTCCCAAGGGAAGAGTCTTCGCATATTCACTCACACCTTATATATTTCTAGGCCAGCAAACACCCCAAGCCTCATTAACAATTCCATAACTTCATTACATGTGAGTGGAAAGCTCCGTTCTATCAATTTTTTATACATTTCCTATCAATTTCTCTTGATTCCTCACCCCTGGTTCTAACTCGGCAAGACCGGCAGAAAACCACCAGTCACTCAGAATTGTAAATTGACAGCTGGAATCTTGCCGAGGGGGGAAAAAACACAAACTTCACTGAGTACTGCTCTCTGCCTTGTGGACGTTGTGCTAAAAATACATTGTTCACGGGTAAGGTGTGTGAAAGTCTCGGAGGCTTTCCTTCAAGGCATCAAGACTGTATTTCTCTCTCTCCCCCCACAACCACTAGACTGACAAGGCAAGATTTCTCACTTGTCGTTTAGTGTAATGTTGTGTTCTGCCCCTAAAGCTCTTACATTTGGGGAAGGAAGTTGAAAAGAATGGGCTTCTCACTTTTTAAAAAAAAGAGCTAAAACAAAGCTCCCTCCCACAAATTTTGCCAAGTGTCCACTCAGATGATAGACACGCCATTAATAGACATATCTTTGCCCCGTCACTCAAGTTAATGTGTGAACCAATCAAAACATCCTCAGGGGTTCAGAAAAGGAGAACTGGTTTTATTAAAAAACTAACTGTTGGCAAAACATTGGCAAGTTGCCTGGCATGCTGATGGGTCATCAGGTCTGGATGTAGACTGACCGGTACCTTATGGAAGCAGAGTGTTTGGTTGTTGTTGTTTAGTCATTTAGTCATGTCTGACTCTTCATGACCCCATGGACCAGAGCATGCCAGGCACTCCTGTCTTCCACTGCCTCCCACAGTTTGGTCAGACTCATGTTTGGTGGCTTTGAGAACACTGTCCAACCATCTCATCCTCTGTTGTCCCCTTCTCCTTGTGCCCTCCATCTTTCCCAACATCAGGGTCTTTTCCAGGGAGTCTTCTCTTCTCATGAGGTGGCCAAAGTATTGGAGCCTCAGCTTCACGATCTGTCCTTCCAGTGAGCACTCAGGGCTGATTTCCTTCAGAATGGATAGGTTTGATCTTCTTGCAGTCCATGGGACTCTCAAGAGTCTCCTCCAGTACCATAATTCAAAAGCATCAATACTTCGGCGATTAGCCTTCTTTATCCCTGTCTTAGGTAAAGGTAAAGGGACCCCTGACCATTAGGTCCAGGCGCTCATCTCGCATTATTGGCCAAGGGAGCCGGCGTATAGCTTCCAGGTCATGTGGCCAGCATGACAAAGCCACTTCTGGCGAACCAGAGTAGCACACGGAAACGCCGTTTACCTTCCCACTGTAGTGGTTCCTATTTATCTACTTGCATTTTTTAACTGCTAGGTTGGTAGCAGCTGTGACCGAGCAATGGGAGCTCACCCCGTCACAGGGATTCGAACTTCTGATCAGCAAGCCCTAGGCACAGTGGTTTAACCCACAGCGCCACCTGGGTCCCTGTCTTACAAGAGCACAAATTTGTGCAATTTGTGCACTGTGAGCCATAAGTCACACTGTGATCCATAAACAGTTTGAAATTTTGAGAAAGCAGCTGTGGGGAGCATGACATGAAATACCAGCACCAGAATCACCATCATTTTATTTGTATGCGGCCTTTCCGGCTTTTTTTCAGCCGGAACTTGTCAGAACTCAGTTCTGGCCCCTCTCAGGTGGACGCCATTGCCATTATAAGAGAACAAGGGAAGCGTTCATGGTGAGCTCTGGCACCTCTTTTTCTAGAAAAATAGCGCTGGTTAAAACTTACAGCATGAAAAGATCTACATATTACAAACAGAGCAAAAGTAGCCATAAACAATAAACAAAAACACCCAAAAGTTCACAATCATGACTGAACAATTTCCACATAAATCATTGTAAGATCTAAAAATAAAGACACAAAAATTTAATATTGCTAACAGCAATAAAGAACTTTAAAACAACACCCCAGCCCAAGAGTCTGTTCAGTTGCCTGAGCTTTTTGTAGCTGGAGTCAGTCTGGGCCCTGCCCTCCCAGGCCAGGTGGCAAAAGGCCTGCAAGATGGCAGGTTTCTCTCCCAGACCTACCCAGAGATGCTGAACCCACGACCCTCTGCCTGCAAATGAAATGCTCAATCTAGAGACACATCTAAGAAGTGTTTCAGTTAAGCGTGTTGTAAATTTAAACAGGGAAAACAGATAGTGATAAACGGGACTCCACAGCGCCATCTGGCGGCACAATGTTATAGCGCATATACAACACATGTGAATCACTTTTTCTTTACAAATCTAGCTGAGTCCCAAGTGTACTTATTTTCCAGGGACAGTCCTGGATCCCGGAATGTCCTGCTTTCCCCTAGCTAGGACGTCCCTATTTTCATCGGAGAAATGCTGGAGGGTATGCAATTTATGGCAACCACTGCCAATAGTCGCATGCGCACAATGGCTGCCGCATACGGAAGAGGAGAAAATGAGCCGGGCCCAGAAAATGGCACAGGCATGTTCTCCCGCCAGCTGCTCCTGAGATAAGATACGGCACCTGCCCCAACCACAAATACAGTTACTCCCAGAGAGAAGCTCTTTGCACCTCTCCTATGTTCAGCAGGGCCGTCTTAAGCGCCCCTGGCACCGTGGTGCGCCGGATCCCTCCGGCGCCCTCCTGCCCTGTTTCCCAGCGCGGTGGGCAGGTGGGCGCCACTGTGCGGCGGGCGGGCAGGCAGGCACAGTGCGGTTGCCGTGGGCGCAGCTGCGCGGCGGACCGGCCGGCCAGCGGGCAGGTGCAGCTCGCGCCGCCCCCCTGGCGGGCCGGCGCCGTGGTGCCCTGCGCCACCCAGCCTGCACGTAGGGCCGGCCCTGATGTTCAGAGTGGTTGGGAGGGAAAGCGCCCAGTCCTGATATCCAGTGAAATGTGGGCATGTTTAAAGGAGAGGAGTGTGTTCAATGTAGGAGAGGCTGAGCCAGTGCAAACAGGAACCGAGCAGGAAGCACACTTCCACGTGCGTGTAGATTTCTGAGAGGATATTTACTGAGACCTTTTGTGCCAGTGCGCCCCCCCCCCTGGCTTAAACCAACGATTGCTATCTTTACACAACTGGCAATTTTGCGCTTCTGAGCATATTGACTGCAACCCCTGCAGTTGTGTTTTGCGTTTGATTGTTTCCCGTTCATCAGAGGAGTATTCTGATAGCTATTGTCAGGCAGAGCAAACAGACCCTTTAGGAGGTGTCAGAGATGCAGGTACGCTAGCACATCTTCATTATGAAAACATTTAATTAGTAGGAAATTGAGTTTTCGGGATGCTCTTCCTCATCCCTATTCCGGTGACTGCCAGCCATCAAACAAACAGCATCTCAATAATTTATTAGGGATGATGAATGCACAGTAATTTTCCTTGTGCATCCAAGGTTGCATTTCAAATCTTTCCTTTTAATTTTAAGTAATGAAATGGTTTTAAATTTCTTGAGGTGATTTATCTTCATCTCTGGCTGCTGACAGGCTGGCAAACTCATATTAATCCTAGGGCTGGCTTTTTAACCAGGGAAAGGGCAGATTTTATTATTCAAAATAATATTAAACCTATATTTCTGTCAGAATGTGGAGCTGTGGCAGGGATCCAATTGGGGTCTCTGTGTGTCCCATGACAGTGAAATTCCTGGGTTTAATTTTTTTTTTATTGAGTTAGCAGACAGTTTTGGTTAGCATCTATTACCACTAACACTTGTTGACGTTCTATTTCTGGAAGCAACCTGGTGTGTATGATGTTGTTGTTGTTAGTAAAAATATTTCTTTTTTGAAATTTAGTGCTTATCAGCCAGCAATTCAACAGATTCAGCTCCTCCTTATTGTTTGGGAAAACCTTCACCTGTGAAGTTTCTGCCTGCTTGTTATTATTTCACCTAGTTTTAGCTATAAGAACTGCATGGAGGAAACCCCAGTTCCCTTCTTTACATCCATTGAGTTGGGAGTGTGGTGACTGTAGTACAGTTGTACCTTGGATCCTGAATGCCTTGCGAGTCGAACATTTTGGCTCCCGAATGCCGCAAACCCAGAAGTGAATGTTCCAGTCTGCGAACATTCTTTGGAACCCGAACGTCAGTTTTGGCTTCCACGGCTTCCGATTGGCTGCAGGAGCTTCCTACAGCCAACCGGAAGCCACACCTTGGTTTCTGAACATTTTGGAAGTCGAACGGACTTCCGGAACAGATTCCGTTCAGCTTCCGAGGTTCCACTGTAATTTGGAGACATTTCCTTGCAAGAGACTTTGGGTTGGGATGAGAGTTTGAAGATGATACTTTGAGAAAGGCATGGGGGGTGGAGCCTGCCTGGCCGAGAAGGTGGCCAGCTTAAAAGGAGAGTTTGTTGTAACTGCTGCTTAATCAAACCTCGGTGTTGACTATTGTCTTTGTATATTGAACCCATCACACCTATTACAGGGTGTCAGAAGTGGAGGCTACAAAGCTTCCAAATATGTTTAGCTTGCTTTGTTTAGCTGTTTTGCTTTGCTTTGTTCGGCTGTATGCTATGACTAAATGCTAATGCAATAAAGAATTGATTGATTGCTTAGCTTCCCCCCCCCGTCTATTATGGGGGCTACAGTGGAGGCACTTGGTTTCAAATCTTTGCTCATCCTCAAAACTTGATTGGGTAACTTTCGGCCAATCGCTGTCCTTCAGCCTAACCTACATCACAGGGAAGTTTTGTACTGCCATGAGTTCTTTGGAGAAAGAACACAAGGACAGCCTGCTGGATCAGGCCAGTGGCCCCCTCTTGTCCAGCATCCTGTTCTCACAGTGGGCAACCAGATGCGTATGGGAAGTTCTTTAGGTTGAAATTAGACACTTTTTCCGTGAAGAAAGGATAAGAAAGTATATGTATGTGTGCTATAGACACACACATCATGCACCGTTCTGTGTGCAGCACGTGTAACAGTGGCTGGAGCTTTGCAGCTGTTTACACATGATTTAGGGGTGATGCAACTTCCATTTCATGCTCCATTGCTTCTATTCTTCAATGTGTTATGGAAAATTGAGTTTATGGTTGATTAAGCTTCTGGAATAATAGCAATAAAAACGGTAAATACAAAGATCAGATTTTGCTCTGAATAAACTCTCTCCCACCCCCATCACTTCGAGTGCAGCCTGGGATTTTGTTACCAGCGTTGATACCACTTATTTAGCCACATGGTTATTAACTTGTTCAATCACAAGAGTTGAAGGGGAGTCCATAACCTGTTGTGGGAGACAATTCCGCTGTCAAGCAGCTTTTACTGTCAGAGAGTTCTTACTGATGTTTAGTTGGAATCTCCTTTCTTGTAACTTGAATCCATTGGTTTGGGTCCTACCCTCTGCAGAAAGAGAAAACTTGTTTCATCTTCCATATGACAGCCCTTTAAATATTTGAAGATGGCTATCATCATACCTCCTCTCAGTTTCCTCTTTCCCAGGCTAAACATGCCCAGCTCTTTCAGCTGTTCCCCATAAGGCTTGGTTTCCAGACCCTTGATCATCTTGGTTGCCCTTCTCTGCACACCTTGTCAATATTTTTCTTAAATTGTGGTGCCCAGAACTGGACCTTTAAGTTTATCGGCAAGACTAACTTAGGTTAATAAATTTCAGTAGATCAACGCTGAGGATAACTTAGCTGGATATAGCCCATGGTTTCAATTAGTCCCTGCTCCTTTTATGTCTTTATTTTGCACCCAAAAAATCTTTCTGATCCTCTGTTTGGAGAGACAACAGTCTGATGAAAGAGCAAAACACCTGTCCTATAAGTTACGGCCTGCAAGTGGGGGGAGTATAGAATGGAATTTCTCCAAGCACGGTCCTTAGAAATGATCAGTCTTCACCTTTTGTCATGTGGGGACAAGAGGCAATTTCTCCTGCTGCATCCAGGGATGCTGTGAGCATTTGTTAATCTATTAGCATTCTCTCAATGGTGCACACAAGTCATAGCATCAAAGGTCCAGGCATCTGCAATAGAGGCCCTTCATAGTGTCAGGAATCTCATCACCACTCAGATCTAATCTGAAAATGCACACCCTGCGTTTTCCTTTTGGCTGTTTCAAGTTGTAAACCTGTTGATTTCAGGCTCCCACTCCTGTAAGCAAGGGATCAAGAACCTGGATAAGTACACACCATGCACTAAACACACATTTAAAGCATGTGACTTCCCCAAAAGAATCTAGGAACTGTAGTTTGTTTTGGGTGCTGGGAGTTGTAGTTCTGTGAGGGGTAAACTACAATTCTTTGCGGGGAAGCCATGTGCTTTAAATGTGATCTATCTATCTGTCTATCTATCTATCTGTCTATCTATCTGTCTGTCTATCTATCTATCTATCTATCTATCTATCTATCTATCTATCTATCTATCTATCTATCTATCTATTTATCTGGGGTGTACTTAGGCCCTGTAGCCCATGCTAGATCCCATCAACCTCATTCAGCATGTCCAATGGTCATGCATGATGGGAGTTGTAGTTCAGTAGTACAAAATAGTACCTGGCTCACATAGCAAACTTATCCCAATGGCATTCCACCAATGGCGTTCCAGAGAATGTGTAAGCCCAGCTCTTTCTCCACATCACACATAGTTTTATAAACCTAAAAGTTAGTTCTTTAAAAACCAGACAATTGCATCCTGGGACTGACTGAAACTTATGAACACTGCTGTGTGCCCAGAGTAGAAGATAAAAAGCATGGCCTCTGCTATTGTTATTGAACCTGGTTTGATCGCCTGGTGGTCCCTGCTTGTAAAGCTGCTAATAATGGGACAGGATCCGACTTTCCCCTTAATATTGTGTGCACTGAGATTGTGGAATGAGAGACAGTGCGGAAGGGCAAAGCTTTATTATTCTGTGCTTTTCATCTTTCCTCCGAAGTTGGTTTGCCCATCCCTTTAATCATCAGTGCTCTCTTCGTCTGACTACCTCCCATTTATCTCTTCTTTGCTGCTACAAAGGTATTAACAATCTCTTTATCTTCCCCGTCTCTCATTAGAATGTTTGTGCAATCTCGCGTGGACTGTAGGAAATTGTTTGGTGGCGGTTTTTCTTATTTTATTTTTCAAGATAAAAATAATAATCAGCTACACATTCTGCTTCGGTGCCGAAATTGTTTTCCTAGTGTGTAGAATCTAACACTTTTGTTTCTGCAGGCTGTTGCGATTCCATTCACTAACTAAAATGATGAGATTTCTACAGAGATCTAAATAAATAAGGCAATCCTACAGACAAATGGAGATGGGACCATTGTTGTTGTTTTAAAAAAACCCTCAATGGATTCTCCATTTTCTTTAGGTGCCTTTGATTCACACAATGTGGTTTTTTTATGTGCACCCCAATCTCTGTGCAATGAGAGACTCCAGGGGTGCCAGCACATAATTTGGGTTTGGAAAGGAGGTCACTGGAGATTGTGGTGTCTTTGTGATTTATGGTTATATATACACAGGATGAACATAAGATGGGAGGGCTCACACATGAACACTGCAACAGATCTTGCTTCCATATTAGGTTTCTAAGGGGGCAATCCTATGACTGGGATGAGCAGTTTAAGACGCAGTGGATCTTTGGCTCAGCTGGTGTTAACTCCCAAGTCCTACAGGTGTAACTTCCTCATCACAATCTCAGCTGTGGCTCAGCCAGATGAGCAATAGCTGGCTGAGTTGAGCTGAGCTGAGGGTAAGTCACCCTGCAGAGGAATTCCTGGGCTAGTCTATGCAAAAGAACCTGGCCAAGCTAGGGCCATGAAGGAACAATGGGGGGGGGGCATGGCAATACAAGAGAACTGCCCTCTCCCCTTGCCCCTGAGGTGTAAACAGAGAGTGGGGGGGCTTGAAAGTTTGCCAGGGGAACTGGGTGTGAGGTGAGAGGAAGAGAGGGTGTTGAGCCAAGGTTTGCTGGGAAGAAGGAAGAAGAAAGACTTGGAGACTTGGCTGGGAGAGATGCCCTGGACTCCAAAGCTGCACTGCTATGGGGTCCAAGCCCCTTTTGAAATGACCATGCTGTACGATCTGGGCTCCCTCCATGCAGACTTGAAGGTGTAAATAGGGGAATGGACCATGTTTCTTAAAGCCATGGAAGCCTCTGTCGTGTCTCGATTCTCCAAAGGACCACAGACCCTGGGTGAGTGCCTGGGACCCCTTGGAATCTTGCTGCACCTGGGCAGAGGGTGGGGTGGCACCCAACTTTTGTAACACTCCATTTTTGGGAAGCAGTTGTTGTTGTTGTTGTTTAGTCGTTTAGTCGTGTCCGACTCTTCGTGACCCCATGGACCATAGCACGCCAGGCACTCCTGTCTTCCACTGCCTCCCGCAGTTTGGTCAAACTCATGTTCGTAGCTTCGAGAACACTGTCCAACCATCTTGTCCTCTGTCGTCCCCTTCTCCTAGTGCCCTCAATCTTTCCCAACATCAGGGTCTTTTCCAAGGATTCTTCTCTTCTCATGAGGTGGCCAAAGTATTGGAGCCTCAGCTTCACGATCTATAATATTGCAAGAGGGAAGAGTACTGTTGTGCTGAGGTTCTGCTTGTGGGCTTCCTATGGGCATCTGGTTGACCACTGTTAAAACAGAGTTCTGGGCTAGATGGGCCTTTGGTCTGATCCAGGAGGTCTCTTGCATTCATGAGGGCTATGTACGACAACCTCCATATGCTGTGTGCTTCAGAATACCAGTTGCTGGAGAGCAGATGTGGAAACAGTGTTATTGCTCTCAGGTCATGCATATGGTTGGGCCACTGGGTCAGATCCAGCAAGGTTGTTCTTATGTCCCTAGCAAATAGGGGAAGTTGCCATGTATGGTGCATGTTTCATTTTGCTTTTAATCTGTGTACCGCCTTTCTATATTACTATACACAAGACAGGTAATAAGCTGAAGAAACAACAAAATAGGCAGCAAAGATCAAAGAACAATCTGACAAGAAAGTCACAATATAGACATTATATTAAAATAAACAACTTGTATCAAATAAAGCAATATTCAATAATCCATTAGCATATAATAGTAAACAGTAAAATTAAATATCAACAAATAATAATTAAACAGTTTACACTTTACAATTCCAATAAAGAATAAGTAAACTATAATCAATAAAAATAACGGCAAGTCACAATGCATAAAATACCACAAAACATATAAAACCATGTAAAATGGAGAAACAAGGACACACAAATTATAAAAATTATTATTTTTAAAAAAATAACCCCTGAACTCCTTTTCTCTCTTCCCAGCTGCTTCTGCTGTTCTCAAAAGCATGGTCTGGGAAAGGTTCCTACAGATGGAGGGTGGGTCAAAGCAGGTGGAAAATGCCATTGCCTGATAGCCAGCACAAGGCCTCTATCTCCTCACCATGTCCTATATGATTGCAGAAAATGTGATAAAGATGAAAAATGGAGCTTAGTTTATTTTAGGAGGATGAGGAGGGGGAAGTGCTGGGGAGAGAGTAGCCTATATATAATGAAAACTATGTTTGAGAACACCTGCTGTTCGTAGCCTAGATGAGGCCGTTGCTAGTGGCCCCAGCCTGGGATCCTTTAGCAAGAAATCACGCCCAAGAAAAGCTCATTTCTTTGACAAGCTTTCGTGGATCAGGGAGGGGAAGTGATTGACACGACGCATCTCGGCTTCGGCAATGCTCTTGGCAGCTCCAGATGATGTTCTTCTAACTAAGTCAGAGCAATGTGGGCTGGAAGGGACAACGGTAAGATACGTCTGTGCTTGGAAGCCTTCACGTGTGGAGCAGTTGCTGATGGCTTGCGGTCAAATGGGGGCCCATTTTTTTCTCAGTGGAATGTTTGCAGCCATGATTTTTAGCACAGCCATAATTCAGCAGGAACTCACTGACAGTGGTATTGCGTGAGCAAACAGCGTCCAGGGGGGGGGGTGCACGCGTACCAGGGAGCTGGCTGCAGCACCCCAGCCCTCACCGCCAACCTCTCTGGAGCAACCTCATGCCGGATCCAAGAAAGGGGTGCGCTGTGCTGCTTGCCCACCCACCCAGGGGGAGCCTAGCCAGCCAACATGGCACTTGGCAGGCACAAGGCAGATGCCCCAATGCTGGCGCCCCCAGTACAGCCCTTCCTGGTGCTCCTCGTGGTGAGCGCTGGTGCAGGGCAGTCTCAAGCAGGTCGGGCGCCCTGGCGCTGAGGCACGGAGATCGCTCTGGCGCCCCCGCCCTCGCAGCATGGCTTCCGTGCGGCTTTGTCGCGCAGCGCCCCGCCTTCCAGCCCAGCCCCCTGGCGCCCCACGCCACCGGGACTATACCTAGAGTCAGCCCTGCATTGGTGCCTCTGATGCCAGGAAAGGAGTGCGGGCAGGGGCATAGGAAAGGGGGCAGGGGGCAGTCCGCACCAGAAGCCAACATGGAGGTGGGTTACAAAGTATCAAGGAACAATTACTGCCCTACTAGGGTGGTTCATAAAAAACTTTTTTTAAAAAAAATGCCTGCTCCTAAAGCAGGCATCCCCAAACTTCAGCCCTCCAGATGTTTTGGACTACAATTCCTATCATCCCTGACCACTGGTCCTGTTAGCTAGGGATCATGGGAGTTGTAGGCCAAAACATCTGGAGGGCCGCAGTTTGGGGATGCCTGTCCTAAAGTCTCATTTTACTACACTAGGGATTATATATGAGGGATTATACAGTATATGAAATTTCAAGCATATCAGTTAATATCTTGACCCTTCTCCACGAAAATAGCTGTTTACTTGGCTGTTTTCCTATGTCGTGAATCCTGAAATTTCAATTCAGTGGAGCAGGGTCAAGATATTAACTGATATGCATGAAATTTCAGATATAGCTATATAATCCCTAGTTTAGTAAGATAAGACCTTACTTATCTTACTTTTTTTTAAAAAAAGCTTTTTTAAAGGCTTTTTTTAAAAAAAGAAGAAAAGTTTTTTATGAACCACCCTACTTACTGCCTTACCCTCCGCTGGGCTTCCCGGGTCCTGGAAAGTCTGCCTATGTGAAGAAAATGAGACTAGGCCGAGTAGATTAGATAATACAGAGCATGGTGAAATCACAATAAATAAAACCTCCCCTTCAGTAGTTTCAAGCACAACTTCCCTAAACGGAAGCAATAGAATTCAATCCCTTTCCCCACTTTACATGTACAGTAGTACCTCTGGTTAAGAAATTAATTCGTTCCGGAGGTCTGTTCTTAACCTGAGGTACCACTTTAGCTAATGGGGCCTCCTGCTGCCGCTGCACCGCCGGAGCACGATTTCTGTTCTCATCCTGAAGCAGAGTTCTTAACCTGAGGTACTATTTCTGGGTTAGCAGAGTTTGTAACCTGAAGCGTTTGTAACCTGAAGTGTTTGTAACCTGAAGTGTTTGCAACCCGAGGTACCACTGTAGTCCAGATGTTTCCGACTACACTGCCGATCAGCACCAGCCAGCGCTTGCTTGCCTTATCTGATATTTCACGACCAAATTCTTGATAAGACTCAGCACGCCAGACCAGGTTTTGTCGCAGCAGGCAGAAGTCGGTTGACTGACTAATTCTCCAATTCAAAGCAAATTAATTACCTAAGCGCATTAATCAGTGCTCCAGCTCTAACACTAGTGAAGCTAAAGCTTCTATAAAAGTAGCAGAACTGCAGAATATAGAGGGTTTTTTGATGGTGGGGATGGGGAAGTATAGCTTTGATTGCTCCTCCGTCTTTGGAGTATCAAGGTTTGTTTTCTTAAGATCCTCTAATTAAGTCTATTTTGGATACTATCCTGAAGACAAAGCTAATATGCAAAGCTAATTAACCTTGGCTACCATCCAGGATTATTAATAATCCACTTGTATGTTGGGTCCTGTGCCTCTTCTACACAGCACATAATTTCTTGATGCCCATCTGGCCAGAGAGCTGGGGTTTTGTTTTTTGTTTTTATCCTGGCACAAATTCCCATCCCAGGCTGTTCCAACTGCTTGGGGAGGTAAAGGTATAAGTGTCGATCTTGCATCTGAGAGAAATAAAATGGATCCTAGTTGTGCACATTGCCTTTGGTTCAGCTGCTACTTCATTTGTTACCTCTGTTTGCTTGAGGGCATTCAGATATGTAGGAAATCTAGGCATCATTTAAAGGCCACATTCACACCATACATTTAAAACACTATGATACCACGTTTAAAATCTTGGCTTCCCTCCTCAATTATTCTGGGAGTTATAGTTACTAAGAGACCAGGGATTGAACATGGAAATTTCTGTGCGCCAAGCAGATGCTCTACCTCTGAGCTATAGCCTTCCTCATAAATCAGAGGTTATCAATCACCTGAGATGGTCTACTTCAACCTACCACTGCTTGGTGATAAAATTTCGCAAAATAATTTATTACCCTCTGGGGTTGTCCACCCCCCCCCCCCAATATCTATATACATAATACAGTCAGACAATAAAGGGGTGTTGCATGTGTAACGTTTAAAGAAAGACATCTTACAAATCAGTTCAAATGAGTTAGACTGATGTTTGCCCATCGCCTGTGCAAATATTTGATACCCTTAATATTTGAAGTCATTCCTTTTTTATAATACAAAGGATCTAATGAAAGGTTTATTAAATTAGAAAAGTGTAAGCTCCGTGATTCACTCTTTTTTTTTTACCTTAATTGTGTTTTTACATTTTTTGCTATTCTACCATCTGATTGGGAAAGGTTATTAACAGATAAACTAACTGAACTCACACGCAAAGGAGAGAAGGTAGATTGCTTTGTTGAGAGATCGACTTGTTTTGTTGATTACTGGAACGAACGATATGGAAATGCAAGGCTTGATTGGCAGGGTGCAAGGCAGGCAAGCCATCAGTAGGTGGACGAAGAGCCGATAACTCTAGTTTTTACTTGATCCTTCTACAAGGGCAACACAGAGACTAAGGAGGAGGCTGAGGGCTGAGAGACAGGGCTACCCCCTGGACCGGCTGTGGGTAGGAAGGCAGACTGAGGTCAGTAGGGCGGTGCCTCGTTTGCCCTAGCTGAGCAACCACCAGGGCTGATTATGTAAAAAAATACAACTTCTAATTCCCTTAGGACTGCATGCATCCAAAATTGGCAGTGGTTAGAAAACGGGGGGCGGGGGAAGCAGAAGGAAATATTGTCCTGTTTTGTAATATACTTGCAAGGAGTCTCTTCCAGCAAAAATGTTTACTCTCAGTATCATTCAGTAGTGATTAGCTTTGCATTATTCATATATTCATGTAATATTCATGATTAATACAATATTTTAAAAGGGAAATGGTTCTTTTAAAAGTCTCAGCATCCTAGAACAGTTAATTATGTGTCAGCACCTCTCTGCTGAAAAGGAGCCAGAAATGATTTCCCAAATACAACAGGTGCAGATTTGTTTGTGGGTTTTCGGTAAACAACCCATACCGTAACCTCTCTGTATGGCATATCAAATGCCGCCAGGTATTTTAATAAAAAGATTATATTATTTCTCGTTCACCAACAGACATTCAGGAGTTTTACGAAGTGACGCTCCTAAACTCCCAGAAAAGTTGCCAGGAGAAAATAGAAGAAGCAAACCAAGTTGCTGAGAAATGGGAGAAGACGACACAGTCTATGGCAACAGACGACGAGAGTCAGCCCCAAACCCGAGAGGTACAGTGCTTTAATTAATGGCTTGATCACACACAGCATCAATAAGCAGAAAAGAATTGTGGTCCGGGACTTGGAAACACATGTCAGTGATACAGTTGTGGGCAGCAGTAATGTTTGGACCTGTATGGATGCGCCGGCAGAGCATCCTGCTGCTGCAAGTGCACAGTCCCAACCTCATGTCATGGCTGGACACAGAGGAATGGTGGGAGGCACCAGGTGGGGAGCTCCCAAGGAAAGAAGGCTCAGAGGCCAGGGAGTGGTGGTGGGACAACAATGAGTGGTCACAGGGAGGAGAAGAAGACTGGGAGGAAGCGGTGTCTGAAGCTGAAGGGGTAACAGGTCTTAGTGAGCGGGGAGAGTCTGTGATAGAAAGAAGTCCAGAATCAGTAGTGGAAGCAGGCCAAGAGGTAGAGAAGAGTCATGGGTGTCTCCCACTCTTGCTGCGACAAGCTCCGCTCCTTCCTGGTCTCCCAGGATCAGAAGAGGTATGAAGTGGGAGGAGCACAGACAGGCGCTCAGCTAGTCTCAGATTGCTTGGGAGGGACACAGGGAGGAAGAGATTTAGGCAGCTGTGGGAAGATCTTCAGCCTCTACAGCTGTTTCATAGGGGCAAGACCTACCAAGAGGAGTTGCTGTGCCCATTAGGCCTGGAACCCTTGAGCTAATCTGGTTCCTTCTCAGAAAGAGTTCTCTAACTCCATATGATTTACTAGTGACACCTGCTCTTTACCTTCTTCTTCTTTGGCGATTGATTATCTTCCATAAACATGGTTTTAACAATGAGTCCGTAAGTGCCCGTGGAGGCCAATTCTGGATCCACACATCTTTCCACAGTGGGGACATTGTTTTCTGGGCGGGAGTTGATCACGGTGTGGATTTGCCAAGTGGGCCTTCCTCTTAGCACGTTTCTCCCTTGCATCCTGAGTTCGAGTGTCCTCAAAGCCCATCTAAATTTGTTCTAGGTATAAGCTTTCGTGTGCATGCACATGAAAGCTTACAGCAGGCATCCCCAAACTGCGGCCCTCCAGATGTTTTAGCCTACAACTCCCATGATCCCTAGCTAACAGGACCAGTGGTCAGGGAAGATGGGAATTGTAGTCCAAAACATCTGGAGGGTTGAAGTTTGGGGATGCCTGGCTTACAGTATACCCAGAACAAACTTAGTTGGTCTCTAAGGTGCTACTGGACTATTTTTTAATTTTTTATTTTGACTGCGTCAGACCAACACAGCTACCTACCTGAATCTATTTTCAAAGCCCTTTGGTAAAGGCTGTTCTCCAATTGGAGTGCTCGCAGGCAAGTGTTTCCCAATTGTTGGTGTTTATACTACACCAGGCATCCCCAAACTGCGGCCCTCCAGATGTTTTGGCCTACAACTCCCATGATCCCTAGCTAACAGAACCAGTGGTCGGGGAAGATGGGAATTGTAGTCCAAAACATCTGGAGGGCCGAAGTTTGGGGATGCCTGTACTACATTTTTAAAAATTTGCCTTGAGACAGTCATTGAACCTCTTTTGTTGACCACCAGCATTACGCTTTCCATTTTTAAGTTCGGAATAGAGTAGTTGCTTTGGAAGATGATCATCAGGCATCCACGCAATATGACCAGTCCAACGAAGTTGATGTTGAAGAATCATTGCTCCTTATACCTTACCACCTTCCTGCCCAACTCCAGCCCTGCACTAGTAAGCGGCGGTGATGGTGGTGCCCCAGGGGTGGCTTTGCCCTGCACTAGTAAGCTGCTATTGCCAGGGAGAAGATTGCTGCACACCCAAAGCAGCTCACTGGGTGGGTGGGGTAGAGCTGCTTTGTTAGCATCCCAGCAGGCGGGTTGCTGTTACTTCCTGGGAGAGAGGCGAGGAGGGTTGGGTTGGCAAGGATGTAGATACGCTGACAGGAGTGCTGCTGAGGAGGCTCAGCTGGCCTGATAGTTAAGGCCAGTTAAATATTAAGCATTTATATGGGCTTCTCCGGTGTCCTCAGAGCACTTCACATGAGACATAATCCTCACAGCGAACGCCTAGGGAGCCACTGCAGATCTGCAGCTAAAGGTCATGTATTCCTGGCAGCCTCCTGTGTGTAAGAGCTAGGTTGTTGCATTCCGCACCATCTGCACTGCCAAGCAAACAACGAAGTCAGTCACATGGGAGTCACTTAGCATCGAGGCTGCAAAGGCATGAATGATATGGTTGCTCCCTCGGTGTGCACACTTCGACAGTAGCCGGCCCCAGGCTGCTACAATGTGCATCATTTGAGGAGAGCCCTCCTAGATAGCAGAGGTTTAGGAACAGCCTGCGCCTGACAGTGACACCTCTTTTTATTATTTATTTTTGCTATTTCATAAAATGTATACAGTGCGCTGCTTGACTGTAAAAACAAACCAACCCCACAGACCCATTTACAAAACAATATCAGGAAAAATGCACAACTGTACTCTGAAACATACAAAAGTCAAAATACTAAAACAGATGAAGGTTACCTCAACCTTCCAAGCATCTGGGTAGGCTTGTCTAAACTAGGATGTTCTTAGCAGGCACCGAAAAGTGTACAGTGAAGTGGGCCTGTGAGCAAATGCACACCATACAACACACAGCATACAACACACCCAAGGCACACCTGAAGCTCATGATTTCCCCCAAAGAATCCTGGGAACTGTAGTTGCCCCCCAAAAAACTAAAGTTCCCAGCACCCTTCATAAACCACAGTTGCTAGAATTCCTTGGGGGAAGTCATGTGCTTCAAATGTGCTTTGGTTGTGCTTTAAATGTGTGGTGTGGATCTGCCCCGTGTACTTTTTGTATATATTCGTGGAGCCTGCCCTTGGGCTCTTTCCTTGTGGGTGCCTTCTGGAACCTTCTAGAGCTGAGTGGAATGGCCCATTAGGGCTAATGGAGCACTGCCTCGCCAACCTCAGTGTGCCCTCTGCCTGTGGCAGCTTCTGCTTCCATTAGTCCCAATGTTGCCCTTGTTAAACTGAGGAGGAAGATAAAACTAGAATTAGTTGGCTGTCATTGGCTCTGGCTCCAACTACTTTTGGGGCTCACTGTCTTCTGCCAAGGGGCACCAACCGCCATTGCTAGAGCCCCAGTCCTTTCCTGGTGTGCTTTGACTCTTTGTCATGCAAGCCCCTTCACATTCAGTTCTCCTCAGGCTGTCGAAAAAGCATCAGCTTCTAGAACCTTCTCTGAGGTAATTGCATCAGCAATCTTTAATACTACTACTACTAATAATAATTCTCAAAGGCAAGGGATGTGTTTGTTTTACTTCTTTTCTATTTGTTCCCTCTTTCATGAGGGTTTATTTATATATATATTATTTGCTTTCCCCTTCTACACAATCCCCTTCCTAACCCGCAGTTACTCTTGGGTGGAAACATTCTTACAGTTTTCAGTCTAATTTCCATTCTATTTCTCTCACAGAGCTACAGTTTCCAGCGTGGTTTAACAATTAATCCCTCTTCCCAGGGAACTCTGGGAACTGTAGTCCTGCATGGGAAATAGGGGGCCACCTAAGAACACACAACACTCTTGACAAACTACAGTTCCCAGCATTCTTTGGGGGATGCCATGGTATAAACTGGGCAGCTCTTCAAATAGAGGGGTGTCCTCTGTAAAGTATGGTACCCGGCCACCCTATTCCCCTCAGAGATTTTTAAATATGTCTGACTGACACACAATTCTATGGTAAAGGTTTTGTAATGTAAGGCAACCACATTCATAATCTCCTTTCTTTGGTACCAGTAAAAAATTCCACAGGTTGTTGGATGTTGTTCTAGCAGAAACTGTAATTCCTCAGAAAACCAAACTTCCCTCAGAGTGAGAGAGGGCACAGCTTTCCTTACAAATTAATGTTTTACCTTTTTGGAAACAAGGCTTCTCATCTTTTCTGGTTAGAAAGTAAGAAAAATAGAAAACAATCTTGTTTGGCACTAGAAGCAATAACTTTTTCCCCAGCGTAACTGGGCTCCTATTCAGGTGTGCACACTTTTAATAAAAGGCTCCATTTGGTTCCACTTTTAACCTCTACTTTCATTAGCCCAGGCTCTGAAGCTCCGCATTTTCAGTCAGTAATGTTCTCGCCCTTTTATTCAGGGAGAAAATTGAGGTGAAAGAAAGGAACTCAATGCTGTCAGTCTTCAGTATGAGGCTGCAAACTGCAGGCCTGGCTGGTGCTTGTATCACAACATGAATAGACTATTAATTCTCTAGCAGGGCTTGTTTACAGGAGTTGCTTATGGAAGGGTTTTTTTGTACCCCGTTGAAGGGGAATCTGTGGCGGGGATTGCTAACCATTTTGCTTGGCTAAGGGCATATTACCTACGCCGGTGAGCTAAACTGGCTTAGCAGTGATCCCTGCATTGCTGAGAAATGTATGAACAATCACTCAAGGGAAGATTACAACATCTGGGGCTTTTTAGCTTAGGAAAAAAGTAAGTGGAGGGGCATGATAGAGCTATATAAAATTATGCATGGTGTGGGAAAAGTGGATAGGGTTCCTTCCTTCCAACATCTTTATCAATGACCTGGATGATGGGCTTGAGGGCATCCTGAGCAAGTTTGCAGATGACACCAAATTGGGAGGGGTGGTTAATACCCCAGAGGACAGAATCACACTTCAAAATTACCTTAACAGATTAGACAACTGGGCCAAAGCAAACAAGATGAATTTTAACAAGGAGAAATGTAAAGTACTACACTTGGGCAAAATAAAAATAAAAATGAAAGGCACAAATACAGGATGGGAGACACCTGGCTTGAGAGCAGTACATGTGAAAAGGATCTAGGACTTGACATGAGTCAGCAGTGTGATGCAGCAGCTAAAAAAGCCAATGCAATTCTGGGCTGCATCAATAGGAGTATAGCATCTAGATCAAGGGAAGTAATAGTACCACTGTATTCTGCTCTGGTCAGACCTCACCTGGAGTACTGTGTCCAGTTCTGGGCACCACAGTTCAAGAAGGATACTGACAAGCTGGAACGTGTCCAGAAGAGGGCTTATGAGAAACGATGCCTTATGAGGAATGGCTTAGGGAGCTGGGTATGTTTAGCCTGGAGAAGAGAAGGTTAAGGGGTGATATGATAGCCATGTTTAAATATATAAAAGGATGCCATATAGAGGAGGGAGAAAGGTTGTTTTCTGCTGCTCCAGAGAAGTGGACACGGAGCAATGGATTCAAACTACAAGAAAGAAGATTCCACCTAAACATTAGGAAGAACTTCCTGACAGTAAGAGCTGTTCGGCAGTGGAATTTGCTACCAAGGAGTGTGGTGGAGTCTCCTTCTTTGGAGGTCTTTAAGCAGAGGCTTGATAGGCATATGTCAAGAATGCTTTGATGATGTTTCCTGCTCGGCAGGGGGTTGGACTGGATGGCCCTTGTGGTCTCTTCCAATTCTATGATTCCTTCCTTCCTTCCTTCCTTCCTTCCTTCCTTCCTTCCTTCCTTCCTTCCTTCCTTTCTCTCATAATACTAGGGTCATCCAGTGAAGCTGAATGTTGGAAGATTCAAGATAGATAAAATCATAGAATCATGGAATCGTAGAGTTGGAAGGGACCCCAAGGGTCATCTAGCCTAGGGTTGTACAAAGTTGTTGACCTTTAATTCTTTTTTTGGGGTGGGGCAAAGTTGTTGAGCTTTTTCTTCCATTTTTGACCAAACTTCTTCTTTTTTACATTTCCGATATGGGTTGCCAGACATTTCAGCGATTTTCGCCCAGACGCTGCTTCCGAGGGCCGACTCCAATCTATGTCCAGGGAATTTTGGACGTATGGCAGCCCTAATCCTACTGCAATCCCCTGCAGTGCAGGAATCTCAGCTAAAACATTCATGGCAAATGGCCATGCAGACTCTGCTTAAAAACCTCCAAGGAGGGAGAGTCCACAACCTCTTGAGGGAGACGGTTCCGCAGTCAAACAGCTCTCACTGTCAGTAGCTTTTCCTGATGTTTAGTTGGAATCTCCTTTCTTGTAATTTGAAGGCATTGGTTCGAGTCCTATCCTCCAGATCAGGAGAAAACAAACTTGCTCCATCTTCCATGTGACAGCCCTCGATATATTTGAAGATGGCTATCATAGCTTAGTCTCCTCTTTTCCAGGCTAAACATACTTAGCTCCTTCAACCACTCATTGTAAGGCTTGGTTTCAATACCTTTAATCATCCTGGTTGCCCTCCTCTGCACACATTCTAGCTTGTCAACATCCTTCTTAAATTGTGGTCCCCAGAATTGGTAACAATATTCCAGGTGTGGTCTGACCAAGGCAGAATAGAGTGGCACTATGACTTCCCTTGATTTGGCCACTAGACTTCGGTTGATGCAGAAGTATAAATAAAGTATTTCTTCACACAGCTCATAGTTAAACCAGTGGCAGACTTACGGTTTGTGAGGGCCTGTGAGCAGTCCTTTGGGGACCCTCCTATTTGTTGACATAAATAAATGTTGACCTAAATAAATGTGACCATATCAAAATTAGGGGTGTATGAATAGTGTTTCTGCCTTTGCACTGTTCTATCTGCGCTTCGCCAAACAACTTGGAAATAATCCCTGCTGTGGGCCAGGCAGGAGGAAAAGGTCATGATAATCACATTTTATCTGAAATGCACCCCCTCCTAAAAATAAAATAAAATAAAATAATCCCATTGGGAACTATCAGGAAAAAACACTGTGATGATAATAATGATGATAATGCCTCTGCAAAGCTCTGCACCCCCCCTCAACCACTTGGGAACAATCCAGGAAAAGGTTATTATAATTGTGAGGGACAGGGGATATCGCGAAGTCCCTCCCCTCCTGAGTTCAAGCCCGTCCCCGAGCAAAGGGGAAAGCAGGGAGAGTTCCGATTCCAGTGGGGAAGCAGGAAGTCGTGTCCGAGGCTCAGGCAAGGTAGAGGAGCCAGGGTCCCAGGTGGGACAGGAAGGGGCAAGCAAGGGGGGAAGACCCATCCCCCCAACTCCAGAATTACGCAGGAAGAGGAGGGGCAAGAGGATGGGTCTGCCAAAGCTTTTGTGTTGGAGAAAGACGCGCCAAAAGCCATTAGGAGGTTCTGAAACCGACTGACCACATCACTCCGTGTAAATAGCAATGACTTGAGCACTGTAAATACGCAGCACCAATAAAAGAATAAAATGCAGAGCTGCGTGGCGTCGTTACTCTGAAGTAGTCCACTCCGGCCACCGTGACAGCAACCTCCTAATCATTTTTGGGCTACTTTGGAGTTGCCGGGATGAGCGTGTCAGAGGCGGAGAAGTGGCGGCAGATCGCGGAGCAAGCCCAGCTAGAACTGCAGCAGCTATCGCTGCAGGCGCAGGGAGAATTGAAGGCAGCTAAAGAGGAGACTAAGAAGGTCCAGGACGACCGGCTACAACTTGCGGAACAGGTGAGAGAGCTTCAGGAAAAAGAGCAGCAATTAAGGGCGGTGGCGGTAGACCTCCAAAACAAGCTGGATGCAGAGAAAAACAAGGCGGGAGGGGCACCCCAAGTCCAAGTGCTGCCAGGAAGGAGAGCTGGGACCCTAGTTAGCAAGTTCAATGGAGACCCGAAGGAATTTCAAGGCTTTGAGACTGAGATTGTGTATGCTCTTGAGCTGCACCACGATGAGTTCCCTGATGATGAGCACAGAGTAGCGTTTATTGTGGAGCACCTTACCGGGGCAGCCAGGGAGTGGCTAAGACCGTTAATTGCAACAAGGAATCCTTGCATGAAGAATGTCAAACTATTTCTAGAAGGTTTGAAAACGATGTATTCGTCCGATAGTCATATGGACCAGACTAAGGAGGAACTTCATAATTTACGCCAAGGAAATATGACAGTTCGCGCGTATTGGGCGAAATTCACCATGCTGGTGCACAGATTGGGGTGGGAACTGGGGTCCCCCCCAATGCAAGCGGCGTTCTACTTGGGGTTGCATGAGGAGGTGAAGGATGAGCTCTCGAGAGGTCCAAAGCCCAGTGATATGGATCAGCTGAGCAAAGCGGCTCTGGCGGTGGGGGTGAGACAGGAATCCCGGTGGAGCGACAAACAAGCAACGCGCGCAAAGCGGGCTTGGTTCCCACGGTCGCAGGAGAAACCACTCCCCCAACAACCCTTTCGAGCCACGCCTGGGGCCAGCCAGGACCAGGAACCCATGCAGATTGATAGCGCGCGCGCGCGGGCTTTTCAAACCCCAGCGGCGCCAAGACGCAAGGAGGGAAAGGGCGGGAATTGCTTTCTCTGCAACTCCCCCCAGCATCTCGTCAGAGACTGCCCACATCGCAGGGAGTGGCAAGGAAGGGCGGGAACGGTGGTGCCCTCCCCCACTGACGCAGCACCACAGCAGGGAAACGGGAAAGCCTGGCTGCAGGAGACAAGGGGCAGCAGCCAGGCACAGTCAGCAGACAACAGCCCCAGCCCACCCACCCGCACAGAGAGGAGCAGAGCCAGCCCACCCCTCCCAGAGCAGGAGTGGTTCTAGAAGTCACGCTAACGCTCCCAAATGGCTATCCCCTGACAGTCCTTGCCTTAATTGACAGTGGTGCCTCAGCGAACTTCTTCTCGAGAAACTTTGCAGAAGAGCACCAGATCCAGCTTCTGCAGCTGGATTTTCCCCTTCACGTGGCAACCATTGACGGCAGAGAGCTGCTGGGGGGGGCCATCACTCATCAAACCCCCCCCATGAGAATGACGGTGGGAAGGCACTCAGAGACACTGGCATTCAACGTCACCACCATCTCAGACCCCCCCATCGTCTTGGGCATGAGCTGGCTGGCGCGCCACGACCCCTCCATCAGTTGGCACCAGAGATGCATCACTTTTGGATCGGACTTTTGCCTGGAACATTGCATGCAGCACCAACCAGGGGAGGGGCCTCCGATAGCCACGGTGGCCACCATGCACGTCAAAGGGGGTGAGGCGATACCCAAGCCGTACTGGGACCTGCAGGAGGTCTTCAGCGAAGCGGAGTCCGACCACCTACCCCCACACAGGCCTTTTGACTGCCAGATCAACCTGGTGCCAGGGGCAACTATACCCCCAGCCAAGCTGTACGCCATGTCAGACCAGGAACTGGAGGATCTGCGCGCTTTCATCGACAAGAACCTCAAGCGGGGGTTCATCAGAGAAAGCAAGGCAGCAGGGGGCAGCCCGGTCTTCTGGGTGGACAAGAAAGACACGCAACAGCGCCGCCTGGTGGTGGATTTTAGACGGCTGAATTCGGTGACGGAGCCAGTGGCTTTCCCCATGCCCAGAGTGGATGATCTCCTGACAGCAGCACGCAGGGGCAAGATTTTCACCAAGCTAGACCTGAGGGGGGCGTACAACTTGATCAGGATCCGGGAAGGCGATGAATGGAAGACCACGATGTTCACGCCTCTGGGCTCTTTTGAATATCTGGTGATGCCCTTCGGGTTGCAAGGGGGCTCAGCCTGCTTCCAGGCCTTCATGCACCACGTCCTGGGGTCCCTCCTCTTCAAGAACTGCCTGGTCTTTCTGGATGACATCCTTATCTATTCCAATGACCCAGTGCAGCATGTGAAAGATGTCAGGGAAGTGTTGCAGCGCCTGAAGGAGAACCACCTGTATGTGAAGCTGGAGAAGTGCAAGTTTCACACCAAGGAGGTGGACTTCCTGGGCTACAAGCTGTCAGACAAGGGGCTGGCGATGGACAAGGACAAGGTGCAGGCCATCCTGGACTGGCACAGCCCCAGGACGCGCAAAGATGCCCAACGCCTACTAGGCTTCGCCAACTTCTACAGGAAGTTCATCAAGAACTTCTCTCGCGTTACGGCTCCCATCACTGACTGCCTGAGAGGCAAGCAGAAGTTCAGGTGGACACCAGAGGCGCAAGCAGCGTTCGAAAGCCTCAAGAGGGTGTTCGCCTCGGACCAGAACCTGTTCCACGTGGTCCAGGACGCGCCCCTACGCATTGAGACAGATGCTTCTGAGAAAGCTGTGGGCGCCATTTTGTTGCAACTGGACGCCAACAGGGAGTGGAGACCCTGTGCCTTCTTCTCCAGGAAGTTGACACAGCCCGAGCGCAACTACACCGTGTTTGACAAAGAACTTCTTGCGATCCACGCTGCGTTCAAACATTGGAGACACTTCCTGGTGGGCGCCAAGCACCCCATCCAGGTGTGCACAGACCACAAGAACCTGGAGTTCTGGAGAACTGCCAGGGTGCTCAACCAGCGGCAGATACGGTGGGCAGAGTTCTTCTCGAACTTCAACTTCTCCATACACTACATCCCGGGAGAGCAGAACGTCAGGGCGGATGCCCTCTCCCGCAAGCCAGAGTACATGGAGGAGGAGGAGCCACCAGCCCCAAGGCACATTTTCCCCCCGTCGGCATGGTCCTGCGGAGCAGCAGTGGTGAGCGAGGCAGAACTCACAGCACTGACGGCAGCGGATGACTTTGCCAACCGCATCTTCAGAGAACTGAGAGGGGGGAGGGAGCAGGCAAAAGACTTTGCAGAACGCAGAGGGCTGCTTTTCTACAAGGGGGCACTGTACCTGCCCACCACCCAGCTCAGACGTACGGTCCTCAAACAGATGCACGACAACCCAACGGCGGGGCATTTTGGAAGGGACAAGACCACTCACCTAGTCATGAGACACTTCTGGTGGCCAGGGGTGAGGGAAGATGTTCGAGACTATGTACGGGGCTGTGACACCTGCCAGCGGGCAAAGGTGGTCAGGGCAGCGCCACCAGGGTTGCTGGAGCCCTTAGCCACGCCACACAGGCCGTGGGAAGTGCTGTCCATGGACTTCATCACAGATCTGCCTTCTTCCCGGGGTAAGACCGCAGTGTTGGTGGTGGTGGACCTCATGTCCAAAATGTGCCACTTTATACCGTGTGCCAGGGCAGTCTCTGCAGAAGAGACAGCCAAACTGTTTGTTGATCACGTTTTCAGACTGCATGGATTACCTTTAAGGGTTATTTCGGATCGTGGCCGCCAATTTGTTTCCAGGTTCTGGCGGCGGCTCATGAACCTCCTGCAGGTGGAGGTCAGCTTGTCGACGGCTAGACACCCGCAGACTAACGGACAAGCGGAGAGGGTCAACGCCATTCTGCAGCAGTACCTGAGATGCTACGTCAGCCAGAGGCAAACGGACTGGGTGGATCGCCTGCCACTAGCAGAATTTGCCTACAACAATGCAGTGCACGTCTCCACAGGGGTGTCGCCCTTTAAGGCCAATTACGGGCGCGACCTCAGATCTTTCCCAGAGAGGGAGGGGGAGGAGGAGGAGGAGGGCCCACAGGCTGAGGATTGGGCAGAGGAACTGGAGACGGTGCACCAGCAGCTCAGAGAACACTTGGAGAGGGCCAAGGAAGCGTACAAAAAGGGGGCAGATCGCCACAGGCGACTAGGGGAGGTCATCAGGGTGGGGGACAAGGTGTGGTTGTCCTCGGAGGGCCTTCCCACCAGAGGGAGGTGCAAAAAGCTGGCACCCAAAAGGCTGGGCCCCTTCACGGTCACGCAACAGGTCAACCCGGTGGCATACAGGCTGGCACTGCCAGAGGACATGAGGGTGCATCCAGTGTTTCATAGATCGCTGCTGTCGCCGTACAGGGAAAGCAGCAGGCTCCGAGACAGCGAACAAACCCCCGAGGGAGGGGGGGAGAGGGAAGGCAGGGAGCAACTCAATGAGGCCACGGCCATCCTGGATTCAAGGTGGGGGGTGGGGGGACTGGAGTACCTCATGGCATGGGAGGATGCTCCACCGTCCCAGAATGAATGGGTCCCAGCCACTCAGATACAGGAGGAATTCTTGGTGGAAGAATTTCACGCCCTCTTTCCCCACAGACCCAAGCCTTGGCACATGGAAAGGGAGGGGGAGGAGGAGGAGGCACGGGAGAGCAGCTCACCATGGCGCTGGGAAGCGGAGTTTGAGGAACCAGAGGATGAGGTATGGGTGTCACCGAGATCCACCCAGTCAGAGGAAGGAGCAGATTGGCAGAACGTTTTTACCCCCACCAGCTCTGACGCCACGGACTTTTTGGGATTCCCGTCCGCCCAGGCGGAAGGGGGGGGCTCGCAGGACTGGGGGGAGGTATTCACACCAACGGGCTCGGAGAGCACTGAGTTCTTAGGCTTCCAGTCGTCACCGACACATGGGGGGGGCCTGGGGAGGGGTGAAGGAGAGCTTGGGAGGGGGGTGGATGTGAGGGACAGGGGATATCGCGAAGTCCCTCCCCTCCTGAGTTCAAGCCCGTCCCCGAGCAAAGGGGAAAGCAGGGAGAGTTCCGATTCCAGTGGGGAAGCAGGAAGTCGTGTCCGAGGCTCAGGCAAGGTAGAGGAGCCAGGGTCCCAGGTGGGACAGGAAGGGGCAAGCAAGGGGGGAAGACCCATCCCCCCAACTCCAGAATTACGCAGGAAGAGGAGGGGCAAGAGGATGGGTCTGCCAAAGCTTTTGTGTTGGAGAAAGACGCGCCAAAAGCCATTAGGAGGTTCTGAAACCGACTGACCACATCACTCCGTGTAAATAGCAATGACTTGAGCACTGTAAATACGCAGCACCAATAAAAGAATAAAATGCAGAGCTGCGTGGCGTCGTTACTCTGAAGTAGTCCACTCCGGCCACCGTGACAATAATTATGACACCTCTGCACTGGGCTCCCTCCCCCCTCATCCCCTCCCCCAAATAATCAGGAAAAATGTGATGATAATGATCATGATACCTTAGCACTGGGCTTGCCCCTGTTAGACAACAACTGGGGGGGGGAGAGGAAAAATGAGGTGATATGATGCCACTGGGCTGCCCACCCCCCACAACACCTCTGGAACAATGCCTGCTGTATGGCTTGCAGCAGATACAAGAGAGGGTTACCATATCCTCCTCTCATCATCATATTCAACTGAGCCCTCTCTCAAATAGCTGCCTGCTGCACATTCCGGCAGGCAGCAAAACAAATGCAGCAGCAAAGAGACAATTCCCACGTTTCTTCCTCCCCTCTCCTGCATTTTCCAAAAGTCCCTATGGCAGCTGCCTGCCACATAGCCGGCAGGCAGAAAAACACATGAAGGGTGATTTCAGTCTCAACACACATTTTTAAAAAGCCTATTGGCTGCTGGTGAGTGGCCTTTCTAAACCCCTCGGGTCCTTGCCCAGTTTCTGTCCTGCCCAACCACTGATCTGATATCTGCTTTTGAACCTAGAGGTTCCATATGCCTGTGTTTCTCCGAAAATAAGCCATACCCCCAAAATAAGCCATACCCCGAAAATAAGCCATACTCCAAAAAATAAGCCATAGTGATAGGCAGTTTAACCTTGTAGGTTAAACTGTACCATACTTAATAAAAAAAATAAGACATCCCCTGAAAATAAGCCACCGTGTTTTTTTTGGAGGAAAAATAAATATAAGACGGTGTCTTATTTTTGGAGAAACACTGTGGCCACTGTGGCTAATGGTCACAGATAACAGGTCCATCACCCAGTGTTTTTCCTAATTTCTGTGGTTGTCTGCTGTTTAGGTCAGCGCTCAGGAAAAGCAGACCCATTGCAGCACATTAAATGCACCCTTCTCTCGCCTCTTGTCTTGGGATTGCCTACCCATCCTCCATACCCAGTTATTACAAACATGGTAATTACTTCTTTGTCCTCAGCTCAACTGCCTGCTTGTTAAAAAGGTTGCAGTAATAAAAACCCTCATTTAAGAATTCTTCCTCCTTGAGTAGTAATCAAACCTCTCATCTATTTCGCATCAGCAGCTTGCCTTGAGAACCTGAAGCTATTTAAGAGCTGTCTATGTAGATTTTGAGGAGTCCAATCAATCCTGCCATTGTAGAGCCAATATAAAAAAAATAGCCAAGCCGAGAGCAAAAAAGGTGGTTGGTCTGAATGGTTGTTCCTGCTCTTAGCGGAAACACAGTCGGGTCTCATCCACACTTCATTTGGGCCTACAAGTTCCAGGCAAAGGTCTGGGATTTCTAGGTCCAATTGGTTTTGCTTTTCCCTGGGAAAACTTGCCATTTACTGCTGAATCAGATGGCAATCAGGTTTACCAAGGTTTGCTGTTTGTTCTGATTCAATGATAAAGAGTGGGTTTCCCCGGGGACGAGCCCTTACTCATAGTGTTACTGTTACTTATCTGCTAGCATCATTTATTTCATAACAGTGCCGTGCATTTGTATTTATAGCTATCCAATTCATTGTGTGCATTATCTTGCCACCCCTTCAGCAACCTTACAAGGCGAGCCAGTTTTGTCATCTGTGTATTGCCGAGTGGGAACTGTGATATATAACAACAGTTTGTCTAAGGCCAACATGACTCAGGCGACATTTGCGCCAGGAGTTTCCTGAGTCACAGCTCAGCCCTTTAGGCTGCAAGGCCACAGCACATGGGCTTTCTGAGGTTTCCTCCCTCCACTATGTTGCGTTTTGAGCTTACTGCACAAAATATTGCTCTGCCCACTTTTGCCTCTTGCCCTGCCTATCATTTGCAAGTGGCCCCTAGAAAGTTGTCCAGAATGGAATGTGGCCCTCGCTCTGCAAAATTTGCTTTTTGAGATGGCCAGTTCTGGCTGTGGGAAGATTCAGCAGCGCTCTTCTTATCTTCTGCAGTTGTTGCAGTATTCCCCCCCCCCTTTCTGAGTGTTAAGATCCATAAAGCATTCGATAACATAATAAGGAATTCGTGTTCTGCAAATGTGTGTCCCAGCAGGTTCCTGACAGGAAGACAGTGTGCTGCTACCAGGGGGTGGGAGGAGAGATATCTGCGGTTTGTTCACTGCTACGAATAAAATCCATACTGTATTTTAAACAGCTTGCAAAAACAAACATATGCTTAAACTGGCTTTCTCATTAAAAATGACTTCTCTGGGAGCTATTGTTTAAAATATATTTGTAAGCTCAATAGGACTTGGCACCTCACTCGCACAAGTTTTTTTTCGCTTTAAAAAAGCCTCAGAGTCATTTGTCTCACTTATACATCTTTCACCTCTTATTATTTACCAAATCTAAGCTGCTACGCATGAGAATTTGCTGCCCTCCAAGTCTCAAGGACGGAGTTTTCTAGCGAGTTTGGGTGGATAAAGAGTGCATTTCGTTAGTTAGCGCCAGCCTGCCATGATTTCATTTGCTAAAAAATGCCTTGAAACGAGTTTATTCCACTTGTTTATTTTTTAAATACACAACCACCTATCAACCCCAGAGGGGAATCAGGATGGTTCACAGCAGGAAGGGGAAGAATCAGGCTCCCACTCAGCCAATCAGAGAGATTTAGTTGGTCTGAAATGGCTGAGGGTCTGCCCACTAAGGAACAAAGGTTCAAAGAAGGGGCAGCGAACCCATCTCAGCTCAAGGGCTGCATACTCCTTCTGGGTGTGTGTGTGTGACATACGAGTCATGAATGGGGCCAATGGCAAAAGTGGGGAGAGCCACAAATGCAAATGCAAATGTTACCTTTGTGCACAAGGGCACATTCCAGTCAGGCAAAAACACGCAAGGAGAGTGAAAGGACTACTTGAAATGAGGCTGCACTTTAAATTTTAATACTGTATTTTAATTCATTGTTTTTATGTTTTATTGTAATTCTGTTGGTGTCAGCCGCCCTGAGCCCGGTTGTTGACTGGGGAGGGCGGGGTATAAATAAAAATTTATTATTATTATTATTATTTATTATTATTAAGAAAGGTCTGGTGAGGGGTATGGCTCAGGAGGGTATGTGGCAGAGTCCCCAGGGCCAGATAGTGAGCCCTCAAGGGCCACATCTGCTCCACCTCCAGACCTGAGGCCCTGCCATGTCCGATTTAAAGGAACGGAAACCTAGCAGGCATAAGAAGCAGATGCTGCTATTCTATTACTGCTATTGTTAGTATTATCGGCTAAGCACTGCAAGACTTTGGTTTAACTTGCTTGTTTTGCATTCTGTTTGTTCATTTGCTTTATTGCTCCCTATCTCCAAGAGGTTCTGGAGGCATCTTACAAAAGAGTTAAAATTGCAATAAAGCAAATGCAGATAGAAACACCAAAGCACACTATAAAATCAATACGAGGTAATGCGATAATTCAATCTGACGCTGAGATAGGATAATGAAATCTGATTGCACATATTAAGGATGCAATTCTCCAATTTCAGGTTCGAATGCTAGTTGTTCTTGCCTTGGTGACAGAATATTTTTGATGAAATATTGTATGCACTTGCAGCATATGATTCTGCATTTCAAGCGTGAACCCCAGCTTCACACACACACCCCTCACATGTATGCAAGCAGTCAAGGAAATATGCAATATCTCCCTTTAAGGGTGATAGATACATCAGAACATAAAAATTAGTGTGTGTGCAGTATGGAGGTCTCTCTCGCCTTTTTTTTTAAAAAATAAAATCTTTATTATAATTTAATTAACCGAAAAAACTAAAGAAATACAATACATTACATACATTACATATAATACATACCTTACATACCTACTTAACCCACCTATACTTGACTTCCAATTCTTCTTTTTGTGCTTTGTTTTCAAACTTAACTCTGTACGCATTTCATGATTGTATTACTATCTTTCTTTTATTTTTATCAACCAGATTATACCACATATTTCCTATATTTTCAAGATTTACTCTATTTCTGCCAGGAGATTCACGTCATCCATATAGTTTTTGAGTTACTCTTTAAAGATTGACCATTCGTTGTTAAAGTTTTGAACCGAATTTCCTCTTATTCTCCCAGTAAGTTCTGTGAGATGTTGGTATTTGATCATTTTGGCTAACCAGTCAGATTTAGTGGGGATCTTATTGCTTTTCCAATTTTTGGCTATCAAAATTATTGCCGCTGTGGCATACATAAGTGAGGGTCTGTATAATTTCTTAATTTCTGTAGACATGATACCGAGCAGGAAAAGTTTCGTTTTTTTTTTTTAATGAATGGGAGTTTAAACGTTTTTTTCAGTTTGTTATAGGTGGTGTCCCAGAAGTCTTTTAACATCTTGCACTCCTACCACATATGTGTAGAGTATGGAGGTCTCGCCTTGATTCCATACCTGTTTTCAGGCAGATTAGGAAAAATGTAAAACCACAGTGCAACATTTATTACGGTACATTTATACACCTTTCTTGCAAGAAGTTCAGGGAGGCTTACATAGTTCTCCCACTCCTTTTTTTATCGTCTTCACAACAACCTTGTGTGGCTGAGAGAAAGTGACTGGTCCAAGGTCCCACTTAGCTGAGTAGAAATTTAAATCTGGGTCTCAGTTTGACACCACACCACACTGCATCCTGAGAAACCACAGTCAAATTATGTGTGTGCGTGTGACACACACACACTTGCAGGATCCTCCAGTGACCACACCTGAGGTCAGAAGCCTAGCTTGTGTGTGTGTGTGTGTGTGTGGCAGGAAAGGCCGTGTGACACTCCTAGCACTTCCCAGCTTCTTGCTCACTATTCCATTGATGCTTTCTCTCTACCTGCTCAAAGAGTTGCTGCAATGCAGCTGTAGCGATGGCAGTATGAATCATGTGCACAGAGCAATGCATGCTTTAGTGCGTGGCCTGGCTTACCTATGTTACTTCGTGCTCACTCCGTCGGGGGTCTTTCCCAACTTGGGATGGCTGAATCTGTCTTTCGGTTTCTCATTTTGCCTTCTTACAATTTTAAGTTCGGTTTGCCACATTTCTGCATTATTGTGCAGAACTTTTTCAAAGTCCTCCCCAAAGTCCATTTCAGTGCATGCACATTCCCCCCCCCCCCGCAATTTTTTCCTAGTACACATTTTTGGTTTGCAAGCACTTTCCCCTAACATAATGGTTTGGGGGTGTTATTTTCATTTTTTGTGCCTGCACCTGTAATATAATGCATTTTTGGAGCACAATATTTTTTTTTTTGAGTTGGAGTATGGCGTTGCTGGAGAAGGGGATGACAGAGGACGAGATGGTTGGACAGTGTTCTCGAAGCTACCAACATGAGTTTGACCAAACTGCAGGAGGCAGTGGAAGACAGGAGTGCCTGGCGTGCTATGGTCCATGGGGTCACGAAGAGTCAGACATGACTAAAAGACTAAACAACAACAACAACAACATGGCGTTGCTGTATTTTAAAGGATAGTTGCATTTTGATTTCAGGAAATGGCACATTGTTTCAGGAAGTGGAAATCTGATAGTTTTGGAACTTAATTTTCCCTTGCATTTTGTTATAACCCCCCCCCCCCCCATGGGGCCAGCTGGTGAAAGGCAGGAAATAAATTTTATAATCATCATCATACAGGCAAGGTGGGACCCAGGTGGCGCTGTGGTTAAACCACTGAGCCTAGGGCTTGCTGATCAGAAGGTCGGCGGTTCGAATCCCTGTTACGGGGTGAGCTCCCATTGCTTGGTCCCAGCTCCTGCCAACCTAGCAGTTCGAAAGCACGTCAAAGTGCAAGTAGATAAATAGGAACCGCTACAGCGGGAAGGTAAACGGTGTTTCCATGTGCTGCTCTGGTTTGCCAGAAGCGGCTTTGTCATGCTGGCCACATGACCTGGAAGCTATACGCCGGCTCCCTCGGCCAATAATGCGAGATGAGCGCGCAACCTCAGAGTCGGTCACGACTGGACCTAATGGTCAGGGGTCCCTTTACCTTTACCTTACAGGCAAATCACATCATGTGCAGGTGTTCGGTTCCTAGGGTCATGCCTAAAGATCACATTGAACCAAGATTATCCTTTTTTGGCCAGCTCCCTCATGTCTCTGTTGCCTCCCCTCACTCCTCCACATGTGAGCAACCTGTGGAAGGGAGAAGGAGAGAGGTGGACACACAGAGAGAGACAGGCAGAAAAAAAATCCTGGAATGGATCTCAAATAGAGCTGCAGCCAAGTATGTGAAATTGAATTTGTGTGTGTAAAACACACATGTGATCATAATGATAATCTTTATTGCCAACTACACTGTCTGTGGCATGTTGGGAGAAGTTGAGAAGACAAATACATGAGACAACCTTTCAGCTCAGGCCACCAACAAGCAAACATTGTCACTTCTTTCAGGAGAATGGGAATGGCGGCGGCGGCGGCGGGGCTGCTGAGGAGGAAAAACTGGGTAGCTGGTTGCCACCGCCCCCACTCACCAGGCAGGAAATGCCTTGCAATACGATTGGCCTTGCTTGGAATTATTTTTAAAGTTTTCAGCATTATTTTACTATTGAACTAAAGTGTTTGCTACCAGTGATGGCCACCGACTTGGGGTTGGCTTTAGCAGAAGCTTAGGAAAATTCATGGAGGATTAAAGCTATCATTGGCCACCAGCCATAATGGCTGTATTCTGCTTCCAGTAACAGAGGTTTTGTGCTTCTGAAATACCAGCCACTGGGGATAGTAATGAAGAATGAGAGTACAGTACGTAATAAAGTTATTTGTGTGTTTAAACCCTATAAATAAAATCAGACAAGACTCAAATTTTTGGTTTGGTTTTTGGCAGAATTTAGGCCACATCTTTATTGATTACATCAGGTGAGTGGTAGCATAGGCTCTGGTCTGACTAGCTCCCTGCACCGTTGCAGGTAGCGCTGACCCAGGGCACCAGCATAGGTCAGCCTAGGGTGAACACCTGGAATGGCGGAAAGCCAGGGACATGCTATGTCCACCACCCAGATGTCCCCCTGGACTCAGGCAAGGGCACAACCCCTCGCAGGGTTGACCAAACCATTGGGTCCCTGGATTCCTTTAACAGAATACCCTTCACATAGGGATGGCGAGAGCATTCCCCCATCCCTATCACCTGAACCAGAGCCTATTCGCAACCTTACAAGTTGTGACGATTTGCTACGCGGCAGGTGAAACCCAAATGGCACCAGCCAATTAGCCAAGTGGGGAAAATTCCTGCCATGCCCCTGTCCCAACGACAGATGACACACGGCGGCATAATAAAGTCAAGTGTGCAAGCCCTAAAAATAGGGAAAGGTGGGCGGGTGTTCCGATGCACTGACCAAAAGAGGAAGCTCTGAGTCACGTGCATGGGCATATATAGGTTCCTTGATCAGTTTGGCTAGCGTCCCATTGACCTGATTCAACCCAGCATCAAGGGACCTACCAATAGGGTGTTGTGGCTATCCAATCGAACCCACCCACAACACAAGGTTCAGTTGCCAGGTCCCACCGCAACACATGCCCTCTTTGAGGGAGGACATGATAAAGCAGAATAATAATAATAATAATAATAATAATAATAATAATAATAATTTATTATTTATACCTCACCTATCTGGCCGGGTTCCCCCAGCCACTCTGGGCGGCTTCCAACAAAATATCAAAAACCAGAAATCCATCAGACATTAAAAGCTTCCCTGAACAGGGCTGCCTTAAGATGCCTTCTAAAGGTCTGGTAGTTGTTGTTCTCTTTGACCTCTAGTGGGAGGGCATTCCACAGGGTGGGTGCCACTACCGAGAAGGCCCTCTGCCTGGTTCCCTGTAACTTGGCTTCTCATAGTGAGGGAACCGCCAGAAGGCCCTCGGTGCTGGACCTCAGTGTCCGGGCAGAACGATGGGGGAGGAGACGCTCCTTCAGGTATACTGGACCGAGGCCATTTAGGGCTTTAAAGGTCAGCACCAACACTTTGAATTGTGCTCGGAAACGTATTGGGAGCCAATGTAGGTCTTTTAGGACCGGTGTTATGTGGTCTCGGCGGCCGCTCCCAGTCACCAGTCTAGCTGCCGCATTCTGGGTTAGTTGTAGTTTCCGGGTCACCTTCAAAGGTAGCCCCACGTAGAGCGCATTGCAGTAGTCCAAGCTGGAGATAACTAGAGCATGCACCACTCTGGCGAGACAGTCCGCGGGCAGGTAGGGTCTCAGCCTGCGTACCAGATGGAGCTGATAAACAGCTGCCCTGGACACAGAATTGACCTGCGCCTCCATGGACTCCCAGGCTGCGCACCTGGTCCTTCAAGGGCACAGTTACCCCATGATGCATATAACGCTTTACGACCTCAAATAAATGCCCTAAACAAACCTGATCAAACTCAACAAAATATATACAAGGTCTAAAAAAATATGTCAACGGTCATGTAAAGTACACTATGAAATTGCAAGACTGTAATTTTTATGGCATTAATATAAGCCCATATTAAAAACTGCAATGATCACTGCCTAATTAAATCCACACCACTTGCCAACTTTATCTTTTGTAATATCTCTAAATTACCTGCTCCATTTTGCTGATATCCGCAGTTCTTACAGATAATGAAATATTTAATTTGAGAGTAAACAATCTGAAAAGGCCATTTCTCTAAACACGGATATAAACAGGTCATTTTTTTAAAAGACTGCTGTAACTGATTTAAATAGTTCATTAAAGCAGAGTATATTTGCTAATTGGTATATAAGGTTCTTTAATTATTAAAATGATTTTATAATTTTTAATTGGCTGTAAACATTCCAGGGTGAAATGAAAAAATGAAATGGAATGGAAAAAAACCAAACCAACACGGGGTTGGGGGGAAGGGCACAGTATGCATTTTCTCAATGAATGTATGTTAGTTTTGGAATCAACGAAACCTGGAGCAGGAAGCTGTCTCATGCTTATTTGAAACCCACTCTCCATCAACCCTGGAGAAGAGAAGGTTAAGGGGTGATATGATAGCCATGTTCAAATATATAAAAGGATGTCATATAGAAGAGGGTGAAAGGTTGTTTTCTGCTGCCCCAGAGAAGCGGACACGGAGCAGTGGATTCAAGCTACAAGAAAGAAGATTCCACCTAAACATTTGGAAGAACTTCCTGACAGTAAGAGCTGTTCGACAGTGGAATTTGCTGCCAAGGAGTGTGGTGGAGTCTCCTTCTTTGGAGGTCTTTAAGTGGAGGCTTGACAGCCATCTGTCAGGAATGCTTTGATGGTATTTCCTGCTTGGCAGGGGGTTGGACTGGATGGCCCTTGTAGTCTCTTCCAACTCTATGATTCTATGATCATGTCAGTCTCAGGATAGTGGGGACAGAATTTCAATTGAAGCTGCAAAATCCATTAAAAAGCAAAAAGAGAAGACAAAAGCCCATCAGATTCAGTGTTATCTACACCAGGCTTCCCCAACCTGGTGCCTCCTAGATGTTTCTGGCTACATCTTCTATCAGCCCAGCCCCAGATCTGCATTGGCTCTTCAGTGTTTCGTAGCTGGACATGCTTGGAATTAAACCTGGAACCTTTTGCATGCAAAGTACGGCCTCCCCTCAATAGGCAATTTCACCAAGGAGACAATTTCAATACGGCACTGTCCGTGCGTCGCGATGTGTTCTGCTTTATCTCTGCTCCCATAATCGCTGGATCTGATCTAATCCCTGCAGCTATAGCTTCCATTTCTCAAATAAATGGGAAGAGAGAGAAAGAACAGCCCTGTTGAGTGCCACAGTAAAGGTGATAATATTTAGAAGATGTTCCATTCACTGCCACATTAGATGTATCGGATTTTAATGCAACCATAGAAGTATTTCAAAGGAAACACTTGGGAATCCGACTGCAGGTTACGTTTATGAGCAGTGAAATAACTACAGTGAGCTGTTTCTGTGATATGTTTGGTGATATGCATCTGTCTGCCTCGAGAAACAATGGAGGAAAGTGCCTCTGGGGGTGAGGTCAAGCTGTTGGAAGGATACAGCGCCAGCTGTGGCTATAGAGACGTGAGAGACATGTTTTGTTGCACCTGGGGCAGATGAATTTCACAGGACCCGAGCTATAACTATCTGGTCCGTAATGATGTGAATTGGAAAAATGACCAGTCTAGTGGCCAATACGTTAGTAATTTAGTACCCACGCTAATAGGATAAAACTGGAGCCAAATGGACCAAAATTCTACAGTTTATCTGAGCTGTAAATGCTCAAGGATGCTCAATTCGGAATACAGTGCGCATTATGAGCTGGGAAAAAACAAACCATATTCCTAACCAAGCAGTTGCACCCATCAGTGTTGTTGAGGTGGATTGTTCATCATGCACTCTCCTTTGACCCCCCCAAGGGCCCCACATTTCATTACAATAGCTAAGCCTATGGTGCCACATGGGTATACAATACCCACGGACGCCATGTGCTGCCCTCCATTGCAGACTACAACCCCCATAAGCCACAGCCAGTATGGACAATGATCAAGGATCGCGGATGTTGTCCAAACCATCTAGAAGGCTGTTGTCCAAACCATCTAGAAAAAAATTGACCACCCCGGATCTACTGTGAAGCTAGCAAACACCAAAAGTAAGTTATGAAATGCCCTATCATAGCAACAAGATTGCTGGCTACACAGGAGGATGGAGGCGGAAGCGGGGGGGGGATGATGTGATGAAAAATGACAAGAGGAAAAGGGTTATCAAGTTGTTATTGGCGTAAGTAGGCCGTGATTTATGTACCCAGGCTCAAAAAGCATGATCTAACCAAGAAATACAAACATTGTCTTTACTAATTAGAGTATTGCCCCAATAGCATCCAGTCTAAAATCATTAGCTATACTGTACTCACTATTTCTAATTACTCCCCCCCCCCAAAATCATTTTCTTTCCTGTTACTTAGGCTTGGTTAAGGGCTTTGCTTTCTTACATTTGTACTGATAGAGGCTGGGTACTGTTTACCCTCTTGCAAATCTGGACTAACCCCCACGGGGGCAGCCTATAATGGCAGGACAATATTTCTAGCTATGATCCTTTCTCCATGATCCTTTACACTTGATTTGCCCTCTTGTCGTAAATGCAATTTCGTTTCTGCAGTATGCTGTTGCCATAGAACCAAAGAACACCCATTAAGCCATAGCTGAGCCTCAAATTGCCTTTGTTTTTCCTCTGGACTTTAAGGGATTTGTTTAATAATATCTGTTTTGCTTAGGAGGAACAGATCTTAAGATGGACTTTCTTGCATACCATTCATCATCATCTTCTTCTTTTTTTTACCATGATACACCCTCATCCATTATCTTCATTCCTGTAAACCCACCACCCTTTGCCTGATGTGCTGAAAGGCCTTTTGGGATGGTGGAATCAAAACTTTCACAGCATAACTTGGGAGTTATGGCAGAACAGTGATGGCCATCAAGATACAGTTTCTGTAATTGAAAGGTTATTGCATATGTGAGATGAGGTCTCTGGGCTGAAACTAGACAGAAACACAACAACAACAACAACAACAACAACAACAACAACAACAACAACAATTATTTATACTCCGCCCATCTGACTGGGTTTCCCCAGCCACTCTGGGCGGCTCCCATCAGAGGACTAAAACATGCCAAGTCTCCCGTATTCCCCAGGAAACCCCCGTTTTCCCAGCCGTTTCCTTCTGGCAGCCCGGATTTTTAAAAACCCCGTAAATCCCCCGGATTCCTACCGGCCCGGGGAGGCTCCTTCTGTGCGTCTCTGGAGTCTCTGGACATGCACAGAAGCAATTTCTGGCACTGTGGCCATTTTGGAAATGGGCAGAGCATGCGTAGAAACGACTTCCAGTGCTGCTCTGCCCAGTTCCAAAATGGCCGCATCGCGACTTCCGGCGCTGTGGCCATTTTGGAAATGGGCAGAGCATGCATAGAAGCAACTTCCTGTGTCGCTCTGCCCAGTTCCAAAATAGCCGCAGCGCGACTTCCGCTGCCGCCCTGCTGCTGAGCCCGGATTTTTCAATCTGGGTGTTGGCACCTATGGACTAAAAATAGAATAAAACTTCAAACATTACAAACTTCCCAAAAACAAGGCTGCCTTCAGATGTCTTCTAAAAGTCAGATAGTTGTTTATTTGCTTGACATCTGACGGGAGGGCGTTCCACAGGGTGGGTGCCACTACCGAGAAGGCCCTCTGCCTGGTTCCCTGTAACCTCACTTCTCGCAGTGTATTTCATCTGGCGAAGGGACACACTGTAGCTTAGCGGTACTGCACATGCTTGGCAATCTGAAGGTCCCAGGTTTCTCCTCAAGTACAGTGGTGCCTCGCTTAACGAATGCCCTGCTTAACGAAATTTTCGCTTAACGAAAGGTTTTTTCTAGCGGAGGTTGCCTCGCTAGATGAATTCGCTTTCGTCTAGCGAATTGCGGTTTCCCATAGGAATGCATTGAAATTCAATTAATGCGTTCCTATGGGCAAAAAAAAATTCAAAAAAACCTCAATGCATTCCTATGGGATTCGCTAGATGAATTTTTTCGTTATAAGAAAAGACCCGTGGAACGAATTAAATTCGTCTAGCGAGGCACCACTGTATCTTATTTAAAAGGAGGCAGAAACTTGTGTTCTGCTGCCCCAGAGGGTGGGACTTGATTTAATGGGCTAATAATAATCATAATAATAATTTTATTATTTATACCCAGCCCACTTGACTGGGTTGCCCCAGCCACTCTGGGCGGCTTCCAACATACTTTATTTTTCCATGTATAAGACTATATTTCCCCCCCAATTTTTAAAGTTTAAAATTAGGGGTCGTCTTATACACGGAATGTTGCAATTAATTATTTCTTAATTTTGGGCTCAAAAAAATAGGGGTTGTCTTATACATGGGGGCGTCTTATACATGGAAAAATACGGTATATAAAAGCATAATAAAACATTAAACCTTTTTTTTTAAAAAAACCTTCCCTATACAGGGCTGCCTTCAGGTGTCTTCTAAAGGTTGTATAGTTACTTGTCTCCTTGGCTCGGTGGGGAGCATAACTCCATACCCTCCAACATTTCTCAGATGAGAATAGGGACGAAAACCGGGACATTCTGGAATCAAATCAGAAACTGGGACGGCTTCTGTAAATCCGGGACTGTCCCTGGAAAATAGGGACACTTGGAGGGTCCGAACGAAAAGAAACACCCACCTACCTTGTAAATACATTTAATCTGAAACTGCAGGCACACTAAGTAAAAGTTATATGTTCTTTAAACTTTAAATGAAGAGTGTCTTGCGTGGTTTTCTAGGAGGGAAGAGAGAACTAAAAGGTCAAAAGACCCAGGGCTGTCTTCCACATACTGGAAACTGCAGTCTAATTTCTTCAGAAAAGAGTGTGGCAGAGGGAGGGAAAAGAGACAGATTAATGTTTCTGAATATTTCTTTCTCTGGAACCCGCACACTCACCTCTCTCTGTCCACGCCAAGCCAGAATTTGTCACTTACAGAAAGCGAATTATGCTTAAACCAAGCATATTTTTCTTCCCATTGATCATTTCCAGCCTGTAACCTTATACACAGGCGAGTGACTCACTGTTTTTCTTGCATTCACATCTTCCCCAGTGTTCTGTGTTCATCCCAGGAGGCCATGTGGTCGCTGTACATCTGCTTAATTAATTAATTTACATTAATATTCTGTGAAATTAGCGACTTGGGCGCATGTGGTTATGTATTTTGCACTTTCCCCTGTAGCTCTTTAAATGCTTTAATGATTGGAGCAGCGTTTATTTTCCAGGCAGTTAATTTAATAAAAGTCAATATCTCCCAGCATCATGTGCTCCTAGGAGCCTTTGATTATCAGTATGAGAGATTAATTGACAGATTCCTGTTGTCACCAGGACGTGCCAGTATACCAGAGAAACCCATTTTATAGACTGCTGAAAGGATCAAAATGTTTCATAGAAGTCGGTAAAAACCATGCTGCTCCAATAAATATATGCACATTTTAAATTGATGCCTGTCACTGTGATTACCTTGAATTAAATTTAAGAATTTAAGAAGAGCCCTGCTAGATTGTGCCAAATATCCATGAAATCCAGCATCCTGTTCTCACAATGGCCAATCAGATGCCTGTAGGAAGCTCACAAGCAAGACCTGTGCAATAACACTCTCCAGAGCCAGTTTGGTGTAGTGGTTAAGAGCGGTAGACTTGTAATCCGGTGAACCAGGTTTGATTCCCCACTCCTCCACATGCAGCTGCTGGGTGACCTTGGGCTAGTCACACTGCTTTGAAGTCTCTCAGCCCCACTCACCTCACAGAGTGTTTGTTGTGGAGGAGGAAGGGAAAGGAGAATGTTAGCTGCTTTGAGACTCCTTCGAGTAGTGATAAAGCGGTTCTTCTTCTTCTTCTTCTTCTTCTTCTTCTTCTTCTTCTTCTTCTTCTTCTTCTTCTTCTTTTCTTTTTTTCTTCTCTTTTCTTTTCTTTTCTTTTCTTCTCTTCTTCCACTTCTGATTTCCAGCAGCTGGTATACCATCTCACAATTTTTTTTTTTTAAAAAAAGAACTTGGATTTGAAATTGCTGATCTTCTAACAAAAATATGTTACATCCTTAAGTTCAGCCTCCATATCCAAGGTCTGGAAGGCTGTCAACACCATTTTTTTAAAAAAGGGATCTAGCAGGATCCAGGAAACTTGTTGTTGTTTAGTCGTTTAGTCGTGTCCGACTCTTCGTGACCCCATGGACCATAGCACGCCAGGCACTCCTGTCTTGCACTGCCTCCCGCAGTTTGGTCAAACTCATGTTCGTAGCTTCGAGAACACTGTCCAACCATCTTGTCCTCTGTCGTCCCCTTCTCCTTGTGCCCTCCATCTTTCCCAACATCAGGGTCTTTTCCAAGGATTCTTCTCTTCTCATGAGGTGGCCAAAGTATTGGAGCCTCAGCTTCACGATCTGTCCTTCCAGGGAGCACTCAGGGCTGATTTCCTTAAGAATGGATAGGTTTGATCTTCTAGCAGTCCATGGGACTCTCAAGAGTCTCCTCCAGCACCATAATTCAAAAGCATCAATTCTTCGGCGATCAGCCTTCTTTATGGTCCAGCTCTCACTTCCATATATCACTACTGGGAAAACCATAGCTTTAACTATACGGACCTTTGTCGGCAAGGTGATGTCTCTGCTTTTTAAGATGCTGTCTAGGTTTGTCATTGCTTTTCTCCCAAGAAGCAGGCGTCTTTTAATTTCGTGACTGCTGTCACCATCTGCAGTGATCAAGGAGTCCAAGAAAGTAAAATCTCTCACTGCCTCCATTTCTTCCCCTTCTATTTGCCAGGAGGTGATGGGACCAGTGGCCATGATCTTGGTTTTTTTGATGTTGAGCTTCAGACCATATTTTGCGCTCTCCTCTTTCACCCTCATTAAAAGGTTCTTTAATTCCTCCTCACTTTCTGCCATCAAGGTTGTGTCATCTGCATATCTGAGGTTGTTGATATTTCTTCCGGCAATCTTAATTCCGGCTTGGGATTCATCTAGTCTAGTCTGGCTTCGCAAATGGTGCAAACAGGAACGGTTTGGATTCCTAGATCACGGTCTGCAGTTTCTTGATGATGGACTTCTGGCAAGTGATGGACTGCACCTCACAAAAGTTGGGAGGAATGTTTTTGCCACAAAACTCAAAAACCTCATCAGGAGGGCTTTAAACTGACTTATGTGGGGGAGGGAGACAGTGGTCCTGAAGGTAGGAGTCTATCAAATGCTGAAGATGATCATCCAAATGTCAAGGACCAAATGGAGCAAGCAGCATGCAGACCTAGTGGTGGGACGAAAATATCCTTAAATAAGAGACATGGGGGAATGATCAACGGTCTTCAATGTCTGTATACTAATGCACAGAGCATGGGAAATAAACAAGATGAACTTGAGCTCTTGGTACAGCAAACTAAATATGACATAATAGGCATCACTGAAACCTGGTGGGATGAGTCTCATGACTGGAATGTAGTAATAGAGGGATACAATCTATTTAAGAGAAATAGACCAAACAGGAAAGGAGGAGGAGTAGCTTTATATGTTAGGGATATGTATACCTGTGAAGAGATCCAGGATTTAAAACTTCAAAGCCAAATTGAGAGTATCTGGGTCAAAATTAAGGGAGAGAAAAACAACAGTGATCTCATTGTGGGAGTTTACTATAGATCCCCAAGCCAAACTGAGGACACAGATGATGCCTTCCTGGAACAGATGGCCAAGCATTCCAAAGGAAGTGAGATAGTAGTAATGGGGGATTTCAACTATCCTGATATTTGTTGGATGTCAAACTCAGCCAAGAGCATAAGGTCGAACAGATTCCTCACTGGCCTTGCAGACAACTTCATTGTCCAGAAAGTGGGAGAAGCAACAAGAGGATCAGCCATTTTAGATCTGGTCCTAACCAATAGTGATGACTTGGTTAGTGGGGTAGAAGTGGCAGGATCATTAGGTGGGAGTGACCATGCTCTTCTGGAGTTTATTATCCAGCGGAAAGGAGCAACCAAGCATACTAAGGTCCAAATTCTAGACTTTAAGAAAGCCGACTTCAGAAAACTTAGGGAAACGCTGGGTGAAATCCCATGGACAGTAATACTAAAAGGGAAGGGAGTTCATGATGGTTGGGAGTTTGTTAAAAGGGAGATATTAAAAGCACAACTTCAGGCAATACCAATGAGACGGAAACATGGAAGGTGCCTAAAGAAGCCAGGCTGGCTATCTAAAGAACTTTTGACTGAGTTAAGATTTAAAAGGGATATGTACAAAAAATGGAAAAGGGGGGAAATCTCCAGAGAGGAATTCAAACATATAGCCAGCACGTGTAGAGACAAAGTCAGAAAAGCTAAAGCACAGAATGAACTCAGGCTCGCCAGAGAGGTTAAAAGCAACAAAAAGGGCTTTTATGGGTATGTCCGTAGCAAAAGGAAAAACAAGGAAACAGTGGGGTCACTCAGAGGAGAAGATGGTGAAATGCAAACAGGGGACAGAGAAAGGGCAGAACTCCTCAATGCCTTCTTTGCCTCAGTCTTCTCCAAGAAAGAAAACAACGCCCGACCTGAAGAATATGGAGCAGATGATTCAGCAGGGGAAACACAGCCCAGAATAAGTAAGGAGGTAGTACAAGAATACTTGGCTAGTTTAGATGTATTCAAGTCTCCAGGGCCAGATGAACTACATCCAAGAGTATTAAAAGAACTGGCAGAGGTGATTTCAGAACCACTGGCAATAATCTTTGAAAATTCCTGGAGAACAGGCGAAGTTCCAGCAGACTGGAGGAGGGCAAATGTTGTCCCTATTTTCAAAAAGGGGAAAAGAGAGGACCCAAACAATTACCGCCCAGTCAGCCTGACATCAATACCAGGAAAGATTCTAGAGCAGATCATTAAGCAAACAGTCTGTGAGCACCTAGAAAGAAACTCTGTGATCACTAAAAGTCAGCATGGGTTCCTGAAAAATAAGTCATGTCAGACTAATCTGATCTCATTTTTTGACAGAATTACAAGCCTGGTAGATGAAGGGAACGCTGTGGATGTAGCCTATCTTGATTTCAGCAAGGCCTTTGACAAGGTGCCCCATGATATTCTTGTAAAGAAGCTGGTAAAATGTGGGCTAGACAATGCTACCATTCAGTGGATTTGTAGCTGGATTACTGACCGAACCCAAAGGGTGCTCATCAATGGCTCCTCCTCATCCTGGAGAGTAGTGACTAGTGGGGTGCCACAGGGTTCTGTCTTGGGCCCAGTCTTGTTCAACATCTTTATCAATGACTTGGATGATGGGCTTGAGGGAATCCTGAGCAAGTTTGCAGATGACACCAAGTTGGGAGGGGTGGCTAACACCCCAGAGGACAGGATCACACTTCAGAATGACCTTAACAGATTAGACAACTGGGCCAAAGCAAACAAGATGAATTTTAACAAGGAGAAATGTAAAGTGCTACACTTGGGCAAAAAAAATGAAAGGCACAGATACAGGATGGGAGACACCTGGCTTGAGAGCAGTACATGTGAAAAGGATCTAGGAGTTTTGGTTGACCACAAACTTGACATGAGTCAGCAGTGTGATGCAGCAGCTAAAAAAGCCAATGCAATTCTGGGCTGCATCAATAGGAGTATAGCATCTAGATCAAGGGAAGTAATAGTACCACTGTATTCTGCTCTGGTCAGACCTCACCTGGAGTATTGTGTCCAGTTCTGGGCACCACAGTTCAAGAAGGATACTGATAAGCTGGAACGTGTCCAGAAGAGGGCAACCAAAATGGTCAAAGGCCTGGAAACGATGCCTTATGAGGAACGGCTTAGGGAGCTGGGTATGTTTAGCCTGGAGAAGAGAAGGTTAAGGGGTGATATGATAACCATGTTCAAATATATAAAAGGATGTCATATAAAGGAGGGAGAAAGGTTGTTTTCTGCTGCTCCAGAGAAGCGGACACGGAGCAACGGATTCAAACTACAAGAAAGAAAATTCCACCTAAACATTAGGAAGAACTTCCTGACAGTAAGAGCTGTTCGGCAGTGGAATTTGCTGCCAAGGAGTGTGGTGGAGTCTCCTTCTTTGGAGGTCTTTAAGCAGAGGCTTGACAGCCATCTGTCAGGAATGCTTTGATGGTGTTTCCTGCTTGGCAGGGGGTTGGACTGGATGGCCCTTGTGGTCTCTTCCAACTCTATGATTCTATGATTCTATGATTCTATGATTCTAGTCCAGCCTTTCGCATGATGAATTCTGCATATAAGTTAAATAAGCAGGGAGACAATATACAACCTTGTCGTACTCCTTTCCCAATTTTGAACCAATCAGTTGTTCCATATCCAGTTCTAACTGTAGCTTCTTGTCCCACACAGAGATTTCTCAGGAGACAGATGAGGTGATCAGGCACTCCCATTTCTTTAAGAACTTGCCATAGTTTGCTGTGGTCGACACAGTCAAAGGCTTTTGCATAGTCAATGAAGCAGAAGTAGACGTTTTTCTGGAACTCTCTAGCTTTCTCCATAATCCAGCGCATGTTTGCTATTTGGTCTCTGGTTCCTCTGCCCTTTCGAAATCCAGCTTGCACTTCTGGGAGTTCTCGATCCACATACTGCCTAAGTCTGCCTTGTAGAATTTTAAGCATAACCTTGCTAGCGTGTGAAATGAGCGCAATTGTGCGGTAGTTGGAGCATTCTTTGGCACTGCCCTTCTTTGGAATTGGGATGTAGACTGATCTTCTCCAATCCTCTGGCCATTGCTGAGTTTTCCAAACTTGCTGGCATATTGGGTGTAGCACCTTAACAGCATCATCTTTTAAGATTTTAAATAGTTCAGCTGGAATATCATCACTTCCACTGGCCTTGTTATTAGCAGTGCTTTCTAAGGCCCATTTGACTTCACTCTCCAAGATGTCTGGCTCAAGGTCAGCAACCACACTACCTGGGGTGTACGAGACCTCCATATCTTTCTGGTATAATTCCTCTGTGTATTCTTGCCACCTCTTCTTGATGTCTTCTGCTTCTGTTAGGTCCTTACCACTTTTGTCCTTGATTATGGTAATCTTTGTACGAAATGCTCCTTTCATATCTCCAATTTTCTTGAACAGATCTCTGGTTTTCCCCATTCTATTGTTTTCCTCTATTTCTTTGCATTGCTCATTTAAGAAGACCCTCTTGTCTCTCCTTGCTGTTTTTTGGAAATCTGCATTCAGTTTCCTGTATCTTTCCCTATCTCCCTTGCATTTTGCTTGCCTCCTCTCCTCCGCTATTTGTAAGGCCTCGTTGGATAGCCATTTTGCTTTCTTGCATTTCCTTTTCCTTGGGATGGTTTTCGTTGCTGCCTCCTGTATAATGTTACGAGCCTCCATCCATAGTTCTTCAGGCACTCTGTCCACCAAATCTAAATCCTTAAACCTGTTCCTCACTTCCACTGTGTATTCATAAGGGATTTGATCCAGATTGTATCTTACTGGCCCAGTGGTTTTTCCTACTTTCTTCAGTTTAAGCTGGAATTTTGCTATAAGAAGCTGATGATCTGAGTTACAGTCAGCTCCAGGTCTTGTTTTTGCTGACTGTATAGAGCTTCTCCATCTTTGGCTGCAGAGAATATAATCAATCTGATTTCGATGCTGCCCATTTGGTGATATCCATGTGTAGAGTCTTCTCTTGTGTTGTTGGAAGAGAGTGTTTGTGATGACCAGCTTGTTCTCTTGACAGAACTCTATTAGCCTTTGCCCTGCTTCATTTTGAACTCCCAGGCCAAACTTGCCAGTTGTTCCTTTTATCTCTTGATTCCCTACTTTAGCATTCCAATCCCCTGTAATGAGAAGAACATCCTTCTTTGGTGTCATTTCTAGAAGGTGTTGTAGGTCTTCATAGAATTGGTCAATTTCACTTTCTTCAGCACCGGTAGTTGGTGCATAAACTTGGATTACTGTGATGTTAAAAGGTCTGCCTTGGATTCGTATCGAGATCATTCTGTCATTTTTGAGATTGCATCCCATTACAGCTTTTGCCACTCTTTTGTTGACTATGAGGGCCACTCCATTTCTACTACGGGATTCTTGCCCACAGTAGTAGATATGATAGTCACCCGAACTGAATTCGCCCATTCCCTTCCATTTTAGTTCACTGATGCCCAGGATGTCGATATTTATTCTTGTCATCTCATTTTTGACCACATCCAGCTTACCTCCACTCATGGTTCTTACATTCCAGGTTCCTATGCAATATTTTTCTTTACAGCATCGGACTTTCCTTTCGCTTCCAGGCATATCCGCAACTGAGCGTCCTTTCGGCTTTGGCCCAGCCGCTTCATCAGCTCTGAATCTACTTGTACTTGTCCTCCGCTCTTCCTCAGTAGCATGTTGGACGCCTTCCGACCTGAGGGGCTCATCTTCCAGCGTCATAACTTTTATATGCCTGTTGTCTTTGTCCATGGAGTTTTCTTGGCAGGGATACTGGAGTGGCTTGCCAGTTCCTTCTCCAGGTGGATCACGTTTAGTCAAAACTCTCCACTATGACCTGTCCATCTTGGGTGGCCCTGCATGGCATAGCTCATAGCTTCTCTGAGTTATTCAAGCCCCTTCGCCACGACAAGGCATTGATCCATGAAGGGGATCCAGGAAACTACAGACTGGTTAATTTAATGTCTGTTCAAGGAAAACCGGTGGAAACTATTGTTAATTATACAATTGCCAAGCATACTGAAGAACAAGCCTTGCTGAAGCAGAACTAGCATGGCTTCTGCAACGGTAAGCCTAGTCTCACTAACCACAATCCAGGGGTTCTACATACAGTGGTACCTCTACTTACGAATTTAATGCGTTCCGAACACACATTTGTAAGTCGAAAAAATTTGTAAGTCGGATCCCATAGGAATGCATTGGGAGAAAAAATGTGTAAGTCGAAGCAACCCTATCTAAAAATTTGTAAGTAGAAAAAAATCCTATCTAAACCGCATCCAAGATGACGGACAGAGCTCCATTCGTAAGTAGAAACATTCGTAAGTAGAGTTATTCGTAAGTAGAGGTACCACTGTATACAGTTCTCAGCTCGGTTTTTTGCCTGTATAGGTTCTTGGCTTACCAAAGCTTGTTGAAAATGCCAGTCTTAATAGTACCCCCATCTAATTAGCAAATAAAAGAACTGAAGGGAAGTCTTCTTAAGTAAATATCAGTCACATAAAAGGTAGCTCCCTGTGGCTTCATGTGACTTGTTGGGGGGATTTGGAACTGCAAACATTTGTTTTGACATTTGTTTTGCAGATGTTTCTTATTACTGTGTCTAGACATCAATTTATGAAACTCTGCTTAGGAAAGCTGCCTTCTTCTGCATCAGCCCATTTGTCTCTCTTTCAGGCTTCCCATTGGCATCTGCGATAACAAGATGCTGAACTTGATGGGGGTTTGGCCTGATCCAGCAGGCCTGATCTCATCTTATGCTGGGTGAGGTGTCAAAGCTAGCGGTGGAGGTACAACCCGTGTCAAAGACAGTGCACACCCACTTACGGTGTTACAGCTTTTGATTTCATTGCTTTATTTAAAGGTAAAGGGACCCCTGACCATTAGGTCCAGTCCTGACCGACTCTGGGGTTTCAGCGCTCATCTCGCGTTATTGGCCGAGGGAGCTGGTGTACAGCTTCCAGGTCATGTGGCCAGCATGACAAAGCCACTTCTGGCGAACCAGAGCAGCACACGGAAACACCATTTACCCTCCCGCTGTAGCGGTACCTATTTATCTACTTGTAGTTTGACGTGCTTTTGAACTGCTAGGTTGGCAGGAGCAGGGACCGAGCAACGGGAGCTCACCCCGTCGCGGGGATTCGAACCGCCGACCTTCTGATTGGCAAGCCTTAGGCTCTGTGGTTTAAGCCACAGCGCCACCCACATCTTTATTTAAATAAGGTCAATTGGGTTTGCGATTTAAAGTCAACAGCGTAATAATGCAATTCAATTACAGCATGGAAACGGCCACAGAAAACAATTGTTGTTGTTGTTGTTTAGTCGTTTAGTCGTGTCCGACTCTTCGTGACCCCATGGACCATAGCACGCCAGGCACTCCTGTCTTGCACTGCCTCCCGCAGTTTGGTCAAACTCATGTTCGTAGCTTCGAGAACACTGTCCAACCATCTTGTCCTCTGTCGTCCCCTTCTCCTAGTGCCCTCAATCTTTCCCAACATCAGGGTCTTTTCCAAGGATTCTTCTCTTCTCATGAGGTGGCCAAAGTATTGGAGCCTCAGCTTCACGATCTGTCCTTCCAGGGAGCACTCAGGGCTGATTTCCTTAAGAATGGATAGGTTTGATCTTCTAGCAGTCCATGGGACTCTCAAGAGTCTCCTCCAGCACCATAATTCAAAAGCATCAATTCTTCGGCAATCAGCCTTCTTTATGGTCCAGCTCTCACTTCCATACATCACTACTGGGAAAACCATAGCTTTAACTATACGGACCTTTGTCGGCAAGGTGATGTCTCTGCTTTTTAAGATGCTGTCTAGGTTTGTCATTGCTTTTCTCCCAAGAAGCAGGCGTCTTTTAATTTTGTGACTGCTGTCACCATCTGCAGTGATCAAGGAGCCCAAGAAAGTAAAATCTCTCACTGCCTCCATTTCTTCCCCTTCTATTTGCCAGGAGGTGATGGGACCAGTGGCCATGATCTTGGTTTTTTTGATGTTGAGCTTCAGACCATATTTTGCGCTCTCCTCTTTCACCCTCATTAAAAGGTTCTTTAATTCCTCCTCGCTTTCTGCCATCAAGGTTGTGTCATCTGCATATCTGAGGTTGTTGATATTTCTTCCGGCAATCTTAATTCCGGTTTGGGATTCATCTAGTCCAGCCTTTCGCATGATGAATTCTGCATATAAGTTAAATAAGCAGGGAGACAATATACAACCTTGTCGTACTCCTTTCCCAATTTTGAACCAATCAGTTGTTCCATATCCAGTTTTAACTGTAGCTTCTTGTCCCACATAGAGATTTCTCAGGAGACAGATGAGGTGATCAGGCACTCCCATTTCTTTAAGAACTTGCCATAGTTTGCTGTGGTCGACACAGTCAAAGGCTTTTGCATAGTCAATGAAGCAGAAGTAGACGTTTTTCTGGAACTCTCTAGCTTTCTCCATAATCCAGCGCGAAAGCTTTATAAATGTAGGAAGCTGATTCCTGCGGAGTCAGGCCCTGCTTGGAGGCTTGCCATTGGCATCTAGTTGGCCACTGTGAGAACAGGAAGCTGGACTAGATGGTTCACTGGCCTGATCCAACAGGCTCTTCTTTATGTATTGGTCCATCTAGCTCAGTATTGTTTATACCAGACTTCCTTAACCTAAGGTTACCAGATGTCCCCGTTATCCATCCCCCATACAGCCCCATTGAAGTTGAAAACTGTCCCCGGATTCATTGAAAAAAATCTGGTAACCTTACCTTAACCTGGTGTTAAGGAACCTGGTGGCCATTGGCTAGGATGGCTGGAGTTGATCTGCAGTGAGCTATAAGGGTGTTCAAAGCTTTGAAACAGAACTCTTTCCCACCCTTACCTGGCAATGGTGGGGATTGAACTTGGTACCATTTGCATGCATGGCATGTCCTCTACCACTCAGCTACAACCATTCCAACTCCTGGATTCTCATTATCCCTCTTACTATGCTTTTGGAGTCCTGAATGTTTTATTTCAGCGTCTCATGGCTGCAGTTCTGACCAAAGGTATTGAGGGAGGTGGGTCAAGCAGCCAATGGCTATCTAGGCTCAAGCATGTTTTAACATGCTCCATCTCTCTTGGTGCCATTGGTTGATTTGCTGTGATGTCACAGCAGACGTGGGCAGGGGCGCCGAGGCTACAGAAGGGCTACTCAGCTTTGGAGCGTGTACTGGGTGATACTGGGGACTCTGAAGACTTGGGCCAGCCCCAAGACATTTTAGCAATGGAGGTGAGCCACAAAATAGTGCCACTTCCCCACCAAGAAAGAAGGGGGGGAATCTACACCCAGGAATAAGGTGTGGGGGGGGAGGGGAGGGGAACAAAGATCGGCATTGGGATCTACTGTCCCTGTGGATCCTGCTGTGGGAAGCAGTTGCCTCACTTTGCCTCATGGGTAGGCCAGCCCTGTTGAAGCTTGGTGCAAACCCTCTAGGGAGGCCTTGCAAAATACACTAGAACATCCCTGGACAACTAGTGATGCACCAAGCCAAAGAAAACCAAACCCACCGCTGAGATACACAAGTGCCGCGTAGGGTTTTTCCCCCCAGACAAAAGGCTGGCTTAAATGTCAGTGTCTCCCTTAGAATTATGAAGGTTAAAAAAATAAAAAATAAAGCCCTTACAGGAATCCTGGACACAGCGTGGGAAGATCTGCCCCTTATCCCAGGCAGTGGGGTCACCCAGGCAGGTATAGTCCTAGTCCTAAAATTTCTATACCGCTTGATTGTAAAAACAAACAAACAAACAAACAAACATCAAAGCTGTTCACAAATGCGTTGTTCATAAATGCACATCAATATTTCCTGTTATATAAGTGAAGGATGGTTGCAAAACCTATGCTGGCGTGATTTGTGATTAAGCTCTTCCTTAATCGTATATATGGGGTTAAGAAGCACCTTCCTGAGCCCATCTGAATATATTGCTGCAGTTTTATGGGCTATTTAATGTATGAAGCTGTTAATGTTGTCAGAATGTGCCATTTCCAATGTCAGATTGTGCTGCTTTTTCATTACGGCTGGGAGCGAGGGGGAAGCCAACTGAAATGCATCCAGCGCTTGGTTCTATAGTGTTGATTGAATGTAGGAAAATTATCATTATTTAGCCAACCACTGCCATTTAAACCGTTGGTGGATCACACATACTGGAGGTCTTCACAAGCTGAATGCTTTACAACGGGTGGAAAAAAGTGAGAGATGTCAGGAGAAGGTAGAGATGGATATATGACTAGGTAGACATTGCCAATCTTTCAAACACCTTGCCAGTGTTTAAAGATCTACACTGGCTCCAAGTTTGCTCCCAAAGTGCTGGCTTAATAACAAAGAAAGAAAAGAAAAACGGAGAGAACGGATGAAAACCCCCATCAGCTCACACCGAGAATACAGTAACCACCAACATACCCATCTTAATTTAAACACATACGCCGATATAAGCCATGCAAATCTCCAGATAAGTATTCACCCAAAATTGTTGTTTATGAAAAATGTATTCAAATATAGCACAAGGGACCCAGGTGGCGCTGTGGGTTAAACCACAGAGTCTAGGGCTTGCTGATCAGAAGGTCGGCGGTTCGAATCCCCGTGACGGGGTGAGCTCCTGTTGCTTGGTCCCTGCTCCTGCCCACCTAGCAGTTCGAAAGCACGTCAAAGTGCAAGTAGATAAATAGGTACCGCTACAGCGGGAAGGTAAATGGTGTTTCTGTGTGCTGCTCTGGTTCACCAGAAGCAGCTTTGTCATGCTGGCCACATGACCCGGAAGCTGTCTGCGGACAAACGCCGGCTCCCTCGGCCTATAGAGCGAGATGAGCGCCGCAACCCCAGAGTCGGACACGACTGGACCTGATGGTCAGGGGCCCCTTATTCAAATATAACAAGGGCAGTGAAGTCCTCAGACCGTTGCACATAGTGTGTGTGTTAGCCTTCCAGGCTCAAAGCATAAGTCTCTCAGCAGTTTTCACTTTTAATAGTGCGATCCCATGCATGACTACTCAGAAGTAAGCCCCGCTGAAGTCAACAGAACTTACTTCCAGGCAAGGGAGTACAGGGCATGAATGCGTAATAATAAGGACACCTGGAAGGGGCCTCAGATATATATTCTATATTTGTGCTACTACTTTCTTGGTGAACGTTTTATTGAAATGTCTCCCCTCCTCCCTGTTTCTAGACAGCAGCTTCAAATGGACCAGACCAACGGGCAGCAAGAGAAAACCAGGATAAAGGGAACCAATCTTCTGATAATCATTCCATAGATAAAACTGCAAAGGTAAGAATGATTGCAATATACTTGATCTCCCAATGGTAGTGGTGGAAAAGGAGCCAGACCAGAGTTGTCTGTATCTACGCCATCTCTTTCTCAGCATTTGTCCGCACAAAGAAACAGGGAAGGATACATGAAGACACCTGGCAGGAAAAAAAATATATAACTAAGGGGAGATATGGTACAGGAGTATGAAATCATGCACGGTGTGAATTTTGTTGTTGTTGCTGTTGGCTTCCATCTGTCCCGAGAGACAATGGAGTCTGCCTCCAGGGGTGAAGCCAAACCACTGTGTGAGCAGCACTGAAGTCACCTCCCCTCCCTGGGGCACAAGCCTGGGCAGTGTGTCTGGAGGTCCTGGGCTGCCCCGATGCCAAGACTCCCCTCTCAGGCTCGCTGATGTGCTCCAATGGAAAGCAGAGCAATATGGGAGCCTTTTCTGTGGCTGCTCCCATACTGCTTAATTCCTTCCCCAAAGAGGTAAGACTGGCTCCCTCTTAGCTATCCTTTCCACTGGCAGGCTAAGGCCTTCCTGTTCAGAAGGGCCTTTGAAAACTAAGGTACAGACAATGCTGGCCATTGGGCTGCTTCCAGGGCAAACTGTATTTTAATTGCTGCTTCTAGATGTGTTTTGATTATCAGTTTTAGCTAGTTTGGTTTAATTATTCTGTATCAAATAACCAATGTATTTACAGTGGTACCTCGGGTTACGAACACGATCCGTTCTGGGACGCAGTTCGTAACCCGAAACGGTCGTAAACCAAAGTGCCATTCACGCTTTGTGCATGTGCAGACTGTGTGCGCAGCGAAAATACTTCCGGGTTTGCGGAGTTCGTAACCCGAGGTGTTCGTAACCCAAGGTACGACTGTACACGTAAGCTGCCTTGAACCCCAAGCTGGGAGCAAGGAGATAAATACAACAACAACAACAACAACAACAACAACAACAACAACAAACAACAGCAACCACCACAACCTCTGACTATTGGCTATGAGGTGGTATTTTGGGTCCAGCTACATCTGTAGTCCCACAAGCAACACCTTAAAAGACATAGGGGATCATTGATAGATGTATGGTAGTACAGGGGTAGGCAACCTAAGGCCCTGGGGCCAGATGCGGCCCAATCGCCTTCTCAATGTGGCCCGCGGACGGCCCAGGAATTAGTGTGTTTTTACATGAGTAGAATGTGTCCTTTTATTTAAAATGCATCTCTGGGTTATTTGTGGGGCATAGGAATTCGTTCATCCCCCCAAAAAAATATAGTCTGGTCCCCCACAAGGTCTGAGGGACAGTGGACCGGCCCACAGCTGGAAAAGGTTGCTGACCCCTTATGTAGTATGTATGAGCTGCCTCTCTATGTAGCAGACAGAATAGTGGCATCCCTGGGGGAAGATTAATTGACGGGACAGTATCATTTTGCAGCTGCCTCTTTGGTTTTAAGGCTCTGTTTGCTCCCCATAGCAAATTATGGCTCAGTTTCTAGGTAACTGGAGGAGAAGGCGGAAAGCTCTGGGAGGCGAGATTAGTTTTGTATTGACAAAGTAATGGTAGTTATAGCTGTTCGCGGCTCAGCAGTGAAGCTGAATGGAGAAATGGGTTAACATCGTTAATTTTCTTCATTACTGTTCTACTTTGTAATAAATAATAGGCTTCCAGCCTGCCAGGACAAAGTTAAAGAGTGTCAAGCTTTCTGTTATTATAATTCATGCAATATTTTCACAGGTTTACAGCTTGGCTGTGACAATTCTCTCAGGCTTCTCTCTCCCCACCTTTTTATATGACCATAGAAAGTTTTCAGCCCTCTAGTTCCTTTCTCCCTCTTCTCGGCTTCGCCCAAAATAACATTTTAAAAATGATGTGGGCTTTCTGTCTTAATAACCTCAAGTTGGAAATAAAAGGAAAAGAAAATAGAAGCTGATGGGCTTGGAATGCTTATTCGATCCCCCCCAATGTCATGAAATGCCTTTTCTAAAAAGTAAGGGGAGGTGAAAAAACATGGGAAATGTGAATTTATTTCTTGCCAATATACACATCGGGGGGGGGGGAGCATGTGCTGTAATCCTTATGGGGCTATACCGTCTTCAGAACATAGAGGGACAATTGTACTGCTGCATGGTCCTGCGTAAAACCCCTACCAGCCTGTAGAAAGCTAGCATATGAAGAAGAAAGATTGTAGTAACCTAAGCTTTTCCCTGAGATCCTAGTTGGGAGTGCAGAATCATAGAACTGCAGAGTTGGATGGGGCCCAAAGGCTCATCTACTCCAACCCCCAGCAGTGCAGAGCAAAGTTATTTGCAAAGATGAATGATTACTCAGATATACTACCTTGCTGTCAAAGAGGTACAGTCCTAGGAGTATTTTAGCACATCCTTCTTCTCAGGCTACACCTTACATTTAAAGCACTATGATACCATTTTAAATAGTCAAATAATTATGGCAGCTGAGAGTTGTAGGGGGGCGGGGGCGGGCTGGCTATATTCCTGTCCCAGAGCTGCAATTCCTAGAGTGGTTTAACAGTCAATCTCTCTTCCCACTCTGAGACCTATAGCTCTGTGAGGAGCCTCCTAACAACTCTGAGAACTGTAGTTTACTCCTCACATAGTTACGGTTCCAACACCATTAGCAAACTACAGATCCCAGGATTTTCGGGTGGGGAAGGAAATGTGTTTTAAATTTATGGTGTGTGTGTGCCATTAATTCATTCATGTACACACACAAATACACACATTTATAAGACACTTTATAAGATACTTAATGGGCCAAAGATGTAATGAGCTTCGCCAAAAAAAATGAACAGAAAACAGTTTTTGCGTTGCAATAAAAACAAATTTCTAAATTGCTAAAATCAATTCACATGAATTAAAGCAAGGAGCAGGATGAAATAAATTCATAACTTGGAAACAAGTGAAAAAGCGTAACCCTAGGTGGGCCCTAGGGACCCAGGTGGCGCTTGTTGCTGATCAGAAGGTCGGCGGTTTGAATCCCTGCGACGGGGTGAGCTCCCGTTGCTCGGTTCCCAGCTCCTGCCAACCTAGCAGTTCGAAAGCATGTCAAAATGCAAGTAGATAAATAGGAACCGCTACAGCGGGAAGGTAAACGGCGTTTCCATGTGCTGCTCTGGTTTGCCAGAAGCGGCTTTGTCATGCTGGCCACATGACCTGGAAGCTATACGCCGGCTCCCTCGGCCAATAATGCAAGATGAGCGCGCAACCCCAGAGTCGGTCACGACTGGACCTAATGGTCAGGGGTCCCTTTACCTTTACCTTAGGTGGGCCCTATGCAGTCATCTACCTCAAGTTTAACTACGGCTGCAGAGACAGATGGAAAGACGCAACTTTTCAGTTGGTCTTTTCGAAGAAGGCCAGGAAATAAGTGGGATTTCCCAAGCCGCCTCCTTTGTCTCACTTATGGAGAGAGCTATTTGTCAGGATATATCTGCAAGTGAAGTTGCTCGCATGTTAATGATGTGCTATTAGAAAAAACAGCCTGTCGGTTTATGGGGTTGGTTAGCTATTTAAAACGAGCACGTGGCAATTTTTGAAAAAGGCTGCCAGCTTCCTTCTGCCAGGAAGAGTGGATGGAAATTAAAGTGCAGATCTGGAGAGCATATTGCTGCTCTAGAGTAGAGAGCCTCTTCGGAAAGACACAGTGCCCTTGTAAGTACAACGTGCTTCTTAGGTCTTTCCACTGCATACATAATTCAGTTACCTGCAGTTTCCTTCCTCCTAAGAGGGCACAGAGGTAGTGGAAGCAAAACAGCAAAACAGAATATGGGTAGTGAGATAAGGAAGGTGCTGTAATGGATAACCAGGGATTTATAAAAGAAGCACCCAAAGAAACTGGGTGCTGTTTTCAAAATCTTCGGAAACTTTCATTTTGTTTGGAATATACAGAAATAAGGCAGTTTAGAGCATGCATGCATGTTGCATAATTTTAATTGAAGAGGATCACTGCCATTAGTAGGAAATCTGTATCTAGAAAATATTAGGCATTAGTGGATGGCATGGTAGGTTTGTGTGTGGCACTCACCTGCCGTTCTGAGTGGTGTTGGTTACTGAGAAGGAGAAGGGGTGGGGAGGTTGGTGCAGGAAAAAACACATTGGCAGAAGTGGGCCAAATCCTTATCTCACCACCCCTAGAGGGCCAAATTTAATAGGTGGGTGGGGCCAGTCTTTGAACCTCCAGTATTTAAGACTTCAAAGCACAGTGTGGGGCTGTTTGAAAGCGGTTTCGCAAAGTGCCCAACACTGCTCTGTGAACCTCTGATTTTCATAGTTTTAAAGATGAATGCAGGTTCTAAGCAAAAGGGCTTTCATGTAGCCCAACACTAGACTTCGAACCTCTTAAAACCAGAGGGGGACAGCAGGAGAACAGGTGTGTACAGCCAAACTGAACAGTATTGCACCTTCACAATCCTTCTGAGGTCTTTGCCAGCGTGTTCCCTGTGGGGAATGTGCTGGCAAAGCAGACCCCCTCCACCCAGCAGGATCGAACCCTTCATTGGAGAACTGGTGAGCAGAGGGTTCAATCCTGCTCAGTTTGGCTGTGCTTGGCTGCTGAGAACAGAGTCCATGCAGCCAAAGGACTGTTTGAAAGGCCTTTTGAATTACGCCCTGCTCTTTGAACACAATTAGTTGACAAGGAATGCTTTAATAAGCTGATAGCTCTAATTATTTATTCTGATTATTCTTCACTACTGCTTGTGTTTTAGTTCAAGGATAAATATGATTTCTTTCCTATTGCCCTTTAATAAATGCACTTAATTGAAGATGTCCCAGTGAGATGGGAGGTTTAGCATGTTAATGCCTTATTTACATTGCTGTGACCATATTTTGGTCTCTACTGATAAGCAGTAAATTATTCTCAGTGACTGGATGCAGTTGTAGCAGCAAAGACAGCAACCTCTGTTTTTCTACACTTTTGTGATTCCTGAATGTCAAATGCTGAATTTAAATACTATATTTAAATACTTTGGGGCTCTTTTTGTTAAAGGTTAAATTCAGTGTTTCCTTATTACTGCTTTCTTAATAGAATTGGCACACAGCTCAAAAACATGCACACACCAT